>NC_031995.1:40200583-40232550 GCF_001879085.1 Nicotiana attenuata | reverse complement strand
TATGGCCTATCGGTTTGTGTGTTATATGTTATTGGTTTCACCGTGGATGTAATGAATTGCTTTGGTTTCAGACATCAAATGTGCGTGGCTGTCGATTTTGATCATAGTGACTTTAGGTGCTTCATGTGTAACAGTGTTTGGATATGATCGCGCATTGTAGCGAGGCTACGTGGAGTTATGACCCTTCGAGGTAGATTCAGGCATTCTATTCCTATGATGTGAGACGGGGTCTCAGCCTTGTGTTGTAATGGTGTTGATGAACTTGAGGTACAGCTCTTTCGTTTGAGTTATTTGTCATGATTTGAGTATGTTCAGACCGTTCCTCAT
This sequence comes from Nicotiana attenuata, assembly GCF_001879085.1. Classification (NCBI taxonomy): domain Eukaryota; kingdom Viridiplantae; phylum Streptophyta; class Magnoliopsida; order Solanales; family Solanaceae; genus Nicotiana; species Nicotiana attenuata. The sequence continues at coordinate 40,232,223 of NC_031995.1, read as the reverse complement.
TGGTGCGTGTGTTATGCAAGTTGTGGCTTAGGCCTGTACTGAGGTGTCATATCACCAGAGTGGTGTGTTGGATTCGAGGTGATCGTTGGAGTCATTAATGAATACGGACAGATTTGATCTCAGCTTGTTAGGAAGATAATATCGAGGTTTGACCCAGAAATCTGTGGTGATATTAGTCAAAGGAAGTGGCTTCACGAAGGGTCGATCTGAGAGATGGTTACGGTTTATCGCGTGTTTCAGTTGCCGTCGGCGGTATATGAAAGTGTTGGAATAAGACTTTAGCTAATAAAAGGGTTTTCTATCGGTATTCGATTATTGTGGGCGATTGCTGTGAATAGAGGCCATCGTTTCGAGTGTTTGGATTGTGTGGTATATCATATGGTCTCACCTGAGGTTGCAAATATGGGTTATTACAGCTAGTTCGGGCCTATTCTAGGTATAGATGCGAGGTTTTGATATTGTGTATGATTTTGGAAAGTGCAATGTGGTTCTATGGTTTATGGTTTAAATGGACTGTGAGATTTCGGCTATATTGTGTTGACGGACCTATATGAGATAGGGTGACGTGAGATCACCCCGGGTATATGCTTGGTAAAGTTACTCAGCTGTTGGTTAGCTTCTAGGACAACTCTGGGTACGCTCGAGGACGAGCGTTGGTTTAAGTTGGGGAGGATGTGACGACCCAACCCGTCGTCTCATGTATTACAGCCCCGTTTCCCCCATTTACTGCTTCTTCATGGTTCATTATCAGCAACGAGTGAGTTATAGTTGAATTGAATTGGTTTGGATAGGAAATGAGACACTTAGTCTCTTTTAAGAATGCTTAAATTGGGAAAGTCAACCGGACGTTGACTTATGAGTTCGAAGGTTCGGATGTGTTTTCCGATGATCCGGTTAGCTTCGGGAGATGATTTGTGACTTGGGAGCGTGATCTGAATTGGTTTTGGAGGTCCGGTGTAGAATTAGGCTTGAATTGGCGAAGTTAGTATTTTGGCGAATTCCGGTGGATGGGTGAGAATTTGATCCGGGGGTCGGAATGGAATTCAGAGAGTTGCTGTAGCTTCGTTAAGTGATTTTGGATATGTGTGCAAATTTTCAGGTCATTCAGACATCGTTTGGTCGGGTTTTTGATCGAAAGTGCATTTGAGAAGTTTTGATGAAAACTAGGCTTGAATCCGATGTATTTTAATGGTTTTAGCATTTGTTTGACGTGTTTTGAGGATTGGAACAAGTTTAAATAAGGTTATAGGATGTGTTGGTGCTTTTGGTTGAGGTACCGGGGGCCTCGGGGTGATTTCGGATGGTTAAACGGGAGTTGGAAGCATTTGTTGCAGGTCAGATTTTTCTGTCTTCTGGTATTTCTGCATCTGCGGAAAAGGAGCCACAGAAGCGGTTCCGCAGATGCGGCGGAGAGGTCGCAGAAGCGGGCAGGTGTGGCCCAGGGATTTTTCCGCATAAGCGGACGTGTAGGCGCTTCAGCGAGTCCGCATAAGCGGTTAATATACCGCAGAAACGGTTGGGGGTAAACCGCATAAGCGGGTGTTTGGATCGCATAAGCGGTAAGCGGTACCGCAGGTGCGGTTAAAGGACCGCAGAAGCGAAAATCTGGACTGTGTTTAATGAACAGTGTTCGCGAATTTCAGAAGTTAAGAAAACATTTTAGACTTCGGGAAGAGGCGATTTTGGGCGATTTGGAGAGGATTCGAAGGGGATTCCATCAGGTATGAATTTATAGACTCGAATAATGTTGTTATGGTGTAAAAACAAGGATTTAAACACTGAAATCCAAGGAATTAAAGGTTAAAAATGGAAGTTAGGGTTTGAGAAAATTATGATGTAAAAATGGAATTTGGAGGGTCAAACGAACTCCGATTTTGGTAAATTTTATATGTATGGACTCGTGGCGAGACGAGGAATCCGGTGATGTGAATTTCGTAATTTTTCGAGAAGCGGGCCCGGGGCTCGGGTTTTACTAGTTTCGAGATTTTTGCTATATTTTGATTGTTTTCGATTGGGTATTGTTCCCTTGGCATAGTGTGATGTATTCGCTATGATTTTGGTTAGATTCGACGCACGTGGAGGCCGATTGGAGGGGCAAAGGCGTCGCGGGCTAGAGATTTCGCCGGTTCGAGGTGAGTAATACTTGTAAATGATATCCTGAGGGTCTGAAACCCCGGATTTGCACATCATAGTGCTGTATTGTGGTGACTTGCACGCCAGGTATGAGCGTGGGGTAGAGCACCGTTGGGGATTGTGACTTGGTCCGTCCTGATTGATGAAATTACTACGTATTTGACTGAAACTACTTGTTATCATCATGATTTGGGCTGATTACCATGTTTTGGGCTTCGTGCCGATTATTTGAATCCTTCAGGGATTGATATCACTGATTTTGCATTACTTTGCATGTTATTTGACCTCGGTCCAGAGTTTTAATACTGTTTTGCAAATTCAGCCATTTTTCATGATTTGAAAACTTAAATGATATTTTACTGACGTTTTGAGCTGGGAACTGCTATTTTATTATTGCCCAAGGGGCTTATGTGCATTTCTGGACTGAGCATGGATCGGGCTGCGCGACGCAGCAGTGTTATAGTGATTTATGAATATATGGATGGCTCGGGCTGCACGCTGCAGCGGTATTATATTGATATTGCGCTTGGGCTGTAGGAGCCCCTCCGGAGTCTGAACCCTCACAGTGAGCGCGGGAACCCAAATGGATCGGGCTGCGCGCCGCAGCGGTCATATGCATTGCATTGCATTCATGCATTGGTTCCTGTTTGTACTACGTGTCATGACATTCAGCACTCTCATATCATTGGCATCCATGCTACTTCTTGTACTGCTTACCAGACGCCCTGGTGTTAATTGTTTGTGGAGTGATGTGCCCGAGGGGCTGACTTATGTGCGGACTTGCACTATCTGATTACGCATTCATTTGCTTGACTGTTTGAAAAATCCTAAAATTTATTTCCTTATTTTTGCGTTTAGTTGCAAGAACTACGCTTGGTCTGATTCATGCGGGGTCATGATACGTAGGCAATCTTCATAGGATTCGACCGTAACCAAAAAAATAAAAAGGGCAAACGAGAGAAAATAAAAGGGAGCAAGAGAAAAGGTAAGAAAAGAGCGGAAAAACAATTTTGAGGAAAGGAGAGAATAGGAACAAGAAAAAGCCGAGGCAAGAGGAAAAAAAGGAAAAAGGAAAAAAAGAAAGGGAAAAATAAGAGAGAAAAGCAAAAGAAAAGAGGGAAAGGCAAGAAACAAACAATGGAAAAACAAGAGGGAAGAATGAGAGAGAAAGCATGGTAAATAAAGAAAAATGAAAGCCGGGATGACGCACGCAACCAAGCGAAGTCATAATAGAAATGGTTAACTGCTTAGGTGCATTCATTCCCCAAATGTGCGGTTATCTATCTGTTAACGCTCTAACCGCTAACAAAGTCGTTGATGATGAGTCCAGGCAGGTGGTTAAGTTGACTGGCATTCTGGCAACCCATTCCTACAACACCCGCTCTAAGGATAAGTCAAACATGGTCAACCAGGAGTTAGAAGCAAGCATTGTCGACCCGTCTAGGGAGGAGGGAGTAGTGGACGTTAATTCAATGAAGGAGGAGACGTATAAACTGATGCAGCAAATGGCCGAGATGTACCAGGCCTGGTTAAAGGGCCATCCACCACCAGCCTACCCCGCTAACCCTGCCTACATCCCACCGTTAACTCAGCCTCAAGATCCCCCCACAGTGAACTCATCTCCAGCCTTCCCTACTTACCAGCAGTACTACGAAATCACCTCTCAAATACCACCACCTCCACCACCTAAACAAATTCCATGCCCTCCACCACCAACTACTCCTGTGTTTGTGGCTCCTCCACCTGTCGCATTACACAGATCCTCTAGTGAACCTTTGTTCCAAATCCATGATAACCAATATTACCCACCCGAACCCACCTTCAAACCACCAGAACCATGTTCTTACACTCCCCGTTTTGATCTCTCAGCTGAAGAAGAGAAGCCTCCCAAGAACCCTGAGCAGGAGGAGATGATACGAAAGGTCAAGAGATTAGAGCAGTCATTTAGAAATATGCAGGGTCTCGGGGGTCAAGTGAGTGTGGCCTACAAGGATTTGTGCTTGTTTCCCGATATCCAGTTACCTACGGGATTCAAGTTACCCAAGTTTGATTTATATGACGGACACGGTGATCCGGTAGCACATCTAAGGGGGTTCTGCAGCAAAATGAGAGGAGCTGGGGGGAGAGACGAGCTATTGATGGCATACTTCAGTACAAGTCTAAGTGGTGCGGCTTTGGAATGGTACACTCGACAGGATCATGCTCGATGGTATACTTGGTACGATCTGGCCCAGGCGTTTGCATGTCACTTTCAGTATAATCTCGAAATTGTCTCGGACCGTCTGTCACTGACTAAAATTGAGAAAAAGCCCGGGGAAAGCTTCAGAGAGTACGGTTTCCAGTGGAGAGAACAAGCGGCAAGAGTCGATCCTCCAATGAAAGAAAGCGAGATGGTTGATTACTTCTTACAGGCTTTGGAGCCCACCTACTATGGTCACTTGGTGTCAGCAGTGGGAAAATCTTTCAACGAGGTAGTAAAAATGGGAAGTATGGTGGAGGAGGGGCTTAAATCCAACAAAATCACGAGCTATTCTGCAATCGAGGCAACTACCCAGGCTATCCAGAGCGGCACTGGAGGGGTAGTGGGAAAGAAAAAGAAAGAAGATGTGGCAGTAGTTGAATCAAGAGCTTGGTCCAGGGGCCCATCACCATATTACAACCAACCTCGACCCCATCCCCAAACCTACCCCCACACTCCATATAGCCCACCACAAAACTATCCCCACTTCTCTGTCCACCATGCCCAAACATACCCCCAACATCCTACCCATGCGCAATGGCGCGCACCCACCCCACAAAATGCTTACCCAACTCAAAACACCTACCCACCCCCAAGAGCCTACAAGAATCCCCCTGGAGCAGGTTTGCGGGCCAGCCAAAATTTCAAGCAAGAGAGGGCACAGAAGCAGAAAACTTTCACCCCCTTGGGAGAGTCATATGCAAACTTGTTTGAGAAACTAAAGCAATATAACCTGATTGCACTCATTCCTCCGAATCATATGGACAAGCGTGCAAGAAGCTTTGACCCTTCTAAAAGGTGTGAATACCATTCCAATGTCCAGGGGCACGATGTCAAAAGTTGCTAGGATTTGAAAAGAGAGATAGAAAGAATGATTCAGGAAGGGATAATTGCGGTCCAGGACAGTGCCACCCAGAACATTTTACAGAAGCCTTTACCTGCACATGATGATGCACATTTTATGGGGAAGATCCATGGTGACAGGGAGTATGAGAATCCTCTCGGAAATGAAGTCAATAATATTGAAATTGGTGAAGGTTCCAGCAATATTGATGCGAAACTCGGTGGTTAAGATGTCATGCTTGGTAATTGGGAAGACGCCCCATTTCTTGGTCAGCCGGAGTGGAGTTTTGGTGGTTTATTTTGTTGTCATTTCTGTTGTCCGGGTTATTTCAGGGTTGTAATCCGGATATCGTCTTGTGACTCAAACCCTTCTATCTTTTCACCTTGCCTTGTTTGTTTAGACGTAATAGCTTGTTTAGTGCTGTCTAGGTTTGTTTGCTTGTTCTATTGTTTAAACCCTTTCACCGTCAGTCTAATGCAATTCTCTGTTTCCTGCCATTTCTAGTCATTTTGTTTAGTTTTCTTCTCCTTTTAAAATTCTTTTCATGCTGGTTCTGGTGACATGACATGCATGCATAATTCTCAGCCTGGTTTTAAAAGTCAGTTTAGTAATGAAGCAATGAAACAATGTTGAAGATGTAAGGACATTCGAGGGAAATACGTAAGGGCATTTTGAGATCACTTCGAGCCCAAATTGTGTGAAACTGGGGCAGACGGAACATAAAGAAATACTGTTGAAATGCATCATGCCACATCAGTTTGAAGCCAAAGGCAAGTTTGCCCCAAGTCTACAGGGGCCGTTCGTGGTACCGAGATTGTTGTCCAATGGTGCCGGGTAATTGACAAATGTAGAAGGCAAATGTGTGGATATGGTTAGTAATTCTGGTGCAATCAAAAGATGTTACGTATGTTTTCCTCATGTTTGTTTAATTGTGTAGTTTGTACTTGGCATATTTTGGAGATTGGAATGACGAAGGCATTTTGTTCTGCTATCCAAACACTTTATCCTTTGTTACCCCTATGAGCCTCAGTTATTTTCTTGCATACTCCTCCTTCGGAATCAATAATAAAACTCGTAAGCCCGAGCGGGGAAAGTAAGTGGAGAAACAAGAGAAAAACAGTGAAAAAGAAAAAAGAAGAGAAAAGAAAAAGAAAAGAAAAGAAAAAGAAGAGAAAAGAAAAGAAAAGGAAAAAACAGAAGAGAAAAGAAAAAGAAAAGAAAAGAAAAGAGAAGGAAAAGAATAGAAATGAAAAGAAACAAAAGAAAAGTGGAAGAAAGGAAAGATCGCAACAACGAAGTAATTTTATGACCTGAACTACGTTTGACTTGATTCCGAAAGGATACGTAGGCAGCCTCTCTCTGAGGTTCACTCACACCAAAATAAAAATCCAAAAGTCCCCAAGAAAGAAACTGGGGCAGAAGTTGTGGTTGTTGTAAGAAATCTGATTTCGAAAGTTGTAATTCTAAACCCATTTGAATTGTTTTGAGCCTTCAGTACCCTTTCTTTCTAACCCTGTCCAAAAAGCCACATTACGGTCCAAAGAAAGACCTTCTGATCAGTCTTCGGGAAATGCCAAGTCGAGCAGATAGAGGTGAATCATATCAGGGGCAACACTCCGGTCCAAACAAGGAAAATCAAAAAATGAGAGAGACTTATTGGTGAGAACCCTTACGGGCATCGTAAGGTGATGAAAACTGGAAAAAAAAGGGAGGAAAAATGAGAGAGTCTCATCAATGAAAACCCTCACGGGTACCGCAAGGCGATGAAAGCTGAGAGAAATAAAAATGAGAGAGTCTTATTGGTGAAAACCCTCACGGGCACCATAAGGCGACGGTGAGTTGAGAGAAAGATCAAAATGAGAGAGGCTTGATGGTGAAAACCCTTCGGGCACTACAAGTCGAATAAGGATTGTGAATCAGATAGGATAAGCGGCGCATTAAAGCCCAGTTTCACGGCGAAAAGGTACAACAAGAGCTGAACATCATATTTGCTTAACAGAATAGGTTGCAGGTGCATGTCAAGGTCATCAGAGTCGGTATCCACATCCGATAGGTTTCTACTTTGTAGTTTTCTTGTTAGGAATCATCTCTTTCCATTATCCTTTACTCTGTTCCTTTTGTCTTGTTTACTTCCTCCTCCTGAGTATGTTTGGTCATAACAAGTGAGAAATGACTTCAAAATCTGCCACCAAGCTTTCCAATTGAACAAAACGGGATCTGGTGAACACATCAAAGCGTCAAGTTAGGAAAGAACAACAGGCACACTGAGTTGGCAACAATCAACATGCTTTGGGATCCTTGTGAAATACAAAGGCTTGGTATATGTCAATTCCTGAACGATGCAACAAATAAAAGGTTAGGGCGAACAGATCAAAGGTATTTCCTGTCATAAGCTTGATAAAAGGGTGTTAAACCAGTGACGAGCAAGACCTTCCAAGCAGAAGTCAAAGTTATCATGGCAAATGGAGGAGCTGTAGACCTCAAGGACCGGACCAGGGGTTTAAGCCAAGAAAGAACGACATACATCTTGAGTGGGTGGCAATTGATGTGCTTTGGGATTCGTGTGAAATACGAGGGTTTGGTACGTATCAATTCAGGAACAATGCAACAGATGGAGGGTGTTAGGTGAACGGATCAAAGGTATTTTCAGTGAAACACGAAAGGTTTGGTACATATCGATTCATGAACAATGAAACAAGATGGAGGGTGTTTGGTGAACGGATCAGAGATATTCTCTGTGTCAAGGGTAACAAAGGAAGTGGTTAGTCAATAAACAAGCAAGTCTCCGAGTGGGAATCAGTTATCATGACAAGTGAAGGAGCAACAGACCTCAAGGCCAAAGCCAGTGTTTAAGCCAAGAAAGAACATCATATACACGGAGTGGGGGCAATAGACGTGCTTTGGGATTCATATGAGACATAAAGGTTAGGGAGATGCCAGTTCATGCAATGCAACAAATAGAGGATATCGGGTCTGAACGGAGAAAAGGTATTTTATGAGAAAGGGGTTAGTCCACAAACAAGCAAGGTCTTCGAGTGGAAATCAGTCATCTTGGCAAATGCAGAAGCAGCCGCCCTCAAAGTTCAAGGCCACAAACTAACCACCACATTTTAAACTCACAAGTTTTCTTTGTTTGAAACAGGAACAAAGCAGTGCAAGAAAGTTGGTTCAACAATAAGAAAAAAAAAAGAAAAGAAAGAAAAAAAAAGGAAGGAGAGGAGAGCCGACAAAAGGGAAGTTTCTCAAATCTTTGCCCTTGCCGGTCTTGCTAGTGTGCATAAAATGCTGCCATTGCTTTTCACATTTTTTCCTCCTAGGACAAAAAGACCTAGTCTGATGAATTTTCTCCTAGGATCTAAATCCTAGTCTGATGAATTGTTCTCCTAAGATAGAAGACCTAGTCTGATGAATTTTCTAGGATCTAAATCCTAGTCTGATGAATTGTTCTCCTAAGATAGAAGACCTAGTCTGATGAATTTTCTCCTAGGATCTAAAATCTTAGTCTGATGAATCTTTCTCCTAAGATAGAAAACCTAGTCTGATGAACTTTCTCCTAGGATCTAAAATCTTAGTCTGATGAATCTTTCTCCTAAGATAGAAAACCTAGTCTGATGAATCTTTCTCCTAAGATAGAAAACCTAGTCTGATGAATTTTCTCCTAGGATCTAAAATCTTAGTCTAATGAATCTTTCTCCTAAGATAAAAAACCTAGTCTGATGAATCTTTCTCCTAAGATAGAAGACCTAGTCTGATGAATTTGCTAGTCAAATGTCCTTGGTTTTACTCAAAGGAGACGTACATTCCAATCAAGTCTTTAGTTTTATTCTCACCATTGCATCAATAGCTTAGGTGATCTATATTTTGCTAACAACTCATAAATCTTCCTAGTGCAAACTAGGGCAGAAAATTTTCTTTGTTTTTGTCTATTTTGTTGAAGTCAGGAGCCCGCCTGGAGAACAGAGGCACACATTTCAAGTTTTAGCAGTCAGGAGCCCGCCTGGAGAACAGAGGCACACATTTCAAGTTTCAGTAGTCAGGAGCTCGCCTGGAGAACAGAGGCATACATTTCAATTTTGAAGTCGGGAGCCCGCCCGTAGAACAGAGGCATATATTTTCAAGTTTTGAAGTCGGGAGCCCGCCCGTAGAACAGAGGCATATATTTTCAAGTTTTGAAGTCGGTAGCCTGCCAGTAGAACAGAGGCATATATTTTCAAGTTTTGAAGTCGGGAGCCCGGCCGTATAACAGAAGCATACATTTTCAAATTTTGAAGTCGGGAGCCCGCCCGCATAACAGAGGCATATATTTCTCAAAGTTTTGAAGTCGAGAACCCGCCCGTATAANAATAGAGGAATACATTCAAGTCAGCAAGTCGTAGAAAGGGAAAGGAAAAAACATTAGACAGAAGACCGGCAACAATAGGGATTTTCCAACCGGANAAGGATAGCAAGACAACAAGAACAACAAGAAATACAAGGGTCAAGGTTTGAAGAATATAGTATAGGATTTTGTAATTCATAGATCATAGCTTAGTCTAGCTTCTTTTATTTGACATGGGGTAATAAGGGAGGTCAGCAAGCAGTAGCAGCAGCAACAGTAGTGAAATCACAGCGTTATGGTAGTCCCAGCTACCAGACATTCCTGAACTACACTGACCTGTAGTTCCTTTTTAGACCAAGGATATGTAGGCAACCTCGGAAGCACGGGTGCGGTCAACTCATTCAAATGCTTCACACGGAGTATTCAAACGGGCAAAATCGCTCGAATCCGCTCACTTATCTTGCACAGAACTCTTGTGTTCCCGAGCAAAGAGGGGCAGCTGTGAGCACGTGTATTTTGCCCTATATGAATTACTCCCAGAAATTCAAGCAAACTAATTTCGTTTCATTAGTTGCAATTTTGTGAATTTTTGTAGCATGTCATGACAATTGTTTGCATGTTTGTTAGTGCATTTTAATTCATAAAAATACAAAATATATGTTGCATGTGCATTTAGGAGTTATTTTTGCATTTTTAGAATGGATTAGTAATTAAGCTTTTATAAAAAGAAAATCACAAAAATAGTCATTTTACGCCTTTTTCCAATTTGGATATTAGTAGTTTTTCTTTAATTTCTTAACTATGGTAATTAATTTGCAAAAAAATAATTTGCGTAAAAATCAATTTAGGTCTATTTTTAGTTTATTCTTAAAAGAAACTAAAAAAAAAGAGTTAATTTGAAAAGAATAGAAAATAAGAAGAAGGGATTCAGCTGGGCCAAGTAATTTCAAGCCCAAACAAATGATCAAATACCCGTTCCAGACCAGGCCCAAACGTCCCAACCCGGTCCAGCCTTTCTTCCAACCAAACGACGCCGTTTCAGGTCGATTGGATCTGAGCCGTCGAGGTTAGTAAATCTAACGGCTCAGAAGTGATGGTCTCCGGTATTTAGCTGTCTGGATCATCCTCCCCCTCCCTATCTCTCATCTCTCAGAACACACCCCTCTCAAAACCCTAGTGACGCCGCCCTATTATGCTCCGTCAAAACTCTCCGGCGGCGACGACGGAAACCACTCCAATAACACCCAAAATCACACCAGAGCACCCCCTTCCTTCCCTTATCATGAATCCGTTAGTCTCTCCCCTCAAATACCATTAGAACCCCTCGAATCTTCGAAATACTAGTCACCGTCTCCGCCGCCCATGGCGGTGCCGCCACCCAAACCCTACCAAACTCACACCCCATGCTCCCCTCACTCTCCTCCACCTGAATCCCCAAGTTATTGTTCCTAAATCCATCCAGAACTTTCACAATTTTGGATCTAGGGTTCGAAGAGTCTGGACCTTTTTTTTGGGTTTTCAAAGGCTCAGGTTGATTTCAATTGATGTCGAGTGTCCAAATAGACGCATAACAGTAACAAGATTAAAAGCAGTCGGATTAAAGTGCAAAATCAGTGAGTGTTTCATAAATTTCTTGTGCTTTAGCTTTTCTGATTGTTGTTTTGTTTCTGCTCGTCTTAGTATTCCTTCTATGCTTAAGATTGGTTTAGGGTTTGATTGATTTTGTTCAGTATTTAGTTTAATCAGTTTAATTGGGTTAGTATTTTGGTCTTCAATTTTGTCCCCATTAATCAGTTTGTTTGTGACAATTTTTGATTGCATCTTGATTCTGGGGAAAACAATTAGTGTAATTTCAGTTTCTTTTAAATTTAATGGTTAGTTTGTTATTGAGTTAGTCTAATAATATTTCAGTTAATAAGGATTTATTCCCAAAGGCCAATCAGTTGGATTGGTTATGGTTTAATCGTTATCATTGCTTTGATTAGTCAACTATAGTCAGTTTCTGACCAGAATGAAAAGAACTAGGGTATAATTGTGTAGGTTAAGTAATTCAGGGGAAAGGGTAAGGGTAATATAGGTAATTCAGCATGAGAAACTTGTAGTAACTAGAATAGAAGTCCTTGGAAGCTTCTAGATGGGGGTTTAATTTAGAATTTCAGTAGTTTTAGTAGTATAACTTGAAGAATAAGACAGTCCCTTAGGGACTTTTAAGAAAAATGAAAATTAAAAAAGGATTAGAATGAAAACTGAAAATCTGAGGGCTGCCCCTCACTTTTGCCTATAAAAGGCAGTGCCTTCTGCCTTAAGAAACAAGTTCCAATCTCTGAAAAATCCCCCCCCCCCAAAATCTCCACAAGTTTAGAATCTAGAATTTGAAATTCAAAACCAAAAAACCACATCTGAAATTCTGGAGCTCCCTTAGATCTTAGTTCTTTCAAATACACACAAAAAAAAAAAGCAATAAAAACTGAAAAAGTGTTGTTACATTGAAAATCTTAGGTTAATTTCGAGTTTAGTGGTTGAATTGTACTTCCTAGCTCGGGGTTTGATTGTTGAAGGTTTTCAGAAGTTTTGGGTTCAATTTCAAGCTCATTTGGGTTTATTCGAGTTGTTTGTGTTTGATTTCTTGGTTTTGTTTGATTTTGAACATTTCCTGGACTGCTGAAGTCGTTTCTGGGCTGTTGTTCGACCTCTGCTCATTACTGCTGCTGATTTCTTCTTCTTCTTATATTTCAAACATTCAGGTACACGCCTTGAACCAGCTTTGATGTAACTCGAATTGGAAATGGAATACAAACTGTGCATGAGTTTTGCTTCTCAATATATGCTCATTTGGCTCATCATATGTTAATAGCTTGGTGAATGTAATGTCTAGTATAACTGTAGCTTTGTTTTGTATTTGTATGGACTGTTTGGACTGTTTTAGTTAGCTGTACTTCTATTAACTCTATGTGGTTGTGATGTTTGTTATAAAAGCAAACCAGATCTAGTGTTGATTAGAAGTGAAATTTTAGAAATGAATTAGTGTATTTACACTGCCGTAAAACTAAGTAGCCCCTGTCATTATGAGCATTAGGTTCGAACTTCAATCTCAGTAGGGACTCTCGTTTATAGCTTAGCAAATGTGTAGTTTTAATTTCTGCATGTGATGTTCCCTTTTAAATTCTGATTTCTGTAGTTCAGTCATTGACTTCTGCACACGTCTTGTAGAAACTCGTTAGCCTAAACGCGATTAGAACTTAAGAATTTGGAATCAAATTGGCAATAGATCCATAATCTTTCTGTTGATGAGTTTAATTGTTAAAAATAAGATTTATGGCTTTATGAGCCTAGCTGTGTGTTATATTCCAGGCCAATAGGCCCAGTTCTGAATTAAATTTGAAAAGGGTGCTTGGGCCTGTTAGCAGCTTAGGGTCAAATTAAGTTTGGGCTTTGCCTTTACCAGCGTGTGGCTTAATCCCAATCCTGGACTGCCTTTTCATTTGGGCTCATGCGGGGACCATGTTTTGGGCAACCTTGCATAAATATTGAAACTGTTTATGTAAATCCCTGAATTCGAAGCCCGATTTTGACAATCTTCAGTAATGGTATATTGATAATACTAAATTAGGACCCTTTTTAGAGACAATGCTTAATAGAAAAATTATAGTTCTTTTAGATTGGCCTTAAAATAATTTGAGGTGCGCCGCGCCGAATAAAATCACAAATAGCATGGCCCTCTTAATCATATTTAAAATACTTTAGACCTCGGGGCGAGCCATTTAGCGAATTTCATGGCCTTCCGCAAAGTTAATAATACGCTAGTTGCTTTAGGCCCGGCCTTTAATAATATTACTGTAATGACCCGACCCGTCGTTACGGGAGTTACCGCCCCGTTTTCCCCGTTTTATGCTTCTATATATTTCATTATACGTGTTTGGAGAATTTGAAGTAATTCGGATAGAGTTTGGTTAGAAATGAGACAATAAGTCTCTTTATGATAAGGTTAGTTTGGAAAAGTCAACCGAATATTGACTTATGAGTTAGAAGGCTCGGAATGGATTTCCGATAATTCGACCAGTTTCGGGAGATGATTTGTGACTTAGGAGCGCAATCGGAACTGAATTTGGAGGTCCGGTGTGGAATTAGGCTTGAATTGGCTAAGGTTGAATTTTGGCGAATTCTGGATGGTAGGTGAGATTTTGATCCGAGGGTCGGAATGGAATTCCGAGAGTTGCAGTAGCTCCGTTAGGTGATTTTGGATATGCGTACAAAGTTTCAGATCATTCGGAGGTGTTTAGGTCGGGTTTTAGATCAAATGCAAGTTTCGGAAGTTTTAGTTTAACTTAGGCTTGAATCCGTGGCAATTCGATGATTTTGGTGTTTATGATAGTGTTTTTATGTTACGAGCAAGTTCGAATGAAGTAATAGAACATATTTGTGCATTTGGTTGAGGTCCCGAGGGCCTCGGGGTGAATTAGGGTGGTTAAACGAGAGTTTTGAGGTGTAATTGCAGGTCAGATTTTTCTGTCATCTGGTGTTTCCGCTTCGCAGAAGCGGTACCGCAGAAGCGGGTACGTGGTCGCAGAAGCGGTCGTGGCCGGCTAGGGAAATTCCGCAGATGCGGAAGGTGGCTCGCACCAGCGGGTCCGCATAAGCGGACAAGGTGCCGCAGAAGCGGGTTTGAAGGAACTGCAGAAGCGGACTACGCGTCGCATAAGAGAAGTCCGGGGTTCTAAGTGAAAACCGCTTAAGCAGAAATGTGGCCACAGAAGCGGTCCCGCATAAGCGAAAGCGGGACCGCAGAAGCGAAAATTGCTGGGCGACAGAAGGGTTTTAAAATAATATTTCATCCGCGACCCTTTCATATTTTTCNTCACAAATAGTGTGGCCCTCTTAATCATATTTAAAATACTTTAGACCTCGGGGCGAGCCATTTAGCGAATTTCATGGCCTTCCGCAAAGTTAATAATACGCTAGTTGCTTTAGGCCCGGCCTTTAATAATATTACTTTCTTAAACTCGGGTGCACATTTATGTGACCCAAATCCAAATCCCAACGAAGTTGAAATGTGTCAAAAACCATGGGTGCATTTATGTGACGTGGTTCGAGACGTGTTTTCACGACGTTGCAATTCTTTTTAAAAAATAATAATAAATAAAAGCAGTTCAAAGTTGAAAAGCATATAAGTTAAAACATGTTTTAAAATCAGATAAACAAGCCAAATATGACAGTTGAGCGACCGTGCTAGAACCACGAAACTCGGGAATGCCTAATACCTTCTCCCGGATTAACAGAATTCCTTATCCGGATTTTTGGTTCGCGGACTGTTAAACAGAGTCAATCTTTTCCTCGATTCGGGATTCAACCGGTGACTTGGGACACCATAAATCTCCCAAGTGGCGACTCTGAATCTATTAATAAACGAATCCCGTTTCGATTGTCCTTTAAGTGGAAAAACTCCTTTTATTATACCCTTCACGGGGTGTAGTAGAAAAAGGAGGTGTGACAATGACCTCAATGAAAAGAGATAACTCTTCAAGAGAATCACCACTAAGGGCAAATCTACCGGTTAAAGCCAAATTTTAATAAGAATCTAAATTTTATATACCTATACAAGTATATGCAAAAATTAAATTTATCTTCTTCTTTTTTCCGTACTTATTTATAATATATTATTATTAAGAAACAATCTCTCTACCCGGTTAAGGTCTGCATACACACTACCTTCCCCAGACCCCACTTGTGAAATTATACCTGGTTATTGTTGTTGTTGTTGTTGTTGTTATATTTCTAATATTTTTTTCTTACAAGATATATGACTTTTAGCTTCACTTAGTAATATTATTATTTATGTTATCAAGGGTTAATTCATGTTAATTAAGATGTTAGCCATGTTTTTGTAATACATTACCTTGGATCTTGCTGTAAGAAACTTTATTTGCTAATATGAAGATTTGAGTAGTTTAATTCAAAGTTCTAAAATATTATAATGTTAAAAAGTAGATATTCTTTGTTTTTTTTTTTTTTGTTTTTTTAATATATTTTGTACTTTTTTCTACAAATTTCAATATTCTCTAAGTGAAATTATTATTATTATATATTCCACCATTAATACTTTTTGGGGCCTCAATTTTGGGAGGCTAAAACAAAGGCTTTACTAATCTTACCCTCGAGCCACCCATGATCACCAGTATTTTACAGAGCATTCGGAAACCATAAGACTACAATTAGAGCATTCTCCATAACGTTTATGATTTTAGCCCAAGAAAATTATAATTCCATGTTTTGTGATTGCAATTGAAGTTTCACCCCTTATCGAGGATTTCAACTCATTTTCCACAGATTGTACATACATTTATAGGCAAATATAGTGGTAATGCTATGGGTTTATCCACACTCAGTAATTTCAATTCGAAAATTGTATATATTTTAAAAAATCATTTATAAGAACAAATAATATATAGATTTCGAACCCAGTAAATTAAATGGGATATAATAAAGGGAGAATGACACATTTACCCACAAAAATAAAATTATTTACCCTTGTCTACCTATTTGTTTTCCTACCCATCTAACTAATTACATTTCCTACCCATAGTAATTTTGTGGGGAGTTTTTTCTTTTTCCTCTAATTCTTTTTTATTTCTATGCTTCTCTTCTTTTTTTCCTTTTTTTCTTTATTTTCTCCTTTTCTTTTTTCTCGTTTTCTTCTTCTTTTTTTCTTTTTTTCTTTTCTAATTTCATTTAACTTCTGTTTTTTTTATATTCTTTTTCTCTTCATAATCTAATTTCATTTACTGTTTTCACTATTTTTTATTTGATATTGTAAATATTTGTTCACATTTTTTAATATAACTTGTACATATACCTTTTTTCTTATTTTTTAAATTCAATTATTAAACTGAAATAATATCAGTTGTCACTTGATATAATTCACTGAATATCACACTGACTGCTGCTAAGCACCATAAATTACATAATCAGATTCTAAGAATCAACACGTGATTGCCATGCAAACTTTGATCTCCTTCCCTACAAATATCAAAGTACACACTCTACCATTAGCAGTAATACAACTAGTTATAGAGCAAGAAAACATTATCTACGGCAACCAAATCTCCATATATACTAGTTAGAATAAAAATGATAATAAAATATTAAAAAATTAAAAATGCAATAAAAGTATAAGTAGCAAAAAAAAACTTCTAGTACCATGTGATACCAATATGGTATATATGTATACCACCAGAGCATATGATTGCTCTAGAATATTGCTACAGCTATCTGCAACTATACTACTGTACCAAAACATTAAAGGACGCAATAAAAGTATGATAAAATTATATGCTCGTATTGTAAGCCAAATATTCGCAAAACAACTTGCTTATTCCGTATACTAATAGGGTATATAGTTGTATGGGGTCGTTCCAACAATTGCCTATAACTATAAAAACTATTACATAAGACACATAATTTATGTCCATCGGCACACAAAAATTCCAGCACTGCAAATCATGTTCATATACATAAATTCATAATAGAATTCACTTAAAATGCAGCTAAAACAGTCAAAATAATGTCCAAACTACCATATGATACCAATATGGCATATAACTATACCAACATGGTATACAATTTTACTGGTTAATTGGCAACTATATGACTATACTACTATTACATAACACGCATGCATAAAATAAAAAAATAGTGTACCACATATTAATATAATAAAGTATTTCAAGATATTGTACTATATTACTATTATTAAAAGAAAAACAAATATTGTACCAATTAAATGCAGCTAATACAACCAAAAAATAATTCAACTAGCATATGATACCAATATAGTATATAGCTATACTAATAGGGTATATAGTTGGAATGTATTGTATACCAAAATGGTATATTTGTATACTATTTGGGTATACAATACAAATTCGTCTTCTTCTCTGGTTCAACTATATTTTAACCCAAATTTCTAAAATCTACACCAAATTGACTAAAACTTTAGCTACAATCACCAATCAACTTTTCGAACAAACCCATACAGGATCGGATCAAAACAGTTAAAAACTCAAACAAACCAAGTTATGAGTTTCAAGCTTCAAGGTCCTTCAATGGGTGGATTTAAATTTTTGTACAATAAATCTCCAAAAACCAGCATCAAAGGTACAATCTACACATCAAAGGACAATAACTAACGAATTTCAACAATAAAACACTATAAAAATCAGATATGGCATTTTGAACTCATTCATATGGAGTTTTAATTTTTTCTTTTCCAGATTTGAAATTACATCCATTATTTTTATGTGATAATGACTAATAATCAGTTGAAAAGAAGATTATCATGGTGTAGTACTCTTGGCAACGTTGATAGAGGTTTATGATGGTATTTACATGATTGTGGATCTTTCAATTGGGAAGGAAAGAATATCAGATGGTCAAACAAAACTGGGGATGGGTAGGCTGGTAATTAGTTTTAGTTAGAAAGGTATATATTATAATAAGTTTAACAATGGATAAAGACGGGTAAATACTTTGATTTTAATGGGTAGCTTGTGCAGTTTCCTCTATAACAAAATTTTGAACATGAATCCAAATCCAAATTCAAATTCTAAATTCGTCTATGTGAAAATAAAATTTGCTTTATGAGATGATAGTACATACCACATATAAAGTTTTCATTTTTGTGTCATTTTCCTTCTAGACTTCTAGTACACAACTACATACCAAACATGTTCTAATAACTTCCACGCAACTTTCTTTCCTTCCTCTCATGCATTAAGATTTAAGTTTTAACTTTTAGGGGCCATTTGGTATGGTGTATAAGAATAGTGCGGAATAAGGTATATTAGTAATGCAGGGATTAGTAATGCATGGGTTAGTAATGCAAGCATTAGTTATGCAGATATTATTTCTTATCTACTGTTTGGCGTGGTGTATTAAAAATTATAATGCATTGCAATTATTAAGAAAAATAGTTATTTACAAAAATGCCTACATATTCTCTAGCTTTAAGGGACTTTAAGGATAATTTTATCTTTAACCATACTAATGCATGCGTTAATAGCCATGGTATTACTAATGTCATGGTTTTGTATGCATTACTTATACACAAGATAATACCAATTATAATGTATAACTAATACAAGCATTAGTTATACACATGTTGAAAAAATATACCAAACAAGGTATTAGTAATGCACAGAGCTAATGCTTGCATTATTTTTTCTAATACCTCCTACCAAACAAACCCTTAAAGCGAAAGATGGTTCTCTCCTTCATTTGATTCAGCAAAACTGTCACGACCCAAAATTCACTAAGGGTCGTGATGGCGCCGGACACCGCAGTCAGGCAAGCCAACCAAATTACTTAATTAAATTCTCGTTTTAAATATTTTTGAAATCTCTCCTTTTATACGTTTAAGCTATACATAGTAAATTTCACTGAATAAGAAAATGAAACATTTAACAACTTTTAAAATTCTGAATAAACCCATGACATTCCCAGAACCCGGTGTCACAAATACATGAGCTATTTCTAAGAAACAATACAATACAACATCCGTCCGGAATACAAATGGATAGAAAGTAAATACAATACACTGAAAGAGACTATACTAGCTGCGGGTCGCTTCGAGTAATGCAGCTCACCTAGTCCCAGTATCATCCATGCTGCCACGCCCAGTGACCACTAGAAGTACATGTGTCTGTGCAAAAAAAATGCACAGAAGTGTAGTATAAGTACAAAAACAACGTGTACTCAGTAAGTATCCTGCCTAATCTCGAAGAAGTAGAGACGAGATGGCAACTTCGACACTTACTAAAGGTCTAGTAATATTATTATTAATGCGATGACTCACGAATTTATTAAGAACAACAGTAGATTCAAGTAAGTTACTAAACAGGTAGGAGTTCCTCTTTATTAAAAGTCTCCGGATTCAAAATCCATTAATTAACAAATTTTCTCAAGTCGGAAGAGCAGATATTAGTATCAACAAATATCAAAGCAAGCAATACAAGCATGCGCAACTCATGCCGAGGTCGTACGACCCGATCCAAAAATATTTAAAATGTGCATTGCCGAGGGTCGAGCGGCCCGAACCATAGATGCATCTATTACCCCACTCGCGAATCATACATGCAACGCGATCAAATATAAATAAACACGACAATCAGTCAATCCTGAATTTATCAGGGAACAATTATCCAAGGATAAGCCAAATTCTCTTTTAACAATTCAAGAAAATGGAGTTTAATCTTCTTAGGAATTCATTTACCAACTCGATAGGATTTAAGAAATTCAATTGTCAATAAGATCACAGATATTCCAAGTATAGCATGCTTTTTGGGTCCTAAAGTACCCGGACTTACGCATATTAGTAGCTACGTACGGACTCTCGTCACCTCATGCGTACGTAGCCCCCACAAATAGGAGCACATAACCAATTATTTCACCTATGGGGACAATTCCCTCTTACAAGGTTAGAAAGGAGACTCACGAAGATCCATAACCGGCCCTCCACGCCCTTCCGAAAACTCAAATTGATGCACAACGCTCCAAAACTAGCCAATAGTTATGCAAATCCATTAATATACGATAAACTACTCATATTAATCCAATTTATAACAATTCCTAACCCCGATCGGAAAGTTGACAAAAACGCCCTCGGGCCCACGTGCCTGGATTTCCAAAATTTTCGAAGAATAAGTCTACCCATAGCCTCGCGAACTCAAATATATAATTTTCTCTTAATTCCATACCCAAAATCGTGGTCAAATTCCAAGAATATAAATTTCTAGGTCTTAATACCAAAATCCCAAATTTCTACCAATTTCATGCTAAAATCCATACATAATCGATGTATTTAACTCAAGATGGATGGGATTAGCTTACCTTATCGTTGATGATGAAAAATCCCACTTGAAGCTCTCCCAAAAATCGCCCAAGCCAAGAAAATATGAGAGAAAATGGTCAAATCCCGAATTTTAAAACACATCTCTGCCTCCAGCACTTTCCGCACCTGCGGTCCCTTGACCGCTTCTACGGTTCCGCAGGTGCGAGCCAATCCACCACTTCTGCGGTTTCCTCCAGGATCCCCTTTTCCGCTTCTGCGCTTCTATTCCCGCATATGCGGTCCCGCTTCTGCGGCCAAACGACCGCATCTGCAGTCCCATCTCTCTTTGCCAAAACCGCATCTGCGACTAATGGGCCGCTTCTGCGGCTCCGCACCTGCGGCCCTATTCTCGCAGATGCGGTTACACCAGCAACCAGCAACTTCAGCCTTCCAAAAATTCCATTTTCGATCCGTTAACCACCCGGAATCCACCCGAGGCCCCCGGTACCCTAACCAATCATACCAACCAGTCCCAAAACACATTACGGACTTGCTCGAGGCCTCAAATCATATCAAACAACGCTAAAACCACGAATCGACCTCCAATCCAAGCTTTATGAACTTTAGAATTTCAAACTTCTACTTCCGGTGTTTAAACCTATCAAATCACGTCCGATTGACTTCAAATTTTGCGCACAAGTCATATTCGACATTACTGACCTACTCCAACTTTCGCAATCGGATTCCGACCCCGATATCAAAAAGTCACCTCCGGTCAAACCTCTCAAAAACCTTCAAATTCTATCCTTAGCCAAATGGCTCCAAAATGCTCCCCCGAACATCCGAATTCACCTCCGATCGCGCTCCCAACTCTAGAATCACCATGCGGAGCTACTCCCAGACTCGGAATCCCAAGCGGACGTCGATAACACTGAAATGCACTTCAACCCAAACTTATGAATTTCCTTCCAAAATGCTAACTTCCACAATAGGTGCCAAAACGCTCCCGGGTCACCCAAAATCCGATCCGGGCATACGCCCAAGTCCGAACTCATCATACGAATCTGCTGGAACCTTCGAATCCCGTTCCGAGGTCGTTTACTCAAAAATCCAATCCTAGTCGATTCTCTCAACTTAAAGCTTCCAAAATGAGAATTTCCTCTCCAAGTCAACTCCGAACTTCCCGAAATTTAATTCCGACCACGCGTACAAGTCATAATGCCTGAATGGAAGCTGCTCGTGGCCTCAAACTGCTGAACGGTGAGCTAGAGCTCAAAATGACCGGTCGGGTCGTTACATCCTCTCCCACTTAAACATACGTTCGTCCTCGAACGTGCTAGGAATTGTGCTGGGGTTGTATGGAATCACTGCTTACCACCTCGTGCACCTACCCGTGCTACCACTACTCAGCTGGGCGCCGTAGCTCGGTCAATCTAAAGATATCCTTTTTCACTTATGCAAATAAGCCTTAGAGCCCAATTCCATCATCCGAAATTCTCTGGCAGGCCTGTTCCAACATACGCTCACCGTATCAATAACTACACGCAGCACAAAACATGACTGCATATCTTAGCTGAATTCACACCTTGCACCACTTTACTCACAGGACCACAATAGCATTCTCTGATCGAATAAATTGAAATTCCACGAATCTGGTGCTCCCATTGCACCTCATGACCTACATAGGTCTTGCTCTAACTCTTACAGTACCGCCAAGACGGAAGAGTTGTATAGAAATTCATAACCAACTGCCGAATCAACAATTCATAGGGTCTATACTCCTGTCAAGAACTATCACCTCTTTCTGAACCAAATAATGGTCTTTGCTCCTTATTATACTTCATATATTCAGATTGCACTGATCCTAAGTCCAATGATCTCGTCTCACCCAGTACGAACTGCTCAGGCAATAAGCCACCCCGGACATAGTCAAAAGTGTCATATGATACCACAACGTGCCAATAGCTACCAATTCGAACGCGATACAATAGGAAAACGAACTCTGGAAAGGAAATCCAATTACCCCGCTCGCGAATCATGCATGCGATGCGGGCACAAAGCTAATATAAGTTCCTCTCAGGAAAGGAGGAAACAAAACACATAAAACAGACACGGGGAACTGTACTCAACATCATATTGTTGCGGCGCGCAACCCAATACAAGCAGCATACCCATGGCGGCGTGCCAGCCAGTCCACACATAAAATTCACATAAGGAGGTACACACCGAGCTAGATTGCTCATTACAACAAGATATTGAATATCGGTCACAAGCACGCCATGTGCATAATACCATCCCTGGGGAGACATATAGTGCCGTAAGCTACAAACTCAAGCACAACTGAGGTGTGATATACGATCTGAATCTCAAGAGCCATTTTGCTCATATAACATCATCTCTACGCGGAACCTCAACACATAAGCAATGTCCCAAGCAGTCTCACAACTCACACGGCGCAATGTATCATTAAATGAAATATCTGACGACGAAATAACACCCTGACCACTCCTCCATAAGGAGCGCATTACCGAAATGAACACGTCTGACCTGATATAGAGCCCATATCCACAGTTAAATCCATCCACAGACCTCAAGCTGGTTCTGATCGCACTGAACTAGGCTAATGACCCTTCAAAGGTCCATAATTACTTCCTGTTTCCTCATGACACACAAGAACAACCATCATAACCGGAGTGGTCCTCCACGGTCCACAACCCAATAAATCGAGTGCCCTTCAGGCATCTATTCTCAAATTAGCAATATCACCACAATCTTCCTACTTGATTTAACTCTTCAACCAATCAAGTGACTACATGCGTGACTGATAACAGGTCTGTACATCCAGACCACCGGTCGCACTAACGCTAAGGAGAGACCAAGAATCCCTAACCAAGATGCAACGCCTTTTTCACAAAACACCGATCTCAGGTGACGTTGAAGACAATACCAGCTTACTTTAAACATCGGAACTACTTCCCTGCTCATCCGAGCTTGTGACATCTATGTCAATACCGAATTGCAACCTTGATCCTCTCTTCGAATTCCGTACCACTCGCTGCACCCAACATGCCATCACACGATAGAACACGATCTTTCATCATAGATCCGTAACCACAATGGATTAACACTTCATCATATAAAACTCTTCACTTATCTCACTTCGGGAGAACCATAGCAACACACAGGTGAATTCTCATAACCGTAGAATATGCAAATCTCTGATTAGTGGTCTAAGATACCACAACCCTTTCGGAGCCCGCCTACGCATAGAAGGCCATAGCAGTAGAATACTTCTGAATAACATTAATTACGGCGGCCGACCAGCCTCACACGTACCGCCAAAATTTACTTGCATAACTCAGTCGCGCTGAAGGAACTGATCACTGCCACCAACATGCCAATTCAACTATGGCTAATCAATCTATCTTATTCCAATTTATCCTTGATTGCCTTTGAAATAATAATAACTCCATTCAACACATGACACACTCCATCCGCACTCATCCCGAGTGACCTTGAATCACGAGACCATGTTGTCTCAAATCCCCCGAACCATTTCATACCTCCCAAATGCTACACTGCAAGTCGAAACATCATAGAACATCCTGTACCCCTTCTCATAAGCTGCTACCAAGCTTGATTCTTAACCGTACCTATAGGCTCGCAATTATTAATCACCACGCTTTGCCCTTTTGAACCCACTAGGACCATTGCTGAGAGCCACCCGCTCTGACTTGGCCCCGAATATAGTCAATTCCATAAATCTTCTAGCACATGAATACCCCCTCGGCGAAGCACCCGACAGAATCACTTCCCTTGAAACCTATATCTATACAAGGCATAAATCCTGAATCCTTCCCCAAGTCTGAACATGGCCAATAAGGCCAACCTTAGCACGCCTCTAACAATTCCCCGAATATAACAATTCCTGTAGCTGAAATAACCCATCAATATGCTAATAATCAGAAACCTCGCAAGTAGTTAACCGGACAATCCTTAATCATAGGCGGTGGGACTCTCCCACTTAGCCTGAAGCCATTATTACACAAATTATGGAATTCACTAGGATCATTTATCTCTTGTTGACATAACCTCGCGCAATCAACCGCCAAAATTCTCGGTATCTTTCTGTAAAACCCCCTTTCTATACTCTGAATCACCAACCCCGTTCACACGACCGATCTCTTTGCTATATAACCGATAGAATTCTTGGCAGAAACTTCGCCAACCATGCGACCCCCGATCTGCTCACTGGATATAACCTGCCTGTGGAATTTGCGTGCCGACATCTTCCAACGCTGCTGCACGGGGTACAATCACTACGACATCAATAACCCATCCTGAGTCCGAGCTCACTCTCTAACTGCACGAGTTCATTCACCCCTCGAGGACATCAATTTAAATGTGCGGCAACATCCTTCCAATTCAAAGTTACGTTGTATCCTTCTTCATTTCAAGCAGCTCCTTTCCGTTATATCAAATCTCCTGCCGCATAATAGCCCACACTTCGAATAAATCCGTAGGCCACCAATCACAAAAAAAATTCCCAAATCACCCCAAACTCTCCCACTTTGGCGAAACTCACCTATCTATTCGACTACTCGACCTTTGCTTCTTATACCTGGCCTTCTAGAAATTTTAACCACCGCCTGACACTCCCCAATGTCCCTTCTCGTCCATTGCTGCTCAGTTGTTGCCTTAAATAGAATCTATCTTCGTGGCACTTGAACCCACAATTGCTGCTAACTTTAAACCTTTCCGAAGATCATCTTCCTCTAACCGTCGACATTAGAAACACTGATTCAATCCTGAACTACCACACCCCGTGATATCTGACAGCCGCATCTTCAATACTATTTCACAATATCTTACCCCAAAGGCGAATTGTAGAAGATCATAACACCGGCGAACTTAGTACGTTCAATTAGGACAACGACACCTCATCATAGAAGAAAACTCCACCACGCTCGCAAATACCAAGTCTTGTTACTCCATCAGCCCACATCTGACCATTCTTAGTCCGATTGCCCTTCCCCTGCTGGGAATAAAATACCGAACCTCTAGATCATGCACTGAGTAAACCTCCCTTCAAGTCATTCACTACCCCGACACGTAGGCAAACACCCTACCATCATATCAATACTGCGGAACAATCGTTCATAGTATCATGGCAACTTGTGCCTAGCCTCAAAGCTCTTAGAAGCACCGCTACTGAGCCGAAACGACTGAATATCCTTTCACAAGGCGGCGATAATAGCCCAGACAACTATGCATGGAGAAACATCCCGCACTACATCAGTAGTAACATTACCATTCTTCAATTCTCGATTTATAACAGGCAGTTCGCGTCGCGTAGAATTGAGTAGGAAGGAAACAGGGGCACAACCCTCAAGGAATCAAATCGCACGATAAGGAATCAAGAAGGGAAGTACTCCTAACAGTCCTGCAGCCTCCCGAAGATAAGTACAGACGTCGCCGTAACGATCCGCGAGACTCTACTAGACTTGCTCATGACTCGTGAGACCTACGGGAACCTAGTGCTCTAATACCATGTTGTCACGACCCAAAATCCACTAAGGGTCGTGATGGCGCCGGACACCGCAGTCAGGCAAGCCAACCAAATTACTTAATTAAATTCTCGTTTTAAATATTTCTGAAATCTCTCCTTTTATACGTTTAAGCTATACATAGTAAATTTCACTGAATAAGAAAATGAAACCTTTAACAACTTTTAAAATTCTGAATAAACCCATAGACATCCCCAGAACCCGGTGTCACAAGTGCATGAGTTATTTCTAAGAAACAATACAATACAACATCCATCTGGAATACAAATGGACAGAAAGTAAATACAATACACTGAAAGAGACTATACTAGCTGCGGGTCGCTTCGAGTAATGCAGCTCACCTAGTCCCAGTATCATCCATGCTGCTACGCCCAGTGACCACTAGAAGTACATGTGCCTGTGCAACAAAAATGCACAGAAGTGTAGTATGAGTACAAAAACAACGTGTACTCAGTAAGTATCCCGCCTAATCTCGAAGAAGTAGAGACGAGATGGCAACTTCGACACTTACTAAAGGTCCGGTAATATTGTTATTAATGTGATGACTCACGGATTTATTAAGAACAACAGTAGATTCAAGTAAGTTACTAAACAGGTAGGAGTTCCTCTTTATAAAAAGTCTCCGAATTCATAATCCATTAATTAAAAAATTTTCTCAAGTCGGGAGAGCAGATATTAGTATCAACAAATATCAAAGCAAGCAATACAAGCATGCGCAACTCATGCCGAGGTCGTACGGCCC
The DNA here is from genome assembly GCF_001879085.1 of Nicotiana attenuata. NCBI lineage: Eukaryota > Viridiplantae > Streptophyta > Magnoliopsida > Solanales > Solanaceae > Nicotiana > Nicotiana attenuata. Next base: position 40,205,558 of record NC_031995.1, on the reverse strand, counting down.
GATCCAATAATATTTAAAATGTGCACTGCCGAGGGTCGAGCGGCCCGAACCATAGATGCATCTACTACCCCGCTCGCGAATCATACATGCGAGGCGGTCAAATATAAATAAACACGACAATCAGTCAATCCTGAATTTATCAGGGAACAATTATCCAAGGATAAGCCAAATTCTCTTTTAACAATTAAAGAAAATAGAGTTTAATCTTCTTAGGAATTCATTTACCAATTCGATAGGATTTAAGAAATTCAATTGTCAATAAGATCACAGATATTCCAAGTATAGCATGCTTTTTGGGTCCTAAACTATCCGGACTTGCACATATTAGTAGCTACGCACGGGCTCTCGTCACCTCGTGCATACGTAGCCCCCATAAATAGGAGCACATAACCAATTATTTTACCTATGGAGATAATTCCCTCTTACAAGGTTAGAAAGGAGACTCATGAAGATCCATAACTGGCCTTCCACGCCCTTCCGAAAACTCAAATTGATGCACAACACTCCAAAACTAGCCAATAGTTATGTAAATCCATTAATATACGATAAACTACTCATATTAATCCAATTTATAACAATTCCTAACCTCGGTCGGAAAGTTGACAAAAACGCCCTCGGGCCCACGTGCCCGAATTTCCAAAATTTTCGAAGAATAAGTCTACCCATAGCCTCACGAACTCAAATATATAATTTTCTCTTAATTCCATATCCAAAATCATGGTCAAATTCCAAGAATATAAATTTCTAGGTCTTTCTACCAAAATCTCAAATTTCTACCAATTTACATGCTAAAATCCATACATAATCGATGTATTTAACTCAAGATGGATGGGATTAGCTTACCTTATCGTAGATGATGAAAAATCCCACTTGAAGCTCTCCCAAAAATCGCCCAAGCCAAGAAAATATGAGAGAAAATGGCCAAATCCCGATTTTTAAAACGCATCTCTGCCTCCAGCACTTTCCGCACCTGCGGTCCCTTGACCGCTTCTGCAGTTCCGCAGGTGCGAGCCAATCCACCACTTCTGCGGTTTCCTCCAGGCTCCCCTTTTCCGCTTCTGCGCTTCTATTCCCGCAGATGCGGTCCCGCTTCTGCGGCCAAACGACCGCATCTGCGGTCCCATCTCTCTTTGCCAAAACCGCATCTACGACTATTGGGCCGCTTCTGCGGCTCCGCACCTGCGGCCCTATTCTCGCAGGTGCGGTTACACCAGCAACCAGCAACTTCAGCCTTCCAAAAATTCCATTTTCGATCCGTTAACCACCCGGAATCCACCCGAGGCCCCCGGTACCCTAACCAATCATACCAACCAGTCCCAAAACACATTACGGACTTGCTCGAGGCCTCAAATCATATCAAACAACGCTAAAACCACGAATCGACCTCCAATCCAAGCTTTATGAACTTTAGAATTTCAAACTTCTACTTCCGGTGTTTAAACCTATCAAATCACGTCCGATTGACTTCAAATTTTGCGCACAAGTCATATTCGACATTATGGGCCTACTCCAACTTTCGGAATCGGATTCCGACCCCGATATCAAAAAGTCCACCTCCGGTCAAACCTCTCAAAAACCTTCAAATTTCTATCCTTAGCCAAATGGCTCCAAAATGCTCCCCGGACATCCGAATTCACTTCCGATCGCGCTCCCAACTCCAGAATCACCATGCGGAGCTACTCCCAGACTCGGAATCCCAAACGGACGTCGATAACACCGAAATGCACTTCAACTCAAACTTATTGAAATTTCTTCCAAAATGCTAACTTCCACAATAGGTGCCAAAACGCTCCCGGGTCACCCAAAATCCGATCCGGGCATTCGCCCAAGTCCGAAATCATCATACGAACCTGCTGGAACCTTCGAATCCCGATTCCGATGTCGTTTACTCAAAAATCCAATCCTAGTCGATTCTCTCAACTTAAAGCTTCCGAAATGAGAATTTCCTCTCCAAGTCAACTCCGAACTTCCCGAAATTTAATTCCGACCACACGTACAAGTCATAATGCCTGAATGGAAGCTGCTCATGGCCTCAAACTGCTGAACGGTGCGCTAGAGCTCAAAACGACCGGTCGGGTCGTTACAAAAACACTTAAAGCCAAATGATAGCTCTTGAACAAAATATAGAGCTTAACTGTGTTTCTTATAGTAATTAAAAAAAGAAATAGAATAAAGAATATTAAATTTCATCGGTCTCATTAAAGATCAAGTCAACTCTGGAACCTGAATAGAGTAATTTATTGAGCAAGTTTTATTTTGCAGCGCGTTCCTTCCCTTGCTAAGAAAGTGGTACGGAACAAGTGGAATCTCAAGTACCGTCTTGCTTAGAGAACGCATTAACTTTAATTAATTGCCACTAATTAAAAATACCCGCAAGGAATGAAAACATATGATTATTTTTTTTTTTCTTTACTATTGTCAGGTGAGTACATTCAATTAGATGACTGGCTCAAGATATCTTCTACTAATTAGCTTTAATTGTTTTTTTTTTTTGTAGAGGTTAATGAATTATCAGTTGAATACTCCACCCACGTCGTGACAAGATTCCCTTTCTGATGCATTTTATTTATTTTTTATGGTTTTCCCTTTTTAAAATCCCCAGCCAAATTTCGATAAAAACTTCAACTACTAACAATTTCTTTTATCTAATCAAGATTTACTAGTAGGACATTACACGTATTGCCTAAAGATATTAGTAATACTTAGTAGGAATATAGGTACGTAATGAGTGAAATACTAATCCAAAATAATATATGAATATGAAGAATTGTAATTCAAAAGACAAGCTTCTCAAACAAAACAAAAAAAGAGAGAAAGGTTAACATTGAGTTCAAGAGATTCAAAATTGACTATAATTAACTAACTGAAAAATAAATTTGTTTTTAAAAAAAAATTGAAAAACATATGTTAATTGGGAGTACCAACTTGAGGCAAGCGCTATAATTGGAATGGTTATAATGATTGGGCGGCATAATTAAGCTTCTTATATTTTAGATGTAATGATTAATGAGAGTTACTTAAATAGGCAGCAATATGGCAAACTGTACGAAATACGTAGGTGACACTCAATTAACTACATTTGATTTTTTCAAGAATTAACAATAAAGAAACCATTTGTTTGCATGTGATTTTGGATCTCCAGAAGTCAGAACCTAAACAGAGATGAAGTCAAAGCCCTTTGATGGTCAACTCATCATCAATATAAACTTCATATGTTTAATTTTAAATTTGCAGACCTGAAAATGGATAAAAATTGTTGAATTTGGGGTTCCACGAATGCAAGGAGTCCAATATAGGTCAAAAACTTTCTTCATTGTGGCAACTGCTCTAGCTTAGCTATTTTGATGTACAGTGGCGAAGCTAGAAATTTCTGTAAGGGTGTTCAAACCTGAAAAAAGTAAAAAAATTCACCAACAAAGGGTGTTCAATATATGTTATATACCTCTAAAATTTAATATTTTACCATTATATACAATATAATTTTCCGACGGAAAATTGACAATCTTCGCCCATGCTGATGTATAAGGTATTTCAAATATTAGCCGTTTAAATAAATGAAATATGATTTACATATTTATATGTTTTAGAAGTGAAAAACAAGAAACATTTCTCAAATTTATCCATGCTACTCCAATTAGAGAAGAGTTAATTAAGAGAAACTTTAAGAGACAGATACAGTGTTGTTTACACAAATATTCTTATATTTTTAAGGCAACTAAATTGTGTATAAAACCTAAAAACAGTTAATATAAATCATAAATGGTAGCAAAGCGATCTTTGTGGAAAACTCACGTGCATGCATTACAGTTATATTATGGATGGGCATCAAGCCGGCTACGTACTTTCTCTGGTTCAATGTTGGTGACAAAATTCTTTTTTGTCTTTTTCCCTTTCTGTTTATATGCTAACATAGCATGCAAAAGTTTTTGCTTTTGGATGAAGTTGATAAATTTTAGATGCATGTCTAATTATCTAAATCATGGATATATTGTATGCAAAGTTTAATACTTTTTCATTGACAACCTTAGTAACTATTCTTATGACTCTCCTTTGACATGCTATGGGATGAGATGTTGAAGAATGAAAAAATGAAACTTGTAGAATGATATCACACTGCTAGAATTCCTGCAAAAAGCGACCAGATTTTGGCGACCAACATTGGTCTGTCAAGAAAAGCGACCAAAGTTGGTCGCTAAACTGGTGAAAATAATAAAATAATGATTTTAAATAAAATTAGCGACCAACGTTGGTCGCAACTTGGTCGAAAATTTTGTCAAACTGTTGACCGGACTGGTCAGACTTGCTTGGTCAAAGAATTACTCTGATTAGCGACCAACGTTGGTCGCTTCATGGGACCCACCAACTAAATTTTAATAATTATAATACTATTTTTAAAAAATAATAAAATTTAAATAAATAAAATTTAAAATTAGCGACCAAAGTTGGTCGCTATATAAAGAGTAAACAGATTGAGACCAACTTTGGTCGCTAATTTGGGACCCAGTTATAAAATTTCAATAATTATAATTTTGTTTAAAAAAAATTATAAAATATAAATAAATATAATTCAACTTTAGCGACCAATGTTGGTCGCTCAGTAGAATATAGACCAACTTTGGTCGCTAACCTGGGACCCGGTTAATATTTTAAAAATTATATGAAAGATAAATAAATCTGATTTCAATTTAGCGTCCAACTTGGGTCGCTAATTTAAAATTATGTATGTTTAGCGACCAAAGTTGGTCGCTATTTAGGTCACCATTGGTCAAAATTAAAAATTACTTTTGTATTTACTAAATAAACAATATAAATGTTAGCCGTTAACAATTTTGTAATACAAGGGATGAATAGTACTATGAAGCGTGTGTGTGTGTCTATATATACTTACGCTATACTATGCACTAAGTATAAGTGTATTAGGTAATATTATATTGAATATAGCTTTTATATATACATATATATATATATATATATA
>NC_031995.1:40193757-40196237 GCF_001879085.1 Nicotiana attenuata | reverse complement strand
CTACCCCCTTCGGGATTAGGCGGGATACTCACTGAGTACACGTTGATTACGTACTCATACTACACTTCTGTGCATTTTTGTTGCACAGGTATATATACCTCTAGCAGCCTATTGGGCGTAGCAGCACGGACGACTCTGGGACTAGGTGAGCTGCATTGTTCGAGACGACCCGCGGCCAGTGTAGTTCCTTTCAACATTTTATTATTTATTCCCTGTCCACTGTATTTCGGACAGATGTTGTATTTTACTTTCCTTATCGACAGTTGCTCATGTACTTGTGACACCGGGTTTCTGGGATGGGTTTCAACGGATTTGTACTAATTGTTATTATTTAAATTTGAATTCAAGTAGTGAACTTTTATTTATGAAAATGGAAGGAAAAACCTTAGGTTTTCAAAAGTATTAAAAGAGGAATTAATTGATAATCTAGTTGGCTGGCTAACCGAGGTGTCCAGCTCCACCACGACCCTTAGTGAATTTTGGGTCGTGACAACATGGTATAGAGCACTAGGTTCCTAGGGTCTCACGAGTCATGAGCAAGTCTAGTAGAGTCTCTTGGATCGGTACGGAGACATCTGTACTTATCCTCGGGAGGCTGCAGGACTGTTAGGAGTACTTCCCTTCTTGATTCCTCATCGTGCGATTCGATTTCATGAGAGGCTTATGCCTTTGTTTCTTTCTTACTCAATCCTATGCAACGCAAATCGCTTGTTATAAATCGAAAATTGAAGAACCGTAATGGTACTACAGATGTGATGCGGGATGTTTCTCCCGGTATAGTTGATCAGATTATTGTCGTCGCCTTATGGAAGAATATTTTGTTGTTTCCGCCCAGTAGCGGTATTTTTGAGGGCTTTGAGGCTAGGCACAAGTTGCTGCAATGCATATGAATGTCTATTCTGCAGTAATAATATGATGGTAGGGTGTTGCCCACGTGCCAGGGCAGTGAATGATTTCAAGGGAGGTTTACTCAGCGCACAATCAAGAGATTCAGTGTGTTATTCCCGGCAGGGGGAAAGGTAATCGAGCTAAGGAGGGTCAGGATGTAGACTGGTGGAAGTGATGAGACTTAGCAATGGCAAGCGTGGTGAAATTTTCTCTTCTTTATCGGAGAGCTGTTGTCCTAATTAGGCGTATTAAGTTTGTCGGTGTTATGATCTGCTACAATTCGCCTTTGAGGCAAGATGTTCTGAAATGGTATCGGAGATACAACTATCAGATATCGCGGGATGCGGTGGTTCAGGATGGAATCAGTATTTCAATTGTTAACAGTTCGAGAAAGATGACCTTCGGTTAGGTTCGGAGTTAGTAGCAATTTGAGAATTCAAGTTCCATGAAGATAAAATTTTATTCAAGCAGCAACTGAGCAGCAAAAGGTGAGAAAGACATGTGGGAAGTGTCAAGTGGAGTTTAAATTGCTAAAAGGCCAGGTATATGAAGTAAAGGTTGAGTAGTCAATTAAGGGGAAGTTCCGCCAAGTGGGAGAGCGGCGGAGATGCATATGGGCTTGCAGTGGAAGGACCACGTACCTTAAGGAGAGTTTGGAGTGATTTGATGATATTAGTGATTGGTGATTGGGGTTGTGCGGCCGGAGGTCTAATATAACAGAAAGGAGCCGCTTGAAGGAAGAAGGAGGCAGCATGGCTTTGAATTGAGAGGATGTTGTCGCACATTTCAACGATGTCCACAAGGGGTAAAATGGACCTGTGCAACTGGAGTGTGAGCTCAGACTCAGGAAGGGTCATTGATGTCGTAGTAATTGTACCCTGTGCAGCAGTGTTGGAAGATGCCGGGGAGAGCCTTCTATAGGTGGGTTAGCCAAGTGAGCAGATTAGCAGTCGCGTGGTTGGCGAGGCTTCTGCGAAGAATCTTATCGGGTATGTAGCGAGGGAATCGATCGTGCGAATGTGGTGGATGATTTAGAGTATAAGAAAGAGGTTTTACAGAGAGATCTCGAGAATTTTGGCGGTTGATTGTGCAAAGTTATGTCTATAAGGGATAAAAAGGATGAGTGAGTTCCAGATTGATGAAATTATGGCTTCAAGCTAAGTGGGAGAGTCCCACTGCTTGTGATAGGGTTGCAGAGTTGATTGGTTGCAAGGTTTCTGGTTATTAGTATGTTGATGGGTTATTCTAGCTACGGGAAAAGAACATAAGAGATGAATTGAGCAAAGGGATTGTTGAAATGCATGTTATGACTGGCCTTATTGGCCCATGTTCAGACTTGGGAAAGGATTCGGGATTTATGCCTTGTATAAATGCAGGTTTCAAGGAAGTGATTCCACCGGGTGCCTCGTCGAGAGGGCATTCATGTGTTATAAGATTTATGGAGTTGATTAAATTCGGGGCCAAGTCAGAGCGGGTGGCTCTCAGCAGCGGTCCTAGTGAAAATTCAAAAGATGAAGCGTAATACTTAATGATTTCGAGCCTATAGGCGCAGTTGAGAATCAAGCTTATGCAGCAGCTTACGAATGGAGACT
>NC_031995.1:40189610-40193322 GCF_001879085.1 Nicotiana attenuata | reverse complement strand
TGTATCATCGTGAGCTGCTGGGTTGGTCCGTTGAGGTCATCCTCGTCTGCTCGTACCTCGGCACAGTAGGCGTTGTGGATCTCCTCCCATGTGGTGGGAGGATACTTCATGAGTCGGCGTAGTAGCTTTTTGGTTGCTCTCGAACCATCTCTGCTCAGCCCGTTTTGGAAAGCTGCGACCGCCATGCCTTCCGATACGTTTGGTAGGCTCATCCTTACTCTGTTGAATCTGGCCAGGAAGTCCCTGAGTCTCTCACCTGCGGTTTATCGGACGGCGAAGATATCGTTGACCCTGGTCTCTGCTTTCTTTGCTCCTGCATGGGCGGTGGCGAACTTATCCGCCATTTCTTCGAATGTTGATATTGTTCTGGCTGGCAGCTGTGAGTACCATGTTAGCGCTCCCCCGGTCAACGTTTCTCCGAACTTTTTCAGCAGTACGGATGGTACTTGTTCCTTTGACAAATCGTTACCCTTCACAGCGGTCACATAGTGGATCAGGTGGTCTTCGGGGTCCTTCGTCCCGTCATATATCCTTAAGTAGGGTGGCATCTTGAAGGTTTTTGGGATCGGGTGAGGTGCAGCTTCTTCGCTATATGGTTGTTCGACGAATCTTCCCACGTCGCGCTTTGGTAGTAACTTAGGAGCGCCGGGAATTTTGTCTACTCTTTCCTAATGCTCTTTCATCTGATCCCGAAGTGCCTTATTTTCATTCTCCATTTCCTCCATTTTATTAAGGATGGTTGCAAGTGTGCCATCGCTGGTCTGGTAATTGGTGTGCTTGTTGTTTGTACGTACAGTATCGTGCTCACTGGTGGTAGCGATGTCTGTCGTCAACGGGTTCTTAATGTTTCTTTGGGGCGATTTTTCGAGTAAGCTGCCTAGGGTGTTCGTCATCCATTCTTCCAGTAGCTTCTTGACCACCGGGGGTTGGTGTTTTTGAGTTTTGTAGCTTATGACGCTATATGTTCCCTCAGGGATGGTATTATGCACTTAGCGTGCTTATGACCAATATTTGGTATGCTGTTGTAATGAGCAAATTTAGCTCGATGTATATCTCCTTATGTGAGTTCTACGTGTGGATCGGTTGGCACGCCGCCATATGTTATTTGGATCGGTTGGCACGCCGCCATGGTTATGTTGTTTGGATCGGATTGCGCGCCGCAAAAGCGTAATGTTCAGTATAGTTTCCCATATCTGTTTCTTGTGTTCTGTTTCCTATTTTCTAAGGGAAGTCCGTATTAGTGCGGGAGTTAGATAATTCCTTTCAGAGTTCATTTTTCTTTTTGTATCGCATGTTGAAATGGCAGCCTATTGGCACATTGTGGTATCACATGAGACTTTTGATTATTTCCGGGGTGACTTATGTCCTGAGCAGTTAGTACTGGGTGAGGTGAGCCCATTAGAATCAGGATCAGTGCAATCTGACTATATAGAGTATGTTAAGGAGCAAGATCTCCACTTGTTTCAGAATATGGTAATGTTTCTTACCAGAAGTATAGACTCAATGATTGATTGACTCGGCAGTGATTATGAATCTCCTCACATCTTTTCCGTTGTAGGGGTGTTGTAAGAGTGGGAGTAAGACCTGTGTATGTTATGGGGTGCAATGGGAGCACCAGATTCGTGGAATTTCGACTAAGTTGAACAGAAAAGTTTATCGTGATCCGGTGAGTAAAATGAGGGAAAGTGTGAATTCAACAAAGTTATGCAATCGAGTTTGAGTACAGCGTGTGGTGATTGATATGGTGATCGTATGTTGGAAACAGGCCTGGCATAGGATTCCGGATGTTAGAATCGGGCTCTAAGGCTTATTTGCTTGAATAAAAGGGAATATCTTCAGAATTTATCGAGCTAATGTGCTCAGCTAAGTTGTGGTAGCACGGGGAGGTGCATGAGAAGTTAAACATCAATTTCAGTATACTTCAGTATAGTTCTCAGCACGTTCGAGGACGAACGTATGTTTAAGTGGGAGAAAATGTAACGACCCGACCGGTCGTTTTTAGTACTAGCGCTCCGTTCAGCAGTCGGAGGTCATGAACAGCTTCATTTCAGGTATTATGACTGGTACGCGTGGTCGGAATTGAATTTCGGGAAGTCCACAGTTGATTTAGGAAGAGAATTCTTATTTCGGAAGCATAAAGTTGGGAGAATGAACTAAGATTGGAATTTTGAGTAAACGACCTCGAAATCAGGATCTGAAGGTTCCAGCAGGTTCATATGATGATTTCGGACTTGGGCGTATGCCCGGTTCGGGTTTTGGATAACCCGGGAGCGTTTTGGCGCCTATTGTGGGAGTTAGCATTTTAGAAGGAATTTCATAAGTTTGGTTCGAAGTGCATTTCAGAGTTATCGATGTCCGTTTGAAATTCCGAGACTGGGAGTAGTTTCGTATGGTGATTCTGGAGTTGGGGGCGCGATCGGAAGTGAATTCGGAGGTCCGTAGGTCATTTTGAAGCCATTTGGCTAAAGATAGAAATTTGAAGGTTTTTGGGAAGTTTGACCGGAGGTTGACTTTTTGATATCGGGGTCGGAATCCAATTCCGAAAGTTGGAGTAGGTCCGTAATGTCAAATATGATTAGTGTGCAAAATTTGAGGTCAATCGAACGTGATTTGATAGGTTTAAACATCGAAAATAGAAGTTGGAAAGTTCAAAGTTCATAAAGCTTGAATCGGGGTGTAATTCATGGTTTTAGCGTTGTTTGTTATGATTTGAGGCCTCGAGCAAGTCCGCAATGTGTTTTGGGACTGGTTGGTATGATTGGTTGGGGTCCCGGGGGCCTCGCGTGGATTCCGGGTGGCTAACGGATTGAATCCGGAGTTTGAAGAAGTGCTGAGGCAGCTGGTATGTGGTACTTCCGCTTCTGCGGAAATGGGACCGCAGAAGCGGCCCCGCAGAAGCGAAGAAGAAGCCACAGAAGCGGACGAGAGCGAGGGCAGCCAGGACCACAGAAGCTGCCCTTGATCCGCTGATGCGGAACCGCAGAAGCGGTTGGCTCATCGCAGAAGCAAAAATGGGCTTGAGCCCAGGGACCGCAGAAGCAGAATATTTTCCGCAAAAGCGGGACCGCGGAAGCGGGATTATTTCCGCAGAAGCGAAAATCCCTGGAGGCAGAAGGTTAATTTAAAGTCGGGGATTGGCCATTTCTCTCATATTTCTCATGGCTTGGGGCGATTTTGGAGAGCTTCAATGAGGGGATTTTCGTCGTCAATGTCAAGGTAAGTTATCCCCATCACTTTTGTGTAAAATATATCAATTATGTATGGATTTAAGTATGAAGATTAGTGTAAATTTGGGGTTTTGGTTGAAAACCTAGGAAATTAGAAATCTTGGATTTTGATTACGATTTTGAGTATGGAATTAAGAGAAAATTATATATTCGAGTTCCTAAGGTTATGGGTAAACTTTATCTTCGAAAAGTTTTGGATTCCGGGCACGTGGGCCCGAGGGCGTTTTGGTCGACTTTCCAGTCGGGGTTAGGAATTGCTATAAATTAGTTGTAATGAATATTTGAGCATATATTAATGGATTTGCGTAACCATTGGCTAGTCTTGGAGCGTGGTGCATCAATTGGAGTCCTTGGAAGAATGTAGAATGCCGGTTTTGAGTCTTCGGAGCGAGGTGAGTCTCCTTTCTAATCTTGTGAGGGGGAATTTACCCCATAGGTGAAGTAATTGATTATGTGCTCCTATTTGTGGGGGCTACATACGCACG
>NC_031995.1:40120097-40185097 GCF_001879085.1 Nicotiana attenuata | reverse complement strand
AATTGATACTCTTTAGATGCAAGTGGTTTGACCCACATCCAACAAGAGGTACAAGAGTACACAATCAATACAACATAATTGAGGTTAATCATACGAGGGAGTATGATCGCTATGATCCTTTCATAATTGCACATAATGTTAGGCAAGTGTATTATGCTCCTTATCCATTGCGGCGGAATAAGTCTGATTGGTGGGTTGTAATAAAAACTAAGCCTGTGGGTAGGGTAGAAGTCGAGAATGTGTTAGATGTTGCATATCAAAACGATATCTCCAGTGTTCACCAAATAGTGGACGAAGTTTTAGAAAATGATTTGGAACATCCTAACCACATATTGGAAGAAGTTGATATAGATGAAGTAAGAATTATAGAAAACGAGGAAGAAGAATCAACTGATGAAGCTTAAACTAGTGAGGAAGAAGAATTCTCGGACGAGGAACTATACGTCGATGAGCTTTAAAAAGTTGGTTTCTTTAATAACTCTCGTTTATAGCTAGTTTCTTTATATGTTTCAATCTAACTATGTATTATATTATGCAGATGACAGGCAATGGTAGAGGTAACAGTGATCCTACTGGTTCTCGGGGTCGAGAAAAGGCTAGGAAACCAAAGAGGAGGGTAGAAGATACTACTCAATCCCTTCCTGCCTCTTCACAAATGCCTGTGCCTATGCCTATGTCTGGGCCTCCACCCCAAGGCTATTCTGAGCTGCCAGCGCATCACCAGCCCTACACCTTCGTGCAGACGCCGGGTCTTTCTTCACAGGGCCATAGGACTGTACGACCTACATACAGTCCACCTGTCTCACTACCACATAGATCGCATCCATCAGCAGCTCATGGATCGCATCGATCCATGTCATGTCCACATGGATCACAGCCACTCGGGTCACAGCTATCTGTGTCTCATCCCATTGCGGCCCATACAGCTATGTCGCACTCCCAGGGCTCGCAGTCCCAGGGCTCGCAGCCATCTTCATCTGGGACTCCATCTATTGCAGGCCTTCGCCTGCGAGATACTAGCTCTGACCCCCCTACACCTTCCACACATGCCTCCGATATACATGCTTCGGACAATGATGCTGATGATGACGAGGAGGTGCATTATGATGAATATGGCAGGATCATCATAGTCCCTGAGGGTGACGGGTAAGAGTTATTTGTTATTTTTACTTTTTTTGTTTTGTACAGTTTTACTAAGATATTAATGTGTTTTTTTTATTAAATTGCAGGTTCATCCCTAGTAATATTACTACAAGGATCATCACCAAAGCCACCAGAAAGCTTTATGATGGTCCATTTGCGACTTGGAGTGAATTCCCATTCTCGCTGAAGGAGGCAATCTTCAATCAATTTTAGGTATAAATGTTCTTTTAAGCAATATAATTATTTATATTTATGATATTTCCATCTAAATATATATTATAGAATATAGCTTAGCTTATATATATCGAATTATATCGAATTTAGAATTATATCGAATTTAGCTTATATATAACGAATATAGCTTTTATATATATTCGATAAAAGCTTAGTGCGTTAATACATAATTAATAAAAAGTTAAGCGCATTAATACTTAGCTTTTATTAGCTAATGCACTAATACTTATTGCATAGTATATATATATATATATATATATGCACTAATATACTATATTATAAGCAGTTAATGCACTTAACTTTTGAATAATTATTAGCTAATAAAATCTAAGTATAATATATCGAATATAGCTTTTATGATATTTCCATCTAAATATGATATTTCCATATAATACTTGACTTTTGAAATACAGAGCAAGTGTGTATGGGAACACCGCTATAGCGCGGAAGTGGCTGCAAATTTCCATCTAAAAGCTCGAAAGCGGTTGTCCCATTGTTTCTCCAAAGCTAGGCGGTTGAACCAGAAGCCTAGCTGGTTGCTTCAGAATTTATGGAATGATTTGCAAAGGCAATGGCTTACCGTGAGATTCTTACAGAAAGAGCGAAAAAGGAAAGAAAGCCCGGGCATCTGAGAAGGGAGGATCCTTGCACACTGGAGGTGCTATCAGCCTAGGGACGATAAAAACAAAGAATGGTACGTAATTGCTTAATTATTTTTAATTTTCAAAGTATATGTATTCTGTTTATTAACTAAAATTATGAGTTTTCAGGAAAAAAAGTTGGGCGTCCGATGAACCAAGATGAGCTCTTCCAGGAGACTCATATTGTAAAGAAGAAGAAAGAGACGGACCAAGAAAGGTGGGTCGAGGGCCGAGCCTCGACTGTACATGTAAGTTTTCACTTTTCATTAAAAAAATTGATTTACTTTTATATAAATTTTGAAATAGTAATTCAATGTAATTTTTCTTATAGGGTCACTTCACAGCTGAAGTGGAGCAATTCATACGCAGTCAGCCACCTAATGAGTCGGGCGCGCCAATCCAACTATCGTACGAGGATGCTGAGACAATGTGGACGCAGGCTGCGGGCGGTCCAAAATGGGGGAAGGTATACGGGCTTCCTAATAAGAAATTTCATCGCTATAAGTGTGGAATGCAAGGAATAGGGACTTCCTCCAAGCCGAGCAACTTGATGGGGAGAGCCTCTCCTCTATGCGGGAGACTGTACAAAAGCTCACATCCGAGCTAGAAGCCGCCAAGGAGAGAGAAAGGCTTAGAGATATGCAGTACTCTAGCATGCAAGCTCAGTACAAGGGCATGCAAGAGCAGATCAAATCTCTCTTAGCTTCTGGCAGTTTTCCGATTCCCCGGTCTCATGAGTCATCGCCAGAGGCTCGCATTCCCCATGCTCGTTCCTCCCGTCCTCCCCGTGATCGTTCTTTCCATCCTCCACAAATAGCCCATTCTGGATACCGTCATGGTGAAGAAAGTTCATCAGACGGTGATGATAATGATGTACAGAACAATCTTTGAACTTATTAGTTTATACTAGACAAATACAATCGGTTTTCGAATGGTTTTGTAATAACAGTTAACTTATTAGTTTGGTTAGCTTAAAGTATGAAGTTCTATTGAACTTTATACTTTGTTCGTTATAATATTGTTATTGTGTTGTTGTTGTTGTTGTTGTTGCTTTTTAGTTGTTGTTGTTGTTGTTGTTGCTTTTTAGTTGTTGTTGTTGCTTGCTTGTTGTTGTTGTTGGCATAAAATGCCTATTTAGGAATTTTGGTAAGCTGGCAGGTGGTGTAGCTGCCAAAACAGGCATTTCCTGCCAGCAATATACCAAAAAAGCGACCAACTTTGGTCGCTATTTGGTCGCTTCTCTATTAAAAAAAATAATTTTGTGGGAAATAGCGACCAAGGTTGGTCGCCATATAACCCAGAATTCACAAAAAGCGACCAACTTTGGTCGCTATTTCCCAGAAAATTAACAATTTCTGGAAATATAGCGACCAAAGTTGGTCGCTTAATACTAAAAAAAAATTAATTCATGAAGTTAGCGACCAACTTTGGTCGATTATTTTACAAAAAAATTAAAAATATTTATAGTATAGCGACCAACTTTTGGTCTCTTTTTTCCAGATTTTAAAATATAATATTTTTCTTGCAGACCAAAGTTGGTCGCTATTTTATGATTAATAATAAATAAATAAAAAACGTAATTTACATAAAGAGACCAACTTTGGTCGCCAAAATTATATTATTAAAATAATAGAGCGACCAAAGTTGGTCGACCAAAGTTGGTCGCTATAGTCAATACCCGGAATATTTGATCCTTTTACCTTAGAGACCAAAGTTGGTCGCTATTTAGCGACCAACTTTGGTCCCTAAAGTAAAGGGACCAGCAATATATCGACCATGCATGTTTGGTCGTTTTTAGGCCTATAAGCGACCAACTTTGGTCGATTTTTGTGGTCGCTTTTTACCGAATTTCTAGTAGTGTCACCACCACTCATCTCTTTTTTATATTACCATCATGGTAAAAACTTATTCGGTACGAATAAACTTTTACTTCCTAAATTGCATTTAGTAGTTGGAGCAGAAACACCGCGGAAAACAACCCTCTAGTACGTAAAAAGTCATTGTCATACGGAGGTAAAAGACGAGCTACGGGTTCGATCGAACTGAATAACTTTTGCTCAAGTACTATATTTTGTGTTAAAATATTCATCTAATATGTATAAATACTAAATTTAGAATCCAATCATTAATACTTGAAGTCGTCGTTCTAAAATTCGTAAGACATAATTAAGGTTGAAATCTAGGCTTCGCGTGTGATTGTACTTTGCAAAAGAAGGACCTAAAAGTGGAACTCAGAAGAAACCCCTCGCGCAAATTTGCGTTATTCTCAGTAGGATAATTTGGTAAATACCGAATTACCGTAGCGAAACCAAAAATTTTGGTATTTGGTATTCAGTATGGTATTTGGTCTAAGTTTTTAAAAAAAAAAAGGTATTAGGTATGGTATTTGGTATTTTAAAATAAAAATATCGAAATACCGATACCGTACCGAAATATATATATATTATAATACACAATACACATATTACTAATTATAACATAAATATAAGAAATCTAAAATGTTACTTTCCTTTATTTTCTAAGTTCATCAATTAAATCTAAGCAAGTAACAAGACATTTTTCATGATCAAATTTATTCTTTTATGTACAGTTTTCTCTCTCTGGGTTGGCATTTGCTGGTTTTGGACAAAACTTTTGTCAACAAATATTTTTTGTTTTGTACTTTCGAGTACTTTAATTAAGAATATTACCGTCTATGACTCTATGCACTAGTTTGTATTCAAACCGAATAAACCGAAGTTACCGAACCGAATAAAACGAAACCGAAAGGAGAAAACCGAACCATACCGAATTTAATATGGTACAATATTAGTATAGCATTTTAAGAAACCGAATACCGAAAATACCAAACCGAAATATCTTAATACCGTACCGTACGGACCGACGAACACCCCTAATTCTCAGTGCTCTACAATAGAACCTTTCCCCATGTTTGTCCACCTTTTTTATATTGGCCTTGAAGTAGTCCTTAGACTATTGGAGGCTCAAAATCTTGAGAACCCCATTCAACTCCATTATATTCTCTCATTCATCCATTCTCTTGTTAATTTTGTGTGAGTGGTCAAAAGTAAGTGCCATTGGATGACAAAAGTAGTAAATCGATTTAATGAAGCAAGCTAGTACTATTATTACTCTTTCAATAATGCGCAAATATCCCAGCTAACCTTGTAACAACTTGTTCTAAATTCACAGCCAAAGCAACAAACACCTTTAACTAGAGTCCCTAGCTTAACATATACTACTAGGTGGCAAAATGGTTAAAAAAAAATAGTTAACCAGCCATATTATCCACTAAAAAATGGATTGGATAATGAACTATTTAAATACGCATCAAATATGGATAACAATCATATTATCCATTTAGAAAATGGATAACCAATAGGTAATCAGTGGATAACCAATGGGTCTAACTTTTCCATTTATAAAGCCTCAAATTTGGGGTTCCTCAAGTTAGTGTGATCACCAAAAAGGTCATAACTTGCTTTTAAATTGAATTCTGTAATCCGAGGCCTTAAAATCCTCTTTTATCTTCACTTCGATTTGCGTGCGCAGTCCGGGCGTGTAGCCGGAAAGCTTAAATAAGAAAATCTGTGAAAAATGATAAATTTCGACTATAAAATGAATTAATTTGACTTCGGTCAACGTTTTGGGTAAACGGACCCGGATCCGGACCCGTGATGTGACGGTCCCGGAGGGTCCGTAGGAAAATATGGGACTTGGGCGTATGCCCGGAATCGAATTCTGAGGTCCCAAGCTCGAGAAATGAATTTTTTAAAGAAAATTATTTTCTGAAATTGTTTAAAGGATTTGGAAATGAAATTGATTAGAACATGTTGGTATCAGGCCCGTATTTTAGTTCCGGCGCCCGGTACAGGTCTTATATATGATATAAGATAATTCTATGAAGTTTGGTAAGAAGCGGAATCCGTTTGACGTGATTCGAGCCTTAAATGCAAAAGTTGATGTTTAAGAAGTTTTGAAATATTTCATTTATTTTGAGGTTTAATTCGTTGTTTGAGAGTTTTTTTTGGCGATTTGATCGCACGGATGAGTTCATATGATGTTTTTGGGTTAGTACGCATGTTTGGTTTGGAGCCCCGAGGGCTCGGGTGAGTTTCGGGTAGGATCCGGGGTGTTTAAACTTAGGAAAAATACTGTTGTTGCACCAATTCTGGTGTAACCGCACCTGCGGTTCTTGGGTTATTTTTTACAGACAACCGAATAGGTTCCATAATCAATATCCCCTTCTTCATCAATTCTATAAGAGTTAAATTCTCCGCAGATGCGGACTCGCAGGTGCGAGAAGTGAATCGCAGGTGCGGTCATGCGAGCAAAATTCCGCAGAAGCGGTTCCGCAGGAGCGGATTTCCCCTTGCAGATGCGGCCCCAGTGGGCCAAGTCATTTTCGCAGAAGCGGTTATCTTTTCGCACGTGCGGTTGCGCAGATGCGACCCACGAGTCGCAGATGCGGAAGTCGGGCAGTGAGTCTTTTAAAACATAACTTCAGCAAATTTTCTTTAAAACTTTCACAAAAATAGAAGAACTAGGGCGATTTTCTCAAGAGATTTTCTTCCCAAATCACAAGTAAGTATTTATTAACTGATTTCTTTCAACTATCTAATGATTTTCATCAACTTTTATCAATAATCCTAGGGTTTTAATGGTAGAAAATTGGGGAATTGGGTAGAGTTAGGGATTTTTGATTAATTGGTAATTTGACCTCATTTTGGGATCGGATTTCAAAACAAATTATATATTCGGGCTCGTGGGTGAATGGGTGATCGAGTTTTGGTCCGAACCTCATGTTTTGACCAAGCGAGCCCTGGGTCAATTTTTGGGTTTTTGGAAAGAATGATTGAAAGTTATAATTGAGCATTGGAATTGGATTGTTGGGCGTTTATTGATGTTATTAAGTCGATTATGTATAGAAACAATTGATTTGGAGCCGAATTCGAAAGGAAAGGCGGTGTTTGAGGATTGAGTTGGCCGTGGAAGTTCGAGGTAAGTGTTCGGTCTAACCTTAGCTTGAGGGATTAGGAGCTGAGTCCTATTTGCTATTTGCTTCTTGTTGAGTATGACGTATAGGCATGGTGACGAGTATCTATACGTTGATGTCGAGCATGACCGTGAGTCTTAAATTGATATTGTTGTGTTCTTATAGGATCCAACAGATGCTCTAATTGATGATTCTCAATATTGAGCAAGGATTAAATTTGTTCTCGTGGAAATTACTTATGATTTGGTTATTGGTGTTAGCTGGGATGAATAGAGGTTGAGTTAAGATTGGTTGTAGCTGATTCTCCCTTGTCGGGACGTATTTACTTTTATTGTTGATCCCTTGTCGGGATAGTGTAGTTTATTATTGATCCCTTGCCGGGANAACAGTGGTAAATGTTAAGGGATCGGGTTGCGCGCCGCAACAGTACTATTATTGTTTTGTTGTAGATTCTGAGTTGGTCTCTCGTATTTCTCTTAAGTTCCTGCTGGATTTGACATTATCCCCCGTAGCATGTACCCCCTCCCATTTAAATTGTTTATTTCTGTTTATTTTCCGCTGTATATTATATAATTGCACAGGTTTATCTGGAGTCTGATCCTAGCCTCGTCACGTACCTACGGCCCGGGGTTAGGACCCGGGCACTTACCAGCACATGGGGTCGGTTGTGCTAATACTACACTCTGCACTATGCGTAGATACCAGAGCATCATTTGGGCAGTAGCACTCGGGGAGCCAGCCTTCAGTCCAGTCAGAGAGCCTGAGGTAGTCCTGCAGGCGTCTGCAGGCCCGGCGCTCTCTTCTATCTATGATTATGTTCTGTTTTTACTTGTTTCCGAGACAGACTGTATTTCCTTTTTCAGACATTGTATGTAACACTCATAGACAGTCCGTGGTTATTGTGACACCGGTTTCTGGGTAGAGGCCTATATTGGCATTTCTGTACTGATTTTAGTATTTAATGTGACTAAGTCTTCCGCTTGATTTCATCTTCCGCAATTATTTTGATGTTGATCACCTGTATATTTTAAGATGTTAAAGAGGATTAAAATGAATGAACTAAGATTTCTACATTTCGTGGCTTGTCTAGCTTCTACAAGTAGGCGCCATCACGACCCCCGAGGGTGGGACAATTCGGGTCGTGACAAATTGGTATCAGAGCTCTAGGTTACATAGGTCTCACAATTCACGGACAAGCTTAGTAGAGTCTGAGGGATCGGTACGGAGACGTCTGTATTTATCCCCAGAGGCTACAGAGTTAGGAAAAACTTCGCATTTGTTCTTTCTTGTCGTGCGGTTTGGTTTCTCAATGTTATTGAACTTCCACTCTGTTCTTTCGCAGATGGCGAGAACACGCGCTTCCTCATCTATCGATCAGCAGCCCGAGCCCCTAGCAGCAGCTCCCACGAGGGGCAGAGGGCGAGGGCGAGGCCGTGCTAGAGGCCGAGGCAGGGGCAGAGCTCAGCCCAGGGCAGCAGCACCCGTAGCGGAGCCTCAAGTTGATTTTGATGATGAGGTTCCGGCCCCAACAGTTCTGGTGGTCCCAGCTCAGGTCCCAAAGGGGTTTATTGCTACCCCAGTTCTTCAAGATGCTCTGGTCCGTCTAGTGGGCCTTATGGAGAGTGTCACCCGAGCAGGTTTACTTCCTGTAGCACCAGCCGTCTCTCAGGCTGGAGGAGGAGCCCAGACTCCTGCTACTCGCACTCCGGAGCAGGTAGCTCCCCAGTTTCAGACTCCAGCAGCTCAGCCAGTTGGAGCAATTCAGCCGGCTATGGTAGCTCAGACCGGCAATGGTGCAGCTATGTCTGCCGATGCTTTGTGGAGATTGGACAGGTTCATCAAGCTCTTCACTACTACTTTAAGCAGTGCATCTTGTGAGGATCCCCAGGATTATCTAGACAGCTGTCATGAGGTTCTCAGGAACATGGGGATAGTGGAGACCAATGGGGTCGATTTTGCTACTTTTCGCTTATCTGGATCCGCCAAGACTTGGTGGAGAGATTATTGCTTGGCTAGACCAGCCGGATCACCAGCTTTGACTTGGGAGCAGTTCACTCAGCTATTTCTGGAGAAGTTTCTCCCCATCACTCAGAGAGAGGCATATCGGAGGCAGTTTGAGCGTCTCCAGCAGGGTTCTATGACCGTTACACAGTATGAGACCAGATTCATCGACTTGGCTCGTCATGCTCTTATCATACTTCCCACTGAGAGAGAGAGGGTGAGGAGGTTCATTGATGGACTTATTCAGCCGATTCGTCTTCAGATGGCTAGAGAGGCTGGGAGTGAGATATCTTTCCAGGAGGCGGCCAATGTGGCCTGGAGAGTTGAGATGGTTCTATCACAGGGGGGTGGTTATAGGGCAGACAAGAGACCCCGTCAGTCAGGCAGATTCAGTGGTGCCTCGTCTGGAGGCAGGGATTCGTATGGTAGAGGCCATCCTCCTAGGCCCTTTCAGTCAGCACTTCAGGTTTCTCACGGTGCTTCAGGTGGCCGTGGTTCTCACATGCAGTATTCTGATCACCAGCCCTACAGTGCGCCACTAGCTCCTATCAGTGCACCTCCGCTTCAGAGTTTTCGGGGTGGTCATTCAGGTCGCCAGGGTCAGTCTCAGTTTCCTCAACCGCAGCACTCAAGAGGATGCTATGAGTGTGGTGAGTATGGTCATATCAGGAGGGTTTGTTCGAGATTGGTGGGTACTCAATCGCAGCAGCAGGGTTCCCGTGCTATGGTTCAGGCACCAGGTGTTCCACAGCCCGCCCAGCTAGTTAGAGGTGGGGGTAAAGGTGCTAGATGTGGAGGTAGAGGTCCTAGAGGTGGAGCTCAGGCCGCTAGAGGTGGAGGCCAGCCAGCGACAGACCGTCCCAGAGATGTGTTCAGGGTGGTGGGGCTCAGCCCCGATGTTATGCTCTTCCAGCCAGGCCCGGGGTTGAGGCTTCCGATGCAGTTATTACAGGTACCATTCTGGTTTGTGGCAGAGATGCTTCAGTTTTATTTGATCCAGGGTCTACATACTCGTATGTGTCGTCTTATTTTGCACCGTACCTGGTCATGCCTAGTAATTCCTTGAGTGCTCCTGTTTATGTGTCTACACCGGTGGGTGATTCTATTATGGTAGATCGAGTCCATCGTTCTTGTATTGTGGTGATTGGGGGTCTTGAGACTCGTGTAGATTTGTTGCTTCTGGACATGGTTGATTTCGATGTTATATTGGGGATGGATTGGTTATCACCTTACCACGCTATCTTGGACTGCCATGCCAAGATTGTGACCTTAGCTTTACCGGATTTGCCTCGTTTAGAGTGGAGAGGGACTCCTGGTCATTCTACCCGTAGTGTTATCTCTTATGTGAAGGCTCGGCGTATGGTCAAGAAGGGGTGTTTGGCCTATTTGGCTTATATTCGCGATTCCAGTGCTGAGGTCCCTTCTATTGATTCTGTGCCCGTTGTTCGGGAGTTTCCTGAGGTATTTCCTTCAGACATGCCGGGTATGCCACCCGACAGGGATATTGACTTTTGCGTTGATTTGGCTCCGGACACTCAGCCCATTTCTATTCCGCCGTATCGTATGGCCCCGCCTGAGTTGAAAGAGTTGAAAGAGCAGTTGCAAGACTTGCTTGAGAAGGGTTTAATTAGACCCAGTGTTTTGCCTTGGGGTGCGCCCGTATTGTTTGTTAAGAAGAAGGATGGGTCAATGAGAATGTGTATTGATTACCGGCAATTGAACAAGGTTACAATCAAGAATAAGTATCCGCTGCCGAGGATTGATGATTTATTCGATCAGCTTCAGGGTGCCAAGGTATTTTCAAAGATTGACTTGAGATCTGGCTACCATCAGTTGAGGATTAGGGCATCCGATGTCCCTAAGACAGCTTTCCGCACTCGGTACGGGCATTATGAGTTCTTGGTGATGTCATTCGGGTTGACAAATGCCCCAGCAGCTTTTATGGATTTGATGAACCGAGTGTTCAGGCCTTACTTGGTTTCGTTCGTGATAGTCTTCATTGATGATATTTTGATATATTCCCGCAGCTGGGAGGAGCACAAGTAGCATCTTAGAGTGGTTCTTTAGACCTTGAGGGATAGTTAGTTGTACGCCAAGTTTTCGAAGTGTGAGTTCTGGTTGAGTTCGGTTGCATTCCTTGGTTATGTTGTATCAGCAGCGGGTATACAGGTTGATCCGAAAAAGATTGAGGCAGTCAAGAACTGGCCTAGACCAGCATCAGCTACAGAGATTCGGAGTTTCTTGGGATTGGCAGGCTACTATCATCGGTTCGTGGAGGGGTTTTCATCTATTGCAGCCCCGATGACCAGGTTGACCCAGAAGGGTGCCCAGTTCAGATGGTCGGATGAGTGTGAGGCGAGATTTGAGAAGCTCAAGATAGCTCTGACTACGACACCGGTGTTGGTTTTGCCCACACGTTCAGGGCCTTATACAGTTTATTGTGATGCTTCTCGTATTGGACTTGGTGCAGTGTTGATGTAGGATGGCAAGGTCATTGCCTATGCTTCGCGGCAGTTGAAGATTCATGAGAAGAACTATCCGGTTCATGATTTGGAGTTGGCAGCCATTGTTCACGCATTGAGGATTTGGAGGCATTATCTGTATGGCGTGGCATGTGAGGTGTTCACGGATCACAAGAGTCTTTAGTATTTGTTCAAGCAAAAGGAGTTGACTTTGAGGCAGAGGAGGTGGTTGGAGTTGTTGAAGGACTATGATATCACCATCTTATATCATTCGGGAAAGGCCAATGTGGTGGCCGATGCTTTGAGTAGGAAGTCAGCCAGCATGGGCAGTCTTGCTTATATTCCGGTTAGTGAGAGACCTCTTGCTTTGGATGTTCAGGCCTTGGCCAATCAGTTCGTGAGGCTGGAGGTTTCTGAGCCCAGTCGTGTATTAGCTTGCACAGTCGCACGTTCTTCATTATTGGAGCGTATCTGTGATCAGCAGTATGATGACCCCCATTTGTGTGTCCTTACAGACACGGTGCAGCACGGAGGTTCCAAACAGATTACCTTAGATGATGATGGAGTTTTGAGATTGCAGGTTCGAGTTTGTGTGCCTAATGTGGATGGGCTTCGGGAGTTGATTTTAGAGGAGGCCCATAGCTCCAGGTACTCTATTCATCCGGGCGCCGCGAAGATGTATCAGGATTTGCGGCAGCATTATTGGTGGCGGAGAACGAAGAAAGATATTGTTGCATATGTGGCTCGGTGTTTGAATTGTCAGCAGGTTAAGTACGAGCATCAGAGGCCCGGTGGTTCATTTCAGAGGATTGAGCTTCCCGAGTGGAAGTGGGAGCGGATCACTATGGATTTCGTTGTTGGGCTCCCGCAGACTCGGAAGAAGTTTGACGCAGTATGGGTCATTGTTGATAGGCTGACCAAGTCAGCGCATTTCATTCCCGTGGCAGTCTCCTATTCTTCTGAGAGGTTAGCTGAGATCTATATCCGGGAGATTGTTCGCCTCCATGGTGTGCCTGTGTCTATCATTTCGGACCGAGGTACGCAGTTTACCTCGCGTTTCTGGAGAGCAGTTCAGCGAGAGTCGGTCGCCTATTATATAATAGGCAGTGTCGGTCTCCGGTTGGATGGTTCGAGCCGAGAGAGGCTCAGTTGTTGGGTACGGATTTGGTTCAGGATGCCTTGGACAAGTCAGGATCATTCAGGATAGGCTTCGTACAGCTCGGTCCAGGTAAAAGAGTTATGCCGACCGCAAGGTTCGAGATTTGACTTTCATGGTTGGTGAGCGGGTATTGCTTCGAGTGTCGCCTATGAAGGGCGTGATGAGATTTGGGAAGAAGGGCAAGCTTAGCCCTAGGTTCATTGGTCCGTTTGAGATTCTTGATCGAGTGGGAGAGGTGGCTTATAGACTTGCATTGCCGCCGAGCTTATCGGTCGTGCATCTAGTGTTTCATGTGTCCATGCTTCGGAAGTATCACGGCGATCCATCCCACGTGTTAGATTTTAGCACTGTCCAGTTGGACAAGGACTTGTCTTATGAGGAGGAACCGGTAGCCATTCTAGACCGGCAGGTTCATCAGTTGAGGTCGAAGAGTTTTCCTTCTGTTTGTGCTTAGTGGAGAGGTCAGCCTCCTGAGGCCTCGACCTGGGAGTCCGAGTCCGATATGCGGAGCCGTTATCCCCATCTTTTCCCCGAGTCAGGTACTTCCTTCTTCTGTCCGTGCGAGGACGAACGGTTGTTTTAGAGGTGGAGAATGTGATGACCTTTTGGGTCATCACTTGCTTTTAAATTGAATTTTGTGTTCCGAGGCCTTAAAATCCTCTTTTATTTTTAACTCGATTTGCGTGCGCAGTCCGGGCGTGTAGCCGAAAAGCTTAAATGAGAAAATCTGTGAAAAATGATAAATTTGACTTTGGTCAACGTTTTGGGTAAACGGACCCGGACCCGTGATGTGACGGTCCCGAAAGGTCCGTAGGAAAATATGGGACTTGGGCATATGCCCGGAATCGAATTCCGAGGTCCCAAGCCCGAGAAATGAATTTTTTAAAGAAGATTGTTTTTTGAAATTGTTTAAAGGATTTGGAAATGAAATTTGATTAGAACATGTTGGTATCGGGCTCATATTTTGGTTCCGGCACCCGGTACAGGTCTTATATATGATTTAAGATAATTCTGTGAAGTTTTGTAAGAAACGGAATCCGTTTGACGTGATTCGAGCCTTAAATGCAAAAGTTGATGTTTAAGAAGTTTTGAAATATTTCATTGATTTTGAGGTTTAATTCGTTGTTTGAGAGGTGGTTTTGGCGATTTGCTCGCACGGATGAGTTCATATGATGTTTTTGGGTTAGTACGCATGTTTGGTTTGGAGCCTCGAGGGCTCGGGTGAGTTTCGGGTAGGATCCGGGGTATTTAAACTTAGGAAAAATACTGCTGTTGCACCAGTTCTGGTGTAACCGCACCAGCGGTTCTTGGGCCGCAGATGCGGACTCGCAGGTGCGAGAAGTGAATCGCAGGTGCGGTCCAGCCTTCGCAGATGCGGGCAAAATTCCGCAGAAGCGGTTCCGCAGGAGCGGATTTCCCCCTCGCAGATGCGGCCCCAGTGGGCCAAGTCATTTCCGCAGAAGCGGTTATCTTTTCGCACGTGCAGTTGCGCAGATGCGACCCACGAGTCGCAGATGCGGAAGTCGAGCAGTGAGTCTTTTAAAACATAACTTCAGCAAATTTTCTTTAAAACTTTCACAAAAATTGAAGAACTAGGGCGATTTTCTCAAGAGATTTTCTTCCCAAATCACAAGTAAGTATTCATTAACTGATTTCTTCCCAACTATCTAATGTTTTGCATCAACTTTTATCAATAATCCTAGGGTTTTAATGGTAGAAAATTGGGGAATTGGGTAGAGTTAGGGCTTTTTGATTAATTGGTAATTTGACCTCGTTTTGGGGTCGGATTTCAAAACAAATTATATATTCGGGCTCGTGGGTGAATGGGTGATGGGTTTTGGTCCGAACCTCGTGTTTTGACCAAGCGGGCCCGGGGTCAATTTTTGAGTTTTTGGAAAGAATGATTGGAAAGTTATAATTGAGCATTGGAATTGGATTGTTGGGCGTTTATTGATGTTATTAAGTCGATTATGTATAGATACAATTGATTTGGAGCCGAATTCGAAAGGAAAGGCGGTGTTTGAGGATTGAGTTGGCCGTGGAAGTTCGAGGTAAGTGTTCGGTCTAACCTTAGCTTGAGAGATTAGGAGTTGAGTCCTATTTGCTATTTGCTTCTTGTTGAGTACGACGTATAGGCATGGTGACGAGTATCTATACGTTGATGTCGAGCATGACCGTGAGTCTTAAATTGATATTGTTGTGTTCTTATATGATACTACGAATGCTCTAATTGATGATTCTCGATATTGAGCAAGGATTAAATTTGTTCTCGTGGAAATTACTTATGATTTGGATATTGGTATTAGCTGGGATGAATAGAGGTTGAGTTAAGATTGGTTATAACTGATATAGCTGATTCTCCCTTGCCGGGACGTATTTACTTTTATTGTTGATCCCTTGCCGGGACACTTGGTATGGTTGTTGCTAAAGGCATATATATATTAATATATATATATATATATATATATATATGTATATATATGTATATATATGGATCGGGTTGCACGCCGCAATAATATTATATATATGGATTGGGTTGCACGCCGCAACAATATTATAAATATGGATCGGGTTGCACGCCGCAACAATACTAAATATGGATCGGGTTGCACGCCGTAACAATAGTATATTATATTGGATCGGGTTGCACGCCGCAATAATATTATATTGGATCGGGCTGCACGCCGCAACAGTGGTAAATATTATATTGGATCGGGTTGCACGTCGCAACAGTGGTAAATGTTAAGGGATCGGGTTGCGCGCCGCAACAGTACTATTATTGTTTTGTTGTAGATTCTGAGTTGTTCTCTCGTATTTCTCTTAAGTTCCTGCTGGATTTGACATTATCCCCCGTAGCATGTACCCCCTCCCATTTAAATTGTTTATTTCTGTTTATTTTCCGTTGTATATTATATAATTGCACAGGTTTATCTGGAGTCTGGTCCTAGCCTCGTCACTACCTCGCCGGGGTTAGGCCAGGCACTTACCAGCACATGGGGTCGGTTGTGCTGATACTACACTCTGCACTATGTGCAGATACCGGAGCAGCATTTGGGCAGTAGAACTCGGGGAGCCAGCCTTCAGTCCAGTCAGAGAGCCCGAGGTAGTCCTGCAGGCATCCGCAGGCCCGACGCTCTCTTCTATCTATGATTATGTTCTGTTTTCACTTGTTTCCGAGACAGACTGTATTTCCTTTTTCAGACATTGTATGTAGCACTCATAGACAGTCCGTGGTTATTGTGACACCGGTTTCTGGGTAGAGGCCTATATTGGCATTTCTGTACTGATATTAGTAATTAATGTAACTAAGCCTTCCGCTTGATTTCATCTTCCGCAATTATCCTGTATATTTTAAGTTGTTAAAGAGGATTAAAATGAATGAACTAAGATTTCTACATTTCGTGGCTTGTCTAGCTTCTACGAGTAGGCGCCATCACGACCCCCGAGGGTGGGAAAATCTGGGTCGTGACAGTTAGGGAGACTAAGAATTCTCCCAAAAGTGATCATATGCAAGAAGTCATGGATAATATGGTTACCCATATTATCCGCCTGTTAACCCGTTTTTTATCCGTATTAAATACGGGTCGGATCGGATAATTTGTCCGTTTTTTCATTACCCGTTTTCGGCACGAACCATATCCTACCCAACCCGCCCGTTTGCCACTCCTATATACTACTATAACAACAACAACAACCCGGTATAATCCTACTAGTGGGGTCTGGGGAGGGTAGTGTGTATGCAGACCTTACCCATACCCTGGGGTAGAGAGGTTGTTTCCAATAGACCCTCGGCATCCCTCCCTCCAAGAATTCCCCACCTTGCTCTTGGGGTGACACGAACTCACAACCTCTTGGTTGGAAGTGGAGGGTGCTCACCACTAGAGCTTAACATATCTATCTATATTATTATAAAAGCATGAACAAAATATTGGATTACAAAAATAACCTTTACCTATTAAGCATAAAAACTCACAATAAAAGGACATAATCGGGAATTCTAGACATTAGCCTTGTAATCCTATTAGTTTTAGGACATAATACTACACGTTAGCAATCCTACATGATTACCTTTAGGAATCCTATTAGTAAAATTATTTTCGGGCATAGATATTAGTCTTGTAATCCTATTACTTTTAGGATATACTTCTTAAAAAATTACTATTACTAATTTAATTTAAAAATGTGTTATATTGTCCAAATCCATTTAGAAACAGGAGAGCTTATATTATTATAAAAGCCGAATATAATATTAACAGACCAAAATAGCCCTAAAATATTAAATAGAAGAACTCATCGGGAAAGGACATAGTTGTAATAACTTTTTTTTGGACTATAATAACTTCTATATTAATTTTTTTTTTAATATTTAAGATTTTTAAATTATTACAATCTTGTCTATTGAATTCTTGTTAAAAATATATATGAAGGTTTAATAAAATCGATTTCATAAGAATCCTCCATATTGATAATACAGTACCACTCTATAATATTCAATACTAAAAAATATAAAATTAATGTATAACGGACTGCATAAAACATTGAAATTTAGAGAAAAAAATCTCCACGATAATATATTATTATATTATATTTGAACTGCTTTCCTACTCAAATAATATTTTTTATTATTATTAATTTTCCATGTAATATAGAAAAATATACTCAATTATTAAAGAACAACTAAGAAAATCTTTAAGAATATAAATGTGTGAGAAAAGAAAGAAAAAGATCGGTAAGAGCCAATACCACTAATAATTTTGCAAACATAAAGATCTAAAAGTGGAATGTAATCGATCTTTTTACTCTTTAAATAAAATTTATGGTGGATAAAATTTTAATCATGATTAAATATTTAAACATGAGATGAACTAATATTAAGAATCTAAATCAATAGAAACAAATTATATTTTATGTTAAACTAATATTAAGAATCTAAATCAACATAAATAAATTATATTTTATGTTAAAACCAAACAATCAAATCTTTCAATTAATTATTTAGCAAGAGAATCCAATTAAACTATTCTTTAAATCATCATATGAGTAAAATTAATTTTCAAGTTAAAAAAAATTAGGATACATAAATTTATTCCATAAAAAGAGTTTTAAAGATTAAAAAAAATAGATCACAAAGTAAGAGATTAGTATAATATTAAGAAGGCCATACAAGTGTTTGAGGAAGCACAATCAAAGATAAATCCTTAACAAGAATAAGTTTTCAAGATTATATTATAAAAAATTAACTCTGGTATAACGAGATTATCCTTTGTAGATGCCTCCAGTGGAATCGAAATAATATTCCTATATCATGCATTACTTGGAAATGTCAGATCAAGATGTATGATATTGTTAGCAATAAGAACAAGTGGTGTACCAACAACGATTTTATTATGAGGTCGTACAACTCACTTCAGATTTGATATACCTCTTCAAATAACTGAAATAACCATCACAAATATATGAAATCAGAGCAATAATGCTAAATTTTTAAGGAAAGCAAAAGTGATAATATGAGATGAAGCTTTTGGCTAAGCGCCAAACAATCGCGCCCAGAGTTTTAGAGATATATTGGATATCGATGAACCGTTTGGTGGAAAAGTAATAGTTTAGGAGGTGATTTCTGTCAAGTACGATTAGTAGTTCCAAACTTGACCAACCCAGAAACTGTGAAAGCTAGCTTGCCAAAATTATACTTATGACCTCAAATGAAAAACATTCAAATGACAAGAAATATAAAAGTAAGAACAGATCCAACATTTAGTGACTTCTTGCTTCGTGTCGGAAACGAAGAAGAGCATCCGATAAAAGACGATTTAGTTCTTCTAGAACACCTGGTTATCAACCTAAATAGTAATAATAGTGCATTTAATAAGGAAAGTATTTTCATCATTAGATTAAAACGCAATTTGTGCAAATTACATGATAGAAATTAAAGAGTTATCTTAGCTAGCAGAAATAAATATGTTAATCAACTAAATAAAAGGTTGATTGATAAGTTTTATGGTAAAAATAAAATATTTTCCAGTTCTGACTCAGCAGAAAATGGTACCAACAATAACTACCAAGAAGAATACTTAAATTCTTTAATACCAGATGGCCTCTACCGTACATGTTTGTTGTCATGTTCATTATTTCTTACATATGTTGGTGTCACCATATATATAATAAGCTAAGTTAAAATTGATCTTCCATTGCATATAGATTGATTTTGAAGAAAAATATACCCGTCATGCTACTAAAAACTTAGAGCCACTGAATAGCTTATGTAATGTACACATATGGTATATAGAAGTTTTGACAATAACGTCTTACATGCAGAACGTATGATACTGGTCAATGTGCTTCTACTTATGTGTTTGTCCCCGAATTCAACTTTTGTCTTCCAAAACTAAAGAATATCCTTTTAAACTTGTGTGAAAATAATTTTTAGTATGTTTATATTTTGTAGTTATAATAAATAAAGCACAAGGACAAACATCCTAAATATTGATCTATATTTACCGCAATATATTTTCTACACTAATAACTTATGTTGCACTTTCAAAAAAGATATCAATATCGACAACAAGAATTCTGGTTATGGCGGAGTAACCAAAGCATTAGAAGAAAATATATACAAAAAAACACCGTCTATAAAGAAGTGTTCGGTAAGATATCATCACATTATATATCTTTAAACCACAATACATAATCTACATAATGTAACTAAAATTGATCATTTATGTAAGTTCTAATGATATCCTTTCATTTTGAATTCACGTATTATGCTAATGTAATAATATTTTTCAGCATTTAGATGATTGTTGTAGTATTATATATAAAATTTCTCTCATTAATTAAATTTTATTGTTCCTTCATAAAAAATAAATATTGAAACTATCATGTGCCATCATTAACGTGCAACGCACGTTTATAAATACTAGTATTACTATATATCTAAAGAAACCTTTGCTACCATAGAAATATAGAATCACGATGTTCTAAAATTCGTCTAATTTTTGGACTTTGCCATAAACCTAAGCTTAAATCATAACCAATATTGCCATGTGCCATAAGCTTTGGTATCTTCGCCCCCACGTTCAACTCACATGTATACTTGTAGAACATAGCAGTATTTTCCTTCTTAACTTCCTCCTCATACGGTCATACCCCGCCCTTTATGCTTATGGAGTAAGTCATGATAAATATTGCTACTCTACGTTTCTGACATAAAAAAGATTTTTAATTATACTTACTTTAATTACAAAAATTAACGCATTAATTATAAGCCATGCACTTGTGTCTACTTCCTTGAGACCCTCTCTCAATAAGTACCTCCCAACTTCTTCCCTACTCTCCATTGGCGCCTAAAACCCTAATCACATTTCTCCATTTCCTTCTCAAATCCCTCTCTCTTTTTTTTCTTCTCTCTCTGTTCACACAGATATAACACTTCAGTCTAGAGCAGTGACAGTGAGAAAAAATGGCTATAATTTGGACGCTTTGCATTGCTAGTCTTCTCTCTTTTTTGACGGCCGCTAACGCAAAGGTCCCCGGTGTTTACACCGGTGGACCCTGGGAGAGCGCCCACGCCACCTTCTACGGTGGCGAGGATGCCTCTGGCACCATGGGTACGTATCTATAATTATTTTTTTCGGTAATTTGATTTACACGTTGTGCATAAAAAGCTCATACTTGTACTGCTTTTTCTTGAAAAATTAACCTAAATAGCCGTCAATCCAACCGTTTAAACTTAAAATAGTCGATGGATGTATAATATATAAACAATTCAAGTATAAGATGTGTATAACTATGTAAAATCAGTGTATAATCCATATACATCGGCTTATAATACATAAAAAAATTCAGGTATAATATGTATATCCATATACATCAGCTAGAAAAAGCAAATGGGATTGTTATACAAATAGCTGGTCAGATTCACTGTTTACTTTTTCTAGTCGGTACATATAGATTATGCATTGATTATACACAATCGTACACATATTATACAACCACTGGTTATTTTTACTTTAAGAGATTAGGTGTGCCGCTATTTGGATTAAATTTTCAAAGTAAATATTACTATAAATATGACTGGCTATTTATGTAAAAATACCTTTTTCTTTGCGGAACAGGTGGTGCGTGTGGGTACGGGAATTTGTACAGCGCAGGATACGGAGTGAACAATGCAGCACTAAGCACTGCACTTTTCAACAATGGGCTGAGCTGCGGTGCTTGCTTTGAGATAAGGTGCACCGATCCGAAATGGTGCACCCCTGAGAACCCGTCCATATTTGTAACGGGTACAAACTTTTGTCCACCAAACTATGCTTTGCCAAATGATAATGGAGGGTGGTGCAACCCACCTCGGTCACATTTCGACCTTGCCGAGCCTATGTTCCTCAAATTCGCTCAGTACCGTGCTGGCATCGTCCCCGTGACATACCGTCGGTACGTTGCACTGTTAAACTTACGTCCTAAATACGTTATAATAATTGTTTGGTTTTCAAATTTTTAAAACTTATTATTATTTTAAACATGTCTGTGTGGCTACACACATGCTATTAAGCATACGAAATAAAGTTCAAGTTAAATTATTTTTAAATTTAGAAAGATGTTATTCTGTTTAATAAGAAAATAGTAGTACGTTTTATCATCGGGATATATTCTCCTATTTTCAAGAAATTTTCGTCTATGTAATATAATCTGCTAAAGGTTTTCTTGTCGTTAACTAACTACGCTGCTAGTTTTTCCTCTTACGGGTAGTAGCTTTTCATTTTAGAGGAAATGACTACTTTAGCATCAAGTTCTCTTACGTATGGGTTGGCTTAAGTAAGACTTAAGAGTTGAGGGTTGATTTGTCTTAGAGCAACTGCTGTAGACTTAGACTTGCTCATTATTTTTATATTAAAATTATAACATTTATATAAGTATTAATTGGCATTTATCACCATAAAAGACTAAATAGAATAACAGTATAGTAGTACTATTTAAACATTTTAAATAGTATAGTAGTACTATTTAAACATTTTAAATTCACACCTCGTTATAGTTTGGTCGCTTCCACATGCATGCTACATCTACATCTTGCAGGTAATTAAATTTGTCCAATTAATAGACGCGGTTTTGGTACGATTAATCTGATGCGCTTTTCTTGTATAAAGTTATTCAATTAGTTGTAGCTAATTATAATATACGTATTTATCTCACTTCACCATTTAACTATGAGAACTTAATATGATATGATGCATTCTTGAGCTCCAACATATAATCTCTGTTTTAATTTATATGAATTTATTTGACGGGGTACGGAGTTTAAAAAAAAAAAACTTTTGAACTTGTGACGTAAAATGAGGCACACATATTTTGTGTGGCTATAAATCACGATAAAGGTAATTTATATGCCTTCACTACTAAAAAGGAAATAGGTTCACATAGATTAAAACATATGAAGTATTTTTCTCTCAATGTTGCCTTAAAGTTGGGCATTTTGTAGTTAAAGTTTTCTATTAACCATCACTGCAAAAGAAATTGGAATTAGCTACGAATTTTATTGTTAATTTGTCACTAAATTAATCATAATTAATAGAATTTTTTGATAATTTACCACTAATTCACTGCTAATCCTATTTAGCAATGAATTTCTCTATTTGACTACAGAATTTGTCCGTCGCTAATTTCTGCTTTTTAGTAGTGAACTTCCCTAATTATTTGGTCAAATAACAGGGTCCCATGCAAAAAATCAGGAGGAATCAGATTCACAATCAATGGTTTTAATTACTTCAACATGGTAATAGTGACCAACGTGGCAGGTGCAGGTGACATTCAGAAAGTTTTCGTAAAAGGTACAAACACAAAATGGATGGCTATGAGTCGTAATTGGGGCCAAAACTGGCAATCCAATGCTCAACTTGTTGGACAGGCTCTCTCCTTTAAAGTCAAAGCCAGTGACCATCGCTATGTTACCACATACAACGTGGCACCATCTAATTGGCAGTTCGGTCAGACTTATGAGGCCAAAAATTTCCGAGTCTAACTTAAAATAAAATATTAATCCGAATACTATCATTACAAAAAAAAAAACAAAAAATAATAAAAAAAATTTACTTTTCTTTAGTTTCATATACTAAGTATACCATTTTCCCCACCTCCAATTTTTCTCTTTTTTAACGGGAGAAATTTTAGGTATAGAGGAAAACAGTTTCGTTTTACATTTTAGTGATGATGTATAAGTGGCTGGTAAAAGAAAGTTAAAGCCAGCCAAAAGGTGAAATGGGATATATAGAGGCTGATGCGGCTGCAGAAGGATCAAAATTAGGACAAAATTGTAGCCCGCAGCTCTATTATATTTGCAATTACTACTAATAACTTCTATGTAATGGAATTATATATTGTCTATGAATATGAATATCACAAATTGTCCCTTTTAGTATTTTGCAAGCTCATATTCCTTCTGCATTATGTCATATGTTTGGTACATTTGTAAATACTAATCATTTTTAGTACCCTTAGCTTGTGGTCCGGCTCTTCCCCGGACCCCGTGCATAGCGGGATCGGGCGGCCCTTAATCATTTTAAGTACCAACAATTCTTCCATTCAAAGAGTGCCAAGTTCAATTGGAATTTTTTAGTATTGATTTAATATTTTTCTGTTATACCGTTTACTATAAGTCTATAACACTCCATCTCCATTTCAAGGACCATGATACAAAATACAAGAGGAATTAAATAACAAGATTTTAAACAAGATATTAACACTGTAGCTAAAATTGTCTCCATATGAACTATAGGTCACAGGTTAGAGCCGTGGAATCAGCTAAGCTATGAATGCTAGCATCAAGGTAGGCTGCCCACATCACACCCACTGGGGTGCAGCCCTTCCCGGATCCTGCGTAAATGCGGGATGCTTCTTGCACCGGTGGCCCTTTTTACTAACATTGTAGCTAAGCTTCGAATAAACTAAATACCTAGAATCAAGGTTCCCTGCTGATTAACATACACTAAACAAATAAGAGTAACCGAATCCGGGAATTTACAGCAAATATTGTGCTTCCAAGGAAAAACAAACACTCTGCTTGCAATTCCTCCTACAGCTAGCTCCTCGTAAATCTATAGTTCAACCATCATCCAAAAAAATAGTAAAGACAAGCTGTACATATTAGTGGAAGACATTTTCCTAGTTATATGCCAGAAGTTCTTGAACTAAAGAATGCTAGTAATTAGCATACCAAGAACTTCCTTTCCTCCTTTTATGTGGAAAGAAGTGAAGGTGTAGGTCTTGGATACTTTGCCTTTCCCGGGGTCTCTTCTGCCCCGCTTCTGCAGGATTTCTTGAGTGCAAAACTTGATTGGCTCTGCTGATTTACCTGTCGGCCTTTTTTATCATTTTTCGCTACATTATTGGACTCCTGAAGCTGTTCTAGAGCTGTTACCACTTCATCCATTGTTGGCCTCGACTTGGGGTCCATCGATAGGCATTGAACAGCTAGGTTAGCAACCTTTATGGCACGATTGAGTAAATATTGTCCTTCAAGACGGCTGTCTAGAACACGGAAAACTCTACGTTTGTTGGTCAAATAAGGTTTTGCCCACTCAACAAGATTATGTTCCCCTGTGGGTCGATTCTTGTCTATTGCTTTCTTACCAGATAGAATTTCTAACAGAACTACCCCAAAGCTGTATACATCGCTCTTGGCAGTAAGATGGCCTTCCAAACAAAGAGAAGCATGAAACTTAGATATTGGTTATCATTACAAAAATTCATATTCATGAAAATGGGAAACAAATTAGATTTTTACTTTTCAAAGCATGAATATTGTTATACACAATTATGAGGTGAAACAAAATATAAGGGTAGTTCATTCAATTTAAATAATTTTTAATTTTAAATAAAATGTTCATCCACTCTAATAGTCTCATCAATTCAGATGAACTCTGAATCACGGATAAAAAAAATAGGATGACATGAGTAGATGAGAATGTACACATGAAGTTTATCGACAGTAAACTGAGCTGCGTAAAAGAAACTAACAGTAACATAAGATGGTAAACCTGAAATGAAATTGGAAAGCATGGAGACAAACCTGTGGATAGATACTCTGGAGCAGCATATCCATAAGTTCCCATAACCCTAGTAGACACGTGGCTCTGATCACCAGTCGGACCATCTCTGGCCAACCCAAAATCAGAAAGCTTGGCATTGTAGTCCTGTCGATGTAAAACGTAAAATTGAGTGCAACAAACAAGTATCTAAAAACATGGAAAAGGCTTGGACACCACCCTTGCTTTAAGAGGACGGACAGTGTAAAGTGACTCTTTGAAATGATATTTATACATACCGAGTCCAGCAGAATATTAGAAGTCTTGAAGTCTCTATAGATAACTTTTGTTTCAGCATTATGAAGAAATGCAAGGCCCCTTGCAGCACCAAGCGCGACTTTCATACGAAGGCTCCAAGAAAGTGGTTCGTAGTATGAACCTCCTGAGTCAAATAAAAATCCTCATATGATCTAGGATTCAACAAGCTTGTTCAGATGAACGTTAAATAATTACACAGGTAGAAGTATATAAAACAGGTGCAGAACTCACTCCTAAATAGATGATTCTCCATGCTACCCTTAGGCATGAACTCATAGACCAAGAGCCTGTGATCCTCCTCTAAGCAATAACCGATCAATTTAACAAGATTCGGATGATGTAGTTGCCCTAGATAATTTATCTCAGCCTGCAAATTTGTAAGGTCAAGAACATAAGGTGCCTTGCTTTTATAACTGCAGTCATTTGTAGCAAATGATAAACTGGAACTACCGACTAGATGCAAATGAAGTCGCCTATTCATCACGATTTATTGATCAGATTCTTTGTTTCCCTAATCTGTATATGGGGTTACCTTTCGAAGTCCAGAAAGAAATATCTTTAAACAATAAACCTTGCAAGATAGGGCTACGTGATAATAATATCACAGTGTCATGTTTACACAAGATATACAAAATGCTTTTTTTGAAAACATTTATTCCATATGCTGCAACTCGAAATAGAAGAATCGACTCACCAGCCATTCCCTGTGGCCCTGCCACCCTTCTTGGTTTAACTTTTTCACGGCTATCACAATCCCAGTGCCAGGCTTTGATGCTGCAAGAGTATGCTCATCGACCCACCCTTTGAAAACTGAACCAAAACCTCCTTCTCCTACAACACTATCAGGACGGAAGTTTCTAGTAGCTGCTCGGAGTTCACTGAAAGTGTAGCTCCTCAAGTTGGAGGATTGCAAGATCTCACCCTCGCTACGAGGAGTTGGTGGTATGGAAGCTGATGACCTTTTGCTGTTCGAATTACTAGTCTCAGTACCATTTCCACTGGCATTTCTTGAATCCAACCCTAAAAGAAGACATTTATATTACATCAATAGACAGAAGAAAATGAAATGAAGATACACATCCATAGAAACCAATTACAATAATCTTCACAACCCAAGAAAATTCCCATACATAAAAAGGAAACCTTTTCAAGATAGTACTACTGCTCTTTGAAGCACAATCAAATGTAACCTTCTTGGCAATTTGCAAATAAATGATACACAGACAATACATTAATTACCCATAAAACAAGACAATAACCAGAAACAAGTTTTGCTTCTGGATGTATTTGGTCTCTATTTCTTCTCCTTCTCTTCTTCATCTTCCCCACCCCTCACCCCTTTTATTGTTTGGTACCAAGTATCCTCTCCAGGACACAGCTTCTTGCAAAAATGCAGGGTAAGGCTGCGTACAATAGACACTTGTGGTCCGGCCCTTCTCCGAACCCACACATAGCGGGAGCTTAGTGCACCAGGCTGCCCTTTTTACCAAGTATCCTCTGCAGCTCTAGGGCATTTTTCTTTCTCCTAGACTTTCTTTCCTATTTCCTTTCTAAAATTCTTTGATTTTTGAAACAAGCAAAGACTTTAACTCACCAAATCACTCGTTGATATCAAACTCTTTGCATCTGTAGGATAAATTGGTAACAGTACTAGAGCTTTACAAATTATCAACAATAAAAGAGAGTAAAATGGAGATCAGAAACAACTTGCCAATGCCAAAAGAGTACTTAAAATGAAGCCAAGAAAGCAAAGAACTTTCAAGTAAAAATTATATACAAAAAGATAGTGAAATTGTACCAGAAGAAGCAGTATAAAATGTGGTCTCAGTCTTGATTTGGTAGCTCAGACAAATCCCCATGAGAGCAAGAACACCAAAAAGATGCAATTTTTAGCTCCACTAGCTACAAGACAAATCGCAAAAACTCAAGTTTTCATCATTATATGCACACAGATAACTCCAGTTTGCTACTTCAATACAAACCCCACAAAGCCCGTGAAGCCAGATCTAATGTGAAACCAAGAATCTTCCTCTTTCTCTACATCAAAATATGACAACAACAAATTTGGAGATAAAAAAATGAAACTTTCAACTGAACTGAGCTGTAATTGTTTCACCCCACTTGGCTATATGAAAAGAAATTATGACAAGAAAGTTAGAAATAAAAGGTCATGAGGGCAAAATGGGGTTTTATTGCTTTCTTGATTTTCTATGGTACTTATGAAATGAAGTCTTTTTTGTACCTTTTTTGTGAAGAAACAGCCATAGATAGTTGACTTGCTTTTTTAGCTTCTTTGGCTTTACTAGTAGGTAGCAGTTCAGAGTACAAAGAACAAGCAACCAAAAGATACTGAAAAATTAAAAAATGGGATTTTACTAGTTGATGGATTAATAGTCAGAGCAGAAGACTGTTAATAGCTGAACTTAGTTTCAACCTTATATGGTGCTGCTTAGCTGTTGGATTTTGTGTCTGATATTTTGGTCTGTCTTGGGTTGCTAGATTCTCGGTCAGTAGTCATATTTAGGATTGATTAGCTTTAGCTTTATTACTCCGTCCGTTCCAATTTATGTGAACCGGTTTGAATTGACACGGAGTTTAAAAAAAAAAAAATACTTTTAAAATTTGTGGCCCAAAACAAGTCAAAAAGGGATCCAGAGTATTTGTGTGGTATAAAAGTTTCTCATTAAGGATAGAATTGTAACTTTAAGCTAAATTGTTACCAAATTAGAAATGAATTATTCTTTTTGAAATAGATCAAAAAAAATAGATTCACATAAACTGAATAGTGGGAGTAATATTTCACTTTAACAAAAATATGGCATGCTTGCCTCCACAGTCCACAGTTCCTATAAACAAATGTTCCCTTTTATTTTTGGTCATCATTAAGTTATTATCAAATATGTACTGTATTGAAGTATTTCTAGTATACATACTTATTTTATATACTTCAAATGGCAAATAGTTAATTGATGATAAGATCATGGCAAAGAATTATTTCTCATAGTTATGTCATTAAGACATTCAGGTTGTTTGATTTATCGGAAATAGTCGCTCTACCCTTAAGATAGGGATAGAGTTTGCGTACACACATTTCCCATACCCAAGGTCGGCTGGAGGGTAAGGCTGCTCAAGCCATTGCCTTTGGCCCCAAATTCTAGAGGGCCCCAAAATATTATACTATATTATTATATATTACAAATATTATGCAATTATTTTTTAGAGGCCAAATCTTTTTATTTTTTTATTTTTTTTGGTTAAGAATGATAGATGAGTGAGTAAACATGGTAAAGTTTCGTCTTGTTAGTTATACTATATTTATGTTCCTCTTCATTTCTAATTTTTCCTCCTTTCTTTTATGTTTTTGAGATTTCACTTTTCAATTTCAACTCAGTTTCTTTGATTTAGCTACTTACTCAGTTTGATTGATCCATTGATTAGAATGGAAGCTCTTTTGTATCTCAATATTGTATGAATTTTGTGGAATAAGTTTAAGAGGCCTCATAATATAGTTTGGCTTTAGACCACTAACTTTGTTGAGTTGCCCTTGTTCAGACTCCACTTGTGGGATTATATTGGGTATGTTGTTATTGTAGGCATATTTGGTTCATATAGAGGAGTAGCTATATGAGGATTATAATGCACAGATATATACGTGGTGAATAATAACAAAAAAATTAGAATATAATAATTATATATGTGCAGTACATTATGTAAAAGTTATTTACTTTAATGATATTTTAGTCTTTAAATACTTTTATTGTTGTAGTATATATATTTTTATCTCATATTTTGTCTTGCATAAAATATACTTCTCACAATTTAACATGGGTATTATTTATTACCGCCAATCAAATGGAGTAGTACTATATTAATTACGCAAAAATTAATTTTGCATATATGACCAAAATAGTACGGAGAATTTATTTTCCTAATATCCCCAACCATATTTTATACGAAATTTGATGCTGAAATTGTGTTTTCTTAATTCCTCCAACCAAAAGACCCATTACTTTAAGATAAAAATAGACCAATTTAAGCGTCTAGTAACCTATTAAATAGAGGGGCATTTGCATCTATACTTGTTTTTTGTGCCACATTTTAACTTGTGTTCGCTTTGCAAAAAAAATTGCAAGCGTACCCGCTTTTTCACATAACTTCAGCCCACGGGGCTCTGAAGTTTTTCTTTTGTACTGGAAAACTTCAGCTGAAGTTTTTGTCTTTGTAACCGGAAAACTTAAGCTCTAGAGCTTAAGTTTTCCAGTTATAAAATAAAAACTTAAGCAATTTTCCAGCTTAAGTTTTCCAGTTATAAAATAAAAACTTAAGCTCTAGAGCTTAAGTTTTCCAGTTATAAAATAAAAACTTCAGCTCTAGAGCTGAAGTTTCTATGTTGTAACTAGGAAACTTCAGCTCTAGAGCTGAAGTTTTTGTCTTTGTTTCTTGTACTGTTTCTTGTACATTCATCAAAGGAATTACATGGAAATATCTAGCAATTTTTGGCGGATAGTCTTGAAATATCATGTTTAAGTAGCTACATATTATTTCCCGTTAAAATCTGTTAGAATGGTCAATGAAAATCTGACGATTACATATCGTGCAAAGCTAAATCCAGAAAATCTATCTTCTTCAGTTACCGCAAAGCATGAAACTAGCAAGTTCCAATCTTATATTCTATTTGTAAAGGCTTATCTCAAACACTAACTACAGTGAAGAGCAAGAACTGTGGTATTGAAGAAGAAGAAGAGGAGGAGAAGGGGAGGAGAAAGGGAAGCTGAAGTTTTTAAAAAGTGGGTACGGGTGCAAACAAAAAGACAAAGCGGCTACAGGTTAAAAGGGTACGCCCAAATATGGCGCCCCGTGCAACTTTAACTTAAATAGATGGCATATGAAGCAAAATAATGACATGTCTTTGACAACTAGACAAACCACGTAATTCGTAACGATACAAGTAAATGTGTTTCATATCCAAGGAAAAAAAGAACACAAATCTGTAAAATAATATCTAGGAAAACAGCTAATATTTGAACAACAAAAGAGCAATAATAGTCGTCCTTTCTTAAAAAACACCTCGTGATTTGTCACGTCAGTGGACTATGCTTTTCCCTCATAAAAGTCAAAAGTGAAATTTGTTTTTGAAAAGGTGAACTTTCCCTTCCGCTATTTATCAGTTGCAAAAAGATAAACAGATTGAAAAAAAAAGTGGAAATTTTCTTTTATACGATAATACACTTCAAAAGATGCATACTTAAAGCTCGTTTGGCTTAGCTGATTTAGAGTAGCTGATAAGCATTAATTGCTGAAAAGCAATTTTAAGTGCTGAAGCTAATTTAAAAAATAAACAGTTACGTATTTGGATAAATAGTGGCGGATTATGTGGAGGGAAATAATTCATATAAATTCATACTTTTCTCTCTAATCATGTATAGTTCTATTATTTAGGATAACATTTTCGTAATTTCTTTATCAATATTTCTCTTTTTTATTTCTCTCAAATATTTTTTTTTATTGTTACCTGTATTGGGCTACTTCGAGCGGTTAGCTTAGTTGATGATGTGCTAATTTCCATGCTTTTTCTTGATATTTTTTCTAATTTCACTTAAGTTTGGTAGAATTTATTGTTAGAGCAGAGCGCAACGGAAATAAAGATCGGACATACCCCGGCCATTCTTGCGAAGTCGTCATCGAAATCGACTTTCTACTCCGACGAGTCTTCTCCGGTTAGTCTTCTAAGCACTCAAAACCTCACTCTTTAGATGATATGGAGATTAAGAGAAGATTTGTGCTATATATATATATATATATAAACAATTTTGCAACAACAACAACAACATACCTAGTAAAAATTCCACTAGTGGTGTCTGGAGAGAGTAGAGTGTACGCAGACCTTACCCCTACTCCGGAAGGGTAGAGAGCCTGTTTCCGGGAGATCCTCGGCTCAAACAGAAGAGACAATAATATCATAAAAGAAACAAAAGAAAAGGCTTGTAACAAGAAAAGAAGCCAGAAAGATAATAACATCACCGTAAGAGACAACAAATAAGTGAAAGGGCAATAACAGAAAACTATGCAAACACAACAAAATAATGTGAACACAACATAGACCGCTAACAGACCTAGACAAAACTCTATCATGCTACCCGATACAAAGAGGAAAAACTCTCGACTACCCCCTAACCTACAACCCTAATGC
Organism: Nicotiana attenuata; assembly: GCF_001879085.1. Classification (NCBI taxonomy): domain Eukaryota; kingdom Viridiplantae; phylum Streptophyta; class Magnoliopsida; order Solanales; family Solanaceae; genus Nicotiana; species Nicotiana attenuata. The sequence goes on along the minus strand of NC_031995.1, from coordinate 40,153,936 downwards.
TCGACCTCCATACATTCCTACCAAGAGCCATGTCCTCGAAAATCTGAAGTCGCGCCATGTCCTGCCTGATCACCTCGCCCCAATACTTCTTAGGCCGCCCTCTACCTCTTCTTGTACCTGCCAAAGCCAACCGCTCACACCTCCTAAACAGGGCATCAATGGTTCCCCTTTGCACGTGCTCAAACCACCTAAGCCTCGCTTCCCGCATCTTGTCGTCCATGGGAGCAACGCTCACCCTCTCCCGCATATCTTCATTCCTTATCTTATCAAGTTTAGTATGCACGCACATCCATCTCAACATCCTCATTTCGGCTACTTTCATCTTCTGGATATGTGAGTTCTTCACTGGCCAACACTCAACCTCATACAACATATCCGGTCTAACCACCGCTCTGTAAAACTTACTTTGAGTTTCGGTGGCACCTTCTTGTCACAAAAAACTCCAGACGCTAAGCGCCATTTCATCCACCCCACCCCAGTACGATGCGTTAATCCTCGTCGATCTCCCCATCTCCCTGGATGATTGACCCTAGGTACTTGAAACTTTCTCTCTTGGGGATGACCTGTGAGTCGAGCCTCACTACCATGTCCGTTTCACCCGTCACGTTGCTGAACTTACACTCCAGATACTCCGTCTACTCAACTTGAAACCTTTTGACTCCATGGCCTGGCTCCAAACCTCCAGTCTCTCATTAACCCTGCCTCGCGTCTCATCAATCAGAACTATATCATCAGCGAACAACATACACCATGGCACCTATAACGACCCGGCCAGTTATTTTGAGAGTTATAGCCCCGATCCCTTATTAAATGCTTCCCCCGTATCTTTTTCTGCTACCGTGACTTGTCGGGAGGTTTCGTTTTGATTTTTTGAGTGTTTTGGGACACTTAGTTCCTAAATGGAAGCTTAAGCCTTAGGATTTGGATTGTAGTCGGAACTGTGTGAAGACGACTCCGGAATGGAGTTCCGTCGATTCCTTTAGCTCTGTTGGGTGATTTTGGGCTTAGGGGCGTGTCCGGATTGTGTTTGGAGGTCCGTAGCTCATTTAAGCTTGAAATGGCAAAAGTCAAATTTTTGGAGATTTGAACCGATAGTGGAATTTCTGATCGGGGTCGGAATCCGATTCTGGAAGATGGAGTAGGTCCGCAATGTTGAATATGACTTGTGTGCAAAATTTGAGGTCATTCGTGGTTTGATAGGTTTCGGCATCGGTTGTACAATTTTGAAGTTTCAAGTTCTTTAAGTTTAAGTTGGGGGGTGATTTGTGATTTTAGTGTTGTTTGATGTGATTTGAGGGATCGACTAAGTTCGTATGGTATTTTAGGATTGGTTGGTATGTTTGGTTAAGGTCCCGGGGGCCTAGGGTGAGTTTCGGGCACTTGGCGGATCAAAAAAAATGAAGTTGTATTGTCGCTGAAATGATTAGACTTCTGGTGTTTTCGCACCTGCGGTGGGGAGACCGCAGGTGCAGGATCGCACGTGCGGAGTGTAGGGCGCAGATGCGGAGTTTGGAGGGTTGACCAGGGATCGCAGGTGCGAGGGAATTTACTGTATCTGCGATGCCCGCAGATGCGCCTAAGGAATCGCAGATGCGGCGAAGGACCGCACAGGTATCCGCAGGCGCGCTCACGCAGGTGTGGCCCCATTGCCGCAGATGCTGACCTAGCCTTCATAAGTGACTTTCGCACCTGCAATGCTTTTACCGCATGTGCGGTACCGCAGGTGCGGCTGAAGGCTCGCAGAAGGAGTTCGCTGGGCAGAAAAGAGAGGATTTCGAGGGTTTTTGTCATTCTTCACCATTTGACTTTGAGATCTCGGATTTAGGCGATAATTTGAAGGATTTTCAGAGGAAGTTATTGGGTAATAATTCCTAACTCGTTTTTGGTTTTATTCCATTAATCCATTATTGTTTTCATCATTTAATTAAGGATTTGAGTTGGAGAATTGGGGAAAATTTGAGAAAGTTCTTAGGCCGAATTTTGGGATTTTGATCGAGATTTTGGTATTGCATTTGAGTAAATTTGGTATGGTTAGACTCGTGAGTGAATGGGTGTTCATATTTGGTGACTTTTACCCGATTCCGAGACGGGGCCCGGGGAGGCTTTTGGGCGATTATTTCCAATTTATTACATTAGCTTTGATTTCATTAGCTAGATTAGTGTCTTGTAGTTATATTTATGTTATGTAATTGATTTTGGCTAGATTTGGGCCACTCGGAGCGGATATTTGTGGGAAAAGCATTGTGACTGATTGATTGAGTTTGGTTCGAGGTAAGTGGCTTGCCTAACCTTGTGTGGGGGAACTCCTCTTAGGATTTGGTACTGTTTTGATATGTGAGCGCTGTGTACGTGAGGTGACGAGTACGTACACGGGCTATTTGTTGTAAAACTCCATTTTTCACTAAGTAATAACCTGGCTCTCCTTATTTGAGCTACACTAGCATATGTTACTATCTTGTCTAGTTTAGAATAGCATGCCTACGTGTCTTAACTGCCTATCTGAACTCTGTGCAGCATGTTTAGTGAAATTCCTCCTTTCCTTGACTTGAACTTAGTTTCAACTGTAGGTTTTCTTGTTTTGACTGTTATTTCTGTTGGTTGAGCTGCATATTTACTTTGAGACTACGGAACGGGATTCCGGGAGATCCCCTGTATTGCATATTTACTTTGGGACTATGGAATGGTATTCTAGGAGATCCCCCCCGGCACATTTACATTTGGGAATACGAGACGGTAACTCGGGAGATCCCCTATTGTTATCTCTGTGTTCGGAGCTGTTGTCTTTATATGATTCCATTCCTGTTAGATTTCAGTATTTATTTTTACTGCGATGTTTCATTCTGTCTTATTTTGTTTTACTTATACCAGTAGGACCCGGACCTGATCTCGTCACTACTCGACCGAGGTTAGGCTTGGCACTTACTAGGTACCATTGTGGTGTACTCATGCCCTTCCTTGCACATGTTTTTCTTATGCAGATCCAGGTACCGCTTATCAGCCGCATTATCAGTGAGGCGAGATAGCTGTAGAGACTACAAGGTATATATGCCGCGTCCGCAGACCTCGGAGTCCCTATCTACTCTTCCCCATGTCAAACACTTCTTGTATTTCCTTTTGTTAGACTCTGGAGTATAGAAATACTATTTTCTTTCTGTAGTTTGTGACTTACGATATTTCAGATTTTGGGAGAGTTTATGTGTTACACCCCAAGTTTTCATACGTGAGAGTACGTTGTAAGTCATTGATGTAAGCTCGAAAATGAGATTATATTTGGAAGCAAATAAAGTAAGTTAATCATGTTACCTTGGAGGTTACAAATATTTAAGATCATGAATAACAAGTACCAAAAGGGTTGGAAAGCTTAGTCGCTAAACGAATTGAAGAAAATAAGTTTCGTCAAAAATCGACAAGTTTGGAATGTAATAACATATTCTTTTGGGGAGAGACAAGGGTGATTAACATGATGAGGATGTTAAGTTATAAGTTATTGTAGTCGTATGATAGTCGTGTGTTATGTTTTTAAGTCAAACGAGTTATGGAACAAAAGTTAGCAAAGATCATCACAAGTTGCATTTATAATGTGCTGAAATTTAGGTCAAATGTAGATGCACTTTTCTCCCAATATACTTGTCATAAATGGATGATCTACATATCAAATTGAAGATCTACGAGTCTAGTTTCCAACGCATTAAACCATTCGTCAATACGACATCGGAGTAGAGAGATATTCGCATTTTCGCGAGACCGTGCAAGCAGCTCCCAATGGGACCCACTTAGGCGGTGGTCGACCTTCTTCACTTTATAAATGATTTGGACGCCTATTTTGTCATTTATTTTCACTATTTTCAGACCTTAGAACCCTAGGAACACCCTCTCAAGTTTCTCTCAAGATTCAAGACCCAAACAAAGGGCAAACAACACAAATCAAGTGTCGGGAATCCCGTGGCGCTAGTAAGTCTCTTGTTCTTCTTGTTGTTGCTCATTTTTGTGTTGTTCCAGCTCGTGTGGGAGGTTGTTTTAAAGGGTTTATGTTCTGTAAATACTCCCTCAAGTTCTTAATATCAACCCTAGGTGATTTCAAGCCTTCTAAAGTGATTCTAGTGCCAAAACAAAACACTAATTGATTGCTAGTTTCGCTTCCTTGTTGTTGTGGCAGAATTGGAGGGATATTTCGTGGAGAATTAAGGTCAAATTGGAGTTGTTCTTTCTGTATAAAGGTAAGGAACCTCTTAATCTATATGTATTTGAGATTATCCAAGTTACGGCTAAGTCATTGAAGCTAGAACTTGTGAAATATATATCGAAAGGCTTGGTAGTAATGTTATCGGTTGGTGGACTGTTTTGGGATGCTCAATATGATTATTATTGATGTTGTTTGGGCTGTTTGGTGATTGTTTGGAATTGTGTGAAGTCATATATATAGGGGAGGTGCTGTCCGTTTCATCGTAAAATAGGTTGTGGTCGATACATAATAGTTATGACGCTTGAATGGTAACTATAGTACCGTTTCTCTTATTGTAGACTAAGGAGTCGTGAAAATTGCATAGCTTGAGATTGGGGCAGTATATACAAGGTATGTTAAGACTCTTCCTTCATTCTTTTGGCATTATCTAAAGTGAAACGAACATAAACGATACGCTATTTCATAATGAATCTACTCCTAGCAACTAAGGTTGTCCATGTTATTCTTTCCTTACAAAGTTATTCCAAGAAAGCATATATGATCCTTGAGTCCTAGTGAAGTTCATATTGATGGCATGATGTCCATAATGTTAATCGATGGTGCAATGCCTTTATGTCACTCCAAAAGGTTTAGAACGTGACTCCATGAGTCCAGCATGCATTATATACGTATCTACTTTACTCTACCGAGCCGCGCTATAGTCGGCCGGGTATGGCACCTATTGTGCAACCACTGATCAGTTGGGTTTACCGAGCTCCACGTGGCCGGGTATGTTTTTACCGAGTCCTCTTTGAGGCCGGGTATGATATGATGATGATGATGCCCACAGAGGCGTATGTTTTTAAAAGTTTATGTATATATATGTATTATGCATTTCATGTCAGTAGCCCCCAGAGGCACTCAGATGTTACAGGTTGTATCTCCTCTATCTCTCTTTACATTACTGTTCTTATTTATGCTTTCCTGCCTTACATACTCGGTACTTTATTCGTACTGACGTCCCTTTTGCCTGGGGACGCTGCGTTTCATGCCCGCAGGTCCCGATAGACAGGTTGACATTCCTCCTAGTAGGCTATCAGCTCAGCGAAGGTGTTGGTGTACTCCACTTGCTCCGGAGTTGCCTATTTGGTCAGTATGCTTTGGATATGTATTGATTGGTATGGCGGGGCCCTGTCCCGACCTTTATGATTTTATGTACTCTTAGAGGCTTGTAGACAGATGTCAGGTGTATGGATACTTGTAGGGCCTTGTCGGCCTATGTTTTGAGTTTACAAATGGTCATGTCGGCCTTATAGGCCCGTATGTCACATGTATAAGTTTGTATATCATGTTGGGTCATCATACGTTAAGTATTCCCTTATGTTTTATTCTTGTTATCTCATGAAGGGTTTTCTAGCTCATTTACCCATGATAGTATGATAAGAAAGATATGTTACGTTGGTACTCGGTTGAGTAAGGCACCGGGTGCCCGTCGCGGCCCTTCGGTTTGGGTCGTGACAAAAGTGGTATCAGAGCAGTTCTGTCCTAGGGAGTCTACAAGCCGTGTCTAGTAGAGTCTTGTTTATGGGTGTGTCGTGCACCACACTTATAAGCAGGAGGCTACAGGGCATTTAGGACTGTCACTCTTTCTTCTTATTCTAGATCGTGTGGTAGAGCTCAGTTGTAAGAATTCAAACTCCTAAATTCGACTTTAGTCGTAATACAACGATACCTACATCCACAAAGACAGTTGGTAAGAGATTGAATGTGGCTCTGGAAGAGCTGAGTTAGAGGAACTCGATTTTGCATCATGCTTATGATGAGTAAATGTAAGTTCTTCAGCAGATTATGTGTGTACTAAGTTGTGTGAGCTTCTTGATAAGGAGCCCCAAGGCATGAATATCTATCCACCCATATGGTAAAAAGTAATAAGAGAATCAGAAGGTAGATACAAGTTTCAACAAGCAAAAGAAGCAAGGTGAAGAAGGGTACGAGGTATCCAGTTAGTGAAGATTATCAGTTTTTACAATTCAGGCAGAGAAACATAAGTATTATGAGTTACTTTCAACAATTACAGAGATATATACAATTGGCCCCACCCATCTCAGTTATGCCCTATGGGAGTTGGCAAATATAGTTTAAGAGAAGAAGGGGATAGTAAGATCCAATTGGGGTTAGAGTAACCCAAGATGGTAGATGGATTATTATCATTAGCTAACATTTCCGAGGGTTATTGCAAATGTTGTAATAGTTCTCCTTGTGAGACACCCCGATGGTGCAATCTAGAATAGTACACTTAGATATGAATACTAGAATGTCTGTAAAAAAAAAAATTTAGAAGGTTGGCACTGGAATCCTAGAAGGGATAAATATTTACCTTTGTATGGCTCCCGTTCCTAGTAAAGATAGAATGCTAGGTGACCTGAAGAGCCATTGAGATGAAGCAAGGGGAGCTAAAAGGGAAAGAATGTTTTGTTGAAGTTTTCATAATAAGGTGATAAACAGAAATATTCGCCAGAGAATAAGAAGAGAGTAATTGAAGTATTATGAGTAAGATGTGATAAACGATGATAACGGTAAATCAAAATATGACAGAATGATAGAGTCCATAGTCAAGTTAAGGAAAAGAAAAAAAGTGACAGGCCTTAAGACAATAATAAAGTATAGGCCAAATGTCATATCCTCATTTCGAGAAATAAGTTGGTGAGTCCAACGCGATTACCAGAAGGCTAAGTTAGACCCCCTGTAGTAACAGAAATTATTATGGTCTTGTAAACAAGATAAAATCGAACATGAATTAGGGACCGGAGGATTTGATAATGGTCGACATCGTGAGAATTTCAGAGATCGTGCTCCAACAATAATAGAATAGACAACAAACGAATAACCTTTAAAGTTCATTTAGGAAGTCGTTTGCCTAAAGCAAGCACTCTGAGCAGAGTTAATCTTAAGGGACTAAGTGTGCCAGTTTCAGTAGGTGACACCTTAGTGCGTAAGAAATTAAGTTATCCCTTGTACAGAAGGTTACCATAAGACTATTAAGGTTCATTGATGATGTGAAAAGATGTCAACAATGAAGAGGTGAAACATCTATAGGTAGATCGTCGTAGTACTAAATCTTAGTACTCCCCTAAAGGGGGGAATATGGTATGATATGGTATTAAGTCGGAATTAAGCGGTTCAGGTAACTATGGAATGGTAAAGGAAGAATGTGGTAAAAAGGAGAAAGGGATGATGTTGCATTTGTTCAGTTCCTACAGATATGTTGCGACTCCAGAACATTACAGAAGCACGCCGTCGGAGAGAGGCAGTATGGGTTCCCACACCAGACGTTATTGATAAATAAGTATGAATGAACACTTGATACATAAGGAGCCAGTACGAGTGGTAAGTTAAGATAAAGAAAATAACCCAATAAAGATTATGCAGAATATATGTATATATGAGAATGGACCAACGAGTAATTAGTAGTTGATTCAGGAAGAGCCCGGTTATGGCTAGACAAGAAGTCACAGATAAATGAATAGATCATGCAAGATAAATGTAGTGAACCGCAGCATAGGGAATTCAGTCTCGTAGATACGAGATTGCAATCATCTGAAAATTTTCAGATAGGAGTTGAGACCGTTAAAGGTACCATTTAAGTTTTATGAAAATAAGAGAGAGTGCCAATAAGGAGACAATTAAAATTTGAGATTAAAAGTAACCCTACGAGCACAAGGGCATGAAGTTATGTAACTAAGGATTATTATAGGCAAGTATGAACAACGAAAATTTCCTTCAGGGTACGATATAACAAGCTCGCAACTTTACAAGAGCCAGAAGGTCTCTCTAAGTACTACAACGAAAGATTAGTTGAGGAAATAAGGAAGAAGGTTTCCACCTAGGCATAGTGAGCTAAAGAGTAAATGATCTTATAACAACAGCCTTGCTACAATATTGTATACACTCCATAAGAAAGTGGCACCTATCGTGGCTAATGAAGGGAAAAAAAAAATCAAAGGAGATGTTTGAGATCATATGAGGTACAGGAAGTTACAGTTTCATGGGCAATAAGACAAGCCAATTATTCATGCAACAAGTGATAGAACGACCACGAAAAGTAATTGCTTACATTTAACGACAACTGAGAAGGCACAAAAGGAAATTTACGGTTCTAGCAAGTTAAAGGAAGGTTGCGAGTAGTATAAATAGATCGGTGTAGGTCCTAAGGTGAAGCATTGTAGAGCAACAAGGTTTTAGGTAGATAGGAGTAAGGATATGAAAAGGTGAGTGAGAAGGTGACGAGAATATGTATGTCCTCGGGATTAAATCCATCAAAACAAGGGAGCTGATGATTTCTATATATAATAAAAAGCTCGGTACAGCCTGAATGAACACAGAGGAGTCTAAGACTAGGAGCAATTAGAAGAGACGAAATGCTGCCCCGTTAGTAGAATAAGGGTGTAATTGTGTTAGATAAAAGGATGACATTTAGGCCTTTGATTGAGGAATAATTTAAAGAAAAGGGATTTTATGAATTGCACGGGATTGGAATACCCCCATAAGATGAATCATGTTAGAATGCTATGAAATACGGTTATTGAGGTATAGTATCGTCCCAAGGTGGATCGGGCAAATCACTTCAGATGTTCCCCGATGAGACGTGAGCCCTAGTGACAATGTATTACGTAAGAGGCTGCAAGTTATCAGTGATAGATTATAGATCAACATTAAGGTGAATAAACAATAGATGGGTACAAGTTCCAAAGTACGAGATGAGATTTTTTTTTTTGTTATTCTTAAGATGAATAATAATGAGGAAGCACTAAAGGACTTAGATTTATACACATAGGATAAGCAGCGAGAGAGTAACCTGGAGTTGGGTAGCAAACCTCGGTAATAATAAACCGAAGTAAGTTTTATGGTATAGTATAACCTACCTAGATGTAGTAAATCCATAAGGATAGATATACAAGGCTATGAAACAAGAGATAACAATAGTCTTAAGTTCGATAAAGTACCAAGAAAAAGATATCAGTACACCTATAGAAGCCTAGAGGGACAGCTTGTCATAATTTTGTATATGTTCATAAAGTGAGGCTTAGAGATTGGCTAAAAGATGGAGGAAAAAGGGAAGAAGAGTCGCTAGGTGCTCATCCAAGAACACAGTCGTACATACTGCATGACATAAGGTAGCAAATGTTACGATGTTGGAAGAATTCCGACCACATGTCATGGCGTGACAAAGAGGCCTAAAAGGGGGGAATGCCCAAGCGTTTAGATTTATTCACAAAACAGTTGCTTAGATGGCAAGATGAGCATTAAAGTATTCGTAAGAGCCATAGTTTATGAAACTGATAAGCGCATCAGTCAACATTCGAGGACGAATGTTCCAAAGGGGGGAATGATGTTACACCCCAAGTTTTCATACGTGAGAGTACGTCGTAAGTCANACTGAAACTCTTAGAATATCGAAGGATTATGAGACTATTCCATCTAGAGAATAGAAGTTCTACAACAATTCAGGGAATTAAGGAATAGTTACTTTCTGAGGAAACTGGTAGTGTTCATATGAATGGGACGTAGGGAGAATCATAGACATTCCCAAACGTAAAGAGTTAGCCTTACATACCTCAATTTCACTCCTTAGTGATACTACAATGATCCACAATACTAGGAACCTTCAATCTACAATAGCAACATCCAATGGAACCCAATATTAGTAACAATTCCATAACTTAAGCCATTTAGGCATATTATCAAACACCTTGTAGGCATAAATCTCTACATCTCATCGCCATATAATTAGTTCATCTAACTACCACCATTCATCAAAAATTTATTCCACCATCATGATTAACCAATTTATAACTTCCAACATCACATGTATGACAATCCATCTACAACAACCAACAAAATTTCATCAAATAATCACCTTCCAATCTCTACAATAATTATGTATTTATATTAGAAACTTATGACTTCTAATCACCACACCAAGAGTCCCAATACTTAATTCACACTCCTATACCCATAATAAATTCATACATGTAAGTCTAAGGGTGTAGGATTACCTTTTGGAAGAAATCTTGCAAAACCCTCCTTTGAGTTCTTGAAGAGATTTCTTGAAGATCTATGTATTTTATGAGTAGATTTCATCAATACTAGTGTAAGAATGATGGAATTTCACACCAAGTTAATGGAGATTGCTTACCTTGAAGATGGGAGGGATTGGAGGTCTTGAGAGGGTGGAAGAAGACCCCAAAATTTGTCCAAAAGAAATAGGGAAAAATTAACCCTAAAATTGGCTTAAAAGAGCTGGGACTGGGGCGCGTCTACTCTAGCGAAGTGTCCTCGCTTCGCTGTCCATTGCATTCAAGGGAAGACAAAATCCGCGTCTACTTTGGCGAAGCGAGCTCGCTTCGCTCTCCGCCAAAATAACTGGGTGGTATGTCTTTAGTAATTTGGTCATAACTTCCTGTAGGAATGTCCAAATGACGAACGGTTTGAAGCGTTAGAAACTAGACTCAAAGATATTTCATTTCATTAGTTGTGAATCACATAATACCTTATATAAATTTAGATCTCGTGCAAAGTTTGGTCTTGTGCGTACTCATATGGAATTTTTAGTCTATCATGTAATTTCCAACTTGGCTTAGACTTAGGCCTCTCCTTGGACCCCAAATCACTTATGATATGCCTCGTACATTTATTATCATAATCAATTGATAACCATCACATGAATACTCATTTAATGCATCCACAACTGATTCGAATTTATGGGGTGTTACAATTTATCACCCTCAGTAAAATGATGTTCACTGAGCTACCTGGGTCAATCAAAACTCGTTTTACATTAGCATCATGTACAAGTAAAGATATTACCAGTGCATCGTTGTGAGAAATTATCAAGACGTCCGCGTCTTCATCGTCAAATGTTATACTGTCACCATCCAAGATTTGGCGAACTCGCTTTCCATGAGTTACATTAACTTTTGATGTCTTTTTTGCGGCTGTGTATGTTACTCCATTGACCTCATCTCCTCTGATTATGACGTTGACAGTTCTCTTCGGTGATGGAGGATTGGGGGTTCTTGTCTGCTCTTCATGTATGATTGTCTCCATTTCTCATGAATAGATCAGTAAGATAGCCTTGCTTCAGTAAATGGCCGATATCTCCCTGCAGAAGCCTGTAATCGGTTGTTCTATGGCCATGATCATTATGAAACTCACACCAGAAATCTGGGTTCCTTATATTTGTATCTGACCTCATTTCTTTCGGCCATCACACCTTATCTCCCATCCCTCTTAGAAAAACCACCAATTCAGAGGTGCTAATGTTAAATCTATAATCCGCTATTCTTGCTTGAGTACCGGAATCATTGCTTCGGGCATCCCGCTCCTTTTTGAACCTGGATGAAGAACTCGCGTCTTTTTGCCTTGATCTTGAATCAAATCATGTAAACTCTTATCTAGATCAAGAGTCTCGCCCCGCGGGTCCCATGTATAGCTCGTACCTATTTTTCCCTGACCTTTTCTTTAATTCTAAGTGTCTCTAACCTGATCTTTCGTCAACTCTTGGCTATGCAACAGTATCTTTTTCTATCCGCAGCTTCGTGATGTATCGATTATATACATCGTTCCAAGTTGTTGCAGGAAATTCTCGGAAACTTTCTTTGAAACTCCTCGTGGCTTCTGAACTTTTTTCGTTCAAGTTGCTCGCGAATGCCGTAGCCTCCCAGTTATCGGGTACTCGCAACAACATCAACCTCTCTCATTGGAATCTATCTACGAATTCCCTGAGAATTTTTGTACTCCCTTGTTTAACTTTGAATGTGTCTTCCATCCTCTTTTCAACTTTTTGAGCCCCCGAATGTACTTTTATAAATGAATTTGCAAGCTCAGCAAAAGAATCAATGGAATTTTTTAGGTAAGAGAGAATACCATGTTAGCACTCCTTTTGTGAGGGTTACGCCAAACTTTTTAACCGAAACTGATTCAATATCCTGCTTGGTTAAATCATTTCCTTTCATGCCGGTAGTGGATGCGGTTACGTAATACCGGGGGTCAGACGTCCTATCATATTTGGGAATATCAAGCATTTTAAACTTTTTGAGAATTGGCAAAGGTGCTGCACTTGGCTTCCAAGGTTGTTGTGAATACTTGTCAATATCCACACCTTTGATCACATGAGGTACGCTAAGTGTTTGCTCTATATGCTAGTTTTGCTCCTTCAGCTGTTTCTGCTAAGTTAGCACTAAACTTTGTAAACTAGAATTATTTGGTCTACCAGACCCTCCATCGCGAGATTCATTGGGAATTTCTCCACTTCCAGTGTTATCAAGCCCCGAACGCGGGTTCTCCAAGGTTGTTGTATGAATTGGTGGAGGAGTTGGCGCTGCATTGAGTAATCCTCTGACAAAAGCCTGCAGTGCGTTGTTCATGTGTTCTGAAATCAATTGCCTCAGAGCACCGTGCCCAACGGTTTGATCGCCTCCATGCTGACCATCAGTGCACGAAGCAGATCTTTCAGGGGATTGCCGAGGAGATCCCGTAGGTGTAAAGAACCTTATGAATAAAGTAAAGAATAATTACCTATATTTCAATAATAATCAGATGCCATTACAAATGAAGGCTAAGTTCTTATATATGAGTATACAATTATAACGGTTTTCATACTTAATTCGGGCTTGTTAATGACATTAATTGCCTTGATTACCCGTTACCATATACAATTGTAATGGAAGCATTCATGACAGAGGATTTCCTACAACCGCGATTAATGTCGATTTTCCTTCCTTATTTATGCAAGATTCGTGCATCTTCCTTCTTTAATGGTCTTTTTACATTTTGCTCCTATTTCTTCTTTCCCAGCTGTCAGAGCCGGTTCTTTTCCCAAAGAAATCCGGGGGTGTTTCTCTCGTGCCTTTTTAAATTATTTAACTTAATTGAATGCCACATATCACTTTGTTAATGGTCCACGTGCCATGCCTTTTTTCCACCAATACACTCGCAATCACTTTGAATTTCTCTTTCAATGTTTTATGTTTGCCTTTTGTATTATAATAAGTACTTCTAGATAAAAATCCGATCTGATGAAAGTGATAGTTTCTTGATCTTGGCTAGACAAAGATACATAATTTGATCCCATAAACTAGTAATTAATTAACGACCGTAGTACAGTACCCAATATTAAAATTAGTAGATTGTATGTGTAACGGGCAGCTAAATCTCCTTTCAAGTAGTTAGCAATGGTATTTCTTTTCTATGAAGAAATTGACTGCCAAAGACTTTAAATTCACACAAACCCAAGAGGAAACAAAGTCTCAATTTACTAATAAGACTTTCTTCACACACTTGTCGATATCCTCATGGTCTCTGTACTTTTTCTTGATTTATTTAGTGTGTGGTTTAATTCAAGATTAAGATGTTTAGTAACTTTAATTTGATTAATGTCAATGAAGTAGAGTCAAGGTTGTCAAAGCAAAGGTGAGAAAATTTTAGATAGCGTTAGGTTTTTTTTCCTTCTTCCCCATAGTTGGATGGTGAAGAAAGATTTCAAATCACCTAATCCTACCCATTTGTTAGATTTTTTTCAAAGTTTCTTATGTCATGTAAACTCTTTTTTTTTTCTTTTTTAAAAAGTAAATAATTAAATGAAGTAGCCCCTATGATTGTGATGGATATTGTGTAGGTTGCCTTCATCAATGGTCATGGAATATGCAGTTGGTTATAACCATCCAGAAATTATAGTGGCCATAAGTGGAAACATCAAGAAAGAGATGTTTTGCTCGTATGTTACTAATTAATTGTGTTTCCAATCATCTAATTAATGTAATCATTAGGCCATCAATATCTTCTGTTGAGAAGTCAGCAAAGAAGTTATGCATTAAATCCTATGTGGTACGTACACTAAATAGAGCAATTCCGTGCAAACCACCCTTTTAATATTTTTTCCCATAGTTTGAGGGCTTTCTATGGAAGAAAACTTTAAGGTTATATGTTGAAAGTATCAAAATCTTTTACATAATTAGTGTGTGTATATGTATACATACATAAAAATTTTATCAAGTTATCAATTAATGATTATATATCATAGAAATGTACCTGTAAAAAATAAAGATGTACTGTATATGTAATTACTATAAGTGACATGATTGGGTAAATCTTTTTACATCATGAGTATATAAAATATAAACTCAAGAATTATTGGAAGGATGCGACGACTATATATTACTACTAATTACTTACGTGGAAGAATATCGATCGATAGGAATAGGATGCAACCACTATAGGCATAATTGTTAAACATTTAGAAAGGAATAGCTAATTTTCTTGCTTCCGTGTTACAAAACCGTTCGCTATTTCTATAATTTTCATATTTTACTTCTAGTGGTGCTTCATATCTAAAGAAACTTTTGTGAAAGAACAAGGCATATATCATCTTTAGTCCGCGACTGAAATTATTTATATTCGATAGTCGTAAAAGTATAAATATGTAAATTTTTGGTTTATAACATACAGAAATAATGCATATATACAAATAATATTCATTTTTTCAGTTATTATTTTGAGAGCGGCTATAAGTATCATTTTTCCAGATTCGCTCCCCATGTTGTGCCGGGAGCTGATCTTGGCGAGAAGACCTCAGGATAAGTTGCTAAAACAAATAGAATGAGGTGATCAATCTGTTCAAATAATTCGGAAGATCTAGACATTTTTACAGTTTAAAATGTAATGAATTAAGAAAATATGAAAGATGACTAGAGTATAGATTCATAAACCATTCTACATCAGCGTACAAGAAACTAATTAGCAAATACAAAAATAATATAAATCACAGGAGTGGAAAAATATTAACTAATAAGCTGGGATACAAGAAGAAAATCTATAGAAGATTAAATATTCAAAAAGATAAATCAAAATCATACGACAGGAAATATATTCAATACATTGTAGTTTGCTACTCATAATCGCTATAATACCTTGTGTCTTGGTAGTGAACATGCTGGAAATAATTTAGTTTCAATAGGAGTAGCATAATAGGTTTGGGAATTAGGATTTTAAGTTTAACTACTTGTTGGCTTGTAACTGTTTCATAACTCCAAGGCCCAAGAAAAAATTTAATGCTTTATTATTTTAATATATATATATATATATATATATATATATATATATATATATATTGTTCACATTATAAATTTATTCAGTACGGTTTGATATTTTTTCGGTTTATTTTCATAAAATAAAATATCGGTACGGTTATAGATTTATATAAAAATTAAAAAAACCTAAAATTCAATTTAGTACGGTACGGTTTAGTCAGTTTTTAAATATTCATTGACACCCCCTAGTGATAATGTGCTAACTGCTCCATGCAAATTAATTAAAGCGTTGATTTTCCTTCTCGAATTATACCCTCTATCATTTTCTTTAGTTTTTTTTCTAAGGCAATATATATATATATATATATACCATCAACAAAGGTTATTCGTTTCAACTATCCTTGGATTTAATCAAAGCATATTGATGGATAGTCATATATATTGCCACCTCGCTGCAACTTCTACCCAATCAAAAAAAAAAGTTGAATGAGGCAAATAAAGAGAAAAATCCATACCTAAACCTTTCTCTAAGCCTAAGACAATCCAAGATTTAGAAAAATATTATACGGGAAAAAAGTAAAATATGAAAAAGGAATATTTACATTATAGCAAAGTATACAACAACACGGATCAGGAAAAAAAAAACTGTAAGGTGATAACCTCTATTTCCAGTACACATTCCCCCCCCCCCACCCCCCACCCCACAAACAACATTTGCAGGTATACATTAGCAATGTTAACGTGTGTACACATGTTGGAGCCCCTCTCAACAATCAATCATATTACAACATATATAGTAACAACTACGTCTCAATTTCAAATAATTTGAAATTGGCTATATAAATCCTTACTGTCCATATATGTGGCTCAATAATCAATAATACTAATACACAAAACTTCAACTTAGTTCCAATCCCGACTACTATATCAAGAAATCTCATGCATGAAATGTTCCTCGAGAAAAAGTTCAGGCCAATTATATGAAGAAGTAATTCCTTCAGCTGCATTGGTGGAAGTACTGCTGGAATCTCCTTGATTATTATTGCTAATAGAAATTTCTGTCAAAGGTGGCAAACGAGTTGAAGAAGCTGGAGAAGGAAGATTAATATTATTCAATGGGGTACTTGTTGAATCATTTCCTTGATCATAATTAAAATTGTGGCCATTAATATCACTTGTGTTAATATTATTATTATTATTCAAATGTGTTTGGAAATTGAAAGGGACTTGTTGTGAGTCTGGAAAAGTTAAAGAAATATCTTGATTTTGGAGCAGTTGAGAGTCAGAGTTTTCATTGGAGAAAAGTGTTTGATTTTCAAGATGGGATAAGTTTAAAGAAGGGGTAGTACTTTCCTTAATAGAATTTGACAAATTAAATGTGCCAAAATCTCCAAGATTATATTGAGTGTTTGAGCTTGTAGATATTGGGTAATTATTTGAAGCTGATGAAGATTGGAATAGAAATTGTAAGTATTGAAGCTTAGCTAATTGGGCAGCTTCTGCTTGTACTCTTATAGCATGATCTTCTAGTGGATGATGCTGAAGTAAGTTTGCCAAAGCTATTATATTAGGTAAGCTTGCAAATAAATCACTTCTTGGCCTGTGAGTCATTGGATCATATCCCATTTGAATCAACTTCTTCTTTAAATGTGTGTTCCAGAAATTCTTGATCTCATTATCTGTTCTTCCTGGTAGGTGTGTCGCGATCGCAGACCATCTACAACAATAATATTACAAAATCATTAATGAAATTTTACAGATAAGAAAAACATGGAATATTTAATAAAATACGGTGGTAAATTTAATGGTGAAGTCAGGAATTTCAGTAAAGGGTTCAATATATAAAGACGTAAATATATGAAAAAGTCAAGGACATTCAACATCTACTACATATAAATAAAAAATATTTTTGACCTATATATATATATATATATATAATTTTTCAATGAAGGAGGTTGATGAACCTCCTTCCCCCAATCTGGCTCCGCCCATGCTGGTAATAAGAACAACAAAAATATGCCTCAATCTCAAATAAGTTGAAATCGACTATATAAGTTCTTAGTACTGTTCATGCAGCTCCATTTAAGCTTATTCAATCAATATTATATGAAATACTGTTAAAAATAAAAATGAAAAACTACTAAGTTCTTTATATATTCTACTGACATATACATTTCTGACATGACTAATGGACGTAAAAAATGACAACAAAAAATCCTGCATGAAAAACGAAAGTAGAGGTGATGAATTAGTGAAATAATTATTACTTGTTTCCTAAGATGGAATGGAGATGAAGAATTGTTTGTTCTTCTTCTTCAGAGAATTTGCCTCTCTTGATATCAGGCCTCAAATAATTAGTCCATCTTAATCTGCAGCTCTTGCCACATCTATTAAGGCCTACAGAATATGATAACAATAAAAATTACTACTAATTAATTAGCAATCTATGATATAAACCATGCAAGAATGTTAAAGATATTTTTGGAATGATAAGTAGGAACCTGCAAGCTTAGGAAGAGCTCTCCAACTGCCATGGCCATGTTTGTCAATATAATCAATAAGTTTCTGATCTTCTTCAGGAGTCCATGGTCCTTTTTTAAGGCCATTTTCATCACAACAAGGAGACCTTCCCATTTTTGTCCAAGAATATTGTTGTTTGGTTTCTTCTTCTTGATGCTACCGAAGCTATGTTTGTAGTATTTATACAATTCTAAGTCTAGCTTGTTTCTTGTCCTTCATACAATTTAATTAACAGTATTTGATTTGACTGTTATTTTCTTTTGTTAATTAATTGTATTCATTAACTAATGCGGGACTATAATAAGTAGACAAGGTACAATCTCTAAATTATTTATTTTTAGCATTATTAATCTAAGTTAGATATTTGCTTCGTCAAAATTCTAGACAAGGTTTAGAGGAAACTGCCGACAATAGATTGTTCTTTGTATTATCTACTCCGTAGATTATGCTCCATGCACTAACCTATACCTAAATGCTACTTTAGATTTCTTGTTTTTCATTTCTTCACACGACTTTAATTAATTTATATATGACGTTAATGCATCTTTAAAGGAAATTTTCTAAATAAAGAATAGTTTTAAGAATTGAACTATATATATATGTCCCTCTTTCTCAAATGAAAACTGAAGGAATAAGTTTTTAGAAGCTCGTTAACCTAAGCAAATTCACAAATGAAAACTGAAACAATCTACATGGTTAGAGTATTTTTATATAATGTAAGCCGAAAATTAATGATTGTTCATTCCTTATGGATATTTTCACATGTACCCTTTGTGCGTACCATACATTTGTACAAGTAAATAATGCCGTAGGCCAAACCAGTTAGGTTGGCCAATTACCTCCATAGATAGTCCACAAAACTCGAGTTTTTAATAAATAATTAAAATAATGGATTAAACAATGATCAGGTGATGTGAAAATGGGACCAGGTGATTTGCAAGTCAAAAAAGACGCAACCATGCAACGAATAGAAAGACCTTTCACTGCGTCATTTGCTTGCATGGTTTGAAATTGTTCTTTAGTCAAAAACTATCACTTTAATTTCCTTAAAATCCTAATCTTTCAGCCATTTTATTTTATCCCATTTAATTTTATTTTCAATTGAATTGAGTGTATGCACACTCTAATGCTTAACTTGTTGATGTAACAGAGCTTACTTGTATAATTCAGCTAACCTTTTGATTTACGAAACTTGAGAAAAAGTTTTTAGCTAGGTTTGGTTTCAGTGTTTAGGTGATCATCATGGTAATAAGTCAACATTAGACTGTTCTTAATTAGTGCCCCCTTTTGTCCTATATTAGAGCCTGTATGGCCAAACTTCCGGGAGGTTACAAGTATTTTTTTTCTCCAAAATAGTACTTTTAAAAAAATTTAAGTTGTTTGGCCAAAAACGGAGAAGTACTTCTTGCCGGCAGCAGAAGCAGTTTTTCTGTTTTTGGGAAGAAGCAGAAAATTTTAGCTTCTTCCAAGAAGCAGAAGCAAAAGCAGAAAATTAATTTCTTCAAGACAAAACTATTCTCACCATAATTTATATTTTCCAAATTATCCTTACCTATTTAAGTTTTTTCTTTCCTTTTTTGTTTCTAGTTTCTACCAACAACAACAATAACAACAAGCTCAGTGAAATCCCATAAGTAGGGTTTGGGGAGGGTAAAGTGTACGAAGACCTTACCCTCACCTAATGAAGGTAGAGAGGTTGTTTCCGAAAGACCCTCGGCTCAAAAGAAGTGAAAATGAAGCGATAAACAAATAGTAGCAGCAACCAGGTAAGTAGACATGAGAACAAATGAAGATACGTGCAACAACAGATATCTAAGAACACGACACTATAAAAATAGATTCAATCTTGTTGGAAATAATGACACAATATGAAATAGCAAGGGGCTAGGCATAAAAAATACAAGACTAGGACTAATACTACTGGGATGCCTAGACGAAACTCTAGACTGCCTATCAACCCGCAACCCTAATCCTCGACCTTCATACCCTCCTATATATATGAGTGTAACTTTTCAAATTCTTTTTTGACTTTTCTTGTTTTGATTTTTTCTTTGTATAATGTCTTGTAACTTTCCAAATTGTCTTCTTCCTCTTTCACACTAAAGCAAATTATATACATCATTCTTTGCATTATCAATTCTCTTCCTACAAATAATCATTTATCATTTCTTCTGTTATATGCTATAATTCCGGAATCCTTAAGACATTTGTCAAATCTAATTTGTGAAATTATCTACAAATAGGTAATAAATCTATAATTGCATCCCATAATTTATGTATTATTAAAAAAAAAAAGAAAAAGCCTTCACATTAAGCCAAATGACAGTCTCACAATATGTCACTTGGCAATTTATGAGAAATTTAGTTAGGTTAGGTAATAATTAGTTTCTTTTTAAATTTAATTTTTTTAATTATGTGTTGTTGATAATTAGTTAATCTTTTTAAATTTCAATTTAAACATACTTAACTATTATTCTTTACAAAATAATAATTTTTATATATTTAAAATTATTTCGATTTTACTCTCAATGCCATCTTTCAAGTTTAACACTCAAAATCATCTTGATATAACTACCATGGCTATACATAATTGCATTCGACGACATTCTTCTATCGATAAGGAATTCAACTATTATGCTAATGAAGACATTACTGCAGAGATTGAGGAAGGAGATGGACCTGCTGGTATTCCTTTAGAAATGCAACACAAATCTTCTACTAATATGGAGGCGTTGTGTGATAGAATTAGAGATGAAATTATTGAAAAATATTATCATGTGTGAGTGACTTTGCTTATTATTTCACGGTGAACTATTAATATATTTGTAATTTGTGGAATAAGACTTCTAATTCATACGGAATGATGTTAAGTAATTATACTAGATAATATTATATGCTTTGGTATACCTATATAAATTATTATGTATGTTTACTTTATGTTTTATATTTTAATTAAATAACATAAAAAATAATAAAAGTATCTTATGATAAATATTTAAGTTCATTTTTCTATTTAAAATAATTATAAGACCTTGGTACTATCTTTTTTTTTTTTTTGATAATTTGAGTAATAATTAAGTTCGGTTGAATGTAACTCTTAATCACACTTAACTGAGGGAGTGAACTATCCCAAAAATAGCAAATCTGCCGAAAACACCATACCTTGACCCTTTTAAATAGTACGTATACTACATTTCAGAAACACTGATGAAGGAGATACTTGTAGACGGTTAAAATCGAGCCTACCCAATTTTACTATTTGAACGAGGTTAGGGAATTGCATTGAGGGTCAGCCTCGTAATGGATCGGACCAAAGCACGAAGACAAGGTATCGAGTTCGAAAACCGAGGCGCTCACCGAGATTGGGGCCAGCAGCAATCCAGACCAAATACGACAGACTTCGAGCAAAGCGTAATAACGGAAAAGCGAGATATCCGTAACCGGTCGGAGATCACGGCGAAAATCCTGGAACAGATCAAATCAAGGGCGATTGTTTCGGCTAATCATGAGATTTACTTCCGTAATTAGAATTGTACCATAGATTGGATTCCTATATTATATAAAGAGGGTTCTAATCATTTTGTAAACACCTTACATTCACACAGATCAAAGCAATACAATACTCTCTCTTTAATTTACATTCTCTTGTTTATCAGCTTGTTGCATTTTAACTGTTCTTGCACAACTAGCTCGAGGGTATTCAAGCTCGAGGGCTGAATTCTATTCAAACACTGGTTTGCCTTATATAATTGTTAATTTCTGTTATTACTCTTTGTATTTATCAATTGGTATTAGGTGAAATCACGTATCCCGTAGAACCACAATATTAGTGTAATTGTTATCCAATCTTTAGGGTAAACAGTTTGGCGCCCACCGTGGGGCTAAGGATAATAGTGATTGCCTAGTATTAATCCTCATAACACACTGCTTTTACGCTTGTTCTCGTAATTGTCTTTCATTGCAGGAATATACATGTCAAATTCTCAAGCAGCGCCCACTCACACAGACACCGGCCTTGGTCTTCATGTCGAGAATGAGAACATAGTCGCCCCGGGAAACGGAGTACCTCCAGTCAATCCCGATGGACCACCGGCCTTAGATCCAGTCAAGGTCAGTTCTCGTGTTTCCATTCATGGAAATTTAGGCGCCGACCCTGAAAATAGCATTCGCAGAGACGCCCGGGCAGCCGACCAGAACGCACAGAGCGGTGAAGAAGGCGGGATTAGCCTTCGAATGATATTTGAAATGTTGCAGACTCAGCAAGCTACGATATCGCAGCTCCAAAATCAGATCGAGCACTAAGCAGAATTGAGCTCGATACATCACAGGAAGTTATTCACAGGGTCAAACCTATACCGAAGAAATCGAAAGATAATGGATCGGGAACTGACCCAACCATCATGAAGATGCTCGAGGAGCTCACTAAACGGACCGAATCAGGAGAAAAGAAAATCGAGGCTAAAGGGTTTATATTCGAAGAAGTTCGTACAGAAGCCTTTCCCACCAAGTGCTGCTATGAAGCCCATTCCAAAGAAGTTCTACATGCCAGAAATTCCCAAGTATAATGGAACCACTGATCCTAATGAGCATGTAACTTCTTATACATCCGCAAAAAGGAAATAACTTAGAAGATGATGAAATTGAATCTGTTCTGTTGAAAAAGTGTGGAGAAACTTTATCGAAGACGGCAATGATATGGTACCGCAATTTGCCGCCCAATTCCATTGATTACTTCGCCATGCTTGCTGATTCGTTCGTAAAGGCACACACTAGAGCAATTAAGGTCGCGACTACGAAGTCGAACCTCTTCAAAGTGAGACAAAAGGACAATGAAATGCTAAGGGAATTCGTATCTGGGTTCTAGATGGAACACATGGACCTACCCCCGATGACCGATGATTGGGCTGTCCAATCCTTCACTCAAGGTTTGAATGAGTGAAGTTCGATAGCATCACGACAGCTAAAGTAGAATTTGATTGAATATCCAGGTGTGACCTGGGCGGGTGTACATAATCGATGCAGTTAAAGATCAGGGTCGAGGATGATCAGTTAGGAGCCCCTTCCGGTTCCGTTTACCCAAATAGATCAGAAGGCAGAATTCAAAGAGACATTGACAGAGAGCCCCGATCAAATAGAGATCGGTACCAACCATACAGCGCAGATCGTAGAAATCACGGATCGGGACGCAATCCGTTCACAATGATCGAAGGAATGATCGAGGACAAAGCTCCTGAGGGCTCATGGGCAAGTGTGGCTTCAATAAACATGTCGAGCCCAAAGAAGCACCACAATTATCAGAATACAACTTAAGCATCGATGTATCGGGTATTGTATCAGCCATTAGATGAATCAAGGATACTAGGTGGCCCAGACCCCTACAGAACGATCCAGCTCAAACGAACCCTAATCAAATATGCAAATACCATGGAACCCATGGTCACAAAATCGAAGACTGTAGACAATTAAGGGAGGGGGTAGCTCGTTTATTCAACAAGGGTCACCTTTGAGAGTTCTTGAGTGACCGAGATAAAAATCACTTCAGAGACTAGGATACAAACAGGAAAAACGAACAGGAGGAACCACAACACGTGATTCATATGATCATTGGTGGGGTCGATATTCCTCAAGGCCCGATATTCAAACGCACAAAAGTGATAATCATAAGGGAGAAGCGTACCCGGGACTATTTACCAGAGGAAACCTTATCTTTCAATGACGAGGATACAGAAGGGATCGAACAACCTCACAACGATGCACTGATAATATCTATCCTTATGAATAAAATTCAAGTTAAACGTGTGTTGATTGATCCAGGTAGCTCAGCAAACATCATTCGATCGAGGGTCGTAGAGCAACTCGGCCTCCAGGATCAAATCGTGCCTGCAGCTCGAGTACTCAACGGCTTCAACACGGAAAGTAAAACCACCAAAGGGGAAATCATTTTGCCAATAAACGTGGCCGAGACTATCCACGAAACAAAGTTCCGTGTAATCGAAGGTGATATGAGATACAACACGTTGCTTGGAAGACATTCATAATATGAGGGCAGTACCTTCAACGCATCATCAAGTCTTGAAATTCCCAACATCAGAAGGAATCAAAATGGTGTACGGTGAATAACCCGCCGCCAAAGAGATGTTTGCAATCGACGAAGTAGTGCCAGTATCGGCGCTTTCGTCAACAAAGGGATTGGAGTCAAAGGGAAAACAAGAAGTCAAATAGCAACGACAGGCATCGGCCTCGGCCCCCTTGGAGGAACAGAAGATCTTCGAGGATGAAGATTATATGATACCTCAAACCTTCATAACCCCAATGATTCTGATGCAACAAAGTCAACGGTCGAGGAGGTCGAACAACTCATACTGATCGAACACCTTCACGATCGAAAGGTATACCTGGGCACAGGGTCCCAAGCTCAGGAAAAAACTCGTTCAATTCCTTTTAAATAACATGGATTGTTTTGCTTGGTCCCACCTAAATATGACAGGGATCCCACCGGAGATCACAACACATCGATTGAGCCTGGACCCGAAGCTCAAACCGATCAAACAAAAGAGAAGGCCCCAGTCTGAGGTAAAACATGCATTCATCAAGGACGAGGTAACCAAACTTCTCAAAATAGGTTCCATTCGGGAAGTAAAATATCCTGAATGGTTAGCAAATGTAGTAGTCCCTAAAAAGGGGAACAAACTTAGAATGTGCGTAGATTATAAAGATTTAAACAAAGCATGTCACAAAGAATCTTTTTCTCCGCTGAATATTGATCGCATGATCGATGCCGCGGCCGTCCATGACATCCTTAGTTTTCCCGACGCTTATTTCGGGTACAATCAAATTTAAATGAATCAGGAAAAGACTTCATTCATCACTAAGTATGGCACCTACTGTTATAATGTAATGCCGTTTGGGCTAAAAGATACTGGTGCTACTTACCAACTCCTAGTGAATCGAATGTTTGTAGAACAACTAGGTAAATCAATGGAGGTATATATTGACGATATGCTAGTTGAGTCCCTGCGTGCATCAGACCATCTAACACATTTGTAGGACACCTTCAACATATTGAGAAAATACAACATGAAGATCAATCATGAGAATTGTGCATTTGGGGTTGGTTCGGGCAAGTTCCTCGGCTTTATGGTGTCAAAATGGGAAATCGAGATCAACCCCGATAAAATCAAGGCAATCGAAGACATCACAGTCATGGACAACGTTAAGGCCGTACAAAGATTAACATGGCAGGTAGCCGCCTTAGGCCGGTTCATCTCGAGGCCTTCAGATCGAAGTCACAGGTTCTTCTCACTGCTAAAAAAGAAGAACAATTTCGCTTAGGCCCCGGAATGCCAACAGGCGTTGGAATAGTTAAAGTGGTATCTTTCGAGCCCACCATTGCTTCATACTCTGAAAGCGGACGAGCAACTCTACTTATATGTGGCAGTCTCAGAAGTTGCGGTAAGTGGTGCACTAGTTCGAGAAGAACAAGGTACGCAATTTCCTGTTTACTATGTTAGTCGAACTTTAGGTGAAGCCGAGGCCCGGTACCCACACTTAGAAAAATTAGTGCTTGCTCTAATAAGCGCCTCTAGGAAAATAAAACCATATTTTTAGTGCTACCCAATTTGTGTGGTGACCACTTACCCTCTTCATAATGTTCTGCACAAGCCCAAACTCTTAGGCCGATTGGCTAAATGGGCCGTCGAGATTAGTGGGTATGATATCGAGCATCAACCCCTAATGGCCATCAAGTCTCAAATCTTAGCAGACTTCGTGGCCGACTTCACGCCAGCCCTCGTACCCGAGATCGAAAAGGAAGTTTTGTTAAAATTGGGTACATCGTCGGGGGTGTGGACCCTTTTCACGGATGGTGCTTCGAATGTGAAGGGGTCCGGGCTAGGCATCGTTTTGAAGCCGCCCATAGGCAACACAATTAGACAATCTATCAAAACCCCTAAGTTGACTAACAATGAGGCCGAGTATGAGGCCATGATTGCAGGTCTTGAGCTGGCTAAAATCTTGGGAGCAGAGGTCATCGAGGCTAAGTGTGACTCACTACTTGTGGTTAACCAAGTCAACAGGACCTTTGAGGTTCGAGAAGATCGAATGCAGAGGTACTTGGATAAGCTGCAGGTAACCCTACACCGGTTTAAAGAATGGACCCTATAACATGTACCTCGAGAATAGAACAGCGAGGCCGATGCCATTGCGAATTTGGGGTCATCAATCAAAGACGACGCAATAAACTCGGGGACTATCGTACAACTTTAAAAGTCAATAGTCGAAGAAGGTCATGCCGAAATAAAGTCCACGAGCCTAACTTGTGATTGGAGGAATAAATATATCGAGTATCTAAAAAACGGGAAGCTTCCATCAGACCCTAAGGAATCGAGGACTCTGCGAACAAAGGCTGCACGATTCACACTGGTCGAAGATGGAACACTATACAGAAGGATGTTCGATGGACCATTGGCAATATGTTGGGTCTGGGAGAAACCGACTACATCCTACGAGAAATTCACAAGGGTACTTGCGGGAACCATTCCGATGCCGAATCACTAGTTCACAAGTCATCAGAGCGGGGTACTATTGGGCCAATATGGAAAAAGATACTAAGGATTTCGTTCAAAAATGTGACAAATGCCGAAGACATGCACCGATGATCCACCAGCCCGGAGAGCAACTTCATTCAGTCCTATCCCCGTGGCCGTTCATGAAATGGGAAATGGATACCGTTGGCCCTCTGCCATCGGTCCTAGGTAAAGCTAAATTCTCTTTTTTATGAATGATTATTTCTCTAAGTGGGTTGAAGCACAGGATTTCGAGAAAGTCAGAGAAAAAGAAGTCACAAACTTCATTTGGGTATCACATCATATGCCAATTCGGGATACCCCGAGATCGTATGCGACATGGAAAACAATTCATTGGCAACAAAATAACAAAGTTCCTCGAAGATCACAAGATAAAAAGGATCTTGTCAACGCCATATCATCCTAGTGGGAACGGACAGGCCGAATAGACAAACAAGACCATCATTCAGAACCTAAGGAAAAGGTTGAACGACGCTAAGGGAAAATTGAGAGAAATTTTGCCCGACGTCCTTTGGGCGTATCAAACAATGACAAAATCCAGTACGGGGGCAACACCGTTCTCCTTAGTATATGGCACCGAAGCTCTGATCGCGATCGAAGTCGGGGAACCTAGCGTCAGGTTTCGATACATAATGGAAAGGTCAAATCACGAGGCTATGAATACAAGCCTCAAATTGCTAGATGAAAAATAGGAAGCCGTCCTTGTTCGAATGGCCGCCCAGAAATAGCGAATCGAAAGATCGAAGAGCCAATCTTCGGCACTTCAAAATTGGGGACTTAGTTCTGAGAAAAGTCACCATCAACACTCGAGACCCAAATGAGGGAAAGCTTGGTCCAAACTGGGATGGACCGTATCATGTCCTCAAAATCGTCGGAAAAGGATCTTATAAACTTGGCACGATGAACGGCAAACAATTGCCAATTAACTGGAACATATCACTACTCAAACGATATTATTGCTAAGGTATGACCTTCTCTTTTTTCATTTGTATTTTGTACTAACTTGTTGCAGGTGTTCGATCGAAGGCATTGAAGTTCTCTCCAAACACGAAGTCCGTAGGTTTGAAAGCACGCGTTGCACTCTTTTTCCCTTCTACCAGTTTCTATCCCAAATGGATTTTTTCGGCAAAGTTTTAACGAGGCAACCATTGTTTGTGCTAACTTAGAGCAATTCAATAGTATCTGAGGCTTCTTAACAATCAAACTCGAATACTGGGAGGCATCACCCTAGGATGTTACGTTTTCAAGGAAAATACTTCGTGTCAACATGGTCTCGATAGGTAAATTTTATAAAGGTCCAAACGGTCAAATGAACCATTTTCATGTAGATTACTCGAAACCAAACGGGGAAACATGTACGCATGAATGACCTATTGAAAGGAGTATCTTTCCTTACCAGATGTTCCATGCCTTAGTGAAATTTCTACTTTACAATTTCATACTTATGATCTATTGTGGAACTGGCTCAAGCGTCGATCGCAACTAAAGCTCAAACAATCAACCCCGTTCTTGGGGACTGCCATCCAAAAATCGACATGCTCGAATTATTATACTTCAAGATTATAAGACCTTAAAAAGGCAACCCTTATTTTTATAGGCCACGGCCACCCCACTCGGGGAATGACGTTTCGGACAAGTTCGAAGTATAATTGAGAAACAAGCCCAAAGGGCAAATCTCAAGTTAAAGGCTAAGGGGAAACTAACACGGTTTGTAGACGTCCGTATTCAGTAATAAAATAGGCCTTCAAATATTTTCATAAAACCGTCAAAAGAGGCTACCCTCGGCAAAATTACAAAGGGTTTAGATAACATCAACCCTCAAAAACCTTAAGGGGTACCAAATTGTTCAAACTCTCGAACAAGCTTATGCTAAGGCATAACAAAGTAAAGGGTTTCGATAACACTAACCCTCAAAAATCCTAATGGGTACAGATTAATCTCGTGCTAAGGCATAAATTTTTTTTATATGATTAAACTTTTTAAGCCGAAAAGGGAAAAATCCACTCTTTTGAGGCCATATCGGTCCAATTCAAGAGCCTAAGGCCGTTTTATTCTTTGAGTTCGATAATCCTCACTCAACCAAAACCTAAGGTTCACCCTACTTCGAGTTCGAGCAAATACCCACTCGATTATAGAGATTTCGGTCAAATTTCCCAAGCCTTTACTTTTGAAAATTTTCAAAACATGGTCAAAACAGAATTTGTACGGGGCGGAGATTAAAATAAAGACAAGTCGAAGAGAAAACAGATCTTTTATATATGATAATATCTACATGGATCGATTAGGATCCTACAGAAAAAATCCAAAAAAAAAGAAAAAATTTTAATCTTCCCGCGGGAGCCTCAGCTTCATCTCACCCTCAGAACCACTCGTCCTCCCAGAATCGTCATTGTCGAAAGAGAGCAACGCATTAGCTTTAGCCTCAAGCTCTTTCGCATCCTCAATATCGACAGCAAGGTTAAAGCCACGAGCATGAATCTCCTCAAGAGTCTCTTTTCGAGACTGGCATTTGGCATTCTCGGCAATATAGAATGCTCGAGCTTGAGCAGCATCGGAAATTTCTTTTGCTCGATCTTGAGCGGCCTTGGCATCAGATCGATAGAAAGTCGCGATCGCCTCAACATCGTCTTTAGCCTTCTCAACCTTGGATTTGGCTTTTACGAGTTCGATGGCCAACCGAGCCTCGAGCTCCTCCATCTTCTTGGTCTGAGCTAAGCTTTTCACCTTCACGCCTTGGAGCTGACTTTCAGCCGTTAACAGTTGGGATCGAACATCCTCTTTCTCCAAGGCAAGGCGATCCATCTTTTGCTTCCACATTGAAGTCTCTGCCTTCACCTCATCTACCTCTCCTCAGGGTTGCACTATCGTTTCATGCAGCCGTTGGACCTGTGAGATCGAATCATTAGCCGTCACTCCCAAACCGAGGCCATAAACCTCTAAGACTTTGCTTACCTGCTCGGTCAGTTCACTTTGTTCTTTTTGGGCCACGGCCAACTCAGTTCGGAGACCTTCAATTTCTTTTTCTATTTGCTCACCAAGAAGCTCGAGAGCATTCTTCTCCTCGGTAAGCCTTTGAATGTCGGTCTCGTATCGACTCAGTTTCGCCCGAGATTTGGAGAATGCCTTCTGATAAAGCATCAAAGTCTGCACAGATAGAAGAAAAGAGATTAGATAAGAAAGGAAGAAGCACAAATATAATATCAATAAAGAGAGTCAAAAGCTTCACGATTCAGAGCCTGTTTTGCTTCATCGAAGAGACTCGGTGCCCCACCCGAATCCTTCTTCCATGTTGCCAAAACAATCGGGCCAACAGCATCATCAACCCCCGCAAAACAGCAACGGAAAAGGTCTTCCCCTCCAAGGGCGCCTTCTACGTGAGGAGTCTGCATGGCCCGAGCCTCCCTATCTTTCTCATCTGAGAATAAGGGAAACAGAGGGGAGTCTCCAATTTCTATTGCCCTAAGTGAGTCACTCGGGGCACTCTCTCTACTTTGAGGAGTCTCGAGCTGGCCTCCATTTCCGACAACTTCTCAGCCCGAGGTGGGGTGTCCTCAGCTCCCATCAACTCGGGAACTCTAATTGAATTCCCCTCTTGGACCCCGTCAAGTCGGGGTAAAGTATCTCCAGTTTCGACCAATCTGGTGGCCTTTTGACCCTCAGTGCTGGATCGTGTTCGAGCCACCAGACCGGAATCATCCTTCTTCTCTTCTTCTTCTTCTTCTTCTTCCTCCTCTCTTAAGAGTTGGACCAACTCTACCGACAGAGGAATAACCTCACCCTTGCGGGCTCGCCTCTTCTTAGGTTTTAAATCATCCAGGTTCGTGGAACTCGAGACTTCTTTCCGTTTCCGCTCTTTCTTCTGTTTTGGAGTGGGCGGTTGGGAAATGTTTTCTTCCTCCCCGGACGGGGGCCTTATGACAACATTATCTTCGAGACCTGTATGAAAGGAAATCAAGTAAAAATAAAAAGAAACATTTCAGTAAAGAGCATCAAATGCGTGTAAAGAAGCTTACCATGATTTTTGGCCTCCCATCTGCCCTTTGCCAGATCACGCCATGAGCGCTCAACATACGAAGAGGTGGAGGCCAGTTTTCGAACCTAGCTCTCGAGGTTCGGAATTGCACCAGGCACCCAAGAAACCTCCGCATCTTAGGAAAGGATGTCGATTGAGGAAGGGCAAAAGAAACAAAACAATAAACAAGAGCTATAGGTAGGTTTATATTTACGCGTCATGTTCCATTCCTCGGGGAATGACATTTTCTCGGCTGGGATTATGTCGGGAGTCCTCACTCGAACGAACCGGCCCATCCATCCTCGATCCTTGTCCTCGTGTATGCTCGAGAATAGCACCTTGGTAGCCCAACCTTGAAGCCTTATCAACCCGCCTTGATAGAGACGGGGACTGTACATTCTTATGAGATGATCGAGGGTGAAAGGCATCCCTTCAACCTTCCTCACAAAGAATCGGAGCAGAATGACAATCTGCCAAAAAGAGGGATGGATCTGACCTAGGGTTATTTGGTATTGACGGCAAAAGTCGATGATGACGGGATCGATAGGGCCCAGCGTGAAAGGGTAAGTGTAAACACTTATGATATTTTATACTTCAATACCACACAAGAGTGGGGGGTGATTTGTGTGGTGTCCAATTTTTCGCTTAAGTTGTTTATGGAAGGACCTGGTTCTTCTATGTGTTCCAACTACTACTGTTGCGGAACAATAAGTACAGAAATTAAAGAACATAAAGATTTTACGTGGAAAACACCTGCCTCAAAAGGTGAAAAAACCACTACGTACTTTCCAGCAGGATTTTCCCAAGCTCTCCACTAAAATCACTGAGCTAAAAACTGCATTTACAAAAACTCTTTTGTAAGCCTAGGATTAACTCTAATCCCGTTGTAGCTCACAGCCTCAACTGTTGCGATAACTTCAAGTTAACTCTAACTTGAAAACTCTAAGTACCTAATACAATTGCTTCTAGATAAAGCTGAAAGGTACAATATGAAAACACCTACTACAATTGAACAAGAATAAAAGACAGACACTTGGAACTGGTTCTTCTATCTGGTTCAAGTAGCTTCAGGTTTGCACGCTTGAATCACACACAAACTGCTTGCAAAATTGCCTTGCTATTTTGCTCTCAATTTAAGTTTAACTTCTGCTTATGTGCGTTACTTATAAAAGAGAACAACACTGATATTTATAGAGTTAGTAAATAGAGATTGACTAGAATTCTGATGCTACTCTTCCTTGGAGGGAGAGTTCTAGTTGATCTCAACCTCTAACTCTATCCTTCTCTTAAGTCGTGTTCTCTTTGAGTAAGGAGTCTTTCTCCCTATCCAATATGCAACCTTTTCGATCAGGATCAGGAGATATCACTTCTGGTAAGTTAGGTTTATCTCCTTCACGTGCATCTCATATGCTTGAGTTGACCATATTTGTGCTTCACTAGGATGGACCTGGTCCATGTCTGAGTTCCTTTGTCAATCTTCAAAACTCTCCTTTACTTGGGCAAAAAAATTCCCCCTTTTTGATGATGACAAACTTTGTGCTTTTCACTCACTTAGGTCCTGTCAAAACTCAACTTATTCATCAATGCAAAGTTAGAAATTTTTCACTTATCATCAAGGACCAGGTTCATTAGGTTATAAACATCACTTATTCAGAATATAAAGCACAATATCTCTTCCCCCCTTTTGGCATCATCAAAAAGTTACATAAACAAAGTGTGATTCTCATAATTTTAAAAATTACTCATGGCCACTGGGGCAACAGCAAGTGCAATCATGGATTAATCATCAGTAATCAACCAAACATATTCAAACTATCAAGGAAAGATAAACAGTCAACAAGAGCAAAAATAGGAAACTTCATTAATAGAGAATATGATTCTTCCACAATCCACAAAAAGAAACAAAACATTCAAAACATGAGTGAAACAAGAAAAATCCCTAATCTGGGTCACTGAGAGGTCTAGACAACTAAATAGGAATGAAGGCTGAGGAAATTAAGGCTTGGAAGAACTGGAGGGTTGAGTTTTGGCTTGGAGAAGGTGCATCATATCTTGAAGAATGCCATCATTCTTCTCCTTTTCCTTTGTGAGCTCAGTTCTGAGAGCATCTCTCTCAGATTCAACCTCTGCCAAACGAGTCTTCAGCCTAGCTATCTCAGCATCCTTTGCCCCACTCTCCTACGATAGAGCTCTGACCTTGCTATTGATATGTGTCTTTTTAGATGAACTAGGTTCATTGGGAATGGCATTGACCTCATAGTCACAAGCAATCAAAGTGTTTATTCCAAAATGGTCTTTGCTTTTGGCCATCTCCCACTTCTTCAGTGGCACCTTACAGCGTGTAAGGACAATGGTGAGAATAAAACCATAAGGAGTGGCATGGGCCTTGGAGCCATTTATAACCCTATCAAGCAGCTTGATCATAAATGCAGGCCAGTTGATCTGCCTTCCACTCTCAAGACACTCCATCAAAACGAAATCCATGTGGTTAGCAATGTGTCTTCTTTCCTGCCTAGGCAACAAACATTTGTTGACAAATTCAAACAAGACTTTGTGACATGGCTTCATTTCACTATTATGCACAACCTTGGCCTCATTCACTTCTGTGACATCACAGAATTTCCTAGTAATGGCAAGGGCAGTAGGAAGGGAGTCCGTACTTGGCCATCTTTGCCTCGTGTAGTCATCATACCCTTCAGAAGGAACGTCTAGAATTTCACCCAGCTCTTTTGCATCAAACGTCACTTGAAACCCTTTCACCTGACTGGTAACTCTTCCATCCTTGACCTCTGCATTGGCCATGAACTCAATAACCTCATTTTTTGCCAGCCTGCCATCCAACTGAAGGTCCATGTCCTTCCAGCCCTGAATAGCTAGAGCATCAACCAGTCGAACCATCCCTGGTTCCTCCAAATCCTTCAAAAGTCTACCCTCAAGATTTTTCGTTTGCCAAACTTGGCCAGCTTATCTTGTTCATGGTCAGATTCACCCTCTTCTTCACCACTCTAATCTTCTTCCTCAGTAATTCTAACTTGCTTGGCTTTCATAGCAGACCTTGTCCTTTTAGCCAATGAAGGTTCAACAGTCTTAGATACAAATGAAGACTTCTTGGAAGAAGTCTTGGTCTTCTTGGGCTTAGGGGTCTGTACCTCCACAGTTGTATGTTCTTCCTAAAGGACCTATTCCATCTCATCCACATCAATAGCCTCAGCAGGCTCCGCATTCTTAGCTTTCCCTTTGTCCATTTTCTTCTTCTTGCTTTCCGCCATAGCTTTTTGTAACTCATTCTAACTCTGCTTCAACATACTCCTTGTGGCCCTTCCTTTTGGTAGGGAAATCTCAGCACTTGTTGGAGAAGCAGCCTTTCTTTTCTTGGTAGTTTTTGCAGTGCTGGGAGCTTTTTGGTGTTGGGGGTTTCTCCGTTTTTCTTGGGGGTTTATAACTTTGGCTACCCACGTTTCTTCATAAGGTCT
>NC_031995.1:40069999-40116418 GCF_001879085.1 Nicotiana attenuata | reverse complement strand
TTTCGGCTACTCCCCTTCACTTGAACCTGCAAAGGAATCAAGGTTAGTCTTAGGAACCCAACGTAGTTTGGGTCCTTCTATAAGGGTGAATTAAATTCTTTTTAGCCCATCCTGGTAGCCTACCTTTCCCTTGAAAAAAAGTATTATTCTTTTGACTGGCTTTTTCTTTTGCATTACATTCACTTTTGTAGTGACCAGTCTTACCACATTGTGTGCAGATTTTATTCTCAGGAAGTTTGATGTACTTGCTTTTGGGATCCCACTTAGGTGCAGGGGTCCCATAGCCAAGTCCTCTCTTATTGCTACTATGATGTTCTTGTAGCCATGATAGTACATCAGAGGACTTATTCCATTTGCAAGTTTTGTCTAGTTCATGCTTAAACTTACCTAGATCTTATTTTAGGACTCTTATCTGCTCATCCTTTTTGTACAACTCATCCTTCATTTTTCCTAGATTTTTTTCTAAGGTGAGGTGTATACGATCTACTTTCTTTTTACCGATTTCTTATTTCAGTTTTAAATTTTCAGATCTAAGCTCTAAAACTGTGGTGTCAAGTTCAAGAATCTGGTTCTTCAACTCAGCATTTTTACTATCACTTTCACTAGCCCTGAGTTCCAGATTTTTGGACTTAGCTTTCAAGATTACACATTCCTTAGATAGTTGTTCCTTTTCATTGTTTATGACTTCAGATTAATCAATGAAATCTAGCAGTAACTCAAATAGCCTTTCTTTAGACAAAATTTAATCTTGTCTTTGAGATGAATCACACTTACCTCTGGTTCATCATTTGATTCTCCAATGGCCATAAGTGCTTGTTCATCTCCATCTTCATCTTCTGAATCCTCATTTGAGCTTTCTCCCCAGGCAGCAACCATAGCCTTTGTTGATCCTTTGTTTTTCTTGGGATGAACCTGTTCCTTCTTCATGTTTCTTCGTTCAGCCCTTTCCTTCTTCCATCCAATTTCCCATTGAGGACAGTTTTTGATCATGTGATCAGTCTTACCACATTTGTAACAGCCCTCGTTGGTCTGTTTTTCAGGGACCCTTGGCTTGTTGTAAGTTGCACTTCTTGAAGAAGCCTTTCCTCTTATTAGATACTTCTTGAAGTCCCTCGTGATCATAGCCATTTCATCCTCCTCTAGATCTGCACCTCAGCGATTTTGAGAGCCAGGCTTCTTTCCTTCTTGGGAGCATCCATCTTCATGGTCTGCCTTCTCAGTTCATAGGCAGTGAGATTTCCAAGTAAATCATCCACTTGAGAGTGGCAATGTTCTTCGATTCCTGAATAGCAGTGATTTTGCTTTCCCAAGTAACTAGCAAAACCCTTGTTAGAATTTTCTCAACCTTGTCTTCTTCAAGGATAATCCTTCCAAGAGACTTAAGTTCATTTTTTAGTGTTTTGAACCTTGTATATATCTCTTGGATGGTTTCTCCTTCCTTCATGTGAAATTCTCATATTAGAATACAACAGTGTTCCTCTTGATCTCTTCACTTGAGGAGTTCCTTCATGAGCCTCTTGCAAAGTGTCCCAAATTTCCTTAGCAGTAGTGCAGCTTTGAATTCTGTTGTACTCATCTAGACCAAGTCCACATACAAGCCATTTCTTGGCCTTTGCATTCTTTTCCCACTTCTTCAAGTCCTCAGCTGTGCAGTCAGCTCTAGTCTTTGGCACATCCACTCCTTCAGCATTCTTCTTCATGGTAGTCAGGGGACCATCAGTAACAATGTCCCAGAGTTCATAGTCCTCTATGATGATGTGATCTCATATCCTGTTTTTCCACCAGGAGTAGTACTGGCCATTAAAGAGTGGAGGCCTAGCAGTGGATTGTCCTTCCCAGTTTCCAGGTGGTGCACTCATCTTGATCTGTTCCTAAGGTGTTAGCCTCTTCAAGGATAACCTGCTCTGATACCAATTGATGTTTTATACTTCAATACCACACAAGAGGGAGGGGGGGTGATTTGTGTGGTGTCTAATTTTTCGCTTAAGTTGTTTATGGAAGGACCTGGTTCTTCTATGTGTTCCAACTACTACTGTTGCGGAATAATAAGTACAAAAATTAAAGAACACAAAGATTTTACGTGGAAAACACCTGGCTCAAAAGGTCAAAAAACCACGACCTACTTTCCAGCAGGATTTTCCCAAACTCTCCACTAAAATCACTGAGCGAAAAACTACATTTACAAAAACTCTTTTGTAAACCTAGGATTAACTCTAATCCCGATGTAGCTCACAGCCTCAACTGTTGCGACAACTTCAAGTTAACTCTAACTTGAAAACTCTAAGTACCTAATACAATTGCTTCTAGATAAATCTGAAAGGTACAATGTGAAAATACCTACTACAATTGAACTAGAATAAAAGACAGACACTTGGAATTGGTTCTTCTATCTGGTTCAAGTAGCTTCAGGTTTGCACGCTTGAATCACACACAAATTGCTTGCAAAATTGCCTTGCTATTTTGCTCTCAATTTAAGTTTAACTTCTGCTTATGTGCGTTACCTGTAAAAGAGAACAACACTGATATTTATGGAGTTAGTAAAAAGAGATTGACTAGAATTCTGATGCTACTCTTCCTTGGTGGAAGAGTTCTAGTTGATCTCAACCTCTAACCCTATCCTTCTTTTAAGCCGTGTTCTCTTTGAGTAAGGAGTCTTTCTCCTGATTCAATATGCAACCTTTTCGATCAGGATCAAGAGATATCACTTCTGGTAAGTTAGGTTTATCTCCTTCACGTGCATCTCACATGCTTGAGTTGACCATATCTGTCACGACCCAAAATCCACTAAGGGTTGTGGTGGCGCTGAACACTGCTGTCAGGCAAGCCAACGAAATTACATAACCAAAATCTCGTTTTAATACTTTTGAAATCTAGGATTTTCCTTCAAATTTAGCAATTTTAAAGAATATAGTCTCAAATCAAATTTAAATGATAAGCAGTTAATACAATACTTCAAACCATCCCAGAACCTGGTGTCACAAGTGCATGAGCATCTACTGACAAGAAAATAAAATACAACATCCGTCCGGAATACAGTGGACAGGAAGTAAATATAGTACATTGGAAGGGACTGCTCTAGTTGCGGCCGCCTCGAATGATGCAGCTCACCTAGTCCCAGAATCATCCGTGCTGCTACGCCTAGTAGGCCACTAGAGTTACATATACCTGTGCAACAAAAATGCACAGAAGTGTAGTATGAGTACGTAAACAACGTATACTCAATGAGTATCCCGCCTAATCTCGAAGAAGTAGAGACGAGATGGTCGACTTCAATACTTGCTAGAGGTCCAATAATAATATACTAAAAGTGTGAGGAAATCGTGGATTTGTATAGCAGTTCTAACTCACAAAGCGGGAAGACAGGTAAACACCTTTAACAAATAATAAAGGATTTTCAAGGTTTACTTTTCATTATATTATCAGTTTATATCAAGCCAATAAAGGCCATATCAACATTTAAAATTCTCGAGAAATAATATATATATCATGCGCAAATCATGCCGAGGTCGACGGCCCCCTCCAACAGAAATGTAAATTGTGCACTGCCGAGGGTCGAACGGCACGAACCATAGATGCATCTATTTAATCTGCCGAGGCGTTCGGCCCGTTCCATAAATAAACACATACCCTGCTCGCGAATCATGCATGCGACGCAGGTACACATAGGGATACATGCTCAATCAGTCAATTAAGAACTTATCGGGGAATATTTATCCAAATAAAACCAATTCTCCTTTAACAAATTTCAAGAAATAAAGTTTAATCCTTTTAGAAATTCACTTACTAATTCAATGTGATTTAAGCAATTCAAGCTATCAATGGGTTCATAAACAATCCAAGTATAACATGCTTTTGGGTCCAAACTACCCGGTAATAGCATAATAGTAGCACATAATCAATTATTTCACCTATGGGGACAATTCCCTCTTACAAGGTTAGAAAGGAGACTCACCTTGCTCCGAAGATCAATAACCGGCATTCCACGCCCTTCCGAAGACTCTACTTGATGCACCACACTCCAAAACTAGCCAACGGTTACGCAAATCCATTAATATATGCTCATATATTCATTACAATCTAATTTATAGCAATTCCTCTCGAAAAGTTGACCAAAACGCCCTCGGGCCCACGTGCCCGGAATCCAAAATTTTTCGAAGATAAAGATTACCCATGACCTTAGGAACTCAAATACATTATTTTCTCTAGATTCCATACCCAAAATCGTGGCTAAATTCCGAGAATATAATTTCTAGGTTTTTCTACCAAAACCCCAAATTTTTCTACACAAATCATGCTTAAATCCATACATAATTGATGTATTTAACTCATAATAGGTGGGGATATCTTACCTTGTCGTAGATGACGAAAATCCCCTCTTGAAGCTCCCCAAAATCGCCCATGCCAAGTGAAAAATGGGGGAAGAATGACCAAACCCCGAGTTAAAATAACCTTCTGCCTCCAGGTATTTCCGCACCTGCGGTCCTATGACCGCTTCTGCGGTTCCGTAGGTGCGGACATAATACCGCTTCTGCGGTTCGCCCTAGGCTGCCTTACTTTTCGCTTCTGCGATACTCCCTCCGCAGATGCGGTTCCGCTTCTGCGGAAATCTGGCCGCATCTGCGGTCCACTCTGAGCCGACCTCATCCGCTTCTGCGACCACTTCTCCGCAGATGCGGTCCCGCTTCTGCGGAACCTTGACCGGATCTGCGGTCCTCGAACCCTTGACCAAAAATCTCCCCTGCGGCTCCTTTCCGCTTCTGCGGTTAACCCACCGCAGAAGCGAAAATACCAGCAACCAGATCCTTCAGCTGCCCAAAAATCCCAATTTCGATCCGTTAACCACCCGGAATCCACCCGAGGCCCCCGGGACCCCAATCAATCATACCAACCAGTCCCAAAACACATTACGGACTTGCTCGAGGCCTCAAATCACATCAAACAATGTTAAAATCATGAATCAACCCCCAACCCAAGCTTTATGAACTTTAGAACTTCCAACTTCTACTTTCGATGCTTAAACCTATCAAATCACGTCCGATTGACCTTAAATTTTGCGCACAAGTCATATTCGACATTACAGACCTACTCCAACCTTCGGAATCAGATTCCGATCCCGATATCAAAAAGTCCACTTCCGGTCAAACTTCTCAAAGCCTTTAATTTTCTATCCTTAGCCAAATGACTTCAAAATGACCTACGGACCTCCGAATTTACTTCCGATCGCGCTCCCAACTCCAGAATCACCATACGGAGCTATTCCCAAACTCGGAATCCCAAACGGACATCGATAACACTGAAATGCACTTCAAGCCAAAATTAAGAAATTTCTCCCAAAATGCTAACTTCTACAATAGGCGCCAAAGCGCTCCCGGGTTATCCAAAACCCAATCCGGGCATACGCCCAAGTCCGAAATCATCATACGAACCTGCTGGAACCTTCAGATCCCGATTCTGAGGTCGTTTACTCAAAATTCTAATCCTAGTTCATTCTTTAAACTTTAAGCTTTCGAAACAAGAATTCTCCTTCCAAATCAACTCTGGACTTCCCGAAATTCAATTCCGACTACGCGTACAAGTCACAATACCTGAAATGAAGCTGCTCATGGCCTCGGACTGCTGAATGACGCGCTAGGGCTACAATATCTGTGCTTTACTAGGATGGACCTGGTCCATGTCTGAGTTCCTTTGTCAATCTTCAAAACTCTCCTAATTTAGTTGGGCCAACAACTTAGAGTCCCTTTCACATGGGTAGTGATGTCTTCTTCGGTGGTCGGAATCACCACCTCTTTATCTTCCCAATGGCAATCTTTCTTCACATGCTCAAGGTCATCCTCAGTTATCGAGCATATATATCTCGACATTGGCTTGCATCGACCAGGGACCGACGAAGTTTTCTCGACTTTGAAGTCGGAAGTAAGATCACACCCCCGGGAACACACTCCTCTAGGCGTGGCTCCACTGGTATTTTGTCGCCAGCCGACCGCGATGAAGAAGTTTTTTCCTTTTGAGGAACATATTTTGACGTTTTTGCCATTTTGAATAAGCTCAAAGAAAGAAGGAGAGAAGAAGACTTGGTGTTTTCGGGGAAGGTTGATAACGAAGCCCATAGATTGTGCAGAATGGAAAGGCTTAAAAGATGTGAAGAGCTTTGAAGATTTGCAGATAGACTTTAAGAACTCAAAGGGATTTTGAAGATTAGTACAAGAAAAATTCAAAGTAGAGTTTGAGGAAGTGAGAAAAAGACCTATTTAAGGATTCACGGCGATGGTTCAAATGCACTGGTGGCTGACCGCCAACTGACACTCATTAATGATTTTGGGAACTGTACCGACGGAACGTTTTGGTCACTTCTGTCGCTTACGTCACGAGGATGACGTCATGACATATTGAGGTACAAAATCGAAGGCTCAATTTGTTTCTTTTCATTACATTCAAAGAAATGAGGGGACTATTTGTATACGGTTAAAATCGGGCCTACCCGATTTTATTATCTGATTGAGGCTAGGGAAGTGCATCAAGGGTAAGCCTCGTAATGGATCGGACCAAAGTACGAAGACAAGGTATCGAGTTCAAGAACCGAGGTGCCTGTCGAGATCGGGGCCAGCAGCGATCGAGACCAAATGCGACAGACTTCGAGCAAAGCGCAATAAGGGAAAAGCGAGATATCCGTAACCGGTCGAAGATCACGACGCAAATCCTGGAACAGATCAAATCAAGGGCGATTGTTTCGGCTAATCATGGGATTTACTTCCGTAATTAGAATTGTACCATAGATAGGATTCCTCTATTATATAAAGAGGGTTCTAATCATTTTGTAAACACCTTACATTCACACAGATCAAACCAATACAATACTCTCTCTTAATTCACGTTCTCTTGTTTATCAGCTTATTGCATTTTAACTGTTCTTGCACAACTAGCTGGAGGGCTAAATTTTGTTCAAACACTAGTTTGCCTTATATTATTATTAATTTCTATTATTACTCTTTGCATTTATTAATTGGTATTAGGTAAAATCACGTATCCTTAAAACCACATTATTATAAGTTTAATTGTTATTGAATTTTTAGGGCAAACAATACTTTTGTCGAGAAACCAGAAATCAAATCATTTATATTGTCTTTTGTGCCAAAAAAATCAGAATACGGAAAAGAACGAAAACTTGAGGAATTGGACTCGTTGTCTAGGGCTCATACACTACCCCTAGTAACTTCCATTCATTGCCCCTTACTCCTATTCACATGGCCCGTCCCATCTCCCAAAAAATAAAAAAAAGGAAATTGAAAAGTACTACAAATTTTAAAACTCCAGCTCCAACATAAATAAAGGGGAGAGTAAGTAAATGTTAGCAATGGCATATGGCGTATTAAACACGAGTTTACGATTCTTAGTTACTGACAACAAGTAAGCTAACAAATCTAGGAAATTAAAATTATAGAAAATAACACCAACGTACTGGAAAATAAAGATACATATTTTGCAGAATTAAGTAGATTGAATTTTGT
Source organism: Nicotiana attenuata (assembly GCF_001879085.1). Lineage (NCBI taxonomy): Eukaryota > Viridiplantae > Streptophyta > Magnoliopsida > Solanales > Solanaceae > Nicotiana > Nicotiana attenuata. The sequence goes on along the minus strand of NC_031995.1, from coordinate 40,108,913 downwards.
AATGAATAAGAAAATAGTTAAGGTGAATGGAAAGTGACTGAAGGCAAAGGGTGATGAGAGTCACTTGACTAAGAGGAAGAAGCTGGTTAGAGGTTAAGTTGGTACAGCAGACGTCCTAAAACTTCACCTAATTTTTGGAAACAAAATAAAAGAATTTTGCTTTTAGAACCGTCTTATATATTTGGCTTTTGTTGTTTTCTTGTTATGCCAACCAAAAATCTTTTGTTTTCCCGACAGGTTTTCTAGGGTTTAGTATAAAAATTATTTAATCGGTTTAGTATCGTATAAGCTACTCTTTAAGTTATATATACATAGTCCAAGATGGACCTAGTCAATCGAAGAAGCAAAAAATTTTCGTTCGTCGTCCCTTCCTGATATGGCTGCTTAGTAAATGATCCTCTTTTATTTCCTTGTAACTTATGAACCTTTTGAACAACGATATCAAGCTTGCTTTCGACTAAACTGCAAATTTTATAAGAAAACGTTAGACCACGGTCTAAAATTTTATAAATTATTACAAACTTTATGTTAATGTATTATAGTTTGGTTTGAATAGGAGACTGCAATTAGATAGATACCAAGAGCCTTATTGTTATCTCCACTTTTAGAAATTCGGAAAAATCCGACCGAGACATACCGACCAACGTTGGTCGCTCAACAAAAGCAACCAAAAAACCGTCCAAAGCAGATGGAAAACCTAAACATGTTTTCAATTTTTAAATTACATACCGACCGAAATCGGTCGGTATATTGGTCAAACATTTGACCGCAATGGTCAGACTTGCTTAGTCAAAGCACTTTTTTGATTACCGACCAACATCGGTCGGTAATGTGGAATATTTTATTAAATTTATAGTTAAATTTACCGACCAAAGTAGGTCGGTTATTACAGGAGAAGATTTTACCAACCAACTTTGGTCGGTAGCTGTAATTTCTGAAAAATAACCGACCAACTTCGGCCGGTTCATAGGTCAAACATGGTCAAACTTTTGAATCACATTAAAATTTATTATCTAAATAATATAAATATAATCCATTAGTACTTTATTGTAATAAAAATAATGAATGCACTAACATATACTATAACAAGCCATATATATAGTTTAAGTAGTACAACGAAATGTATATCTATATATATAGGTATAGCCGCATCTAAGAACCTGAAGCGCTAGGACCACAGGGTTGGGTTCTTTTGGGGATAGACTTATGAAGAAGCAATAATCTAATTAGTATATATAATTGATCATCATCAAACATATCTATTTGTAAATTGATTCATCGACTTATAAATTACTTAGATGCATCGACGAATAGTAAAAATAAAACGTCTACCTATATCGATGAATATTAAAAACAAAATGTCTCGATCTATATCGATTAATCTATGCCATGCATTATTAGTGATGAATGAATTAAATATAAAAGAATACTAAACTTCTTTGACATGTATATATGTATCACAAAATTAAATAACCGAAAGAAGCTATTAGCATTAAGCAAACGAGTTAATATAACAATCGAATAAACATATTTAAAATAGAATAATATTGATTTACCAATTCATCAATTGATCAAGTTTTCATCGTAGTAATGTATGTGATTGATCATCAATTATAATATAATATGTGTGTGTGTGTGAAATGACTCATATATTTAATTATAACTTAGATAGATGAATACAAAAGGTAAAACATCTTGACCAATATTTATTAATCTATGTGATCTGTAATTAGTTATAAAACGAATGAATATATAAGACGATATGTGGAATTCGAATAAAATAAACGTCTCATATATATACCTTTATTTTTTTTATTATGATTGATTAATTATACATATACAGCAACAACAATAACAACAACAAACCCAATGTGATTAATTATACATATGTGTGAATATTATATATGCTTATAATTTATTAAAAATAATTAGTTAATATAATTATAAAGATTATGCTTATAGTTTAAAATTATTTATTAGTATATATATATATATATATATGTGTGTGTGTGTGTGTGTGTGTGTGTGTGTGAGAACAGAATTTGATGCAAACAAATATAGTTTTTTAACCACAAAATTGTGGCTAATATAAGTATTTGAAAAATAACTTTGTAGTGTAGACAAAATCGCCATGCTTAAAAAGTGTGGCCATAGGGATTGTCAATCTGGTATTGTTAATGATAAATGTTGCTCTAGAAGCCACACTTTGTAAGCGTAGCCTTTAACGTGACAAAGATCACGCTTCATAAGTGTAGCCTTATGTCAAAAAAGCGTGGCTATACGAGGCAATATAAGTGTGGCCTTTGTACCGTATCGGCCACACTTTTAAAGCGTGGCTTCTAAGGCAACACCTACAAAGCATGGCCAATAGTCAAAGGTTACGGTACTTTAGGCCACCCCCCAAAAAGCGTTGCCTAAAGTCGTAAAGTGTTGCCTTTGCCCAAACGCTACACTTCTTGGCATCTTTGGCCACACTTCTCAGGGGTGGTTGTAGGCCTAAAATGCTGTAGTTGTTTCAATCCATATATGGATTTCTTTAGCTTGCACACCAAGTGATCACCATTACTAGAACAGAATCCTTCAGATTGTTTCACATAAACCTCTTATTCTAGATCACCATTGAGAAATGCAGTTTTCACATCCATTTGTTGTAATTCTAAGTCAAAACGGGCTACTAATGCCAACATAATGTGCAAGGAATATTTCTTAGATAGAGGAGACAAAGTCTTTGTATAATCAATTCCTTCTTTTTGAGTGAATCCTTTAGCAACGAGTCTTGCCTTATATCTTTCTATGCTGCCCAATTAGTCTTTTTTAGTTTTGAAGACCCATTTACATCCAATGGCTTTTACACCATCATGAAACTCGACAAGATCCCATACATCGTTACTCTTCATGGAGTTCATCTCTTCTTTTATGGCGTTGTACCACAGTTTTGATTCTTTACAACTCATAGCTTGTGAAAAAGACTCGTGATCATTTTTGGCTCCAATGTCAGATTCTTGTAGATACACAACATAGTCACTATAAATTACTGGGTTTTTTCTCTCTAATAGAACTTCTTAATGTTGTATCAATATTTTTCTGAGGATCTTGTTGTTCAACTGGTTGTTCAATAGTTTCAGGAATTTCTTGAACAACTTGATCTACTGGAATATTCTCATAAGCTTGTGGAACCTCAATGACTGGGTGCTCAACACCTAATTGAACTTGAGGAGTGTTGTGCATAATAATCAGTCTTTCACTTGAAGTGGAAGGTTGATTATTTACATATACCATATTCTGAATTTGATCACTCCCATTGATCAAGTCATTCTCAAAAATTTTGCGTTTCTTGATTCCACAATTCTAGCATTGTGAGATGGACAATATAATTTGTATCATTTAGACCTTTCGACATATCCAATGAAATACTCACTAATGGTCCTCAGATCCAGTTTCTTTTCTTGTGGTTTGTCTACTCTAACTTCAGACAGGTATCCTCATACGTGTATATATCGCAAACTCGATTTTCAACCTTTAAATAACTCAAAAGATATCTTTTGAACAACCTTGGTTGGAACTCGATTTAATATATACATTGTCGTTTTAAGCTTCAATCCATAAGGACTTAGGTAGCTTAGAGCTACTCAACATACTTCGCACCATGGCCATTAAAGTTCGATTTATTCTTTTCGCTATACCATTTTGGTCCGGGGAACCAGCCATAGTGTATTGGGGAACAATCCCATTTTCTTAAAGAAACTTAGCAAATGGACTTTGTGCTTGTCCATCCTCGGTGTATCTACCAAAATACTTACTACCTCTATTAGATCTCACAATCTTAATTTGATTTCCGCATTGTTTCTTTACGTCAGCCTTGAAAACTTTAAAGGCTTCTAATGCTTCGCTCTTATTATGAAGCATATAGAGATACATGTACCACGAGTAATCATCTATAAAGGTGATAAAGTATTTCTGACCATATGTGTCCATGTCTTGACAACATATATCAGTATGTGTGATTTATAATATGGTTGAACTCTTCTTCGCACCTTTCTTTGACTTGTTGGTCTGCTTGCTGTCGATGCCCCCTTTTTCTCGCGAAATCGAGTTTATGACATTCGGGAAGACAACTCTATTCCCGTTTGGGAATTGAGTTTTTGGAATTGAAGAGTCGCCACCTAATGATTGAGTGCATTAGGACACTAAGAAGGATTTTGAATTGGAAAACCAGAGTTCGGGTAAGGGCTAGAAATTATCTCGAGGGGAAGGTGTTAGGCACCCCTCAAGATCCACTACTGTGGTTCCCGGCCATGCTATGTTGTGACTTTAATGTAAACAAGTATGCAAATAAATTTACACATAAGGGTCGCTAACAAGCATGTTGGAATTTATAAACAAAGAAGGAAAAGGGATAATGCAGTAAAAAAATAAAGGGGAGTTTTTGGTAATTGAAAAGACAGAATTTATAGATATTAAACATAGGGCAAGGGGTCCTAGGTTTATAAATCACATGGATCATCCACACAACACCGGTAACCAATCGTACGCGTAGTGTTATCGTGTGATCATCATCTCCATGTCTACCCTTCCCACCCCGATAAGGTATTAAGCGCGAAATAGTGTCGTTACCTACAACGTGCTATTACCCGTCCCACCTATCAGTCCTGGAGGCTTTACGACCACTAATCCTAAAGGGAGGGAGCTCGGCTTTTCAGAGGTTCAAAAGGTTAAAATGCTAAGGCGTCAGGCAAAACACATAAAACAATTATGGGAGCACAAAAAGCAATTAAGGCTCAGGCAAACCTCCTTTAATCACAAAAATCATGTAGTTTAGCACGTCTTACACATACTGATTAGGTCCAACTTATGCTTAACGTTAGGCAGGCTGGTTCATTACATATTTTTAGACAAGAAGTTCGCATTAGGCTCGCCTGGCTGTAACTTATCGAAGACCAGTGCAATTAATTAACTACTTACTTGTTTGCCTAGGTGATGGCATCTACTGGTTTCAGGAATAAGGAAGTGAACTGATTACTGAAAGTTGCCAGTTTTAACAGAATGATACGAGTTCTGCATTTGGTTACTACTGACGGACTAATCTTAAAACGAGTGATTCAGATTGGGTTGATAGTTCCTATAGGCATGCTTTCTAGCGTTGTTAATTTTACACACTTTTTACAGGCGTGGCAAGACTGCAGAAAATCCTACGAGCATGGTATCTAGGATGCAATTGATTATTATTTTGACCTATAACTGTTTGGCTAATGATAGATGCAAAAAATGCAGAATCTTAAAGACATGGTTCCTACATGCGGAATTCTTATGAGCAGGATATCTATATGATATGCAGAGTTCTTATGAGCATGATTTCTATATATATGAAAGTGCAGAATTCCTATGAGAATGGTTTCTACATATGAAAGTGCAGAATTCCTATGAGCATGGTTTCTACATATGAAAGTGCAGAATTCCTGTGAGCATGATTTCTATAGATGAAAGTGCAGAAATAAGCATGATTTCTATATGTGAAAGTGCAGATATTGAGCATGATTTCTATAGATGAAAGTGCAGAAATAAGCATGATTTCTATATGTGAAAGTGCAGAAATTCAAAGAAAAACTCCTATAGGCAGGATATCTACCCTCATGTATACACAAATAACCCTCCCCTTTTTACTAAAACCCCATAAGTTATTTCAAAAATTTATTACAGACCAAATGAATCAAACAGAGAATAAAATTACATCAGAGCCTTTAAGCTGCATTCAAGGAGCCTAATTCAGACCCAAGGTCTAACAACATGATATGAGCCAACTGCCGGGATCAAGTTCCAAGGCCTTTCTCTTATCTGGAATGTGTCAAATTTCCAAGGAGTTTCAAGAACTCCAGGCAATGCTTACACCCAGATATCATTACAGAACTGAATTAAAGTGCAGTGTGGAAGGGCCAGCCCTCCAATGTCCAAGTTCAGAGGGAACTCAAGGTCCCAAGGCAAGGCTCATTGGAGGGGGGCAGAACTTAGAATCTAGGAACAAGTGTAAGTGCAATAGGGGGAATTAGGGGATGCCAAGGCAGGCTGGTGGTCATGCCCAGCAACATAGAATGCTGGCACACCCCTGACCAGCCCACTAGCCAAACATTGGAGAGTCAGGACCTATTGAAGGTCAAACCATGGCCTGGGCAGTAATTGGGATACTGTCAGGCCAAGGTTTCAACTCAACACATAAAGGGGATTATGGGTAGGGATTCATATGAGAACTGAAGCAAAGAAAGGAAAAATACTTAGCATAAGTTACGAAGCATGAACAACAAACCACACAAAATAATGAGACTATAGAATAAACACATAGGGATGAGGCAAAAGTTTAAATAAAGGCGTACCAGTTTCAGAAAGGGACAAGCAAAAGAGAGCAGAAGTCTTGCAAAGAAGCCACAGCACAAAAAGCAAGAGAGAATACTTTGTGTGTGAGTGTGAGTTCAGAAAAGACTCCAGTGTTTTTTCTTGTGTCTTCTTGGTGTTAATAAAAGTGCAGGTATTTATAGTGTGAGAAACATGCAGAAATAAGGTAAGGACTGTAATTCAGACATAATTGGAGGAATATGTGTCTTATTAAAATCAAATCAGTATCAAAGACTTTCTTTAATAAAGCAATTAAACCAAACGGTAGCATGCAAGTGTTAAATAAGGAAAGAAATCACGCGGGGCTGGACATGACAAATAAGGAAATATTTTCAGCACAGTACGAGTATACCACATGTATTAGGGGTTAAGTTCATTAGACCTTAATTAAGGAAAGGTCTGTAAGAATCCCATACTAATGTAATTAAGGTAATGGGATCAAATCAACTTAAGTAGAAAGGCAGGGTCGAAAGGAAAATATTTCAACAAGTCCAAGAAACAAAGGAAATCAAAACAATAAAGGAAAGAATCAATTCAAGAGTGCAATCAGAATTACACAAAGAGATTTGAAATCAGTCCACAATCAAGGTTATTTTGAGAGGGAAATTTGACCTATAAAGAGTGCATAAACATTAAGCATGCGAGGCTGGATTTAAGACAAAGAAGAGTGTCATGCAATCAAAGAAAATCAGTGAGTAGAGGACCATAGGAACCTGGTAGTCATCTCAGAGAAGAGGGAATACCAGATAGCATGCGAAAGGTCAAGTAAAGAGGTCAGAATCGTATGAAGAAACAAAGTTGACACAAAGATCTCGAAACTCAGTCGAACAGTAGAGGAAGCAACTTCAGGAACTCAAATAGGTCCAAAGAGACTAGGGTTTTAAAATCAACACATTCAGAGATAAGAAACAAACAAATCACATAACAAATAACCTCAAAACTCGAATGAACCCCCAAATTCTAGGGTTTTTACCATTAATCGAGTCTAGAGATGAAGACAAGTAAGTCAGGCAAAAATATTAACGGAATAAGAGCAGAAATCATAAAGGAACACGTATTTCCCAGTAGAAGAAACTCATGAATAACATAATAAAGAACAATCATGCAAAAAAATACAATAGAAGAACTCGTAAGAACAAGGTAGAAGAAACACAGTAGAAGAAGCACATAAGGATCATAGAAGAAACATAGTAGAAAAAAAAACATATAAGAATCACAGTAGAGCATGTTAAAAGATCAAAGAAATCCTAAATCGGGGAAGATGAAAAGTTTAAAAAGCAAGTTTTGAAAGAAACTTTTGAGAAAACGTTTGAGACCCCAAGATAAACACAGATCTAGGACAGATCTAGAGAAATCAGGAGAACCTCGAAAGGTTAGGGATTCAGAAGAAACCTAGAAGTGAGAAAGGCCTGGAAAACTCGTGGATCTAAGCCGGAGAAGTTAGACTCAGGCTCGAACGTCCACGATATGCCAGAGTAAAGCCGGAGACGACCATGGAACTCTGAATCAAAGGAGATCTGGGTAGAGATCTTCAAGGTCAGGCCTTGAATCTTCAGAAAATCGGTGTATAATAGCACCAGGGGGTGGGNTATGCTATATTATAAATATAGTATATAATTATAAAGATTATGCTTATAGTTTAAAATTATTTATTAGTATATATATATATATATATATGTGTGTGTGTGTGTGTGTGTGTGTGTGTGTGTGAGAATAAAATATTTGCATATAGTTTATAATTATTTTTTAAAGTTTATAATATTTTAAGAAATAATAATACAAAAAATAATAATTTAGGTTTTATTTTAAAAAAAATAACCGACTGAAGTCGGTTGGTTAACTGTGGTCAAACACACTCAACGGTCACTTAAGTGTATCGACTGACTTTACCGACCGACGTCAGTCGGTACCTTTAATTCCAGATCTAAAATACGGGCTTTCCCCCTCATTTCTCTTATTCTCTTCTCAAAATTTTCTAATTCCCCACTCTCTTCTCCCTCACACACACACAACACCCTTCCCCCACTCCTTCTCTATTTCCCTTACATAAATCCCATTCCTACCCCCACATCGCCACTGCCCTCGCGTAGCCGCTGCCTCCGCCGCCACCGCTCCGCTGCTACTGCCTCCACTGCCCCTCCTCCTTATCTCCTAAAGTTTCAGGTTTCGATTTGAACTTACATTGTTTGTATAATTTTAATAGTTTGTTAATTAGTTATGAATTAGTTAATTGTTGTTTAACTTTGAATTTTATTGAAATATAGGGTTTAGGTCATGTTAAAATTGAATTGAATTGAATTGATTACCTAGGGTGTGAATTGAATGTTTAAGTTGTATTGATTTGAGTAGTTTAGTTAGGAATTGAATTGAGTTTTTAGGATTAGTTCTTGTGAATTAAACTTTTAGGGTATGAATTGAATTTTTAGGGGTAAGTGTTGAACTTTTCGGATAGAGTTTATGTTAAATGAATTTTTTAGGGTATTAATTGAATGGTTTAAGGTATGGGTTGAACTTTTAGGGTATGAATTGAACTTATAGTTTATGTATAAATTGAATGAATCATAATTAATTATATTTACTATAATTTAACTTTAGTGTAATTAGTAAAAATTAATTATCTTAATTAACTAAAATGATTTAATTAATTTATAATTGTAGAATAAATTAAGTAGTTCTAATACTTATGAAAATATCTCAATTTATTTTTGTTTTATTTGTATAGATGGAACATCCTACTTGGATGTACAATAGGAATTATCCTAATCGGCAGGGATTGCGGGAGGATTTTGTAGAAGGGGTTGATGACTTTATTAAACATGCAATGTCACTTTCATCATCCCAAATTGAAGGAGTAATTAGGTGCCTTTGTGTCAAGTACGATTGTGTGAAGTTTAAAAAACCAGAGGAAGTTAAGCTTCATCTTTATAGGACGAGATTTATAGAGAATTACTTTGTGTGAACTAATCATGGAGAGATCGATGGTAGCCGTGGAATATTTCATAACATAGTTGTTGGTAAAAGTAGTAGGTCGGTGGAGAATAGAAATCAAGATTCTAGATTTATGGTATGGTTGCAATGCTTTGGGATGCACTCCGAGGTTGAGCCCAATGAAAATGTTGAACAAACTCCTAATGATGATGCAAAACGTTTTTATGAACAACTAGAGGAAGCTAGTCGTCCACTACGTGAAGAAAGTCTGTTCTCTAAGTTGTCTGTTGCTGTTAGATTACTAAGTATCAAATCTGATTGTAATATTTCTCAAGCGGCCTTAGACTCTTTCATTGACCTTATGAGTGAACTAGTTGACCCAAAAATCAACTTACCTGGTGATTTCTATAAGTCAAAGAGATTGGTTTCTAAGTTAGGACTTTCATCGATGAGAATTGATTGTTGTGAAGTTGGTTGCATGCCATATTATAAAGATGGTGCAAATTAAGAAAGTTGTAAATTCTGTGAAAAGCCTTGTTTCAAGAGGCTTTCCAGCAGGAATATGGTTGTTGTGAAAGCGATGTATTGTTTGACTCTTATACCTGGGTTAAAGAGGTTATATGCGTCGATGAGTTCTGTTCCTCATATGAGATGGCACTTTGAAAATAGAAAATCGCCTGGTGTTATGTGTCATCCTTCAGATGGAGAAGCTTGGAAGCACTTTGATAGGTCATATCCAGATTATGCTAGTGAACCAAGGAACATTCGGTTAGATTTGTGTGCGGATGGTTTAAGGCTTTTTCTATATCTGCGACACCATATTCATGCCGGCATGTCTTTCTTACACCTTATAATCTACCACCTGAGTTGTGTATGACTAGTCCATATATATTTTTAAATTGTATTATCCACGATCCACGTAATCCAAAAAATTTGATTGATGTATATTTGCAACCTTTGATTGATGAGTTAAAACAATTGTGGTATGATGGTGTTGAAAAATATGGCATACCAACCAAGCAGAATTTCAACATGCATGCTAATTTAATGTGGATTGTTAACGATTTTCCTGCATATGGAATGTTGTTTGGGTGGATGACTGCTGGGAAGCTAGCTTGTCCTTACTGCATGGAAAATGGTAAAGTGTTCACTTTGAAACATGGCCGAAAGTAATCATGGTTTGATTGTCACCGTCAGTTCTTGTGTGATAATCATGAGTTTAGAAGGATGAAAAATGCATTCAAAAAGAATAAAATGGAATATGATTCGTCTCCTCGGATACTTACGGGTTAGAAAATTTGGGAGAGGGTCCAGAACATAACTAAAGTTTCTGAGGCTCCACCTTCTAGATTCCCCGGATATGGTGTTACTCATAATTAGACGAAACGGAGTATATTTTGGGAGTTGCCTTATTGGAAGGATAATCTTCTCCGCCACAACCTTGATGTCATGCATATTGAGAAGAATTATTTTGACAATCTATTCAACACAGTGATGAATGTTAAAGGTAAGACAAAAGATAACCCGAAAGCTAGAATGGACTAACAAGAATATTCCAGGGGACCTGAATTATACTTGCAGACAGCAAACAACGGTAAGATGTTCAAGCCCAAAGTAAGTTACACAATGGTAAGGTGTTCAAGCACAAGGCTCGACCTCTAGGTGATCGTTCCTCCTGTCTTCCCTGTGATCGTTCCTCCCGTCCTCCCCGTGATCGTTCTTCCCATCCTCCACAAGACCGTTCTCTATACCGTCTTGTAGATGAAAGTTCATCAGAGTGATGTTGTAAAAAACACCCCTTGACTAGTACTTTGATATACTTTGAACTAGACTAATAGAACTAGTTTTGAATTAGAATGAACAATTTTGAACTTGTTGTAATTACTTAGTTTTTGTTTGGTTTTGAATTGTGATATTTAATTGAACTTGTTAGTTTTAAAATATTAATTGGATGTTTGGTTAGATTTGTGGTGAATTAGGGGTTGCTTGTGGTGAATTGGGGGTTATTTGATGTGAATTGGGGGTATTGGTATGCTATTTTTATTTGACAGGTAGTGTAGCTACCAAAACAGTCATTTTATGCCAAAATTACACCCAGAAAACCGACCGACCTTGGTCGCTAATTATAAAAAAAAATTAAATTGCAAAATACCGACCAATGTTGGTCGTTAATGCACATTGAATTCCCAGAAATTCAACATGCTCAACCAATTTTGGTCGGTAAGTTGGCTACCATGTCCAGATTACCGACCAAAGTCGATCGATATTATTAAATTTAATTATTTATAAAAAATATATATTTTATAATACCAACCAAAGTTGGTCGGTATATAAAATAGTATTGATTAATTTATTTTTTATTACCGACCAAAGTTGGTCGATAACCAAAATTATTAAACTTAGAACACTAACCAACGTTGGTCAGTAAAATTAATTTATTAAAATAATATTCCGACCAATAGTAGTCGGTAGTTCAATTAAATTGTCAGATGGTCGTGTAGAGCGTACCTGTCACGACCCAAAATCAATTAAATGTCGTGATGGCGCCGGACACCGCTGTCAAGTAAGCCAACAATAAATAATTAATTTGGTTCTCATTTTAGTATTTTTTGAATCATAATTTCCTTCAATTAAATAGTAAAGGATGGAATTTACGAAGTAAATAATAATATTTTTAACCATTTCAATACTGAGCAGCCCATAATCACCCCAAAACCCGGTATCACAAATGCATGAGCATTGACTAGGAAGTAAAATAAAATATAGCATCTGTCCGGAATACATATTGGACAAGACAAATATAATGTCACGACCCAATTCCATTATAGGTCGTGATGGCGCCCAACACCGTTGTTAGGCCAGCCAACACCGACCAACTAATGATTTCCCGTTTAAATAAATTATTAAGTAATAATATTTCCTTATTTGTTAAAAGGAATTTAGAACTTCGTAAGTGGAACATAAATAAGCGGAAGCAATAAGTACTAATCAGAATCATATAAGCAAACCCAAAATCTAAGTCTACTAGAGTGTGCCAGGACCTGGTGTCACAAGTGTGTGGGCAATCTAGTAGAATATACAAAAGAATACTACTAACCTACTGTTTGAGAGGAAATAGACAGAAAAGTGAATCATAAAGAAGACTCCAGCTGCTGCAGAACGACTCGGAAGGCATCTTACCGTGAAGTCTCGAAGCGGGGATCAACTACGCGCGCCGGACGGGTAACTAGTTGCACCTGCCCCAAATCCTGTACAATTAAGTACAAAAGCGTAGTATGAGTACATAAATAACATGAACCCAGTAAGTATCCAGTCTAACTTTGAAGAAGTAGTGACGAGGAGTCGACTTAGACACTTACTATGGGCTATAATTAATATAATTAATGAATTATACTTTGCATGGATATCATGAATAATACTGAAAGCTCAGTAACAGGAAGTGATAAGTTCTTCTTTCACAATTATGATTTCAACTTCAGTCAAATCATTTAACAGTTTACATTTCAAGGCATTTAAGCAATATAAATCATGGAGAGATACAAATAATTATCATGCACAAATTATGTCGAGTTCCGGTCCGATCCAATATAATATTAAACTGTGCACTGCCAGGGTCGAACGGCGCAAACTATAGATGCATCTATTTACTATCGAGGCGCTCGACCCGATCCACAAATAACAATTATTTTAAGAAAACACAAATTTTTCATTTACAGTCAAGTATCTCGTACAAATCTTCAAGTAAGTGAATATAACCTTCTATAATTCTTTTAATCAATTTCTAACATGACTCAAGTGACTATATTAGCAAGTAAGGACGCAAACATTTCAAAGATAGCATGATATGGGTCCTAAACTACCCGAAAAATAGTATAATAGTAGCTACGTACGGACTCTCGTCACCTCGTACGTATGTAGCCCCCACAAATAGGTACAAACATTTATTTAATTCACCTATGGGGTTAATTCCTTCATACAAGGTTAGAACGGAGACTTACGTCGTCTCAAAGCCTACTTCCCAATTCAAGATTGCGCTCAAACATCCAAATTCGATGCCAAACAACTCAAAACTAATCAAACATTATATAAACTAATCACTTTATGCTCAAAAGTTTATATTTCCACTATTAAAGTGATTACCCACCCCAAATTGCAAGATTCCTAAAATTCACCCCCCGGCCCATGTGCCCGGATTCCAGAAAATTTCGAAGAAAGTTGTTACCCATTGCCTTAGGAACATAAATATATAATTTTTATTAAGTTCCATAACCAATTTCGTGGTCAAATGTCATTTTTATCAAAAACCTAGATTTTCATCTAAACCCTTGATTTTCACTAATTTTTACATGTTAATCTACCTAAAATCTATGTATTTAACTCATATTGTGTAGAAATTACTTACCTCAAAGTGCTAGGTGAAAACCCTCTTTCAAAAGCTCTAAAAATCACCAAAGAGATGAAGTGAAATGAAATAAATGGCCTAAGTCCCGCATTAAAAGAGCTGGACACAACCCCTGACGTCGCATTTGCGACACCAGGTTCGCAAATGCGAGGGTCGCAAATGTGACAAAAGCCTCGCAAATGCGAAGCCTTGGCTTTAGCTGCTGGGGTCGCAAATGCGACCAAAGAGTCGCAAATGCGACTTATGCTGGGATTGCAAATGCGGCGTAAGTGTCGCAAATGCGAACACTGCCTGGGTCACGCTTCTTCGCAATTGCGAAGCCCTCATCGCAAATGCAAGGTTCGCATTTGCGAACAATCTCTCGCATTTGCGAGATCTGCAGTAGATGCCAAGACTACCAGAAATCTGGTGTGTTTTCAAATCTTCCCACACGTCCGAAACTCACCCGAGCCCTCGGTGATCCACACCAAATACTTACACAATTCTAACAACATCATACGAACTTGCTCGCACGATCTGAACACTGAAGTAACATCAAAAACCACGAATTGGAAACCAAAACGCATGAATTTAGTCATGAACTCCAAAAACTTCTAAAACACTTCCGCGCGTCCGATTCCTATCAAATCAACTCGGAATGACGCCAAACTTTGCATGCAAGTCTTAAATCACATTACGGACCTACTCCAACTTCCGGAACTAAAATTCGAACCCGATATCAAAAAGTCCACCTCGGTCAAACTTTCAAAAAACTTCAAGTTCTAACTTTTGCCAAATGATTGGAAAACGAACTACGGACCTTCGAATCCACTTCCGGACGCGCTCCAAAGTCCAGAATCACTATACGGAGCTATTTCCAGGCTCGGAATCCAAAAATATGCCTCGAATGTAAAAATCCATTTTAACCCAAACTTATAGAATTTGCTCAAATTACCAACTTTCACTATTAGGCGTCGAAACGCCCCCCGTGTCATCCAAAACCCAATCCGAACATACGCCCAAGTTCGAAATCATCATACGAACCTATTGGAACTGTCAAATCCCAATTCCAATGTTGCTTACTCAGAATATTGACCGAATTCAAACTTGGCTTTTTAAGCCATCCTTAAGGAACCAAGTGTTCCGATTTCAACTCAAACTCTTCCAAATTCCGAACTACCCATCCCCGCAAGTCATAAATCAGTAAAAGCAAGTATGGGAGGTCTTATTTAAGGGAACGGGGTTCTAGAAAGCAAAATGACCGTTTGGGTCATTACATATAAATACTCCGAAGGAGACTCTGCTGACTGCGAGTCGTAATATGAAATGTAGCTCACCTAAGTCCCCGCATCATTCACGCCTCTGCGCCGCAGGGCCACTAGACGTCTATGCACTAGCACAAAAATGTGCAGTAAGTGTAGTATGAATACATAAATCTACACGTACCCAGTAAGTATTCAGTCTAACCTCGAAGAAGTAGTGACGAGGGGTCGACTCTGATACTTACTATGAGCTAACAATAAAATGTCGATATTATATTTAAGCATGGAATACATAACACAGCTGAAAATTTAATAACTGGAGGTAATCATCAATTCTTTTACTAATGGAAATTCCCAAATTCATTTTCATTATTTAAAAATTTATATCTCAAGCCAATAGAACAATGTCAATTATTATTATTTCCAAAGAGTTATCATGTGCAAGTCATGCTGAGGTCGTACGGTCCGATCCAACATATAAATATTAACTGTGCACTGCCGTGGGGCGAACGACACGAACCATAGATGCATCTATTAACCTGCTGAGGCGAACGGCCTGCTCCCATGAGAGTAATGAAAATTAACCCCGCTTGCGGAATATGTAACGACCCGACCAGTCGTTTTGAGCATTTGCACTTCGCTCGCTAGTTCTCAAGCATGGCTAGCCCATATGATATATTATGACTTACGCAAATCGTCGGTTTTGGTTTTCAGGTTAATCGAAATAGATTTGGAAGAATGATTCTCATCTTGAAGCTTTAAATTTAAAAGGTTTTACCGAGTTTTGACTTATTAGTATTTGACCTGGGATTGGACTGCTGATGGTTCCGTTAGCTCCGTTGGGTGATTTTGGACTTAGGAGCGCATCCGGAATGTGATTTGGAGGTCCGTGGTAGAATTAGGCTTGAATTGGCGAAATTGGAAATTTGGTGATTTCCGGTCCGCAGTGGAAAATTTGACATCGGAGTCGGAATGGAATTCCAGGAGTTGGAGTAGGTTCATAGTGTCATTTATGACGTGTGTGGAAAATTTGAGGTTATTCGGACGAGGTTTGATAGGTTTCGGCATCGGTTGTGAAAGTTTGAGGTTTCAAGTTCATTAAGCTTGGATTGGTGTGTGATTCATGTGTTTTGTTATTGTTTGATGTGATTCGAGAGCTCGATTGAGTTTGTATGGTATTTCAGGGCTTGATGGTACCTTTGGTTGAGGTTCCGCAGGCCTCGGGTGCGTTTCGGGGTGAGTTTTGAGCGATCCAGGCATTTTCAGAACTCTGGTATTGTTCTAGTGCTTTGAAAATGCGGACCTCAGCAGAATTTCACGGACCACGGAGGAGGAGCATGCTGAACACATATTTTTGCCGCGGCCGCACTCCAAGGGAAGTTCCGCAGATCCGCTGGTCCGACTTCTGAAGCCTATATCTTTTGATCTACAAGGAATTTTGAGATGATTCAAAAACGAAAGTTGTAGCCCTTCCTGTCTAATTTCCAGAAATGAAAGAAGTCATCATTTAGACATCTATAGAGAATATTATGGCCAAAATACTAAAGCCTAGCAGTGAAACCACCAAAAAGTGTGGCCGCACCATTTTTTCGCGATCGCAGGACCTGGGAGGCGCGACTGTGCTTGGAATTTCGTGGACCGCATAGTGGGAACTCAGGGGGTGCACTATATAAACGGGCTTTAGGGCATTATTTCACATTTTGGACCTAGGGAGCTCGGTTTGTGGCGATTTTTCGTGGGTTTTTCAAGAAAACCATCGGGGTAAGTGATTATAACTCGGTTTTGGCTAATATTCATGAATATATCATTGAATTCATCATTTCGTTCGTGATTTGGGATGGAATTTGGGGGAAATTGGTGGAGTTCCATAAAATGAACTTTTGGGATTTAAAAGCCGATTCGAAGTCGGATTTGAGTGAAACTAGTATGGTTAGTCTCATAATCGAATGGGTTGTCGGATTTTGCGACTTTTGTCAGATTTCGAGACGTGGGTCCGGGGCCCAACTTTTGAGTTGACTTTTTGACTTTTGACCTAATGCTTAGCATTTTCTTATGGGATTGATTCCTTTAGCTCATGTTGATTGTATCGAATTGTTTATGGCTAGATTCGAGGCATTTGGAGGCCGGTTTGAGAGGTAAAGGCATCGTGGAGTAGGATTTTGATCGACTTAAGGTAAGTAATGATTGTAAATCGAGTCTTGAGGGTATGAAACCCCGGGTTTCGTATCGTTTTACTATTTTGAGGTGATGCACATGCTAGGTGACGGGTGTGTGAGCGTGCACCATTGGGGATTGTGACTTGGTCCGTCCCATAGCAACTACAAGTTGCGTATTTGGTTATACTTATTGATTTCATAACTCAGTCTTTATTACTCTGTTTTGATGGATATAAATGTTGTTTTGGGTTGAGTACCCTGTTTTTACTGAGAGCCCGAGTGGCTTGAGAGGTTTATGACTGGGTGAGGCCGAGGGCCTGATTTGTGAGGATATTTATGGGATCGGGCTGCACGTCGCAGCATGTTCTACTGATTCATGATTGAATGAGGCCAAGGGCCTGATTGATTTATGCCACGAGGTGGCTTGTTATAGCGCTTGGGCTGAAGGAGCCCCTCCGGAGTCTGCACACCCCCAGTGAGCGCGGGTACCCTGATTCTGAGTGATATTATGCCCGAGGTGCTATTTACGAGTGATTGTGAGGTTTTCCCGAGGGGCTGTATATGAGTGATGGTGAGTTTTGCCCGAGGGGCTGTTTATGATTCATGTTTGCCCGAGGGGCTATTTGGATTTATGCTTGCCCGAGGGGCTGTTTACGAGTGATGTTGCCCGAAGGGCTATTTATGATTTCATCATTTTTTTTCTCACGGTTGCATTGAGCCTTTGTTTTGAAAATTGTTGAAAGATATTTTTAAAAATGATTTTACTGAAACTGGATTTTGATAAGCTGAGTTGATCCAAACTATGGTTTTAAAAGCTTGTTGTATTTTACTGAGATTTCATGATATGAATTTTATATGCTCTATTGCTCCTCACTACTGCTAAGCCTTTATTTACTTTGGTTACTTACTGAATTGTCGTACTCACGTTACTCCCTGCACCTTGTGTGTAGATCCAGGCATTTCTAAACGCGTTGGTAAGTGTTGATTGTTCAGTTGCAGATCCATCAGAGTTAGAAAGGTAGCTGCCTGACGATCGCTGCCCTACTTTCCTCCCTCTTTATCTTCCCTTAGTTGTATTCAGTTATTTTCAGACTATGTTAGTCTTGATATTCTCAGACGGTTGTAGTAGATGCTCATGACTGGTGACACCCCGATGTCGGGCTTTCTTTTACGCACTTTTGTTTTGAATTGAACTTCTTTATACAGGTTTTACATTAAGTAACTTTGAAATTTTCTTTGAAATGGAAATATCGATTTGTTTTGATGATGTGTCGGCTTGCCTAGTACCACGATAGGCGCCATCATGACAACGTTAGTTTTGGGTCGTGACAGAATATATTTGCAACGCGGTTGCACATAGATTTCTTAAGGAATTATAATATTCTTTAATTCCTTTTCAAAAATACGAAATTCAAATGAAAGCTGTAAAGTCTTGAAATCCTCAATTTCAACTCTATTCAAGGCATTTAATAAGCATCCTCGATCTCAATTCTTTTCAAGGCAAATAATAAACATAATCAAATAACGGTATCAATAAGGCATGGTGTAAACTTAAAACTACCGGGACATAGGCATAATTAGTAGCTACGTACGGACTCTCTTCACCTCGTGCGTACGCAACCCCCACAAATAGAAGCACATATTAATTCAATTCACCTATAGGGTTAATTCCCTCTTACAAGGTTAGAAAGGAGACTTACCTCGCTCCGAAGTTCCATAACTGGCTCCCACACCTTTCTAACAACTTAAACCGATGCCCATCTCTCCAAAAATAGTCAATAAATGTGCAAACCAATAAAAATATATTCTAATACTCATAACAATTCAATTTACAATAATTTCAAACTCCGCTCGAAAAGTCGATAAAATCACCCTCAGACCCACGTGCCCGGATTCCGAAAATTTTTGAAGATAAACTTTACCTATAACACCATGAACTCAAATATATAATTTATCCCAAATTCCATGTCCTATTTCGTGGTCAAAATTCAAAAATACCAAATTTCTAGGTTTTTTCACAATCCCAAATTTCTACAAATTTTCATGCTTGAATCATTATAAAATCCTTGTATTTAACTCACAATACGTGGGAATCACTTACCTTGTATTGCATGATGAAAACCCTTCCTTGAAGCTCTCCAAAATCGCCCCAACCAAGTGAAGAATGAAAGAAAAATGGGCCAAATCGTGTAATATAAACTCACTGCCCAGCCCGACCTTCGCACCTGCGGTCCTTCAGCCGCTTCTGCGCCTCCGCTTCTGCGGAGGATTTCTCGCAGGTGTGTCTTTCCCCCAAGGCCAGCTCCTCCGCTCCTGCTCTCCTTCACCGCAGGTGCACATCCGCTTCTACGGAAATCCTTCCGCACCTGCGATCTCCTAGCCTTCACTCTCTTCCACTTCTACCACCACAGGGCCGCTTCTGCGGGCTCGCACCTACGGCCCTCTTCACGCAGGTGAGATTACACCAGATGCCCAGCTGCTTCAGCTCTTCCTCCAAATCCAAATTCGATCTGTTAACCACCTGGAATCCACCCAAGGCTAAGGCTGTATTCTGGTCCGGATCCGGGCCTAAATGGGCCTAACGGGCCTGGGCTTTGGCGGGTCGGGCTCTGGCGGTCCCGGGCCAAATGGTCCCAAATGATAGAATCGGCCCGTTGTGGGCCTAAGCCCACATGGTCCCGGGCTAAATGGGCCGGGCCCACGGGCCTAAGTGGTCCGCGCTATTTTTTTTATCTAAGACATATTCTTGTAAATTATATATATATATATATATATATATATATATATATATATATATTATGTAGTATATATATTGCCTTATATAATTTCTTGTAAATATATTATAGAATTGTAAGTTAAATCTTCTAAAGAGTCAAATTTAAACACAAAAAAAAAAAAAAAATTGCAAAGAGATATTCAAGGGAATGCCTTATAATTTTATTATTACGACATTAACAAAAATGGCAATATCTTTTTTAGTCTTCCTCCCCCCAATGGAATGAGCACAACAAGGTGCTAATACCACCATTAAAAGAAAAAAAAACTAATGAAGATGTGCCAAATACAAGTTACATATTAGTCTACATAGTATCTCTAACAAATTCCATAAATCCTTCAAGGTTCGGAGGAATTTCCGTTGGTGGTGGCGGAAAATGAGGCCGAGGGCCTGATTTGAAAATTCTGACCGTTGGCCCTTTTTAAAAAAAAAAATTTTAAAAATAGCCGTTGGGCCCGTTTGGCCCGGTTGAACCGGCCCAGGCCCGCCTGCCGGTCCTGGGCTAAATGGTCCCGGGCTCGCGGGCTGTTTGGTAAGGACCGTCCCACTGTGGGCTTTTAGACCGCTAGAGACCGGCCCATTTGAACCGGCCCGTTTGGCCCGTTTGGCACGCGGTCCCGGGCTGGGCCTGGCCCATAATACACCCTTACCCGAGGCACTCGGGACCCTGTCCAATCACACCAACCAGTTCCGAAACATAACACCGACCTGCTCGAGGCCTCTAATCACATCAAATAACGTCGAAATCACTAATCGCACCCCAATTCATGTTTAATGAACTTTAGAACTTCAAACTTCTACATTCGATGTCGAAACCTATCAACTCACGTCCGATTGACCTCAAATTTTGCTCACAAGTCACATTCAGCATTGCGGACCTACTCCAACTTCCGAAATCAGATTTCGAACCCGATATCAAAAGGTCCACTCCCGCTCAAACTTTTCGAAAACCTTCAAATTTCTTACTTTCACCAAATGACTCCCGAAGTGACCTACGGACCTCAAAATCCAAATTCGGACGCGCTCCCAATACCAGAATCACCATACAGAGCTATTCCAAACTCGGAATCCCAAACTGACATCGATAACATTGAAATGCACTTCAACCCAAATTTATGAAATTCAAAATGCTAACATTCCGTAATATGCGCCGAAATGCTCTCGGGTCATCCAAAAACCCGATCCGAACATACGCCCAAGTCCGAAATCATCATACGAACCTGTTGGAACCTTCAAATCCCAATTCCGAGGTCGTTTACTCAAAAATCATGCTTTAGTCAATTCCTCCAACTTAAAGCTTCCGAAATTAGAATTTTCTTTCTAAATCAACTCCGAACTTCCCGAAATTCATTTCCGACCACATGTACAAGTCATAATACCTGAAGTGAAGCTATTCATGGCCTCAAACCGCCGAACGACGCGCTAGAGCTCAAAACGACCGGTCGGGTCGTTACATTCTCTCCTACTTAAACATACGTTCGTCCTCGAACGCGCTAAGAACTGTTCTGAGTTGTCCGAAATCACTATTTAACACCTCGTGCACCTACCAGTGCTACCACAACCCAATTGAGCATATTAGCTCGAGTCAATATGAAGATTCCCCCTTTATTTAGTCAAATTAGCCTTAGAGCCAAATTCCAACATCCGGAATTCTCTGCCAGGCCTGTTTCCATCTTACGAACACCATATCCATCACTACACGATGCACCAACACATGACTGCATACCTTTGCTGAATCCACACCATGCATCGCACAATTCACCTGACCATAACAATATCCTCTGATAACAATCGCCGAAATCCCACGAATCTGATGCTCACAACACACCTCATGACACATATAAATCATGTTCTAACTCTTGTAATGCTTCCATGATGGAAGAGAGGTTTAGAGATTCATAACCAACAGCCGAGTCAACAAATCATTGAGTTCCTCCTCTTGACAAGAACCATTACCTCATTATGAACCAAATAACGGTATTTGCCCTTTAATACGCTTCATATAAATTTAATCGCACTGATCCCAGGTCCAATAATCTTGTCTTACCCAGTACAAGCTACTCGGGACCCTGTCCAATCACACCAACCAGTTCCGAAACATAACACCGACCTGCTCGAGGCCTCTAATCACATCAAATAACGTCGAAATCACTAATCGCACCCCAATTCAAGTTTAATGAACTTTAGAACTCCAAACTTCTACATTCGATGCCGAAACCTATCAACTCACGTCCGATTGACCTCAAATTTTGCTCACAAGTCACATTCAGCATTACGGACCTACTCCAACTTCCGAAATCAGATTTCGAACCCGATATCAAAAGGTCCACTCCCTCTCAAACTTTTCGAAAACCTTCAAATTTCTTACTTTCACCAAATGACTCCCGAAGTGACCTACGGACCTCAAAATCCAAATTCGGACGCGCTCCCAATACCAGAATCACCATACAGAGCTATTCCAGACTCGGAATCCCAAACTGACATCGATAACATTGAAATGCACTTCAACCCAAATTTATGAAATTCAAAATGCTAACATTCCGTAATATGCGCCGAAATGCTCTCGGGTCATCCAAAAACCCGATCCGAACATACGCCCAAGTCCGAAATCATCATACGAACCTTTTGGAACCTTCAAATCCCAATTCCGAGGTCGTTTACTCAAAAATCATGCTTTAGTCAATTCCTCCAACTTAAAGCTTCCGAAATTAGAATTTTCTTTCTAAAATCAACTCCGAACTTCCCGAAATTCATTTCCGACCACATGTACAAGTCATAATACCTGAAGTGAAGCTATTCATGGCCTCAAACCGCCGAACGACGCGCTAGAGCTCAAAACGACCGGTCGGGTCGTTACATTCTCTCCTACTTAAACATACGTTCGTCCTCGAACGTGCTAAGAACTGTTCTGAGTTGTCCGAAATCACTATTTAACACCTCGTGCACCTACCAGTGCTACCACAACCCAATTGAGCATATTAGCTCGAGTCAATATGAAGATTCCCCCTTTATTTAGTCAAATTAGCCTTAGAGCCAAATTCCAACATCCGGAATTCTCTGCCAGGCCTGTTTCCATCTTACGAACACCATATCCATCACTACACGATGCACCAACACATGACTGCATACCTTTGCTGAATCCACACCATGCATCGCACAATTCACCTGACCATAACAACATCCTCTGATAACAATCGCCGAAATCCCACGAATCTGATGCTCACAACACACCTCATGACACATATAAATCATGTTCTAACTCTTGTAATGCTTCCATGACGGAAGAGAGGTTTAGAGATTCATAACCAACAGCCGAGTCAACAAATCATTGAGTTCCTCCTCTTGACAAGAACCATTACCTCATTATGAACCAAATAACGGTATTTGCCCATTAATACGCTTCATATAAATTTAATCGCACTGATCCCAGGTCCAATAATCTTGTCTTACCCAGTACAAGCTACTCGAGCAATAAGCCACCTCAGACACTCCTAAAGGTCTAATATGATGCCACAATATGACAACGGGCTACAAACTCGAATGTTATACCAAAGGAATGAAGTCTGGAAAGAACTACTCAACCCACGTAACTAATTAAGCAACCGAAAAGATGTTATGAGACTTCTTCAAAAAATGAGAAACAAAACACACAAGAAGAGACATGGGAAACTATTACTTAACATCACACCGTTGTGGCGTGCAACCCGATCTACACATAATACCGTTGCGACGTGAAATCCGATCCAACCATGATACCCGTGGTGGCGTGCCACCCGATCTAAAAAACATACCCGTGACGGCATGCCACCCGATCCACACATAATAATCTATAAGGAAATACTTACCGAGCTAGAATGCACATTCTTGGGGAATACCCGAATGTAAACCACAAGCACACAAAGTGCATAATACAAATCCTGGGGAGACAGATAGCGCCATACTCTATGAATCTCAAGCGCAACCAAGGTGCGATATATGATGTGCATCTCGAGAGCCATCCTTCTCACATAACACCATCGCTACGCGGAACCTCAACATATGTGCAATTAATCAAGTCGTCTCGCAACCCACACAGCACAATATGGTATTACATGAAATAGTCGACGATGAAATAACATCCAACGTCCGAATACTCCTCCATAAATAATGCTATGCTTAAATGAACACATCCGATCGCACCGTACTAGGCTAATAACCTTTCAAGGGTCCACAATAACCCTTTTTTCCATGATACACAAGAACAACCGTCAAATCAGGAACGAACATCCACCGTTCGCAACCAACTGAATAGAGCGCCTTCCAGGCCTAAACTCTCACATTAGCGGTAGTACCACAATCTCCATACTTGGTTTCAATCTTCAATCAATCAAGTGACTACGTGTCACACTTATACGATCTTCCCGTGGGTTACGCTCCCACGACTTTCCGCACCAGGTAACAAGTCTGCACATCCATACCACCGGCCATAAAAATGTTATAAAGCGAATCAAGGACCCGCAAATCAGTACACAAAGCCTCTTACACATGACAACGATCTCAGGTGACGCTAAAGACAATACCAGCCTACTCTAAACATCCGAATTCTTTCCTGCTCATCCGAGCTCGTGACATTCTGGTCAACACCGAACCCCAACCTTGATTCTCAACTTTCAAATTTCATGTCGCTCACCGCACCTATCTTACCAATACGCAAGAACCCAAGAATTTCATCATAACTCGTCAACCACTAATAGGATACACACTTCATCATGTAGAAACCTTTCACTTACTCGTTTCAAGAGAATCATTGCAACACGTGACTGAATTCCCATAACCGTAGAAAACACAATACTCAAGTAGTGGTCTAAACCATCATAAATCTTCTGGGATCCATCTACACATAATAGGCCATAATACTCGAATGCCTCCAAATAAATCAAATTACGGCGGCCATCAAGACTCGCACCTACCGCCACAAATCACCTGCATGACTTAACACGCTAAAGGAATTGATCATTGCCACCATCATGCCGATTCGACCATTACTAACCGATTGACCTCCTCTAATTTACTCTGGACTTGCCTTAGGAGTAATAATAGCTCCATTGGAAACATAGAGAACCCACATCCGCACTCATCCCGAGTGACCTTATTTCACGAGACCATGCTGTCTCAAAACCCACGAACTATCTCATACCCTCCTTGTAGCACATATTCGCATCTTCAACTGGTGCTCCCATTCTGATAATTCCTCTATGAATTCGGAGTCATTTTATCCCATTCCTCCCATGCTACACCGCTGACCAAAGATAACACAGAACACTTCAAGCCCCTTTTCATAATTCGCTGCAAAAGCTCGATACTCAACCATACTACGGACTCGAAATCCTTAGGCACCACACTTTAACTTTTGAATCCACTAGGGCCATTGTTGAGAGTCACCCACTCTGACTTGGTCCCAAATATAATCAACTCCAAGGCTCTGCTAGCACATGAACACCCTCTCAAAGAAGCACCCGATTGAATCACTTTCCTTGTAAATCACATCTACACGAAGCATAAACTCTGAGTCTTCCCAAAGCCTGAACATGAATCGATAAGGCCAGTTATAACACACATTCCTCAAATCCTTTGCTCAAATTACCACTAATGTTTTCTTTCTTTAGTTGTAATAACTCACCAATACACCGATTACTAGGAACCTCACAAGTAGACAACCACGCAATCAATTCGTAGGTGGTGGGGCTCTCCCACTTAGCTTGAAGCTACCATTGCATAACTCTGGAACCCACCAAGATTCCTTATCCCCCATTGACATGATCTTGCACAATCAACCCGCCAAATTTATCGAAATCCTTCTGTTAATATTTCATGAACACTCTGAATCACTAGTCACATTTACATATTCGACCTCTTACCGGATAGCCAGTAGAATCCTTCGTAGAAGCTTCATCAACACCATACGACCACTAACCTTTTCACAGGAGATAAACCACCTATGGAAATTACATGCCGACATCTTCCAACGACGCTGCACTGAGTACCCTTACTATGAAATCCTTAAACCATCCTGAGCCCGTACTCATTCACCAGCTGTACAAGTCCGTTCACTCCTCATGGACATCAACTAAAGGTGTGACAATACATTCCAACTCAAGGTCATGTTGTACCCTTCTTCATCTGAAGAAACTCCTCTCCATCATATCCAACCTTCCTCCGTATAGCAACCAATATTCCAAATTAAGCCAATAGACCTAGTCACTCTCCACCATGAACCCCAAATCACTCTAAACTTTCCTCAAGGCGTGCAGCTATCCTACCACAATATGCTACTCTGCCACTCTCCCACTTTGGTCAAACCCTCTCATTTAAGCAACTACTCGACTTCTACTCCTTACACCTGGCCTTCTAGAAAATTAACCACCGCTAGACACCTCCCATATGTCCTTCCTCATCCTTTGTTGCCCAGTTGTTTCCTTAAAACAAAGTCCAGCTCTGTAGCACCTGAACCAACAGATCGCCACCAACTCTAAACCTCCCCGAAGATCATCTTCCTTGAGCCTTCATCACCCGGAACACCGATTCAATCCTGAACCACCGAACACTATGATCTCTGACAGCCGCTTCCCCGGTACTATTTCACAATAATCGGCCCCAAAGGCGAATTGAAAAAGACCAGAACACCGGCAAACTTAGCGCATTCAACAAGGACGACGACACCATATCACTGATGAAAATTCCACCAAGCTCAAAAATACCGAGTCTTGTTACTCCATCAACCCAAATCTGAACATTCTCAGTCCGATTGCCTTTCCACTACTAAAAATAAAACACTGAATCTCCGAATCATGCACTGAGTAAAACCTCCTTCTAAGTCATTAACTACCCCGACGCATAAACAAGCGTCCTACCATTACAAAAACACTGTGCGATAGCAACACACGAATCGGCATAACAATCAATGCCAAGTCTCAAAACCTTAGGTAATAATGATACTAAGCTGAAACGACACAACGGCCTTCTCCAAGGCGACGACAATAGTCCAATCAAATACGTAGGGAGAAACATCCTGCACCGCATCTGTAGTACCATTAAGATTCCTCGATCCCCAGTTTATAACAAGCGTTTCCCGCCGTATAAGATTGAATAGGAAGGAAATAAAGGCATAAGCCTCAAAGGAATCAAATCGCACGATGAGGAATCAAGAAAGGAAGTGCTCCTAACAGCCCTATAGCCTCTCGAAGATAAGTACAGACGTCTCCATACCGATCCGCAAGACTCTACTAGACTTGCTCATGACTCGTGAGATCTAAGTGAACCTAGTGCTCTGATACCATGTTGTCACGACCCAAAATTCATTAAAGGTCGTGATAGTGTCGGACACTGCTGTCATGCAAGCCAACAATAAATAATTAATTTTGATTCTCATTTTAGTATTTTTGGAATCATAATTTCCCTCATTTAAATAGTAAACGATGGAATTTACGGAGTAAAAATAATATTTTAACCAATTCAATACTGAACAACCCATAATCACCCCAAAACCCGGTGTCACAAGTGCATAAGCATCGACTAGGAAGTAAAATAAAACATAGCATCTGTCCGGAATACAAATTGGACAGGACAAATATAAATATTCTGAAGGAGACTCTGTTGGCTGTGGATCGTAATATGAAATGCAGCTCGCCTAAATCCCCGCATCATCCACGCCTCTGCGCCGTAAGTCCACTATACATATATGCACCAGCACAAAAATGTGCAGCAAGTGTAGGCGCCACTAAACATGTATGCACCTCGAAAATGCCAACTTTCCATAATAGGCGCCGAAACACTTCCGGGTCATCCAAAAGCCTGATCCGAACATGCGCCCAAGTCCGAAATCATCATACAAACATGTTGGAACCTTCAAATCCCGATTCTGAGGTTGTTTACTCAAAAATCATGCTTTAGTCAATTTATCTAACTTAATGCTTTCGAAATTAGAATTTTCTTTCCAAATCAACTCCAAATTCCCGAAATTTATTTCCGACCACACGTACAAGTCATAATACCTGAACTGAAGCTATTCATGGCCTCAAACTGTCGAACGACGTGCTAGAGCTCAAAACAACCGGTCGGGTCGTTACAATACCGACCGAAGTTGGTCGGTAATTTCCGGCCGACTTTGGTCGGTATGCTCTACCGACGTTCAAAATACCGACCACACATAAATGGTTGGGTTTTGGACGGTTATTGGCCATTACCGATCGATTTTGATCGATTTTTTTGGACAATTTTACTCAAATTTTTAGTAGTGCTCATTGAAGAGTTTGATTATCACTTGTACTCTATATCATCTTATAAAGAGAAATACAATAAAGCACAAAGGTGCGTAGATTATTTCTCAACATGGTATCGGATATCCTTTAAGACCCCCTCTTAATTTATCTAGCCGGCCACTTCCGATGTCTCTTTGTTCTCCATATTCATTCTTGCTTCGTCTTCTACCTTATCGCCAAGTATAATTCAATAATTAATCTGGTTGTTCTACTCATGGCTACTCAACCTTCCAACAACCCTTACTTAGTTCATATCAAAGACTTTGGTTCCTGTTCCCTCGACAATTCCAACGACATGGAGTGGAATTATTTTTTTCTTCCTGTTCTTGATATCTATGAGTTTCAGCATCACATTGATAGTTCTGGCACTTTTTCCTCACTCTATGATAACTTATTCAACTAGAAACAACGTTCCCAACATAGAGTATCTAAAATGGCGTCGACTAGATCGTCTTATAATGACTTGGATCAAATGAACAGTATCACCTGATCTTCTTCCTCTACTCTATATATGCTGCAGATTCTGCTCATGCAGCATGGGCTATTCTGAAAAGTGATTTATTTAACATTACTACTGGACGTGAGATGCAAATCAAGTATCAGCTTCAATCTCTCAAAAAGGGTGATCTATCTATTGATGCCTATATGGGTAAAATAAAAGGAGTTAATTGATTCTCTTCAAGCTATTGATCGTGTTCTAGCTGATTCCGAGCTTCTGCATTATGTCTTGAATGGGTTGCCACCATCATATGAATCCTTTGTCACCATGGCTTCTAATCAAATACCCCCTCCATCATTCACAGAACTTTGGAGTCGACTTCTAACACAAGAAAAACGTCTTGAACGGCTTCATGGTGTCCCAGCTTCCTCATCATCAACTGCTCTTGTTGCAGCCAATATACCAAAAGTTGGAGTTTCTCCAATTATTACATCCTTTTCTCGTGGTAATGGATGATCAGGTCGTGGGGGACGTAATTATAGTTGTTGGCAGAATCGTGGTCGAGGTCGAGGTGGTAGGTTCTCTAATTTTGGTCGAGGATATGGTGCGACAATTAGTAATTCTACAAGTTCTCAGTCTTCCATGCCTTGTACAACATCTGGTCATGGATTACTTGGACCTCAACCCTCTCAAACCTCTGTTATCCCTTCCTTTGTTCATCTTAGTCCCACACAAGCCCATACACAATGTCAAATCTGTCAAAATTTTGGTCACGTGGCGTTCGATTGTCCTCATCGTCATAATTATTCATATACATCTTCAGGCTTTTCACGACAATTTGCAGGTCTTTCCCTTCAAGACTCACTAGACTAGGCTTGGTATATGGACACTGGTGCTAGCTCCCACATGACTTATGATCAGGGTAAGATAAAATCACCTTCTATACCTTTTAATTCTCACTCTATTTTTCTTGGCGATGGTAGTATTATTCATGTCTCTTTTACTGGTTGTTCAACAATTATTTCTCCGAATCAAACATTTTGTTTAAACTCTATTTTACATGTTCTATCCTTGGTTATCCTGAAGTTGTTGTTCTAAATTTTTTCTTTCTAGTAAATTTATTTCCTTTAGTAGAAATAATGAAAGGCAATTTTATTGTCCTTCTTGCCTAGTTTCAAACATGCTACTTTGTCATTTAGTCACTCTAGACTAAACTATTATTTAGATTTAGTTCATTCCGATGTATGGAGCTCTCCTTGCTTTTCTGTTAGTGGCTATCGTTATTATGTAATTTTTGTGGATGATTTTTCACGTTTTGTATGGTTTTATCCATTTGCGCTTTAAATATGAAGTTTTTGATTATTTTCAAAAAATTAAAACTTTAGTTGAAAAGTAATTTTCTACTGCTATCAAAACTTTTCGCTCTGATGATGGCGGTGAGTACACTAACACCAAGTTTCTTAACCTTCTTTCTACTCATAGTATTAATTTTCAAACATCGTGCCCTCATACACCTGTAAGGCCCCGTGAAAATTTTTGCTCAAAAACCCGAAATCTCGTAGTGCCAAGTTAGGAATATGTGTTAGAAATTTTGTTCGGACCTTTTGGATTGATCTGTGCATAAAAATATTAAGGAATAATATTTTTTCAGAAAAGTGCATTTCTGCGGTCCATTATGCGGTCGCATAATAGCTATGGGACTGCATAGTTGCCGCATAGTCAGACAGTATGCTGGTTAGTTTTGAAGCCAACTATGCGGCCAATTATGCGATCGCATAATCAATATGCGGGCCGCATAGTTATCGCATAATCTCCTTGGAATTTTGCGAGGGGCAGTTCTGCGGTGCATTATGCGATCGCAGAACAGGTATGCAGACCGCATTCTTGTCGCATACCCGGGCAGTTTGTTCAGGTTTTGGGGGCCATTTTTGCGGTCCCTTTTGCGGGCCGCATGTCCATTATGCGATCGCAGATTGAGTCGGGGCTCCTATATTCTAACTTTTAAAACCCGACCCCATCCCATTAAAAACACCTCATTAGACCCCTTTTATGCCATTTCACTGCAAATAGAGTGAGAGAGGGAGTTCTAGAGAGAGAAACTAACTCTCACCAAGTCACTACAATCCTTGCCCAAATCTTTGAAGATTTTCAAGTAAAATTTGCTAGGCCTTCATCCTAAGAGGTAAGAACATGTGCCCTAATCTATGATTTCAAAATTTCTATTAAAATAAGTGATTAACAAGTGGGTTCATGGGTATAAGGGTTGATTATCTTGCATGCATAAATGATAATAGGGTATTGGGAGTTTGTGAGTTAAAAAGATAGCAATTGGGGTGTATAATGATAGAAATCTCTTGCAAAAAGGGGTCCTAAAATCACAATGCACACTTAGTGCTTGGTAAAGTATTCAAATGACCTAGAATCTTAATCATGTCCCTAATTCTTGGTTCAATTTGTAATCCTCATGAAATAGATCGAAGTTGCTAGGAAATTCCAGAATTATTGTAAGGATTTAAGGAAAGCTCTGTTGAGGTATGTACGGATAAAACCCCCTCTTCTTAGAATTGAGCTTCCATGGTGTCCGTGCAAATGTTGTAAGTCCGAAATTTGATTGATGTAGTACTTGTTATATCAAATGAACTGGTGTTGTGAGAATATATGTGGAAGGTGCGTCTCCATGTGTTTAATGTGCTATTCTTTGTAAAATTGTGGATGTGTGAAGAACATGAACTATGTGCTAAAATGCCTAAATTGCAAGTCAAGGTTACATTGTCATTATTATAACGAACTAGGTGAATTCCTCTTTATGCTTACAACTTGAATTGCTCTTGTATGTGCCTATGATCTTAAATGGCAAGGTTAATATTGAAAATGGGAATAATGTGAAACGTGAGTTATGGAATGTAGCCTAGTGCCAAGTATTGATGTGGTAATTGTTGCCCCAAGTGCTGATGAACTAATGTATGTGAAACCAAAAAAAATTAAATGAGATGAGTAATAGAAAAAGGGGTAACGTCTTGGTAAGACGGCCTAGATGATCGGGTCGTGATCGGACGCCATGCTACACATATGGTGGTATTGTGTTGGTGATTGAGTCCGGAAAGTGACAATGAGATAGTGATTAAGGTATATGTCTCAAATGAGGCAGCTTAGCCGATCGGGCCGTGATCGGACTCCGCGCAAGAAAGTGGTGGTATTGTGAATGATGATGCAACAATATGGAATGCCCCAACCTAAAGTTACGGAATTTATGTGAAAGCTATGTGGACCTTTTATTTGATAACGTGGTGATGGTTGAAACTTTGTAGTCCTCATGATTTCTTTACTCTTGTATGGTTGCTCTTTCTAACAAGATGGTGTTCAGTTATACATACTAGTACTATTCCATGGTACTAACGTCCCTTTTGCCGGGGGCGCTACATTTTGAATGAATGTAGGTGGTTCTATAGCGGACAGTGCCGACCGTAGCTAGCGGAGTGTCCTCCTCTCAGAAGTCTTGGTGAGCCCCTTTCCTTCAGGGGTTATGTTATACACTTTTTGTTATAAAATTTCCACTTATGAGGTATAGCCGGGGCCTTGTTGCCGGCATTATTATAACTGTCTTTTGTATCCTTAGAGGCTCCGTAGACATTTGTGTGGGTTATGTTCGGGTATTGGATGGGTCACTAGACTATGTTGTAATGCTGAACTTTTGTTTCCCCTAAACTGTAACTGCATGATGTTTTGGGAATATATCTATGGTTTGAGGGTTGTAACTTAAAATAAACTAGTAATGTTTCATGTACGATCTTTCCTACTATCTAATTTAAATGAAAGCATGGTTTCTTGACCATAGTGAGTTGGATAGAAGGTGTCGAAAATGCTTGCTCAGTTGGGTTCACTCGATTGAGCGCCGGTCGCGCCTCCCGAGGTTGGGGCATGACAAACTTGGTATCAGAGCCTAAAGTTTTAAAGTGTCCTAGGATGTCTCGGAGTCGTGTCTAGTAGAGTCCTTCTTATCGGTATATAGTCGACCACATCTATAAGTTGGAGGCTACTTGGTCATTTGGGAATAATACCCTTCTTTGATATTCTGGATCGTGCGGCAATTGTGAAACTATTCCTCCTCTAACTAGTGTATTCCTTTAATTTTCAGTACATGGAACCTAAGAAGAAAGCCAAGACTGACCAAGGAGTCAATGCTGCCCCAGGAGCGGCAGTCGACTCTGTAATTGATGATGTGGGTAAGAACCTGAGGGGTGAGGACATTCCCCCGACTGCTACACCAACCCCTACACCTGCTGAGGGTGCTACTGTCCCTCCCATTGATATTCCTGTTCCGCCTCCAGCCCCAGCTTCCGGTCTTGGTAATTCTGATGGGGATCTTAGGGGAGCTATTCAGATGTTGACTCTGCTAGTGACCTCTCAGGCCTAGAGGTCAAATGTTACACCCAGTTCATTTAGCCAGCAAGGGGATTCCACCAGTTCCAGGGTGCATAGATTTCTTCAGTTAGACCCTCCAGTGTTTAAGGGTGCAAATCCAGAAGAGGACTCCCAGGATTTTATTGATGAGATGCACAAGACCCTCAGGGTTATGCGTACAATTGAGACAGAGGGAGTAGAGTTGGCTGCCTAGCGTCGGAAAGGGGTGGCCTATTCGTGGTTTGAGTTGTAGGAAGATTCTCGTGAGGAGGGGAGCCCTCCGATGAGGTGGAGTGAGTTTGCCGAGGCCTTTGTAGATCATTTCCTGCCTGCTGAGACAAGGGCAGCCCGTACAGCAGAGTTTGAGAATCTGAAGCAAGGTAGCAGAACTGTGTGGGAGTATCACATGGAGTTTGCCCGCCTGTCCAAATATGCTATTCACATGTTGCCCACAATGGAGGCCAGGGTGCGCTGGTTCGTTCAGGGCCTTAATCCTTTGACTATTAATGAGACTTCTACAGCTGCCTTGAATTCTGACATGAATTATGGGAAGATGGTGGCATTTGCTCAGGCCATAGAGAACCGTAAACTGAAGAACAAGATGGAGAGAGAGGGTAACAGAAAGGCCCGATCTACGGGCAACATGGGTGAGTCTCTAGGTGGGGGAAGATCAGCTTTTCGGGGAGGATCATCAGGGCCGTCCCAGTCCATTGCGCAGTCTTCAGCCAGCGTACCGCCATCAGGGCCCAGCCAGCAGCAACAGCGGAGTCGTTTCAAGCCCAGTCAGGGCAACAGGGGATCCCACCAGCGGGGTCGGTCAGGAGAGAGATCCCAGCAGCAGCAGAGGTCCCCGTGCCCCAAGTATGAGAAGATGCACTCAGGGATTTGCTACATAGAGTTACCCATATGCTATGGATGTGGGATGAGGGGCCACATTCAGAGGCATTGTCATGCATCCCGCCAGGGTGCGGGTAGGGGCACGGCACAGTCATTCAGTCCAGCAGCTGCTACATCTTCAGCACCCTCTCCAGCTCGAGTTACTCTAGCACCCGCGGGGCGCGGTGCAGCTAGGGATGGTGCGCAAAGTTCAGGAAGACCCAGCCGGTTCTATGCTATGAGTGGTTGCCAAACTGCAGAGGCTTCTCCAGATGTTGTTACAGGTATTCTGACTGTCCAATCTCATGATGTGTATGCACTTATTGACCCCGGTTCCACCTTGTCCTATGTTACCCCTTTTGTTGCTATGGAATTTGAGATAGAACCGGATCAGCTTCACGAGCCATTCTCGGTATCTACTCCGGTTGGTGAGTCTATTACGGCTGCTCGAGTTTATAGAGGTTGTGTTGTTACGGTGCGTGGTAGGGATACCATGGCCGATCTCATTGAATTGGGGATGATCGATTTTGATGTAATAATGGGAACGGATTGGCTTTATTCATGTTTTGCCAAGCTTGATTGTCGGACTAGAACTATGAGGCTTGAATCTCCTAATGAGCCCGTTGTGGAATGGAAGGGAGATAATGTAGTGCCTAAAGGTCGGTTTATTTCTTACCTTAAGGCCGTAAAGATGATCAAGAAGGGGTATATCTACCATTTAGTTCGGGTCACGAACACTGATACCGAGACACCTAGCCTTGAGTCCGTGCCAGTTGTGAATGAATTTCTCGATGTCTTTCCAGATGAGCTCCCTGGCATCCCACCAGACAGGGAGATTGATTTTGGGATCGATGTGATGCCAGGCACGCAGCCTATATCAATTCCACCTTACAGAATGGCACCGGCAAAATTGAAGGAACTAAAGGAGTGATTGAGGGATTTGAGAAAAGGGTTTCATCTGGCCGAGTGTGTCGTGGGGCGCACCGGTTTTGTTTGTAAGGAAGAAAGATGGGTCGCTACGGATGTGTATTGACTACCGGTAACTTAACAAAGTCACAATCAAAAATAAATACCCTCTACCAAGGATAGATGATTTGTTTGATCAATTGCAAGGTGCTACGTGTTTCTCAAAAATTGACTTGCGATCCGGGTATCATCAATTGAAGATAAGGGAGCAGGATATTCCAGAAACAGCTTTTAGGACTCGGTATGGGCACTTTGAATTTCTGGTGATGTCTTTTGGGCTAACAAATGCTCCGGCGGCTTTCATGGATCTAATGAATCGAGTTTTCAAGCCTTTTCTTGACTCCTTTGTGATAGTGTTCATCGACGATATTCTTGTGTATTCCCGAAGTCGGGAGGACCATGCTAACCATCTCAGGGCAGTTTTGCTGAGTTTTCAGCAGCACCAATTGTATGCGAAATTTTCGAAATGTGAATTTTGGCTTGAATCTGTCGCGTTCTTGGGTCATGTCGTCTCTAGGGAAGGAGTTATGGTTGATCCTCAAAAGATTGCAGCAGTAAAGAATTGGCCTAGACCTACCACTCCAACAGAATTTCACAGTTTCATAGGGTTTGCTGGGTACCACAGAAGATTTGTGGAGGGATTTTCTACTCTTGCCTCTCCATTGACTAAATTGACACAGAACGCAGTTAAGCTCCAGTGGTCAGATGCTTGTGAAAGGAGCTTCCAGGAATTGAAATCAAGATTGACTACAGCACCGATATTAACCCTGCCAGAGGGTACAGAGGGATTTGTGGTGTACTCCGATGCTTCAAGGATCGGGCTTGGGAGTGTGCTAATGCAACACGAAAAAGTTATAGCCTACGCTTCTAGGCAACTCAAGAATCATGAAAAGAACTATCCAACCCACGACTTAGAGCTTGTGACAGTGGTGTTCGCGCTAAAGATTTGGCGGCATTATTTGTATGGGGTCCATGTGGATGTATTTACGAACCACAAGAGCCTTCAATATATTTTCAAGCAAAAGGAGTTGAATCTGAGACAGAGAAGATGGCTAGAGTTACTCAAGGACAATGATATCGATATTCTCTATCACCCGGGAAAGGCCAATGTTGTGGCGGATGCTCTTAGCCGGAAATCTATGGGAAGTTTGGCTCATTTGAAGGCATGTCAATGGCCGTTGGCCCGGGAGGTTCACCAATTGGTTAGTTTGAGAGTTCACCTTGCAGTCTCTACCGAAGGAGGAATAATTGTGTAGAATAGGGTTGAATCATCGCTTGTGGCGGAGGTGAAAGAGAAGCAGTTCAACGATCCATTGTTGGCACAACTGAAAGTGGGGATTCATAAACACAAGACCACAGCTTTTTCTTTTGGCACGGAAGATGGAACCCTACGGTACCAAGGTCGCCTATGCATTCCGAATATTGATGGTCTTCGAGAAAGGATCATGGTAGAAGCTCACACTTCCAGGTATTCCGTGCACCCAGGTTCTACAAAAATGTATCATGATCTCAAGGAAATTTATTGGTGGAACAAAATGAAAAGGGATGTGGCAGACTTTGTGGCTAGATGTCCGAACTGTCAGCAAGTGAAAGCCGAACATCAAAGACCCGGTGGATTGGCACAAAACGTAGAAATTCCGATGTGGAAATGGGAAATGATCAACATGGATTTTGTGGTAGGATTACCACGCACTCCGCGCAATTTGGGTGATCGTGGATCGACTCATAAAATCAGCGCACTTCTTGCCAGTCAAATCTATCGACACATCGGAATAGTATGCTCAGTTGTATATCAAGGAAATAGTCAGGTTGCATGGCACTCCAGTCTCAATCATATCAGATCGAGGGGCTTAGTTCACGGCCAACTTTTGGAAGAAATTTCAGAAAGGTTTGGGTACGCAGGTAAATCTTAGTATAGCTTTTCATCCTCAGACCGACGGGCAAGCGGAGCGGACTATTCAGACGCTTGAGGACATGTTGCGTGCTTGTGCTCTTGATTTCAAAGGTAGCTGGGTTGATCATTTGCCACTCATAGAGTTTGCTTATAACAACAGTTTCCATGCTAGTATCCAAATGGCATCATTTGAAGCATTGTATGGTAGGAGATGTAGATCTCCCATTGGGTGGTTCGAAGTTGGAGAAGCTGAATTGATAGGGCCGGACCTGGTG
Source organism: Nicotiana attenuata (assembly GCF_001879085.1). NCBI lineage: Eukaryota > Viridiplantae > Streptophyta > Magnoliopsida > Solanales > Solanaceae > Nicotiana > Nicotiana attenuata. The sequence goes on along the minus strand of NC_031995.1, from coordinate 40,071,878 downwards.
CATCAGGCTATGGAGAAAGTCAAGATTATTAAGGAGAGGTTGAAAACTGCTCAGAGTCGCCAAAAGTCTTATTTGGACATTCGTCGCAGAGATTTAGAGTTCAAAGAAAGCATTGTATCATGCGGTTTGGAAAGAAAGGAAAATTGAGTCCGAGGTATGTCGGACCTTACAGAATCATTCAGAGGATTGGTCAGGTGGCATACAAGCTCGAGCTGTCACCCAAGATGTCATTGGTACACCCAGTCATCCATGTGTCTATGTTGAAGAAGGTAGTGGGAGATTCGTTCACTATTGTGCCACTTGAAACTATTGAGGTTAATGAATAACGGTCATATAAGGAGATTCCAGTTGCCCTTCTTGACAGGCAGTTCCGGAAGTTGAGAAACAAAGAAATTGCCTCCGTGAAAGTGTGGCAAAACCAGCAGGTTGAAGAAGCCACTTGGGAAGCCGAGGAACAAATGAAAAGGAAGTACCCACATTTGTTTGTATAGCCATGTAATAGCTTCTATGAATTTGGGTTTCTATGAACTCTGTATCCTTTGATTTGGTCTATGTAGAAACTGTTCTATTTTGGTTATATGTTGTCTAAGCGGCCATGGTTGGTGTCTTTATAAGTTATGTCATGTCTATAGACTGTGTATATGTTGTTAGGATATGTTTCTGGGGCTCTCCGACAGGTGGATAGGCCTAGATACAAAGGAAACTCTGGCAAAATTTTTGGAAATTTAGGGAGTTAACCAAATTTGGGGCTGTTGATATGTTTCATGATGTAAAAGGCTGAATTTGTCTAAGGATTGCTAATGAGTGAACCTTGATCCACATTCGAGGACGAATGATCTTAAGTGGGGGAGGATATAAGGCACCGTGAAATTTTTTTCTCAAAAACCCGAAATCTCGTAGTGCCAAGTTAGGAATATGTGTTAGAAATTCTGTTCGGACCTTTAGGATTGATCTGTGCATTAAAAAGTTAAGGAATAATGTTTTTCCAGAAAAGTGTGTTTCTGCGGTCCATTATGCGGTCGCATAATAGCTATGCAGACCGCATAGTCGCCGCATAGTCAGACAGTGTGCTGGTTAGTTTTGAAGCCAATTATGCGATCGCATAATCAATATGCGGGAGCATAGTCATCGCATAATCTCCTTGGAATTTTGCGAGGGATAGTTCTACGGTGCATTAAGCGACCGCAGAACAGGTATGCGGACCGCATTCTTGTCGCATACCCGAGAAGTTTGTTCAGGTTTTGGGGGCTATTCTTGCGGTCCCTTTTGCGGGCCGCATGTCCATTATGTGATCGCATATGCGATCGCAGATTGTGTCGGGGCTCCTATTTTCTAACTTCTAAAACCCGACCTCATCCCATTAAAAACACTTCATTAGACCCCTTTTATGCCATTTCACTGCAAATAGAGTGAGAGAGGGAGTTCTAGAGGGAGAAACTAACTCTCACCAAGTCACTACAATCCTTTCCCAAATCTTTGAAGATTTTCAAGTAAAATTTGCTAGGCCTTCATACTAAGAGTTAAGAACTTGTGCCCTAATCTATGATTTCGAAATTTCTATTAAAATAAGTGATTAACAAGTGGGTTCATGGGTATAACGGTTGATTATCTTACATGCATAAATGATAATAGGGTATGGGGAGATTTTGAGTTAAAAAGATAGCAATTGGGGTGTATAATGATAGAAATCTCTCGCAAAAAGGGGTCCTAAAATCACAATGCACACTTAGTGCTTGGTAAAGTATTCAAATGACCTAGAATCTTAATCATGTCCCTAATTCTTGGTTCAATTTGTAATCCTCATGAAATAGATCGAAGTTGCTAGGAAATTCCAGAATTATTGTAAGGATTTAAGGAAAGCTCTGTTGAGGTATGTATG
>NC_031995.1:40065694-40067619 GCF_001879085.1 Nicotiana attenuata | reverse complement strand
CCTGAATGTAACGCTGTCTAGAAAGATAACTTCCAATAGTTATATTTGTACAAATTTTGAAAGTGGGGATACAATCTAAATGATGTTAAGAGGGGGATATTTGCAATCAGTGGCGAAGTGCTAGTCAAAGAATAGTAAGTATATTTACTTTTCTGATGAGAAATAGTGTACGGGTGAAAAATACTTAAGATTTATATTTGAATATTGCTACTTAGATGTAAAAAAATATAGATAATGTAACTAAATTATAGTGAAGCATTATTTTTTCAATTGAAAAGACACCAAGGTGATTTTTTTAAAATTAGGGCTTAAACCCCGAAGGGAGCCTTTATAAAATTTCTCAACGGCCAAGGGAGAACCTAGGCCGAAGAAGGGGTTTGGAAATAGTTTTCAACCAGCAATAGATGCACCTCAATTAGAACCTCACTAGTTGTGTCATTGCCCCAAGCGCAAAGATACACCAAGGTGATTGAATCTTACTATACAAGAAAAAAGAAAAATAGAGTTCGCGATAAACCGTCGACCTAATCTCATTACGTTTAAGAAAGAGGAAATAATCATTATCTCATTACGTTTAAGAAAGAGGAAATAATCATTCTTTATACAAATGGATAATCAAAGACTAACATTAGTTTATTAAAGACCACCATGGTTAGTGAAACAAAGGAATCAAAAAGTCATTCCTAAAATTGTTGAAGATTCATCTCATGATCGTTTCTATCTTTCTTCTAATTAAGCGTTTTCTTAAAAGACACTTGTGTTTGACCCAAAAATTGCTTTTGCGAATAAACAGTTAAATTTGTATTTTTCAGGGCGCGCTACTAGGAATTTGTTTGATTCGAGATAATTATAAATAATAAATGATAATAAATAAAAAAGTGCGGAATAGATTAAATAAAATGATGAATCAGAGAAAATTCTTCTTAATTTCCGATCCCTAAGCAATATTCGATCGTGGGAGTGATTGAATTACAAAACTATTGAAAAAGAACCTAATACAAGGTGATATTTTGTATAAAGAGGGTTTTTCTTCTCTTTTCTGATGCCCTTCTCTTGAAGCGTTAGGGCGTCCTTAACAGTGGTAGATGGAGTGATATCGTTCTGATTTTCGAGCCAGTACGCCAGGGGGTTAGGTAATGGAGAGCAAAATCCTCGATAGTGGTAATCATTCCAGCATAACATTGATATCCATGATCTAGGAATGTGGTTGACTGAGTCTTCGAATATGTATGCCCACCACTCGAATGCTTGACCTTATGATGACCATTATCCCCGTATCAAGAGGGCTTGCGAAACCCGGCAGTAGGTCCCACCACTCATCTCAATCTCTGGATCTCACTTGCCACGTGGGACTTTTTGGGCGTGCCAAGTGAAGAGGGTAAGTTTTTATAATGACCCAAACCTAGGGAGGCATGGATGGCACCCGGTGGCGTACTAGCCCAAGCGAACCACATTGTAACTCTCTTTTATTCTTTGTAACTATCATGGGCCAACATGACCACAACTCGTAATGTATAACTATAAGTGGGCAAACACTGTATCAATGAACCATCTTTCTTAACACATGAATACATATGGGCCGTCAAGGCCTCTGACATACTGTACAAAATGAACCTCTATCTACAAAGCCTCTAAGATTATTTGACATCAAATGGGACAGGGTACTGGCCAACCCATAAGTCTGTAGCTAAAACTCTGACATGATGACTTATAGACTCGGCTGCACTCTGAACTGAGGTGGAGTCTTACTGATCCTTCGCTGAATGCTGACCTCGTCTACTATGAGGGCTCGTCAAACTGATTATCTATACCTGCAAGCATGAATGCATCGTCCCTAACGAAAAACGAATGTACTGTACGAATAACTAGTACCGACGTATGTAAGGACGGAACGTCGAAAACACTAAACGAGTAAACGGTAACAA
>NC_031995.1:40018670-40065594 GCF_001879085.1 Nicotiana attenuata | reverse complement strand
TCCTACCCTGCTACCGCGAATAAACGAGGATGTACGTCAATGAAAACAATTACAAAGGAGTCTAGAAATGGCTTGAAAACCCGATTCATAAGCTCCATGAAAGCTGCCGGGGCGTTGGTTAGCCCAAAAGACATGACAAAGAATTCAAAGTGACCATAGCGAGTTCTGAAAGCGGTCTTAGGAATATCCTGCTCTCTGATCTTCAATTGGTGATACCCGGACCGCAGATCAATTTTGGAGAAGAACTTTGCACCTTGCAATTGGTCGAACAAATCATCTATCCGAGGCAAAGGATATTTATTCTTGATGGTGACTTTGTTAAGCTGCAGATAATCATTGCACATCCAAAGCGACCCATCCTTCTTTCTGACAAAAAGAACCGGAGCACCCCACGGCGACACACTCGGTCGTATGAACCCCTTCTCCAATAAATCCTTCAGCTGCTCCTTTAACTCCCTTAACTCTGCTGGCGCCATTCTATATGGTGGAATGGATATTGGCTGAGTATCTGGCAATACATCAATCCCGAAATCAATCTCCCTATCTGGCGGAATCCCTGGAAGCTCATCCCGAAACACTTCAAGAAACTCATTCACAACTGGCACGGACTCGAGGGTAGACACTCCTGAGGTGGTGTCCGCCACCCAGACCAAGTGATAGATACACCCCTTCTTTATCATCTTCGAAGCCTTAAGGTAAGAAATAAACCTACCCTTTGGCACCACACCATTTCCTTTCCACTCGATAACCGGCTCGTTAGGGAACTCGAGTCTCATGACTCTCGTCCGGCAGTCAAGTTTGGCAAAGCACGAATAAAGCCAGTCCATCCCCATGATTACATCAAAATCTACCATTCCAAGCTCAATAAGATCGGCCGTGGTAACACGACCACACACCGTAACAACACAATTCCTATAAACTCGCGAGGCTGTAATAGAATCACCAACCGGAGTCGATACAGAGAACGGCTCATGAAGCTGTTCGGGTTCTGTCCCAAAACTTGAAGCAATGAATGGGGTGACATAAGATAAAGAGGACCCCGGATCAATAAGAGCATAGCAATCAATAGCCTGAACGGACAAGATACCTGTAACAACATCTGGAGAAGCCTCAGCACTCTGACGACCACTCAAAGCATAGAACCGGCTAGGTCCACCCCTACCACGAGCTCCACCCCTAGCTGCACCGCGCCCTGCTGGAGCTGGAGGACGCACTGATGATGTAGCAACTGAAGAACCGGATGACTGGGCAGATCCCCTACCCATACCCTGACTGGGCGCACGGCAGTCCCGCTGGATGTGACCTCTCACCCCGCACCTATAACATACCGGGATATCCAAATAGCAAGTCTCTGTATGGAATCTCCCACATTTGGGGCATGTAGTTCCCCCCTGCTGCTGAGACCCCACTCCTGGACGACCGGACTGACGGGACCTCCTACTGTCTGAACCTGGTCTCGAATGACTGCCCTGCTGATAACTGTGCACAGATGGCGGTGCACTCGCTGAGGACTGAGCATATGACTGGGATGGCCCTGATGACCCTCTCCCCGGAACTGGTCTCCCTGAGTGGCCCATTGACCGGGCCCTGCTGCTGCTCTCCCTTTCTGCCCGAATCTTCAACTTTCTAGCCTCTGTGGCCTGAGCGAATCCTACAATCTTTCCATAATTCATATCTGAGTGCAAGGCCGCTGTAGCAGCCTCATTCACCACCAAAGGACTAAGACCCTGAATGAAGCGCCGAACTCGAGCATCCATGGTCGACACTAACTGAGGAGCATACTTGGACAACCTCACGAACTCCATGTGGTACTCCCAAACACTCATGCTGCCCTGTTTGAGAACCTCGAACTCAGTGGCACGGGCTGCCATTGTCTCGGTAGGCAAGAAATGGTCCATAAAGGCATCTACAAACTCGTCCCATCTAGCCGGAGGTCTTCCCTCCTCACGGGAATCCTCCCACATCTCAAACCACGAACGCGCTGCTCCCCTCAACCTGTATGAAGCCAACTCAACCCCCTCTATCTCTGTAGCCTTCATCACTCGAAGGGTCTTATACATCTCATCAAGGAAATCCTGCGGATCGGCCTCTGGGTCTGTGCCTGAGAATTCTGGAGGGGCCAATCGTAGAAACTGGTGGACTCTGGAGCTGGCAGAATCTCCCTGTCCGCTGGAGGACACAGGGGCATCATGAGATCTCTGGGCCTGGGCGGCCACTAGCTGGGTCAACATACGGATGGCTCCTCTAAGGTCCCCATCAGAAACCCCGGGACCGGAAGCTGGAACTGCATCAGAATCAGGAATATCGGCGGGAGGGATGGTGGCACCCTCTGCCGCAGCCGGAACAGGAATGCTTGGATCTGGAATAGATGGACCGGGCAGATTCAAGGCTGGGGAGTCACTCTCACCCACGGCATCAGGTACATGATTCACAGCCTCACTCGGGGTGGCATTGGCCCCAAGGCCGAGTCTAGCTCTCTTCTTAGGTGCCATTACTGAAAAGATTTCGGAACAAAGCACGAGTTAGACATAGATACTTTCACATTTCACTTCACCGCACGATACAGCTGACAAAGAAGTGGGAAATTTCCTAAATGTCCATGAAGCCCCCCACTTATAGATGTGGTCGACTTCACACCGATAAGTAGGGCTCTACCAGACATGGCTCCGAGACACCCTAGGACTCCTTTAAAACCTTACGCTCTTATACCAAGTTTGTCATGCCCCAAATTCGAGGAACATGACCGGCGCTCGACCGGGTAGCCCCAGTCAAGCGGACCTGGGTGCGTTTCCTACCCCACATGCTACCCCGCATTCTTTCATTACTAATTGGCCAAAAGAAATAACCATTTACAATTAAAAACACCTTTTTATTACAAAGCATACACACGGTACGTGATTTCTTAGCGTGGTTTACATTTTACATAGCCCAACATACAAGATACATATCACTTTAGTTCATGACCCACATTTTCTGTCTACGGAGCCTCTAACATTGAAAAAGGATGATACATTACTTGCCGGTAACAAGGCTCCGGCTATACCTTATACAAATATCAAGACAAGATCCCAAAACGAAGGCGGCATGAGCCACACAGGGCCTCGAAAGGAAAGGGGCTCACCAATTCAGCAGATGGAAAGTGATGAGGAGCTATGGTCAGTGGACTGGAGTACCTGCTATGGATCCACCTACAATCATAACACAAATGTAGCACCCCTGGCAAAAGGGGCGTCAGTACACTGGAATTGTACTGGTATGTATGAACAAACTTTGCCCCAAGTAAACATCAAGCCATAGACAAGTAAGTAACAGTAATAGAAACAACAATCAAATCCATAAGAAGGAACAATCAAGCCAAACAAGTTTTACAAACTCTCCTGTTTCCCATTCCACATTTCCACATCAATAAATTTTGCATTTTTGCTCATATTTTCATTTCAACACTGATTTCGATCACTTTCCACCCTTATTACCTCGGCCAGCCTTATTACCTCGGCCACCCTTATCACCACAACCCACACCTTATTATTTCGTGTTGCGGCGCGCAACCCGATCCCACCGTCATTTCATAAACAATCACAACAACAACAATGAACAATTCACAGGGATCACAACAACACTTCTTAAGAAGTAGCAACAATAATTTACAAGTGTTTTACGTTACAACAATACTTGTCCACGATAAGCCATAGATGTTACTATCACAATTATTCCAGTTGCATCACTTACAATTTCCTTCCGTCATTTGTTTCTCAGCTAATACCACATATCATATTCGCAATCATGCCAACCACACGAATTTCAATATTTACCCACGTAGATGCCACATACCAAACATTTGAACACCAACAAGGCGATTTTACAAGGTCAAGGTTAGCCATACATACCTGGAACTGAATTCCTTTTTAATTTCTATTTCCAATTCACCAAATAATCTAGCAACGTCAATATAGTGCACAAATTAATACACATAACTTAGAATTCAAGGTTCAAAATCACTACCCGAACATATTTAGGTTATTAACCCCTTCTTTGCATAAGTCTTTGCTCCCACCCAATTACTCCTACTAGATTTTAGGTTTTAATAGACATGCATGCACAATTTCAACCATAACTTTCAAGAATTAATGCATGACACTTCCCCCCCCCCCCCCCTTAGTTTAAACCTGAAAATCAAGGAAAAAGGTTAGGGATTTTACCTGTACGGACGGGGATGAGGAAAATTACTTTGAATTTTCCCGGCCCGGATAGTTTTGAAGAACCAAATTGATGGAAATCGCTTTCTCTCTCAAGAACCCTCTCTTCCTCTCTCTTATTTTTTCAGAAGAATGTTAAAAATGAGGGGTTGGGGTGTTTTATTACAAAGGGGTCGGGTTTTAAAATTTAGAAAAATAGAAGCCCGAGCAAGATCTGCGGTCGCATTCTGTGATCGCAGAATCGAAATGCGGTCCGCAAATTGGACCGCAGAAGTGCTCCCAAAACTCTGAAGGGTCTGTTTGGGTCTGCGACAGGAATGCGGAGGTCGCATTTTGCACCGCAGAACTGACCTCCACAAATCCTTGAGGAATTTGTGCGACGATTATGCGGTCCGCATATTGGTTATGTGATCGCATAATGGACCGCATCTTCAACATCAATTTTGACAATTCTTCTGTTTCACTCTGCGGCAGAAATGCGGTCCGCATAACTGATCTGCGACCGCATTCTGGACCGCATAATGGCAATTTTCTGGAAAATTTTGACTCTTGGTTTTTAAGTGCAAAATCAGTAAAATATTACATATTCTCAACACATATACGGAAATTTTGACACGAAGAAGTGTTATGCCTTGAGTACAAATTTCACGGGGGCCTTACACCTGATGTACCAGAAGATCCGAATCGCCAATTACGAGCAGCTGTTGTGTAATCATATCGATGGCCAAATTGAGTCCCATAATGCAAGCCTCGTATTTTGCCATGTTGTTGGCGCATGGAAACCTAATCTTTGTGGATACCGGGTAATGTTGGCCTGTTTCTGATACCAAAACTGCTCAAATGCCCACTCCTTTGAAGTTTGTAGCTCCATCGAAGAACATTCTCCAACCGTCGTAGGCTTCAGCAATGTCTTCTCCTACAACAATACTTCTTCATCGAGAAAATACATTTTTATGGGTTCGTATTCTCCTCCCACAATATTTTCAGCAATGTGGTCTGCCAATTCTTTTCTTTTGACCGCCTTTTGAGTTACATATACGATATCGAACTCACTTAAAAATATCTGCCACTTGGCTAACATCCTGGTTGTCATGGGCTTCTGAAAGATGTACTTCAGAGGGTCCATCCTGGATATGAGGTATGTGGTATAGGCAAAAAAGTAATGCCTCAATTTCTGAGTTGTCCAGGTCAAAGCACAACAGGTGCGTTCCAGCAGAGAGTATCGTGCTTCGTAAGGTGTGAACTTCTTACTCAAGTAGTATATGGCTTGCTCCTTTCTTCATATTTCGTGATGTTGTCCTAAAACACATCTGAAAGCTCCATCTAATACAGAGAGATATAGTAGAAAAGGTTTCCCAGGTTTTGGCGGGACTAGGACTGGCGGTGTAGACAGGTATTCCTTGATTTTGTCGAAAACCTTCTAACAATCTTCGGTCCAACTTGTTTCAGCATCATTCCTCAACAGTTTGAAGATGGGTTCACATATAACCGTGGACTGTGCTATGAAGTGGCTGATGTAGTGGAGACGTCCTAGGAAACTTATCACGTCCTTTTTGCTGTTTGGTGGTGGTAACTCCTGGATAGTTTTAACTTTGGATGGGTCCAACTCGATTCCTCGGTGGTTGATGATGAACCCCAGCAGCTTTCCTGCGGGAACCCTGAATGCACATTTTACAGGGTTCAATTTTAGATTGTACCTCCTTAGCCTGTCAAAGAACTTTCTCAAATCCGCTACGTGATATGCGGCCCACATGGACTTGATGATGACGTCGTCAACAAACACCCCTATTTCCTTGTGTATCATATCATGGAAAATGGTCGTCATGGCCCTCATATAAGAAGCCTCGTCATTCTTCAGACCGAATGGCATCATCTTGTAGCGTTATACCCCCACGGCGTGATGAAAGCTGTTTTCTCTGCGTCTTCCTCATCCATCCAGATCTGGTGATAACCCGCGAATCAATCTACAAAGGATTGGATTTCATGCTTGGCGCAATTGTCGATCAGGATATGTATGTTTGGCTGTGGAAAGTCGTCCTTGGGACCTGTTCTCTTTAAATCTCGATAGTCGACACATACTCTAACTTTCCCATCCTTCTTCGGAACTGGTACAATGTTGGCTAACCAGGTTAGGTACTTAACTACCCTGAGGACTTTGGCTTTGACAACAATTATTTTGAAACAAAACCCGTCTTCAGAAAAAATTACTGAAAACATCTAAAATGCCTAGCATGGCTATAGAAATAAATTTAGGATAAATGCCAAGCTACCTAGGGACTCGGCGGGCTCGGGATGGTGTGACAGTCCAATTCCTGAGAACAGCTCCCTTCTCCACAGTTTGAATGGCGAGGCCTTCTTCTTTCTCCTCCTTAATTATCGCACCGCAATCTATATCCTCGTCCTCTAGGAACGAATTGCTCAGCCCAGCTAAAGCTTCTTCCTCTGCAGTTCCCCATATTATATCAACCTGGTGAAAAGTCTGACCCAGATGTGGCACTGGTTGCTCGAGAGGGTAATAAGGACCACACCATGGCGACGACCAATCATCATATTCTTGCCATGTATGTTGATATCCGAGCCCGAAACTTGTGCCATGATGTTTTAGTTGTATCGGTTTAGTAATGCCCTAGAGATTCTTCCCAAGCCTTTTGACGGGTTCATACCCAGACCATGCCAGTATGCTTTCTATTTTGTTGCTCCACCACTTGTCCTTCTCAATTGCGTTGACATGTTCAATGTGATGATAAGTTTCTCTACCCAACCTTCTTCTATTCTCGATAATCCGAATAGTTTGACTGGTGTAAATGGGGTTACTTCCATCTCCGTGAATGATCACCTCCAGATGATCCCATTAAAACATCACGGCCTGGTGTAGTGTGGAAGCTACGGCCCCAGCAGCGTGTATCCAAGGTTGACCCAACAGAAGATTGTATGTAGATGATATGTCAAGCACTTGGCATTCAACATCAAACCAAGTTGGCCCCACGTTCAGGCGAAGGTTAATCTCTCTAATTGTGGCCCTTTGAGACCCATCAAAGGCTTTCACGTTCATACTTCCTGCCCGTATCTCATGGAAATCTTTTCCCAACCTTCTAAGACTAGTCAATAGGCAAATGGTGAGGCTTGAACCTCCATCTGTTAGGACCCTGGCAATGAATTTGTCTTCAAACTACACCGTGATATGCAATGCCCGGTTGTGACTTAACCCTTCAGGCGGTAATTCATCCTCGTAGAAGGTAATCTTATGGCTTTCCAACACTTGCATACTATGTTGGCCATTTCTCCGCATGTGATATTGTTGGGCACATAAGCTTCATTCGACACCTTCATCAAAGCATTCTTGTGCGCCTCCGAATTTAGCAATAGTGATATGATGGATATCTAAGCAGGGGTTTTGTTCAAGTGATCGACAACGGAGTATTCCCTCGCTTGTACTTTCCTCCAAAGATCATCCGGTCAAGTTTCAATGAAATGTTGCTTAGTATTAGCCTCCTTGCTCGATCCTCCCAAATGTTCGGGTGTGTAGATCCTTCCTGTTCTTGTCATTCCTTGTGCAGCTTCAGATTCTTCCATTTTTGCTTTTCCCTTTCGCCTAGCTTCGACAACGTAATCCCAAGGTATGGCCTTGCAATAGAAAGGACGTGTGGTTGCTACTATCACTGTGAAAGGTGTGGCCACTTCTACCTCAATTAGAACAGGTGTGGTTGCAGGTGAAGCTACCTCTACCTCAAACGGAACCGATGCGGTTATCTCAACTTCGACTGACGTCTGTATCTGTACCACAATAGGAGTGAGTGTGACGGTGGGTTTAAAATGATCGCCTTCTCAAGTAAACCCGATCAACCCCTCAGGATCCCATGCTTCATCCGTATCTATCACATGTACCCCATCACCCCGATGATCTCGGAAAGGATTGTTATGGACGTTCGGCGCAACTTCCTTTACCTGTATGATCTTGTTATCAATCAATGTCTGGATCTTATCTTTCAATGTTCGGCATTCGTCAATAGTGTGCCCCTTTATACCGGAATCATATGCACAAGTTTTGTTTGGGTTGACCCATTGGGATGAGTTCTCCACTACCACATCAGGAATAGGAGTGACATAACCAGCGACCTTCAACCTTTCGTACAGCTGGTTGATGGGTTTAGCAATAACGGTGTATTGTCTGGGTGGCTTGTGTTCAAAGTTAGGTCGGGGTTTCTAGTAATTTGGACTAGTTGGAGGTGAATGATAGTAGGCTGGCTGGGTGTTATAAGTGTGACATGCAGTGTGGGTTGGGAATATCTAGGAGATGATGGTTGGTATGTGGGTGGAGGTGTTTGGTATGTGGGTGGAGGTGATTGGTATGTGAGCGGAGATTTTGGGCCTTGGGCTACAATTACTGCCCCCACTTCTTTCTTCTTTGATATGCCACCCAATTGTAATGCTTTGTTTGTGGCCTGCAGTGCCTCGAAATTTGTCACCATCCCGCTTTTGATACCCTCTTCAATTCTTTCTCCATGTTTGATGATATTAGAGAACTTGTGATTCTCAATGACCATTAGCCTTTCATAATATTATGGGTCCTGTGCCCTGACAAAGATTTTGTTCATTTGTTCTTCTTCTAGCGCTAGTTTGACCATGGCTACTTTTGACCTCCACCGAGTAGCATACTCGCGGAAAGTCTCAGTTGGCTTCTTCTTCAAATTCTAGATGTAAAAGACATCCGGTGCATTCTCCGTATTGAACCTGAATCGGTCCATAAATTCTGATGCAATGCTCACCCAATTGGCCAACTTCTTAGGGTTCTGGCGTATGTACGTGGACATGTCATCTCCGGTAAGACATCTCATGAAGAGCTTCATTTGGATCCTTTTATTTTTTCCGACCCCCACGAGCTTGTCACAGTAAGTTCTCAAATGAACCTTGGGATCACCTGTTCCATCAAAAATTTCAGACTTGGGAGGTTTGTAACCCTCCGGCAGTTCCACGTCTTGTTGTATGTACTGATCCTCATAATTCAGACCTTCTACCCCTTTGCCTCGTTCGACACCCTGAACTAGACTTTTCAATTTCTTGAGTTCCTTGGCCATGTTCTTGATGAGCAGGACCTTCTTAGCGGATTATGGTGTATAGGAGGTTCGTTGAGTGGAGTGAGGTACGGTTTTTACGTATATAGGGTTGTTTTGGTGAGTGCTAGGGATTTGGGTGTAGTGGTGGTCGTTGGTTGAGTTTTGAGGATTGATAATAGGTTGTGGTATGTTCTGAGGAGTGTGATAGGTAGTGGCTTGTGGGTACTGGATTGGTTGATGATGGTGTTGTGGTGGAGTTGGTATTGGTAAAGGATTGGGATTTTGAGGTGGAGTTGCATATTGATTGAGTGCGGGAGGATTTTGTGGATGCTGGTTTGGCGTATTTTGGGGAGGTGCTGCGTTTTTGGTATTTTGTTGGTTGATGTCGGGGACGTTCAGGGTGAGGGAGAGGTTTTCCAAGTTTTGATCCTGCTTGAGTTCCCCTTGTTACTCCAGTATCTTCTGTTCCAACCGCAAAACCAAGTCATTTGGCACCGGAGTACTCCAGCCGTCTGAAGTTTCCGCTTTCTCGGCATTTTCCTTTCGAATACCACTCAAGTCATCCATCTTAGCTTTCCCTGTACTTTTCGTATTACTTGGAGTAGGAGGAGGTGGAGGGCCTCTAGATCTGGTATGATATGCTGATGATGCCAGTATGTGTAAACCAACCTTAGGGGATGGGAATAATAAAGAATAAAGTAAAACAAAAGGTAAACAAGTCAGTAAGGATTCTGAAAAGTTTGTAGTATTTAAACACATATAGTGGCGATGTAAATTCGCATCCGAATTTGGGAGCCTCGTTGTGCCCGAGGTAGGCCTAGCGACAAATAGATTTGGAGAAATTTAGTGCCAAAATTGCCTCATTTCATTAATGTAAAAGGTAGACAACCCAAAATGATATTAAATAAGATAAGTCACTAATGGCACTTGGCCTTATTACATTTGAAAAGCAAGTAAATCTAATCTACTTGGTCCCAGAAGGACCTTCTCCAGGCTGGATGCTCTTGTCGATCAGATCCCCCTGTTCGCACAGGTTCAGCAGTAAGGATGCTCTTGCAAAATGTCCTCATTCGTTTCCCTCGGCGTTTTGGCAATCGGTGACTCTCTTTCTCATTTTCCCCTCCAATTCCATCAGATTGTACTCCAAATATTCGAGCCTTTCACTGGATTTAACAGCCCTCTCTTTCCACTCATTGATCATTTCCATATCGGCCTTGTGTTAATCCATATGCTCGGCTTTAGACTCACGAACCCTTTTGCGTAATTTGTTATACTTCACCTGCGCTTCGGCAACTTCGTCTATGACCCTGTTTCTTGGGCCAACCCTTGGCTCGAATATTCCCCCTATGTTATCATCCAACCAGTGAGGGGTAGAAGTACGCATGACCGACATGATATCGATCCAGCTCGATGGTATCCTTTTCCACGATAATCTTCAAGTGCCACATCTGTTGTGCTTCACTTTTATATGGGATGGCATCACCCTGAAAATCGGCTGTGAAGTGACTCATTTTAGCGACTTGTGGTATGACCTGCTTCCTGCCTGTTTCATAACCCTGAGGGGAGCATAAAGGTACTCTGTCTCCATCTGCATTTTTGTATTGCATAAGGCTACCATTCTGCCTTCCGAGACTAAACTCTGTCTCCATCTACATTTTTGCACTACATAAGGCTACCATTCTGCCTTTCGAGGTTAAGCTCTACCTCCATCTGCATTCTCTGCATTGCATAAGGCTACCATTCTGCCTTCCGAGACTAAGCACTGTCTCCATCTGCATGGTTGAAATATCGCCACTTCATTTACACTTGCATGGCTGAAAGATCACCGCTTTGTTTTACATTCTGCATCGCTGAAATATCGCCACTTCATTGACACTTNGGCTCTTCCGATTTACATTCTGCATGGCTGAAAGATTGCCACTTTATTTACGCTCGCATGGCTGAAATATCGCCACTTCATTTACACTTGCATGGCTGAAAGATCGCTGCTTTATTTTACATTCTGCATTGCTGAAATATCGCAACTTCATTTACACTTGCATGGCTGAAAGATCGCTGCTTTATTTTACATTCTGCATTGCTGAAATATTGCCACTTCATTTACACTTGCATGGCTGAAAGATCGCCGCATTATTTTACATTCTGCATTGCTGAAATATCACCACTTCATTTACACTTGCATGGCTGAAAGATCGCCGCTTTATTTTACATTCTGCATGGCTGAAAGATCGCCATTTTGTTTACGCTCGCATGGCTGAAAGATCGCCAAACACTGCATCTCATGGGCTAAAAGATCGCCAATCTGTCCGAAGGCGTCATTGTTCGGAGGCACCATTTTCATAGCCCGAGAACGACATGCCATGGCCTGAGGACCCCTTTTAATCTTTTGCATATCATTATTCAAAGGCATCATGGTTTGGAGGCATCATTCTCATAGGCCGAGAGCATCATTTCATGGACTGCGAATCCTTTATTATACGCTTCATGGCCCAGGACATCATGGTCTGAGGACGTCATCCTAACCGTCCAAAGACAGCATTCATGGTCGGACGGGAATTTGCATCATGTTTAAATTTACAATATATGCCCGTATGTACTTATTTGCAGGTAAACCGACGAGCAACGGCCATCTCGGCAGGAGCGATTCCGCTCCAGTTCCCGCAGCCCTATTAGACCATAACCTGAATATTGCGTCTGTTCTTGAAAGGTCTCCATCGGCATACTCCGCCGACGATTCCCGAATGATTCCTGTAAGATCAGGGATATGTAGGCAGCTCAGAAGCCAGGGCACGGCCAAACCTCTTCAAGCCGTTTCATCCGGTCAAAATCGGTCATCATATCTTTACCCGATAACTCTTTCATCCTTCCTGGGTAAAGAGGGGCAGCTGTTGATACCCAATTATTCCCTGTATTTTTAAATATGCAAAATACCCTCAAAATAGCCTATATAGGCATATATAAGTACATCCCAAGGTCCTATTATTATTCCTTCAATTTTCAAAGATTTTTAAATCAATTTACTGCCCTATTTTATCAAGAAAGACCCAATGATGGTCCCCAAAATTATCATTTTTTTGGTGATTCATTTATTGGATTCTCACGTTTGTACGAAAATATGGCCAAGACATTTTTCATACATTTTTTTAAAATTTATTTGGTATTTTTAAGGATACAATTGCATAATTGCAATATTGGCCATTTTCAAGTTTAAATCCGTCTCATATTTATAAAATGAGATTTTATATTTTTAGATTAATAATTATATATTATAAGTCATTTTAGTACTTTTAATTTATTTTCAGAAATTCGTTTATTATTTTTTATAAATTAAAAGGGAAAAAGAGGCTATTTAACTTATAGCCACATTTGGCTTTCTAATATGGCCTAATTAAACCCAAGCCCCAACCCAAATTAGACCAATCCAATACCCAGCCCAACTATCCTACCCAACCCACCTATCCGATCCAATTTGGATCGTTGATCATTCAGATCAACGGTCCCCATTTAACCTACCTAAATTAAACCAAACGACCCCCCAATACCCCTTATTTTTCTCTTACTCGTCTCTATATCTCTAACCTCTGGTTCTCTCTAGAACCTTCCCCATCCCCTCCTCTCTGATGGATTCTGCTCATCTTCTCCGGTCACCCTCCAACCTAGATCTATGGTGGTTTCACCACCCACTAAGCCACTTGTGGCTCCTCACGTTTGGTTGACTGAAGCTCCATGACTCGACCATGAAGGGTTATGTCCAGACCTCTGTCAATTCGAGTCCCACGGCCATCTCCGGCCTTGTTCCGGCAAGCTATGTCTATTTCGAAGCCTGGTCTCGTCTCCTTTTTGCTTAGATCCAAGCCTTTCTTGGGTTCCTCTGAAAACCCTAGTTTTGAGGTTTTTCTGATCTCTTTAGATCTGTTCCATATCCATGCTTTCCTTAAGATTTTAAACGATTTTCCTGGCTTTTCTTTCAAAAACTACTTTCAAAACCATTTCTTTTCCGATCTAGGGTTTTTCTGAGAGTATTTAAATGTTTCTCTGACTTTCTTTTTTGTGTGTATTTGCCTCTATTGTGTTCTTGTATTTTTCTTCTACCATGTTCGTGTATGCTTCTTCTACGGTGTTCTTGTATGCTCTTTCTACTATATTTTCTTATACTGTGTTCTTGCATGCTTTTTCTACTGTATTTTCCTCTACTGTATTCTTGTGTGTTTCTCCTACTGTATCTTCCTTTACTATTTTCTTAAGTGTTTCTTATTAAGTTCCACATACTGAGTTCTGGTTAAGCTTCTTCTAAAAAACATCTTAATATGCTTCTCCCACTGTTCTTATCAATTTTCCCATTATGTTTCGAATTAGTTTCTTCTACTTTGTTTCCTTTGAGCTCTTCTATTGTGTTCTACATGTTACTTTTCTATCATGTTTCTCATGAGTTTCTGTTGCTGAAAGAAGCGTGTTAGAAGTTTTTCAGTCCTTTCTTGAGACCTCTAAACCTGTTTCGATTTAATTACTTGCCCTCTCATCTTTGCACTCGATTAATAGTGGAAACCCTAGAATTCGGGGGTTCTTCCAGGTTTGGCTATGTGATTTGCCTGAACTAGGGTTTTATTTCAAAACCCCCAACTCTTCAGACCAATTTCGAGTCTCTGAACTGAGTTAGGACATCCTTGTCTTTCATACGACTCTGACTTTTGCTAAACTCTTCTAAACTCTTTTACACTGGATTTATCTACTGATTTTACAATGACACGACATCTTCTTTCATGCTTGACATGTCTGTATGCTCTTTATATGTGATGAACTTCCCTCTAAAATGGCTTTCGAATTTGTGATTAGTTCAGAATCCCTTCTGAATAGGTTTGATTGATTTTCTTTCCTTGTTTGCTGATTTTCCCTGTGACTCGACTTAAGTTAAAAACCTTTCTCAGCTTTTCTGACTTGGTTCATTCATACAAAATCTCTGACCTCTGATTTACTGGCTACTAATTGATTTTCTTACCTTAATTGTACAACCGCGTATTTCAAAATTCTGTACTTAAATAAAACTTCTATGTATTTACCCCTAATTGCCTACTTTGCACAAAGTGCTTATTTAATTTCTTTCCTCAAATAGTTTTTACCCGTTTCTGAAATCCTTAATTAAGGGAAGTCTTGTTTGATTGATTCTTAATTGATATTCAGTTCCTTAACTACTTGCTTGCCTTATTTCTACCTGATTTTCACACTATAAAGGCACGACCCTTTCACAAACTCAACAGAATTCACAATCCTTCTGATCTCATACTCACACACAATAGTGTTCTCTCTTCTTGTCTGCACTGTGGCCTGTTTACAAGACCTACTACTTTTCTTTCTTTGTTTCTTTAAAACCGATATGTCCTGATTTAAGCTTCAGCATCACAACAATGTGTTTCTTTACAGTTTGTGTATTCATGCCTACTTACTGTTTCTGTAGAGTTCAATATTTAAATTAGTATGGTGACCTCTTTTTGTTTGTTTTTGCTATGAATCCCTACTCCCTACCCCCTTATGTGTTTGAGTTATGGTTTAAGATATGGCAATATATAAGTTATTGTCCATGAATTAAAATTGGATCCTTTGGGATCCCAACCTCTAAATAGTGTGTTCTAACAGGCTTATGGGCATACTAACACTCCCTATTGCTGGGTATGCCCACAGCCTGCTCTTGCCTCTTTCAACTTTCCTATTTCCCTACACCCCTATGTGCATTTATTTGTAACTGTTTCCCTTTCCCTTTCCCCCTTTCAGCACTCTATTTCTGCACTTGCACTCTCTCTTAGTCCCTATGTTCTGCCCCCTCTTATGAGCCTTTCCTTGGGACCTTGAGTTCCCTCTAAACTTGGACACTTGACGGCTGGCCCTTCCACACTGCACTATGTCTTAATCTGGTGATACATTTGGGTGTGAGCACTGCCCGGAGTCCATATGAGACTCTTAGGGAACTCGACACATCCAAATGGGAGAAAGGCTTTGGATCGTGATCTCATTGGAGTTGGTTTACTTCATATTTCAGACAGGCAGTCTGAACCAGGCTCTCCTTGGTTATACTTTTTAATTTCTGATGTATTCTTTTATTTTTCTGGGCTGCAATAATTTGTAATAAACTCTTGGAGATTGCTAGTGAAAAAGGGAGGGATAACTATGTATGCAAAGGGTAGATATCCTGCCTATAGGTACTTTCTGAATTTCTGCACTCTCATATAGATATCCTGCCTATAGGTTATTTCTGAATTTTTGCATTCTCTCATATAGATACCATGTTTGTAGGAATTCTACATTTCTCATATAGATACCACGTCCGTAGGAATTCTGCATTCTCTCATATAGATACCATGTCTATAATTACCTGGAAATCTAAATCCTGCATATGCATATAGAAAATATGCCTACAGGTCTTTCTGAATCTTAAATATACATTCTTCATTAGGCAACCATGTTTATAGGTCATAAATAATCAACTGCAATTAGATATCATATTCATAGGCTTTAAACAAAAGTTCAGCACCTAGATATCATGGTTATAGGTTTTCTGCATTTTTACTATGTCCATAAAAGTGTTTAAAAATCAACAACGCATAGAAAGCATGCCTATAGGAACTATTAATCAAGATGAATCTCTTCACTCGCTTGTATGTCTAAAACCAGTAATAATGACGTACCATCAGTTGCAGAACTTATGATCTCTCGCTACAACTTGCCTTTCTTGAATAACTGACAACTTTTCTCAAATCAGTATGTATTCAGTTTACTTCGTTGTTTCTAAAATCAGTAGATATCATGCCTATAGGACCCTTGTCCAACACTTAGGCAAACCATAGGGTAAATTTTATAACTGAATCAGATTTTATTAGATACAACCAGTGGGCAGGCCTGGTTAGGGCTTCTTATCTGAACTATGTAATAAATCAGTCTGCCTCAACCTTTAAGTTTTAATCAGACCTTAAACAGTATGTGCAAGACATGCTAAATTATGTGCTTCTCTGTCAAAGGAGGTATATCTGAGCCTTTTACTTGTTATGTGCTTCCCCTCAACTTGCTATACGTGTTTTTGTATGTCGCCTTAGAGTTTTTGCCTTTGAAACTATAAACAAGCCTAGTATCCCTTCCCTTTAGGATTAGTAGTCCTAAATGCCTCCGAGACTGATAGGATTGGGGCGGGTAATAGCATGCAATAAGTAAACGAGACCATTCCGCGCTTTAATACCTTAAAGGGGTGGGAAAGGGTAGATATGGATATGATGACCACGCGATAACATCACGTGTAGCCCCTCATTGAGGAGTGATTACCGGATGTTGTGTGGGGTGATCCATATTATTTATAAACCTAGGACCCCCTTCCCTTTGTTTCTTTGTTTCTTTGCTTCTTCTCCAAATTTTAAACTATTTCTCTAAGAATGATCAATTTCCTTTTGGTTCTTTCTAACTTTGCATATATGTAACCATTATGTGAAAATCCCCTCTTACCTAAAGTTTTTATTTGCCTATGTGTTATTTGCACTTAAGTCACAACAATAGTTTGGCCGGGAACCACACTAGTGGATCCTGAGGGGTGCCTAACACCTTCCCCTTGGGATAATTTCAAGCCCTTACCCAATCTCTGGTTATTCAAATCAAACCCTTCTTAGTGTCCTAATGCACTTAAATCATTAGGTGGCGACTCTTCAATTCAAACCCAATTCCCCAAAAGGGAACGAGTTGTCCTCCCAAATGTCATAAACCCGATTTCGTGAGAAAAAGGGGGTGCGGCAATTATAGCTCTAATCCGCGAATTAATACCATAAAAACGAGTTTTCATAATCCAAAACCTTACCTCAATGATGTCTCCTTGATTTCTCTCTTCAAAATCGCCCAAAGCTCCAAAATTCGTGTTTAAAAGTAGTGAAACCCTCTAAAAATTGTGAAGGAGGAAATATAAACATTCTGAACCAGGCTTTTCACACCTGCGGTCCAGAGGTCGCACCTGCGTGGCCGCTTCTGTGGTCCCAATCGCCGCACCTGCGGTTTTCACTTAAGTCGCCCAAACCGCATCTACGATGCCTAGCCCGGACCTGCGACATCTCAGGTGCGGTTCTTCTACCGCTTCTGCGATCCTTGCCAACCTTACCATTTTTGCTTCTGTGACTCTTATCCGCATCTGCGGTGGTCGCACCTATGATCCTTCAACCGCAGATGCGGTTATGACAGCAATCAAAAGACTTCAGCTCACAAACTAAATTCCAAACCTTCCGTCAACCATCCAAAATCACCCCGAGGTCCCCGAGACCTCAACCAAAAGCACCAACAAGTCTTATACTACCATTCAAACTTACACCAACCTTTGAAACATCTCAAACAACATCAAAACCACCAAAACACATCGAATTCAAGCCTAAGGTTCTAAAATCTTCCGAATTTCGCTTTTGATCAAAAAGTATACCAAACCACGTCCGAATGACCTGAAATTTTGCACACACATCCCAAATGGCATAACGAAGCTATTGCAATTTCCGGAATTCCATTTCGGCCACCATATCAAAATCTCACCTATCAACTGGAAAACGCTAAAAACTCAAATTCGCCAATTCAAGCCTAAATCTACTACGGACCTCCAAAACACATTCCGATCATGCTCCTAAGTCCCAAATCATCTCCCAAAGTTATCCGAACCATCGGAACTCACATCTGAGCCCTCTAACACATAAGTTAACATTCGGTTGACTTTTCCAACTTAAGCTTCCTTAAAAGAGACTAAGTGTCTCAAACCTTCGCAAAACCTTTCCGAACCCGAGCCAACCAACCTGATCACCTATAGAACTAACAAACAAAGCAAATAGAAGCAGAAATAGGGAAAACGGAGCGGTAACTCATGAGACGACCGGCCGGGTCGTCACACTATGTTATTCATTCTTGTAAACTGATATCCAAGCATGTCTAAGTATGTATCTAGTTCCCTATTGAGGTATTTGATAAAGATGTTAAGGTTCATAATGGTATTATATGCATCATTATTTACCACCGAGCTACGGTTGGTCGGGTTGTCATGCATTTACCATCGAGCTACAATCGGTTGGGCAGTTACACATTCACTACTGAGTTACGACCGGTCGGTCAGTCATGCATTTACCAACGAGCTACGATCGGTTGGGCAGTTACATATTTACCACCGAGCTACGGCCGATCAGGCAGTCATGCATTTACCATCGCGCTACGACCAGTCAGGCAGTTACCACTAATTAGTTGGGCAGTCATGCATCACACGATATGGATAATAGAACTCTCAAAGAGAAGCATTATATATATATATAAGTATAATAAGAATGCATATACGGTGGAACTTCAGAGATTCAGGTTGATTCTTATATGTCTTTAATTAATGTTGACTTACTGTTATGTTTTTGATGCCTTATATACTCGGTACATTCTTCGTACCGACGTCCTTTTTATTGTGGACGCTGCATTCATGCCTGCAGGTATAGATAATTATTTTGACGAACCCTCATAGTAGACGAGGTTAGTATTCAGCAAAGGATCGGTAAGACTCCACCTTATTCGGAGTGCATTCAAGTCTATAAGTCATCGTGTCAGACTTTTGCTACAGAATTATGGTTAGGCCGATACCCTGTCCCATTTGATGTCAAATAATCTTAGAGGCTTTGTAGACAGAGGTTCATTTTGTACAGTATGTCAGAAGCCTTGACGGCCCATATTTATTCATATTTTAAGAACTATGGTTCATTGGTACATCATTTGCCCACTTATAGTTATACATTACGAGGTATGGCCATGTTGGCCCATGATAGTTACAAAAAAAAGAGTTACAGAGTGGTTCGCTCGGGCCAGTACATCACCATGTGCCAGCCACGCCTCCCCAGGTTTGGGGCGTGATAGCACCGGTTCTATTTTTGAAAAAGGATAGTACTATGAGGATGTGTATTGATTACCGACAGCTGAACAAGGTTACTATTAAGAACAGTTACCCACTACCTCACATTGATGACCTGTTTGATCAGCTTCAGGGTGCTAGAGTGTTTTCGAAGATTGATTTTGGTCTGGGTATCATCAGTTGAAGATTTGGGATTCAGATATTGATGGTAGGCTATAATTTCGTATTTTAGTCGCTTACTACACTCTAATTTACTACACTTTATTTGAGTTTGAGCTTTAATCGCTAGTGGTTTGCACTAATTGCATGTTTTCTGCCTTGTAGGAGTGATTTCAAGCTATGTAGATGTCACTCCCCAACCTCGGGGAGCACGACCAGCGCTCAACCGAGTGAACCCGGTCGAGCAAGCCTATTAGACACTTGCTACTCAACTTACTTATGGTCAAGATAAGACATGTATTCATTAATTTAAACAATAGGAAGAACATGTAAATAATACTAAATTGTTTCATTAGTTACGTCATTGTTAAGTTTCAAAATACATACATCCTTATGATTGAGAGAAACAGGAGTCTAAGACAAAACATAAACTGTAGACCTTTCCAACACGCATATACAACCAACATAGTGTCTACGGAGCCACTAAATAGATACAAAAGAGTACTACAAAAGTGCCGGCAACAAGGCCCCGACTATACCTCAAGTACAATACATAAGGGACAAAAGATGCATAACCCTGAAACGGAATGGGGCTCACCAAGACTGCTATGGGAGGATGTACTGCTAACGCTGATCAACACTTCCCGTTGTGGAACCACCTGCATCCATTTAAGAGGCAGTGCCCCCGCCAAAAAGGACGTTAGTACCGTTGAATGGTACTAGTATGTAGAACTAAACACTATCTCATTAGAATGCAAAATAATATAAGAAGGAAGTAATCATAAAATAAATAAAAGCCTTAAACAATACCAAAACATCAAATTAAGAATCACATAAGCTTTCAAGTAAATTTCCATAGCTTTAGATTGGAACACCTTTAATATTGTTACACCATCATCCACAATACCACTGTATTCTTACGCGGAGTCCGATCACGACTCGATCGGCTAGGTCGTCTCATTTAAGACATCAACCATAATCACAATTTCATTCTCGAATTCCAGTTCCAATTTCTAGCACAGTTACCACCATGTGTATGGAATGGTGTCCGATCACGACCCGATCGGCTAAGCCGTCTCGCCCGAGACATTACCATTTTCTATCAATCATCTCATTTCATATTTATTTCACGTCTTTCAGTTCATCGACACTAGTGGCCACAATTGTTATATCATTCTTGGCACTTGGCCGCATTTCATAACTCAAGTTCTTTTCCATGTTCCACATTATTATCATATCAACAGCAACAAGGCCTTTCATTCAATACTTTGATTACACGTGAGCAATTTAGAGTCCAAGGCACATAGAGGCTTTTCACACAATTTGGCATAACAATCATTATTCGAATTTTGCTTGAAGTCTAGGCATTTGTAGCACATATTCCATATTTTTAACACATCCTCAAATGATAAGATAATCATGATGAAAGTATTGAAACTCATATTGCACATATATTTCTCAACACAAGCACATTGGGAATAGCAATTTCTATAACGATCAATTTGGAACCTACACGGATTGCACGAACACATGGAGTTGGATTCTAAGAAGAGGGGCTTTTAGCCATACATACCTCGCTTGAGCTTTCCTTAAATTACTACAACGTTTCGAAATTTCTAGCAATCTAAATGTATTTCGTAAAATAACAAAATTGAACACAAATTAGGAAGATATTCATGGTCTCAGCTCATTTGAGAATATTATCAAATACTAGAAGTGCAATTTTGATTACAAGGGTTGTCCACATGATTTCCTTCACTTCCCAACCTAATCTTTATACATTTGAGCTCAACAATCTTCCCACAAACCTTATAGGTACATGCATGTATAAATAATACTCTGACACCCAATAATCATACTCCCAATCAACCATCTTCTACCCAAATTCCAAATTGAAAACTAGGGTATGGAACCTTACCTCTTAGATGAAGAACTTGTGCGATTTCTTGTTGGATTTCAAGGCTTCAGCAAGATTTTGATGAACAATTAGCATAGGGATTTCTCCTCTCACTCTAGGGCACTTCCTCTCTCTAAAAATATCATATATTCCCTTCAAGAATTGTCCTTTGCGTCTATTTAACGTGATAGGGTCGGGTTATAAAGATAGAAGAATGGACCCTCAATCCCGGACTGGGCTACAGACCAGGCTAGGCATGTTCTATGGCGAGCTACAAACCAGGCTAGGCACACTCTGTAGCGAGCTATAGACCAGGCTTCGTGAGGGATATAGCACGGCCTAGCGAGTACAGACCTGGCCTCGCGAGGGATATAGCGCGGTCTAGCGTGTTATAGACATGGCCTCGCGAGGAATATAGCACGGTCTAATGTGCTTCAAGTTGGATGATGCGAGATTGAAAATTTTTCAACTCCCTAGGCACTGTTCAACCCATAAACTCCGAAAATACAATATATTAGCCTATCTTGGCACCACAAAACCTTAAATTACTTAGCGAAATTTTTTCGGAGCCTTACATTCTTCCTCGCTTAGGATCATTCGTCCTCAAATGAGAAGTAGAGTCTGCCCCAAATACTTATTATAAATTATCTCTTTTCTCACACACCTCAAACTCCCAAAATTTTGACTAACTCCCAAACTTTTCAGAAATTACGGCAGAGTTTCCATTGTAGTTCGGCCTATCCACCTATCAGAGAATCATCAAAACCACCCTAACGTCACATCCTAACACTATATATATATATATATATATATATATATATATATATATATATATATATATATATATATGTATATATGTATATGTATATGTATGTATGTATGTATGTATGTATGATCAAATGCTGTAACATAACACAAAATGACACCAGTCGTGGCCTCATAAGCAACATATAACCAAAAAGGAACACCTTTACATTACCTCAACAAGTGATACAAAATTCATAGGTGTCATGCCCCAAAATCCGAGGAGCGCGACCGGCGCTCAACCGAGTAAACCCGACTGAGCAAGCCTGTTAGGTTTCATTCTACCCAAATTAATTCTTGAATAAATAGGAGATGGACTCCATCAATTAAATTCTACAAACATGTCATTAACGATTTCCATTTCATTTCCATTAGCAACATCATTCACCATTTTGAAGATATTACAAGTTTTATACATTATTGCCAAACATCAATATTTCTACTTTAATTCCAATACCCGACACTACCCACAACCTGTCTACGGAGCCTCTAAACACGACTGAAGAGTAATGTAATATGGAAATGCCGGTAACAAGGCTCCGACTATACTTCAAATATAAAGTACATAGTAAACAGATGAAACAGGACCCCGAAACGAAGTGGGCTCACCAAGTCAGCTGAAGGGATGATGCGGCACTAGCTGCGACCCACACTGCCTGTCATAGAAACACCTACATCCATTTAACAATGGCCATGAAACAAGAGATTAGGGGTCAAGCCATGTGACAATCCCACGTAGCCCTAGGTAATCAATAACAATGGCGAGAAAGTACTTAAAACCATTACGAGTTGGTATAAAACAAGGCCTCAAAGTGCCCACATGGGTATGTTTGAAAGGATGAGACGTCTTGATGCATTTATCGGGGAAAAGTAACAGTAACCTAGGTTATCTAGTCACAGGGACAAGCAGAGCAGGTAAATGGTTGTTAGAAGAACATTTACAAGGAATACCAGCGATATTTATTTATTCTAACAAAAGGAATATGTCCCCATCCTTAATGCTATAAGACTTCCTCTTTGATGCCATGAAACGTAAATGAATTTTACAATGAGAGTTATCAGATGAAATAGATAGCACGGTAGCACAACTAATGAGCACCATTTGGAACCAACAGGCTTAAACTAAGTTGAAGACATTAGAAGTCTATAGTAAAGGGGGAATTTACCCACTTTCAGTGTCCTTTTAGAAAAGGGGGCTTGTAGAGTACATAAAGGTGAATTTAATCGAATCATATAGTTGGATAAGTAGTCGAGACGTTGAGATAATATCGCATTGAAGATTACGGGTGAACAACACATGATGCAGGACAAATGAAAAGAAAGTGAGAGAGCATTATGGAAGTAACCTTTACATTGTAGCATGTAACCACTAGGAATGGTGGTAATATAAAGCGATTACGAGAAGCTACATTTTTAAAAGAAGATCTCTGTATGAAGCCACATGATGTATAGCTCCAGAATCCAAAAATCCAATTATGTTTAGCAACTCTACTTCATAATGAGGCATAACAACACACTTCTACACAACCAGCTATTACAAACCACATTGGGAGGTGCTATAAGACTTGACTGAGAAAAAGGCTTTGACATACGAATGTGTTACTAGGTGTATTGTTCCTTGGTCAACCCAAAGACCAGAAAGGCGAGAGCTAGACCGGTAAGCAGATCATTGGACTAGCACATGTGTTGATAATCCATTATCGAAAGGAGATCATTCAATCTCAGCAATTGCAGCATGCTATCAACCCTTGATGAACTTGAAGTGAGGTGGGAACCCAATGAGATAGTATAAAATAATCATGGAAGGTTTGCAAATGTCCGTAACAAGTTCTCCGTGGATTTTGATTTGAGAAATACCCAGATTCTAATGAAAGACAGAAAACAGGAGAAACAGACGTTGTGCTACAATAACCCCCGAAGGTGTGCTTGGTTTTGACAGAGAGCCTAGTAAGGGTCCTTACGAGAAAGGAAGTGTTACAATGACTCGTAGAAGGATGCGTTCTCTCATGGTTATCGAACAAGTGTGGGGAAACTAGCACAATGAATTCACTAACTAAGGAACACAATTATCACATGTTGTGGAGGTGCAAAGAGAAAATAAATATTTGTTATGAGCTGAACATGCTTCTGTTGTATTAACTCCCAACTGCAATACACGACCATGCCACGAGAAACCACAATACTAGGAATAAAGTGAGATACTTACTGCGGGATGTCCCAAACGGACACGAAAGTTATACTAAGATGGCGACACAAGATCTTCCTATGACGGAGATGTGAGGATCTCAATTTTGTTTTTGAGAGACTTTATGCACGCGGTGACCATTTCGATTGACACGCACTCACGTGATAGGTGTTAAGGTATGCTCTTATGTTACTAGATAGTGAGAAGGTTTTATGATGATATTTGCAAGAGAGTAGATTGACTTGTTCAAACCATATAAGCCATATACACAATCGAGTAAAAGGGTGACTCGAGAAGGATCGCAACACTGGGATGCTTTACATGGAACTCGACACCACATAGGTAAACATTACGATGGTGCATGCATAGGCACAAGTGGGCAGATGTTGTCCATTTCAGTAAAATATTTTGTAAGAAATTCATCAGGTATAGTCCCTTGTTAAGAATTTAGGAAATGCAAGTCGGAAGTATTAATCCTAAAGTCATAACTCCATTCAAGGACATAATTATATAACTTAATTCCAAAAGAATGTAAATTAGAGGATTTGTAATAGAGTGGATTCACGAATAATGTGTCTCGTTCAAAGAGTCGATACATACAATGTTTTGTTATTCAACACCTTGTTAAGACCATGTTTATGAGAATTCTTCAAATGGATGTACATATACGAGTAGAAATTTTGATTTGACTCACTTAATGAGTTTAGGTTGGTAGGGCAATAGCTTAATCGATACTCCTCGACTCTACATCCCTAACGTACGTAGGTAACATACTGATATACTACATGATCTGATGGTGTAGAGACATCAATAGGGACAAGGACACTCCCCTCTTAGCGATAGGTTCTACCAATCCCCCCACAGCTCAATACATTCTCCTAACAAGTCCTTGCGCAATCCACTCGGACTCAATGGTGGGATAAATCCCTCTTTACATGCTTCAAATTCGCGGATTATGGAATCAAGGTCACCAATCTTTAGAATAAGACTTAGGGAGAAAATCAGCTCCCTATCTTGAGCTATATCGCACGATCTGGAGTACCAAAGAAGGGTGAAATTCCTAAATGCCCAAGTAGCCTCCAACTTATAGATGTGGTCGACAACACACCGATAAGAAGGACTCTACTAGACACGGCTCCGAGACATCCTAGGACACTTTAAAACCTTAGGCTCTAATACCAAGTTTGTTACGCCCCAAAATCCGAGGAGCGCGACCGGCACTCAACCGAGTAAACCCGACTGAGCAAGCCTGTTAGGTTTCATTCTACCCAAATTAATTCATGAATAAATAGGAGATGGACTCCATCAATCAAATTCTACAAACATGTCATTAACGATTTCCATTTCATTTCCATTAGCAACATCATTCACCATTTTGAAGATATTACAAGTTTTATACATTATTGCCAAACATCAATATTTCTACTTTGATTCCAATACCCGACACTACCCACAACCTGTCTAATGAGCCTCTAAACACGACTGAAGAGTAATTTAATATGGAAATGCCGGTAACAAGGCTCCGGCTATACCTCAAATATAAAGTACATAGTAAACAGATGAAACAGGACCCGGAAAGGAAGTGGGGCTCACCAAGTCAGCTGAAGGGATGATGCGGCACTAGCTAAGACCAATACTACCTGCCATAGAAACACTACATCCATTTAAAAGCGTAAGCGCCCCCGGCAAAAGGGCGTTAGTGCCATCGAATTGCACTAGTATGTATAACTAAATACCATTTTACTAGAAAGAACTATCCAGCAAGAACCAAGAAATCACAAGAGTAAATCAAAGGTTTTAACCGGACACCACATCATCACATAAATGAACCATATAATCTTTCACACAATTTCCATAACTTAGTTGGGGCATTTCTTTCATATGCTCATCACTGTTCTCAACACCACCGCTATCTTGAGCGGAGTCCGATCACGACCCGATCGGCTAGGTCGCCTCATATGAGACATATACCTCAATCACCATTTCATTTCCCTTTTTTTTCGGAATTCAATATTGCACATCACCACCATGTGTGCGGCATGGTGTCCGATCACGGCCCGATCGGCTAGGCCGCCTTACCTAGGCATTGTTCCTTCCTCATTAATCATCTCATTTGAATCTTTATTTCACATAGATCACATCAATTCATTGGCACTTAGGGCCATAGCTATCACATCATTCCAATTCCAATATCCACCTTGCAATTTTATGGCCATAGGCACACACGAGAAATTCAAGTTACAAACATAGGTAAGCTTTCACATAATTAACATGATAATTCCAGTTTTAATCTCGGCTTGTAGCCCAGGCATTTCAACATATGATTCATATTCTTCACACTTCTCTAAATATCACGAATAGAATATTACTCACATTGAGGCACATCCTTCATGTACATATAGTATACATTTGCGAATCAAGTAATGTGAAATAACAATCAACACATCAACCAATTCTAGTCATACCACACTTGCGTAAATGCCAACGGAGCTCAATTTCTAATAAAAGGGGGTTTTAGCCATACATACCTCAATATAGCTTTCCTTAATCCTTACAAAATTCCGAAACTCTT
The DNA here is from genome assembly GCF_001879085.1 of Nicotiana attenuata. Classification (NCBI taxonomy): domain Eukaryota; kingdom Viridiplantae; phylum Streptophyta; class Magnoliopsida; order Solanales; family Solanaceae; genus Nicotiana; species Nicotiana attenuata. The sequence continues at coordinate 40,038,847 of NC_031995.1, read as the reverse complement.
AGCACTTCGATCTATTGTGTAAGAATTACAAATTGAACCGAGAATTAGAGACGAGCTTGAGATTTTAGCTTGTTTTAAGCATATTATCAAACACTAAAGGTGCATTGTGATCTTAGGTCCTTTTTTAGAGGAATTTCTTATCATTTTATACCCCCAATTGCCTTCTTTTTAGATCACTACCTTCCAATACTCTATGGTTTGATATGCATGCAAGAAATTCATTCTTATACCCATGAACCCCCAAGCTAAGTACTCCTTCTAGTGTGAATTTGAAACCAGAGATTAGGGGTCAAGTTTCTTACCTCTTGGTGTGAAGATTTAGGTGCCTCACTTGATTATCTTCAATGATTAGCAAGGTTTCATGGAGAAATTTTGATGGGAAGCACTTTCCCTCTCTAAGACACTCTCTCTCTCTCTAAAAGCATCTGGGAATATGCTCAAAATGAGCTATAACACCGGATATATCGATAGGGGGTCGGGTTTAAAATTTAGAAAATTAGAGCCCCGAGTCACGTCTGCGATCGCATTTGCGATCACAAAGTCGGCATGCGGTCCGCATAATGGACCGCAAAATGCTTCCCAAAAACTGGACACACTGATTGAGTTTGCGGCAGAAATGCGGTCCGCATTCACGTTCTGCGGTCGCAAAGTGCACCGCAGAACTGGCCTTCGCAAAATCCCAAGGAAATACGCGACGACTATGCGGTCCGCATTTTGATTATGCGATCGCATAATTGACCGCATAGTTGACTTCAATTTTGGTCAACACACTGACTCACTCTGCGACAGATATGCGGTCCGCATACCTGGTATGCGACCGCATTCTAGACTACATAATTGCACTTTTCTGGAAAACTTTGATTTCTTGGCTTTTTAATGCATAGCTTAGTCTAAAAGGGTCCGAACCGCGGCGAGCTTGCTTGCCGCAAAGAATTTTACACATCTCTAACACATATTCCTATTTTGGCACTACGAGCTTTCGGGTTCATAGTAAAAATCTTTCACGGGCCTCACACCACCTTACTTAGTACATGACTCATACACTCGTTTACAAAATACAATTGATGCCCACCATGTTAATAGCACATAAAATGATATAATTAGCCTACGTGGCATCATGAAATCCTAGATTACTTAGTGAAATATTTCTGAGGCCTTACAATAGGAAGTAACTTCAAGAAACTATTACATGACTATTTGAACAAATGAGGGTACTTCTTTTTCATCTCTTCCTTGACTTCCCGAGTAGCCTCTTCAACTTGTTGGTTTCGCCATAACCCTTTCATGGAGGCAATTTCTTTATTTCTCAACTTTTGGACTTGTCTATCAAGAATGGCAATGGGAATATCTTCATATGATAGTTCTTCATTAACCTAAATAGTCTCAACTGGCACGATAAGTGACGGATCCCCGATTACCTTCTTCAGCATAGACACATGAAATACCGGGTGCACTAACGACATCTCAGGTGGTAGCTCAAGCTTGTACGCCACCTTACGAATTCTTTGAATGATTCTGTATGGCCCGACCTACCTCGGACATAATTTTCCTTTCTTTCCAAACCGCATTATACCCTTCATCGGGGAAACCTTCAAGAATGCCCAATCATCTTCTTTGAACTCCAAATCTCTACGACGAACATCCGTATAGGACTTTTGACGGCTCTGAGTAGTTTTCAATAGCTCCTTAATGATCTTAACCTTTTCCATAGCTTGATGCACAAGGTCAGGTCCTATAAACTCGGCTTCCCCAATCTCGACCACCCAATAGGAGATCTACATCTCTTACCATACAATGCCTCAAATGGTGCCATCTGAATACTAGCATGGAAGCTGTTGTTATAAGCAAACTCTATGAGTGGAAAATGATCATCCCAGCTACCTTTGAAGTCAAGAACACAAGCACGCAACATATCCGCAAGCGTCTGAATAGTCCGCTCTGCCTGCCTGTTAGTCTGTGGATGAAAGGTTGTACTAAGATTCACTTGTTTTAACCCGATCAGTACCAAATGGGGAACATCCCTGGATCTGATGATGAACTCGTTAGTAGGGAACCACTCGAACATCTATTGAACCTGATCCTCGGTCAAACTGTTAGAACATGCACCCATTCTACAGCATTTCCTGGTTGAGCAAGCCTGTCTGGGATATAGGTCATCTTCTTAGGGTGATGGAAAGCTATGTGATCATTCCACGACCTTTGTGGAAACCCTTGGCGGTATTAACCTTTTTGGAGATGTTCTAATAGCCAAACTTGCAGCACCAAATTGCAACCCTCAAAGTATCTAAACCGCTTCTGACAGCACTCCAAGGCCTGGTACATATCTGCAATGATAATAGGGACAATGGTATATGCTTGCCGCTCGATCCCTTCCATTAGTTTTGGCCACCATGGCCAGTCTGGTGTGGATTCTCTCCCCTTGGATTGGGAACACTAGCATGACCAAGAAACACACGATGAACACAATGACCCTGCGGTGAATCCACCCCAAGGAGCTGATGGAGAATTCATCATCGAAAATACGGTAAGACCTGCTGTGACCGTATCGTTCATAGAGGAAGTCGAAGGGTATGTAGGAGTTTTTCAGGCACTCCAAGTCATCATTCTTCTTTAACCCCATCATCTTAAGAAATCCTTTAGTGGTGCGATTTTTAGGTGCCAGTAAACCAGGGCTATCCCAAGATAGCCCGGCAAATCCCCTATTTCTTCCAAGTGAGGGGTCATTTCTATATCTCCAAAATGGAACGCAGCCCTTTCCTTGTCCCAGAACATTGTAGAAGCCTCGATCAATATTTTGTTCGGCTGAAGGTCCAACAAAGAAGGAAAATTTCCTAAAACCCGTTTCACATAATTTTGGTTACTTGACGGAAGATCCCTCCAACAATCTAGCAACGGTGGTGGTATGTTACTGATAATGCCGAACCTGGGGATTTCGTGTCTTATTTTCTACAAAACAAAATATGGTTAGGCCCTTTCTCCCTCCAGGTTCGTCTGTTTATACAATAATGATTAGCACATTGGTTGCGTCCGTTGGGATTATGGAAAACCGGATGGACATTTGGGTGAGGCTAGTCGAAAAGGGTTATTATATGGACAACATATTAACCCGACTAGGTTTGACCATGATGCATGCACAATTAATCAGAGTAAGGTTGCTATAGAGGTCTAGACTGGGACCCTCAAGCGGACAACATGAGGGGGAAAGGCACGGAACCGTCGATTGCACCGCTGATCGACTAGTTTTAATACGAATACGCCTTTCCACATTTAGTGGGTAATATATATAGGAAGAGCAACAAACACTCATCAAGCATTGCTATAGAATTGATTACACACGAGTGGAATATGATGTTGAGCATGATTTGTGCAACAATAAATAGTATGGTGTCGAGTATTTGCACGTTAAAGAATGATAAATGTGGTATTTAAATTATTGACAGACAGCTGAAAAAAAACAAGGAGAAAAGTCAGTTTCAGGAAATAAAGGAAATGCTTGAAAAATAAGCAATTAAATCCAAGTAAAGGGGAAAGGGAAAGGTTGTATCAATAAAATAAGGCATGTTTGAGACTAATTCACAAAAACAAGTTCGTTATGGTAAGAGCCTAAAATATCCCCAGCAGAGTCGCCATGCTGTCGCGCCCCTTTTTTCCTCGCGAAAGCCGGGTTTCGACATTTATTGGGAACAACTCATTTCCTTTTGGGAATTGGGTATGAGGTTTGAAGAGTCGCCACCTAACGGATTCAAGGTGCGTTAGGGCACCTAAAGCAAATAACTCATAAAACCGGTTTGCATTACCAGAGATTGGGTAAGGGCTCGAAATAACCTTGAGGAGAAGGTGTTAGGCACCCCTCGAGGTCCACAACGGTTGGTCCCGACCAAACTCGAATTAGGTGAATTAGTATTATAAAAAGCTAAAGCAAATTAGAAACAAATGGATATTACATTTTAAAACAAGGAGTAAAGGGGACCTAGGTTTTTTAGCCTTTAGGATCACTTCTGTGCAATACAGGGTAATCGTCCGAAAGTTGGAGTGCTACATATAGTATTAACGCACAGGTCATCATATCCTTTACTACCCAATTACCCTCCCCTTAGTGGTTATATAAGCGATTCCAATTAGATGTACTCTATGCGTGCATTACCCGTCCCTTACCTATGGTCCTGGAGGTGTTTAGGACTTCTAGTTAAGGTGGATCTAGACCTTCCTGTAGTGCTTAAAGGAGAAAAATCTAAGTGACAAGAAAAACACATAGGACTGTCAGATAAAGGGAACAGTTAAAGGCTCACATTTACCTTTATAAATAAGCAGGCAATTGCACGTCTCAAACAACAGTATTTCAGATACTTTAAAAGTCCTAGAGCAGGATATCTAGGTGAGGACAAAGCATAACATATGCAGTGTTTTCTTAAAGCGAGGCAGAAGGTACTTAATCAGTTGCCTACTGATTTTAGGACTTAGCTAAATCTGGGCAATTCACGAGCATAGTTTTATAATTTCCAGATTTTAATCGCCCGACAGGCTTGGCTAGGCGTGGATCAGAGATGTCCTATTCACATGATATCTATTCGTTAATCATAATTGTAGTAAACAATTTTAAGCAGGCAGTTTAGTTTATTAGGACCTATAGGCATGTTGTCTAGGTGTAGAAACTGATTTTAAACTTATAGACATGGTATCTAGATGCGAGAACTGATTTAAACCTTATAGGCATGCTGTGTAGGTGTAGAAACTGATTTAAAACTTATAGACATGTTATCTAGATGTGAGAACTGATTTAAACCTTATAAGCATGTTGTCTAGGTGTAGAAACTCATTTAAAACTTATGGACATGGTATCTAAATGCAGAAATTGGTTTCAAAACTTTATTGGCATACAAAGATTGATTTAAAACTTACAGTCATGGTATCTAAATAAATAAATATCACAGTAACCTATTGGTATGGTATCTAGAACGCAGGACTGATTTTAAACCCTATAGGCATGGTATCTAGAATGCAGGACGATTTTAAATTCATAGGCATAGTATCTGAATGTACATAAGCAAACAAACATCACACCAACCTATAGGCATGGTATCTAAATGTACATAAGCAAACAAATATCGTGGCAACCTATAGGCATGATATCTAGAATGCAGGACAAATTTTAAACCCTATAGGCATGGTATCTAGAATGCAGGACGATTCAAATTCATAGGCATAGTATCTGAGCAAACAAACATCACAACAACCTATAGGCATGGTATCTACCCTTTTCCAACAAAATATATATAAGAACCCCTCCCAATTTTACTAATATCCCCAATATCTATTTACAAAGAAATTATTATTACAAACCAAACATAAATAATGAATTACGGAAGTGAAACTGCTAAAACTATAGGGAGCCTGAAAAGGCCCAAACAGTAAACTTGGAAAACCAAGCCTTCAACCAAATATGCAGTACCCCACAACTCATAGTGCACCCAATGGTATCCTGGTGTGTCAAAGCTCCCAAGAGCCTCAGGGACCCCGGGCAATGCTCACACCAGAAAACGTTTCAAAGCAACCCTTTTGTGAGCAAGTTTGGAAAGCTAGCCCCAGTGTTTCAAAGTTTAGAGGAGTCCCATGGACTCCTAGGCAATGCTCACACTGGAGGGGCAGGACCCTAGGTGTTCTAACAATCGGAGTTGAAAACACGAGATAGTTTTTAAGAAACTAGTTCTGGATTCTTAGGAAGTAAGGAGCAAACACGGTCATTCAATTCATGTAACTCACACAAATGTCCCAGCAATCAAACAACATACAGAAACGGGATCACTTAAAGTTTCAACTTAGTTTATTGGTTGTTACTAGGTGAGCAGGCACTAAACAAAGACATGGCATGCTGGGATCAATCAGACAGTCACATACAAAGGGGTAGCAGGGCTTGGGAGCAATATTGATCATAAGTCTGTGAGAGGTGAACATTAAAAATAAGATAGAAAGAACATGCTAGTGGAGAAGTAAACAGACATAGGTCTAATTTAGATATGAGCAAGCATGCAGACTTGCTAAGAGCAGAAGCACATAGGTCTAGCTAAAACAGGAGTAAACTGGTTGAAAGCAGGACACACATAGGTTTAATCAAACAGAAGTAGACATGCTATTGCAGTAAACACATAGGTTAAACAGGAGTAGACATGCTATTGCGGTAAACACATAGGTCAAATTAAATAGCAGGAAACATATAGTCTAATTGAATAGCAGCAAACATTCTGATTAGGAACAATAAACATGAAGCACATGGATCTAATGAGATAAAGTAGACATGCTGATAACATGGCACATAGTTAAATTAAATAGCAGTAAACATGTTGAGTAGGGGAACACATAGGTTTAACTAGATGGCACTAGTGGAAGCATACCAGTTAAGAGATAGAAGAGTGAAGCAAACAGGGTCTAAAGGTCTAGCCTTGGCTCCCAGCCGGCTAGACAAATGTAACAACAAAGAGCAGAAGATTGTGATAGAGGAAGAGAGCAAGAAGTTTGTGGGATTTTCTATGTCTGTGTGTGTGTTAAAGAAAAAGAGTGAGGCTTAAATAGCATTGAGCAGAGTAAACAAATAAAGCAAGGAAAATTAACGGCACATAAATAAAGTAGCATATCAATTAACCAGCCAGTTAGGGCTAAACCTAAAAAATTAATATCACTTAAATGAGGGAGAATCTCATACGAAATCAGTCAGCAGGCATGACTGAAGTTAAATAAGGTAAGCAATAAGTCTAAAGACCATATATTAGACTAATTAATCTAAATAAGGCAAGTATTACCAATTAAAAATTATAAATGAGGAAAATAGGTAAAATCACGGGGAAGTACTAATTTTAACAGGAAAATATAATTCGAACACTAAGTAAAACCAGTCAATCTGTTTTGATTGACAGAGATGAACAATAACGGAAAAATTGAAGCGGACAGTTAGACAAATGAACAAACAAAAGACTAGAACATAAGAGTAAAGATAACCAGCTTCAAACACTTAGGAACTTTTAAAAATATTTTTGCTGTAAAAAAAAAGAAGTGGAACCCTAGTTTTAGAGAAACATTAGGATCGATTAGCAATAAGGAAAATAAAACCTTTATAGAAAAATGCTATAGAAACTCAAAACCACTTCAAATCTATAGCAAATAATAAAGAATCAAAAACCCTAATTTAGAGGAACATTAAAACCAGTCGTTGATAAAGAGAAAAGAATTTTGAGAAAGAGATGAGGGTTTGGAGAAAGTGATAGAGATAAAAGAAATTATGGTTTGGAACCAGAGATTCGATCAATTAACACAAGATAATAGTACTCACAAACGGAGATGACCATAGGTGGATTCTTAAAGGGTTTTGAGCAAAATCTGGGTTGGATCTCTTCGAGATCCCTTCATGAAACAACAAAATCGAACAACCAGAAGAGGTAAGAAGCCGGTAAGGGCCTCAAATCACCAGGGAACCCCATGGAACGGGTAATAATTGAAGGGTTTGGGGGAAAATTTAGGTGACAACGCTAAGGTTAGGGTTAGTTTTCAGAGAGAGCCGGAGAAGAAGGGGATCTAAGGGAGGCTGGTTGTAACAAATGAATAGGGTTAGGGGGTCGTTTGAGTTAAAAATGGATAGAATGAATGGGGGTCGTTGATCTCAGAGATCACCGGCCAAGATTAGAGGGGTTTGGGCTGGGGTGATTTGGGCCTGGGTTTAATTAAATTAGATTGGGGGGAGGGGGTCCGATTTTGGGTATAAATTAGGGGCTATTTGTTAAATACCCATTCAATATAATTTTAAAAATAGCTTATTAAATGACAAAAAATGATTTTCATGCCTGAAGGTGATTTAAAATAATTAATTAGTATTATAAAAATATAAAAACTCATTTTCTGTATGGATAATGTAGTTATATGTATAGGCTATTATATGGAATTAAAGTCTAAGAATGCAAATGTAATTGTAAAAAATATAATTAAAATATTTGAACACTTATATGAGCCTAAATGATAAATTTAGATGATTAAATCATCATAAAGTAATATGAGGGAATGTTTGAAGATATTTATATAATAAAAAATACAGAAATAAATTGATTTAAGGCCCTTAAAAATTAAAGAAAAATCGTAGAAACATATGTGCATGTATGCACAATATTTTGAAAGTATGCATGCATATTTTAAAATATATGAGGAAAAAATTGGGTATCAACAGGGACATTGTAACATTTCTAGTTGGGGGTGTCTTCCTGTATAGCTATTGATATTCTTGTATAAATATGGATATGGTAGATTGATATTTATTTTCATGTGATGTGTTATATTAGTATGTTTACTAGCTTCTTGAATTTTTGTTTTTGTATATAGTATGTTTTATTGACTTGATGTATATTAACTTATGATCTTTTTTAAATAGTATGTATTATTTTGGTGGCGATATCCTTGGTTTTCTTTGTACCACGGTTCTTTTTTCGAGGATGTCAATTTCCTTTTTGAACCGGGCAATTTTGGTAAATTTTTGTGTCGACTTTTTCAGATGATGGATAGCTAGGCAACTTTCGTTAGGGAAATAGTCGTGTAGTTCAGATATAGTTATTGTTACTTTAAGAAGAATAATGGTATGAGTTGGGGGTTGTGCCCATTGGCCAATTTGTGGTTTGCTTGGCCAACATAATTTAAACCTCGGCATATGAATTCTTTATCATTGAAAAAGAATAATGATTGAAGTAAAGATCATTGTCATGACTATTAGACTCAATTTTTTGCTCTTTGATTCACTAAATAGTTTCTTAGGCTATACGTGACTTCTTTGAGTTCATTCGTTTCAATTGGATTTTGGATTTGTATTCCACTTGAGTTTTCATGTGCCATGTGTGGTGAAATTTATTGTGAGTTCTTTTGCATCATTTGTAGACTAGAACTTACCTAGAATGTGCTTCAAGGCAAAATCATAGACAAACTTGGGTTGAAAAATGATGTTAGGCCTTCCTTGGACTGCTATTGTACGTTAAATTACCTACCCTTGTATATTTTCCTTTGACAACCCATTTCGAGCCTTAAGCTTTTTCTTTGACAACCATGTTACAAGCTTTAATCATTCGTTCTGTATTGATCTATCTTTTGTCACCCTACTTCCCTATGTACTTTGAAGTATAAACATAGGCTAAAAGCCTAAGTTTGGGGGTGAAGTTTAGAAAAGTTGTTATGTAGAAGTTTCTTAAAAGGTGAAAGGTAATAAAAAAAGAAGGGAAAAAGAAGGAATTGTGAATAAATGGAAGACTAAGTGATGAAATAAAAAATGAAGAAAGGGTGGAAAAGTTCTTGAAGGAAGTGTACTTTGATTGTTGAAAAATTGTAGTGCTTATGGAGGTTTTGAGTCACTCTAACCAAAATTGTGCCCTACCTTGACCAAAAGCCAAAGCTACAACCCTTTAAGTCCTAATAGATTTTTAACCAAGTTTGTCTATATTAGTGAAAAAATACATGAAGGGAAAGCCCATAGTACTACTCGTGTGCATTTGAACATTTTTGTCAGAGAGAGTTAAATCTTTCCATTTGATATCCCATTTATGGTTTGAATTGCAAGTTATGAGTGTGGGATTCTCTCTTAAGTGTGAGGGCACATGATATTTGTATTATGAATTTAATTTCCCATTTCAACTGGGAGGAATGAGCAAGGGAAGTTAATTTGATAGAGAGGCAAATTTTGAAGCTTTAGTTTCATGACTTAATTGCAACTTTGATTTGCATAGTGTTTGAGCACTTGAATTATAATAACTTAAAGAGAAGTTTTTCATATTTCATATGCTTTGGATTAATTGTTGGTACCAATCGAAGTTATGTGTTTGTGACTGCAGTAGACCTTTTTGACTAGGCATGATATTGATGCACTATTGAGTTAAATACTTGGAAAGAGATTTTGTTGCTTTCATTGCTTAAGGACAAGCAATAGTATAAATTTGGGGGTTTGATAAGTTGGTATTTTACCAACTTATCTCATCGTTAAGTTTAGATTTATGCTATGTTTGATTGATAAAACCGTGTGTTTAATGTCGTTTACTTCTATTTTATAGGTTCTATGTGATTCAGAAGTGATCATGAAGAAACCAAGTGAAAACGAGTCAAAAATAAGTTGAAAAGAAGAAAATCTGGAAAATGGCCTCAGATGTCGCAATTGCGACATAAATGTGGAAAAGCGAAGATAGCAGCAATGCAAATGCGATTAAGAAATCGCAAATGCGAAAAAAGGGTCGCAAATGCGAAGTCAAACCAGACAGTCAACCTTCGCAAATGCGATAGTCAATAGGAAAGTCATTGTTCGCAAATGCGAATATAGCTTCGCAAATGAAAATATCACTTCAGTTCTGGTTACGTCTGTAATTTTACATTTTTGGCCCCAAGCCCTTTATTACACGACCTAGCTCATTTGTAAAAAAAATCTTTGGCAAGTTGGTGGTCTTTGGAAATCTTTGGCTTATTTTGACTAGAGAACACAAGTTTTGGAGCTAGGGTTCTTGCACAAACACTTGGGGTCTTGAAGATTTGAAGCTTTTGGTTGAGAATTTCTTACCCATTTATGTTCATTTCTTCATTTCCTTTCTTCTATTGTATATCTAAGTGTGCAGAATTTATTCCAACACTTGAATCTTGTCTATGGAAATATTCATATTTAAAGTGTGGATTAAATATCTTGTTATGCTTATGTATTGAACGATTTTTATTTATGAAGTGAGTTATTGCTTCTTTATTATTCTTTAATGTTTCCAAAGGGATTAGCTAACCCTAGGACTCGTCCATTAACTCCGAATTAATTTTGGGTAAGATAATTTGGGGTTGGGATAGATTAATTAACAAGAACTTGAGACTTTAACCCTCACTTTATAAATTCTACCTAGGGATACGATTGAACTGCTTGTATCCATATTCGGGTGTGCTTAATCTTTGAATTGTTTTAGGGATAATTCAATTAGGAAGTCTTGTTAGTCCTTGAATAAGCTAATATAGAATTATTACCCGAGGCTAACTAACATAAACTTGCTCATATTTGTAAAATCGTGAAATACATTGGATCATTACTTGAGTGTAACTCCCCGTGCATCCATGCTTGTAGCCATAGATCATTTTACTTGCCTTCTAGGTTAGTTTACATTTTCTCATTTAGTTATAAACATTTTCAAAAACCATTCTAAGTGTTTGGCTTAGCATAATAAGTGATAATTATCTTACACGCCTAATCGCCTACAATTTGTTCTCTATGTGATTCGACCCTGACTCATAGTTCGGTAAATTATATTGCATGCGACCATGTCCATTTACCTTTTAATAGTGGATTTGGATTTCATCACATCCCAACGTGATTCACCTTATGGGGGTATTCTATTCCTGTGCAATTCATGAAATCCATTTTCTTTGAATCATTAACCAATAAAAGGTCTTAATGTCTGTAACGACCCGGCCGGTTATTTTAAGAATTAATGCCCCGTTCCCCTATTAACTGCATTCTCCGTGTTTTTTTTGCAATTGTGAGTTGTCGGGAGGATTCGTTTTGAGTTTCGGAGTGTTTTGGGACACTTAGTCCCTAAATGAGAGCTTAAGCATTAGAATTTGGACTATAGTCGAAGCAGTGTGAAGATATCCTCGGAATAGAATTTCGTTGGTTTCGTTAGCTCCGTTGGGTGATTTCGAGCTTAGGGCGTGTTCGGATTGTGTTTTGGAGGTCCGTAGCTTAATAAGTCCTGAAAAGTCGAAAGTCGAATTTTTGAAGTTTCTGGTTCGATAGTGAGATTTTAATATCGGGGTCGGAATTGGAATTTCGGAAGTTGGAGTAGGTCCGTTGTGTAATTTGGGACATGTGTGCAAAATTTCAGGTCATTCGGACGAGGTATGATAGACTTTTTGATCGAAAGCGGAAATTGAAAGTTTGGAAATCCTTAGGCTTTGATTGGGGAGTGATTTGTGGTTTTAGAGTTGTTTGATGTGGTTCGATGGTTGGAATAAGTTCGTATGATGTTTTAGGATTGGTTGGCACGTTTGGTTGAGGTTCCGGGGGCCTCAAGTGAGTTTCGGGTGCTTAACGGAAGTTGAATTTGACTTAGGAGAAATATGGAGTTGGTTGAACCTGTCATAACAGCACCTGCGTGTATGCGACCGCAGGTGCGGCACCGTAGAAGCGGTTGGAGGACCGCAGGTGCGGTCTGAAGCGATTTGGGGTTTTGTCGCAGATGCGGCCCAATTACCGCAGAAGCGGTACTGCATCAGCGTACAAGAGATCGCAGGTGCGGAAGCTGGACTTTAATGAAAACTCGCAGGTGCGGTCCGTTTGTCGCAAAAGCGGGACCGCAGGTGCGTCCCATGGCCGCAGAAGCGGTTTCGCTGATCAGAAAAAGGGCAGAAGCGGGGGTTGTAGACATGTGATTTTTGACCCTCCCCAAGTTTTTACACATTTTAGCGTAAAATATATAGTTTAGGGCTAATATCGTTATTTTCACTAGTTTTAAATATTTTATTTTTATTTTATAAAAAAAATGAAAATTACAAAAATATTTAATCTTGTTGCTTTCAGTTTATTTACCTTTCATAAAATTTAAAAATACAAAAAAATAGTTTTATTTGTTACCTCAATGTGTAATTTTAGTATTTTTGCATTATAATTATTTACTTAACTAGCATGAATTAGTAATAGTTGTATTTTAATTTGTTCTTTAGAAGGGAAGAAAAAACCAAATTAATGTTAAGATGGACGTGGTCTTGATTTTAAAATCAAAAGAAGGTCCAAGAGAGGGCCATTCTTATACAAAAGTTTGCCCAAAATTTTGCCAAGCCCAATCTCTCCAACCCATAAGCCCATACCCCCCTAACCTAAATACCCCTTCATCTCCCATTAAAAGAAAACCTAGGAACCTAATAGACCCCTACCTAAAATATCTGCCGTTTCTTATTTTGAAGGAGAAGACTCTTCAGCTTCTCCGTCTTCCTTGAAACAAGGAACTAACCTAAAACCCAAGACAGAAAAGGAGCCAACGCTATAGACCTAAGAAACCAACAACGACCTTGATCTTCCTCTTAAAAAACAGTACCACATCGACCCTTAGGAAAAAACCCTTCATCTTCACCAAGAGAGGTAGCAGAGAACGGACCTAAGAGCTCCAACCGTCTTCCTCACGCCGGAAAACACCCCTACCGGATCACCATCTCCTCCAACCTTCAGCATACAACAGCAACCCTAGAGACCTAAGAGCTCCAACAAACAGCCACTGCTGCCTCCTCACCTCACTCGAAAATGACCCCTCACTACCGATCATTCTTCTTCAACTTGACACAGTGACACACAGAGATAATAAGAGATGACAGATCGCCAGAAAACGAGCTGAAACGACCACCAAAACCTCACCTAGACACTACTGCTTCATCTTTCTTTTGCCAGTTAAGCATTATGACTTTGCTTTGATTAAAAAATCAGTCCAGCGACCTGTCATAATACAGAGTTATCTGCGGTTGAAATCACGTCGAAATCCGTTGAGTTGAAGATTGTTGTTTGGAGCTTCGATCTGAGGTTCCCGTTCGAGGTTTCCGACGAGGTCGATGTTGAGGGCTGGTCCATGGTCCTGTCAGTTTCTGCTTGTTCAAGTTATTAAAAATCAAGTTTTTTGGATGAGGAAAAGTTGAAGTTCAAAGAGGCAGTATAGAGATGGTTCATTGCAGCTTTGAGAGTTTTTGTTTCACTTTTTATGCGTGCCAATATGCTTCAAGAATGGTAATTATCCTGCTTGATCGTGTCTTAATTTCATTTCTGATTCATTAGTTTTTGATCTGTTTTGCTCTTCTTCATTTTTACTAGTATCAAATTTTGGGCAAAATTTTAGTTGGGTTTGGAATTGGTTGTTTGATGAAATTTTTTGTTTCAATTAAATGAACAATAGCCAAGAAGTAACAGATCACGTGAGTTTGAATAAGAGTTCTTGTTGATACCCAATTTTTCTCTATGTATATTTTAATATGCAAAGTACCTTCAAAATGGCATATATATGCATATATAAGTATATCCAAGTATTCCATTATTTTTTCTTAATTTTAAAAGATCTTTAAATCAATTTATTCCCTTATTTTATCCATAAAAATCCAATAATTATTTCTAAAATTATCAGTTTTGATGATTCACTTGTGGAACTTTTATATTTATACTAAAATATAGCTAAGGAAATTTTGGCATATTTTTACAAAGTTATTTAGTATTTTTAGGGCTAAAATTCTATAATTGCAACATTAGCCTCTTTTAGGATTAATTACGTTCATATTCATAAAGATTAGGTCCTGTATTTTTAAATGGTTAATTATATGTCATAAATCATTTTAGTACCTTTAATTTATTTCCAGAAATCAATTTGCTATTTTTTATAATTTTAAAAGGGGAAATTGGCTATTTAAATAATAGCCCAAATTCATTTCAATCATAGCCTAAATCCTACCCCAATTTTAACCCAATTCTCGACCCAATTGAACCCATCGGACCAGATCCATACCCAGTTTCATAAACCGCCCACTTACCCATTTTAATCCAGGCCGTTGATCATTAAGATCAACGGCCAATAGTCGCCCTTGCCTTAATTAATTCCAAACGACCCCAAAACCCTATCATTTCTCACAATCCGCCGCCTTAGAACCCCTTTCCTCTCAAAAACCCTCTGCAACACCACCCAAACCCTAGCCTTCGCCACCCTAATCCACCCTAATCCATGGCCTTCCGAGGTCATCTGAGACCTGTACCAGCCTTCCATGGTTTCTATATGTTTGGTTCGGTGATCTCACGACCAGAATTTGAAGGGATTTGGTCCAGTAGTTGCTCGATGACCTTTCTCCGGTCATCCCTGACCTTTCTCCGGCCAGCCATGGTCATTCGAGTCAAACCTTTGACTCTCCTAGTTAGATCGGTAACTTTCAAGGCCTTTCTCGTTGCTTTTGGGTTTTTTTGAAACCCTAATCTCTAAGACTTTTTCGATTTCTTTCAGATCTACCTTAGATCTATGCTTGCCATGAACTTTTTAAGTGTTTCTCGAAGTTTCCTTGACCTCTCTTTCAAAATGACTCTTCACTTTCCGATTAGGGTTTTCCTTCAAGTTTTTTTCTTTTCAAAATCTCTTCTCTGATTTTAATGTGTCTGTGATTTTACTATGTTTTGTTCATGTTGTTCTCCTATATGAGTTAGCATGTTGAAAACCCTAGTTACTTTATGGTCTCATTCGAATTCTGAGGCTGTTTCTTAGATAAGTGCTTGTTTGGTTAAGTTCTTCTTCGATTTATTTGTTTATCATCTTTAAGCTCGACTATTGTTGAAAAAAAACCTATGTCTGTGGGTTTGAAACTGTTCGTTCGAATACCTGACTCGATTTGAAGTTCCTTGTTTCAGAATCTCTTTTCTTTATGTGATTCCTCGGATTCTGGGTTTTTGCTATCTTTAAAACTCGACTATGCTTGATGTCACACCTCCTTTTCACTACACCCGCAAGAGCGTAAAGGGAGTTTTTCCACTTAAAGGACAATCAGAACGGGATTTATCATTAAGATTCAGAGTCGCCACTTGGGAGATTAATGGTGTCCCAAGTCACCTGTTGAATCCCGAACCGAGAAAATTATGACTCTGTTAACAGTCCGCGAACCAGAAATCCGAGTAAGGAATTCTGTTAACCCGGGAGAAGGTGTTAGGCATTCCCGGGTTCCGTGGTTCTAGCACGATCGCTCAACTGTCATATTTGGCTTATTTATCTGATTATACAACATGTTTTAGCTTATGTGCTTTTTAACCGTAAACCGCTTCCATTATTATTTTAACGAGAATTGCAACGTCGTGAAAACGTGTCTCGAACCACGTCACATAAATGCACCCGTGGTTGTTGACACATTTCGACTTCGTTGAGATTTGGATTTGGGTCACATAAATGTGCACCCGAGTTTAGGAAGGTAATGTTATTAAAATACGCGCCTAAAGTAGCTAGCGTGTTATTATCTTTGGGGAAGGCCGTGAAATTCGCTAAACGGCCCGTCCCGAAGTCTAGGTATTTTAACATGAGCATTTAATGAGGGCCCCGCAATTTATGTATTTTGTTTGGCGAGNAAATAGTCCAATTACGTATAAATTACACAGTCCGAGTTTCATTGAATATATATCTATTCATACTACATTATACAGTTATATGTCATTGATATCTAATTAACTACAGATGCGTCTTCCAGCAAACAAATGCTTGAATACTTTCATTTCATGTTCAATCTCGAAGCTACATCAACTTTGAGTTCAAATGTGAACCTGGGATTAAAATGCAAAAGTGAAGAAGAAATGGAAGTCAGTGAAGCAGTGATGAACAGCAGCCCAGACTCAAAACAATGAAATCAATTTCAGCTCCTAAATTAACATAGCAAAACCAGGAACAAACAGCACCAGATCCAACACCAAAAGCACATGAAATCCAAACACAAATGGACCAAAATATGCTCAAAACCAACCAAAAACTCCCTGAACTCGAACCAAACCCAAATCTAAAGATATTCAGGCCATTTCTACTCTTCTGTCGACTGAAAATCTCATCTACGGCTGAAAATCTAATTCAAATTCTAAGAGAAATTCCAATAGAATAGGACTTTTATAGAATTTTTCTACTGTTTTTGTGTTTTTCTGTTTGAAGAAGTTAAAATCTAAAAGAGTGTTTGATCTAAAAGCTGAATTTCAGATCTGGAACTTGAAGGGTATTTTGGGGGAATTTTTTGGCTTTTTCAAAACTTGTCATTCAAGGCACTATTCATGCCTTTTTATAGGCCAAATGAGGGGCAGCCCTCAAATTTTCTGTTTTCCTTATTAGTCCCTCATTAACTTGTTCCTCAAGTTAGTACCCTAAGCTTACTGAAATTACAACTAAAGCCCTAGTCTAGAAGACTCTAGTGTTAACTACAATATTCCACCCAATCTCAAATAGCTAAACTATCCTTGAATACCCCCCTGAAATTACTTAACTAGGTCACAATTAACCCACCCTTCTTCCCTGATTAAAGCTACCAGCTACAACCCAATTCACCTAAAGTTAAACTAAGTGGACAATTAACTAAACAAGGAAACAAATTGCATTAATCATTCGTGGATCAACTAACTAACACAAGATTAAACCTATTAAAATCAGATATGAAGCACTGCCATGAAGAACAAATCAGACACACTTAATTAAACATAAAACATGGAATTATTAATATAATTGCTACTCAAACTGATTTAACCTAACTCATTAACACTAAACCATAAGGAATCAGATTCAAACAAGGCCCAAACTATCACAACAGATTAACAAAGAATTACACTAATAATCAGACTAAAACCAAAAATTAAAATGAATTAAAATCTAAGCGGGATGAACAAACAAACGGAATCGAGCACAAAATCAGAACAACAATCAGAAGGAATGATACGAACAAAACGAGAATTAACCAAACTAAAAATCAAACTAACCAAACTAGAACTCACGAGAACCAAGAAAAGAAATAATAGAATTGAGAAGAGAGACTTACCAATTTCAGAATTCATATGGCCAAACCGTCTAAATTGATTTTTGATTAATGTTATTTGTCTATTTCGTCAGAAATAGGCATATAACATCAAACAAAAAATTAACTGACTCCAAAACATCTCAAAACAGACTCGACTTCATAAACCTTAGATTAGAAATTCAACGAGTTCCGGTGGGATTTGAGGGGTTTTAGTTAGGGATTAGTGATGAGGGAAGTCAGGGGAGTATATGGTACGAATTTGGGGCCGTTTGGACAAAGTAGTGTTTTGGCCAAATTTTCCCAACTAATATTCGAGCCTTTTGGTTATTATTCGAAAAAAACCAATACCAGATATGGGAAGAGGAAGACGAGGGGAGAGTGGGGTGTTAATTTGGTGGGGTTTGGAGGGTGGCGCCACCGTGCACGGTGGTGGCGGCGCCTAAGGGTTGCTATATTTGAGGCTTTTGGCTAGGATTCGAAGGATTTCAAGTGTAGATATGGAGAAAGAAGGGAGGGAGGAATCTTTGGTGAAAAGTTGGGCGTTATTGGACGCCGGCCGCCGCCATGGGGCGAATTCCGACGGCGGAGCCGGCGAGGAATGTCTCTGAGGTTTGAGAGAATGAAGGAGACAGTCGTTGGGGGGTGGGCATTACCCGACCATTTTATATTTAATGAACCTATGGTTCCTGGCCGTTAGATCAAGCTACCTCGACGGCCAAGATCAATTATTGACCAAATGGGGTCGTTTTGATTGGGTAACGGATCGGACCGGGTGGGGGACTGGACTGGGTCAATTTGGGCGTGGGTAAGTGGTTTGGGCCAGGCGGAACCTATTGTATATGGCCCAATCTGGGTCTCCAATTAAAACCTCTCTCTTTTTTTTAATTGTTTCTCTTTTATTTCTTTTATTTATTTTGTTTTCATTCTATTTATGTTTTTTTATATTTTTCTAACTTTATAAAAATGCAAAAAAAATTAAAATAAAGACCTAATATATTTTTAAAGTCAAATTAATTAATTCCTAAAAGTGTTTAAAAACTATTACGTGGCAAATTCAACAATTAACAATTAAAAATGCAAAAATGGACTATTTTTGTTATTTTTTTTATGTTTTGTTCTAAAAACCACTTAACCCCTAATTAATCCTAAAATATGAAATTAAATCCTAAATGCAAATGCCAAATGTATTTTTTATATTTTTCATATGAATTAAAACAAACACCAATAAAATGCAACAATTATCAGAAAATAACACTGTAATTCACAAAAATTGTAAAATAATAAAGAAATCATTTTGTTTGAATTTTTGGGAATAATTCATATAGGGCAAAAATCACGTTCTCACAGCTGCCCCTCTATGCTCGGGAACATGAAGAGTTTCCGTGCAAAGATAAGTGAGCGGAAACGAGCAATTTTTGCCCGTTTGAATATTCTGTGTGAAGCATTTTTGAAAACCGTTTGACCGAACCCTGCTTCAAAGGTTGCCTACATATCCTTGGCTAAAAAGGAATCAGGTCAGTGTAGTTCGGGAAGGTTTGGTAGCTGGGACTACCAGGAGCTGTGATTTCACTGCTGTTGCTTCTGCTACTGCTCGTTGACCTCCTTATTACAGCGTGTCAAAATAAAAAGAAGCTAGCCTAAGCTATGATATATGAATTACAAAAAGGTCCTATCTATGTCTCCAAACTTGCTCTTGTGTTGCCTTGAACTTGTATTCATCCGATGGAATCCTTGCGTTGTTGCCTTGAATTGTGATCGGAGATGTTTCGCTATTCCTCCGAGTGATGCTTGACTGCTGAAATTTGAAATATATGGCTCTATTCTCCAGGCGGGCTCCTGATTGCTGAACTTGAAAAGTATTCCCTTGTTCTCCAGGTGGGCTCCTGACTGCAAAACTTGAAAAGTATTCTCTTGTTCTCCAGGTGGGCTCCTGACTTCAACAAAATAGACAAACATAGAAAAGTTTCTGCCCCAGTTTGGTGGCTGGGCACATCATGTTATCAAATATTAAAAATTGAAAGCTAAAATTTGAATTGTACTTCCCTTGTTCTCCAGGTGGGCGCCTGATTGCTGAAACTTGAAATAAATATTTCTGTTCTCCAGGCGGGCTCCTGACTTCAACAGAATAGACATAAAACAAAGAAAATTTTCTGCCCCAGTTTGCACTAGGAAGATTTGTGAGTTATTAGCAAAATATAGATCAACTAAGCTATTGATGCAATGATGAGAATAAAACTAAAGACTTGATTGGAATGTACGTCTCCTGTGAGTAAAACCAAGGACATTTGACTAGCAAATTCATCAGACTAAGTCTTCTATCTTAGGAGAAAGATTCATCAGACTAAGATTTTTATCCTAGGAGAAAGTCCATCAGACTAGGTTTTCTATCGTAGGAGAACAATTCATCAGACTAAGATTTTGATCCTAGGAGAAAGTTCATCAGACTAAGATTTTGATCCTAGGAGAAAGTTCATCAGACTAGGTCTTCTACCTTAGGAGAACAATTCATCAGACTAAGATTTTGATCCTAGGAGAAAGTTCATCACACTAGGTCTTCTATCTTAGGAGAAAGATTCATCAGACTAAGATTTAGATCCTAGGAGAAAGTTCATCAGACTAGGTTTTCTATCTTAGGAGAAAGATTCATCAGACTAAGATTT
>NC_031995.1:40016591-40018665 GCF_001879085.1 Nicotiana attenuata | reverse complement strand
CTTTAAAGTTACAAAAGACAAACTAAGAACTAAAGTTAAAAGTATAAATGACTAAAAGAACCTATTATTGTTTATTTCTTCTTTAGTAAAGTAACCTAATTACTAATTAACCCTAAAATACAAATTAGGCCCTAAATGCAAATGCCAAGTATATTTTTGTATTTTTCATGAATTAAGCAATAATAAACGTGCACAAACAAATGCAAACAATTATCAAAAAATGCCACAAAAAATCCATAAAATTAGCAAATGATGAAAAGAAGTTATTTTGTTTCGAATTTGTGGGAATAATTCATATAGGGCAAAAATCACGTGCTCACAGCTGCCCCTCTTTGCTCGGGAACACGAAGAGTTTCCGTGCAAAGATGAGTGAGCGGAAACGAGCCATTTTTGCCCGTTTGAATATTCCGTGTGAAGCATTTTTGGAAAAGTTGACCGCACCCTGCTTCGGAGGCTGCCTACATATCCTTGGCTAAAAAGGAATCAGGTCTGTGTAGTTCGGGAATGTCTGGTAGCTGGGACTACCAGGAGCTGTGATTCCACTGCTGTTGCTGCCGCTACTACTCACTGACCTCCTTATTACACCATGTCAAAATAAAAAGAAGCTGGCCTAAGATATGATCTATGAATTACAAAAAAGGTCCTATCTATGTCTTCAAACTTGCTCTTGTGTTGCCTTGAACTTGTATCTTTCCGATGGAATTCTTACGTTGTTGCCTTGAATTGTGATATGAGATGTTTCGCTATTCCTCCGAGTGATGCTTGACTGCTGAAATTTGAAATACATGTCTCTATTCTCCAGGCGGGCTCCTGATTCCTGACACTTGAAAAGTATTCCCTTGTTCTCCGGGTGGGCTCCTGATTTCAACAAAATAAACAACAACGAAAATTTTCTGCCCCAATTTGGTGGCTGGGCACATCATGTTATCAAATATCAAAAACATGAAAGCTAAAATTTGAATTGTACTTCCCTTATTCTCCAGGTGGGCGCCTGACTTCTGATCTTGAAATGTATTCCCTTGTTCTCCAGGTGGGGTCCTGATTGCTGAACTTGAAAAGTATTCCCTCTATTCTCCAGGTGGGCTCCTGATTTCAACAAAATAGACAAACAACGAAAATTTTCTGCCCCAGTTTGCACTAGGAAGATTTGTGAGTTGGTTAGCAAAATTGTAAACCAC
Organism: Nicotiana attenuata; assembly: GCF_001879085.1. NCBI lineage: Eukaryota > Viridiplantae > Streptophyta > Magnoliopsida > Solanales > Solanaceae > Nicotiana > Nicotiana attenuata. Next base: position 40,017,487 of record NC_031995.1, on the reverse strand, counting down.
TTATACTATTGATGCAATGATGAGTAAACTAAAGATTAGACTAGGATGTGCTTCTCCTATGAGTAAAAACAAAACTTTGACTTGCAAATGCGTTTGCTATAATAAACCTGAATGAATCAAATTAGGAAGTGCGTCTCCTAGGGGTGAATTTAAATGACCACGGCTAGGAAATGCGTCTCCTAAGGGTGAAAACTTTAGTGACTAAGATTAGGAAGTGCGTCTCCTATGAATGAACTCTCAATTTAGGAAGTGTGTCTCCTAAAAGAATAACTTGAAAGACCTTGATTAGGAAGTGTGTCTCCTGCAAGTAAAACTTCAATGATTCGGACTAGGAAGTGCGTCTCCTATGGGTGAACTCTCAATTTAGGAAGTGCGTCTCCTATGGGTAAAACTTCAATGACTCAAACTAGGAAGTGCGTCTCCCATGAATGAACTATCAATTTAGGAAGTGCATCTCCTATGGATAAAAATTCAATGACTCAAACTAGGAAATGCGTCTCTTATGAACTATCAATTTAGGAAGTGCGTCTCCTATGGGTGAAAATTCAATGACTCAAACTAGGAAGTGCGTCTCCAATGAATGAATTATCAATTTAGGAAGTGCGTCTCCTATGGGTGAAAATTCAATGACTCAAACTAGGAAGTGCTTCTCCTATGAATGAACTATCAATTTAGGAAGTGCGGGTGAAAATTCAATGACTCAAACTAGGAAGTGCTTCTCCTATGAATGAACTATCAATTTAGGAAGTGCGTCTCCTATGGGTGAAAATTCAATGACTCAAACTAGGAAGTGCGCCTCCTATGAATGAACTCTTAATTTCTGAAAGACCCAGACTAGGAAGTGCGTCTCCTAGGGGTGAAATTTCAATGACTCAAGCTAGGAAGTGCGTCTCCTA
>NC_031995.1:39828359-40016396 GCF_001879085.1 Nicotiana attenuata | reverse complement strand
ATTCTGTTGCATCGTCCATGAATTGATACATACCAAGCCTTCGTATTTTAAACGAATCCCAAAGCATGTTGACTGTTACCAACTTAGTGCGTTTGTTGTTCATTCCTGACTTAACACTTTGATGTGTTCACCAGATCCCGTTTTGTTCAATTAGAAAGCTTGGTGGCAGATTTTGAAGTCATTTCTCACTTGTTTTGACCACACAGACTCAGGAAGAGGAAGTAAACAAGAGTAAAGGAACATAGTAGAAGGACAATGGAAAGAGATGATTCCTAACAAGAAAACTACAAAGTAGAAACCTATCGGATGTGGATACTAACTCTAATGACCATGACATGCACCTGCAGCATGCTCCGTTCAGCAAATCCGATCGTTCAGCTCTTTTTGTACCTTTTCGCCGTGAAACTGGGCTTCAATGCTCCGCTTACCCGATCTGATTCGCAGTCCTTATTCGCCTTGTGGTGCCCGTAGGTTTTCACCATCAAGCCTCTCTCATTTTGGTCCTTTCTCTCACCTCACCATCGCCTTATGGTGCCCGTGAAGGTTTTCACCAATAAGACTCTCTCATGTTTGATTTTTTTCAGCTTTCGTCGCCTTGGGATACCCGTGAGGGCTCTCATCAACAAGACACTCTCATTCTTCGATTAGACCAAAGTGTTACCCCTGATATGATTCGCATCTACTCGCTTGACTTGGCATCTCTCAAAAATTGATCAGAAGGTCTTCCTTTGGACCGTAATGTGGGCTTTTGGATAGGGTTAGAAGGAAAGGGTATCAAAGGCTCAAAACAATTCAACATGGGTTCAAAATTACAACTTTCGGAATCAGATTTCCCACAACAACCACAACTTCTGCCCCAGTTTCTTCCTTGGGGACTTTGGACTTTTATTTCGGTGTGACTGAACCTCAGAGAGAGGCTGCCTACGTACCCTTTCGGGATCAAGTCAAACGTAGTTCAGGCCATAGAATTACTTTGTTGTTGTGATCTTTCCTGTCTTCCACTTTCCTTTTCTTTCTTTTCATTTCTTTCTTTTCCTTCTCTTTTCTTTGCTTTTCTTTTTCTTTTCTCTTCTTTTTTCTTTTTTTTTTCTTTTCTCTTCTTTTTTCTTTTCATTGTTTTCTCTTGTTTCTCCACTTTCTTTCCCCGCTCGGGCTTACGAGTTTTATTATTGATTCTGAAAGAGGGGTATGCAAGAAAATAACCGAGGCTCAAAGGGGTAACAAAGGATAAAGTGTTTGGATAGCAGAATAAAATGCCTTCGTCATTCCAATCTCCAAAACATGCCAAGTACAAACTACACAATTAAACAAGCTGAGGAAAACATACGTAACATCTTTTGCTTGCACCAGAATTACTAACCATAACCACACATTTGCCTTCTACATTTGTCAATTACCCAGCACCATTGGACAACAATCTCGGTACCACGAACGGCCCCGTAGACTTGGGGGAAAACTTGCCTTTGGCTTCACACCGATGCGGCATGATGCATTTCAACAGTATTTCTTTATGTTCCGTCTGCCCTAGTTTCACACAATTTGGGCTCGAAGTGATCTCAAAATGCCTTACTTATTCCCTCGAATGTCCCTACATCTCCAACAGTGTTTCATTGCTTCATTACTAAATTGACTTTAAAACCAGGCTGAGAATTATGCGTGCATGTCATGTCACCAGAACCAGCATGAAAAGAATTGTAAAAGGAGAAGAAAACTAAACAAAAATGACTAGAAATGGCAGAAAACAGAGAATTGCATTAGACAGACGGTGAAAGGGTTTAAACAACAACACCAACTACATAAACTGGGGTCCAATCCTAAAACAACCTAGATAACACTGAATGACTAAAGGAACTAGACATAATGAAAGGATAGAAGGGTTTGAGTCACAAGACAATATCCGGATTACAACCCTGAAATAACCCGGACAACAGAAATGACACCAAACTAAGCCACCAAGACTCCTCTTCAGCTACCCAAGAAATGGAGCATCTTTCCAATTACCAAGCGCGGCATCTTAGCCACTGGGTTCCACATCAATATTAACAACTTCATTATCATCAACTTCATCCAGCAAGTTCCCAAGAGGATTCGCATGCTCCATGTCACTGTCATTGATCACAATTACCCCTTCTTGAATCATTCTTTCTATTTCCCTTTTCAAAGAACGACAATCTTCAATGCTATGACCTTGGACATTAGAGTGGTACATGCATCGTACAGTAGGATCAAAGCCTTTTGCATGTGGTTCTGGAGTATAGCCGAGGAGCGGCTCAATCAAGACAGAATGCCTTAACTTTTCAAACAAGATCGTGTAGGACTCCCCAATTGGCGTGAAACTATTTCCTTTCCTCTGTTCTCTTCCCCGCCCCTGTTTTTGAGGGTTGTTGGGTGCTCAAAAATGTTGTGAAGGCAAGGAGGCATTATGCGGCGTTGGTGCTCGCCATAGGGAGTGACCTGATGGTTGGACATATGACCGGACATTGTTCGGAGGATAATACTGAGGTGGATTGTGTGGAGCTCGGGGATAGGTTTGGGGTTGGGGTCGAGGTTGGTTGTAATATGGTGATGGGCCCCTGGACCAAGCTCTTGATTCAACTACTATAACATCTTCTTTCTTTTTCTTTCCCAATACCCCTCCAATGCCGCTCTGGATAGCCTGGGTAGTTGCCTTGATTGCTGAATAGCTTATGATTTTATTGGATTTAAGCCCCTCCTCCACCATACTTCCCATTTTCACTACTTCGTTGAAAGATTTTCCCACTGCCGACACCAAGTGACCATAGTAGGTGGCCTCCAAAGCCTGCAAGAAGTTATCAACCATCTCGCTTTCTTTCATTGGAGGATCGACTCTTGCCGCTTGCTCTCTCCACCAGAAACCGTACTCTCTGAAGCTTTCCCCGGGCTTTTTCTCAATTTTTGTCAGCGACAGACGGTCTGGGACAATTTCGAGATTATACTAAAAGTGACATGCAAACGCCTGGGCCAGATCGTCCCAAGTATATCATCGAGCATGATCCTGTCGAGTGTACCATTCCAAAGCCGCACCACTTAGACTTTGACTGAAATATGCCATCAATAGCTCGTCTCTTCCCCCAGCTCCTCTCATTTTGCTGCAGAACACCCTTAGATGTCCCACCGAATCACCGTGTCCATCATATAAATCAAACTTGGGTAACTTGAATCCCGCTGGTAACTGGACATTAGGAAACAAGCACAAATCCTTCTATGCCACACTTACTTGACCCCCGAGATCCTGCATATTTCTGAATGACTGCTCCAAGCTCTTAACCTTTCGAATCATCTCCTCCTGCTCAAGGTCCCTGGGAGGCTTCTCTGTTTCAGCAGGAGCCTCAAAAGGAGGAGCGTGAGAGTACGGATCCGAGACTTTGAAAGTTGGTTCTGGAGCATAGTGTTGGGCGTCGGGGACTTTGAACACAGTCTCGTTAGAGGATTGAGGAAAAATAGCTAGTGGGGGAGCTGCAGGAGCATGAGTGGCCAAAGGAGCGGTATATGAGGTGGTTTTGGCGGGTAGAGTATGAAAAGGTTGTGGGGTGATATCAGCAGCTGTGGGAATTTGGATTTGGGATAGCGGTAAGACAGTTGCAGGGTTTTCAATGTAGTTAGTGGGGACTGAAGGTGGAGGATGCCCCCTGATCCAGGACTGATACATGTCTGCCATCTGTTGTTTCATCCTTTGGACCTCCTTTTTCAATTCAGACTTCGACTCCACAAACTCCTTTCGTGGGTCTACAATCACAGTGTCTGTTTCTTTGTTAGCCGTGACCGCCTTGTGCTTTCTGGTGTTGGATGGACGAATCACCAAAGTGCCACAAACTAACCACCCTCTGTTATGATAATAATGAAAGTAACAAAGAGGAGCAAAAGGAAGCCAACATGTTAGCATTAGAGCATTTATCAGATAGAAATATCACATTGCGTGCAATGCCCCCTAGTCACAGTTAACGGTTCTAGAACGGCTTCGAGGGTCCCGAGGTCATTTAGCATCATCCCAATTTCGCTCTTCCTATTCTATTTCCTTCTTCGTTTTCATTTCTAACACCACTTGATTTTTCATTTCTTTCCCCCTCTTTTCTTCTGATTATCGCTCTTTTCTTTCACATCATGCCCCGCAATATCATTCTCTTGTTTTCTTTCTTCTCTCTTTTATTTTCCTTGATTTTCTTTTTCTCTTTTAATAATAATAAAAAAATAATTCGATCGAACCGTATGTAGGTTGCCTACGTATCATGACCCCGTATGCATCAGATCTTTGCGTAGTTCTGGAAGATCGAAAATAGAGTAGACAAACTGACATTTTTTCTTTTTTCTTTTCTGACTACTCTAATGAGAAAGGAGAAATAAAAGAATTTGAGTTTTCTAGACTTAATGTCTTATACCCTATTCCAAACTCAAGCTTAACGGGCATGTTTCTTTTTCCTTTTTCTTTCGAAAAAAATACTCTATTAAGGAAAATCCTAGAAGAGAATTTTTTTTTTTGATTCTTTTCCTTTTTTTTCTTCAGTTTTCACTAATTTTCCAAGGAAACACCTCAAAAGGAAATCTTTTTGGGTTTTGAAATTAACACCTTAAAGAAAGCTTTTAAAGAAGTACTAAAAGAAAATTCTCTCTTTTTTTGAATTTTAGTCCTAATATACCAAAGGAAACATAAAACAATTTATTTTAAGTCCTAGATATTAATTGCCTAAAGGAAAACAACCTCAAAATTTTCATTTCTGGAATTAGCATTCTTAAGGAAAACTTATGACGGAAATATAAAATGCAACATCTNCCCTTTTTTTTTTTGGATTTTTTGAATTATACCACACCTTGTCAAATATACAATTACTGTACAAAATTTAGAAAGTAAAAGACGATATAAAAANTGAATGAACTCTTAATTTCTGAAAGACCCAGACTAGGAAGTGCGTCTCCTAGGGGTGAAATTTCAATGACTCAAGCTAGGAAGTACATCTCCTATGAATGAATTCTCAATTTAGGAAGTGCGTCTCCTATGGGTGAAAATCAACTTAGGAAGTGCGTCTCCTGTGGGTGAACATTCAATGACTCAAACATAGGAAGTGCGTCTCCTATGAATGAACTATCAATTTAGGACGTGCGTCTCCTATGGGTAAAACTCAAGATAGGAAGTGTGTCTCCTACAACAAAATATAACTTGAAAAACTTAGACTAGGAAGTGCGTCTCCTAGGGTAAAACCTCAGTTTAGGAAGTGCGTCTCCTACAACAAAGATATAACTTGAAAAACTTAGACTAGGAAGTGCGTCTCCTAGGGTAAAACCTCAGTTTAGGAAGTGCGTCTCCTACAACAAAATATAACTTGAAAAACTTAGACTAGGAAGTGCGTCTCCTAGGGTAAAACCTCAGTTGAGGAAGTGCGCCTCCTACAACAAAAATATAACTTGGAAAAACTTAGACTAGGAAGTGCGTCTCCTAGGGTAAAACCTTAGTTGAGGAAGTGCGTCTCCTACAACAAAAATATAACCTACTCAAACTAGGAAGTGCGTCTCCTAGGGGTGAAACGTCAATGATTCAAACTAGGAAGTGCATCTCCTAGGGGTGATGTGTGATCCTCTAAATAGCCTTTGCGTAAGTAGAATTGGCGCATTACACCTGAAAATTTCAAGCTTCCCAGCTTTGATATGAACACAGCTTTCATCCCTGTTTCAGACAAAGAAAACTTGTTAGTTTAAACATGGTGGTTGGTTTGTGGCCTTGGCTTTGAGTACGATCGCTCCTCCACGTGCCATGATAACTTCGATTTCACTCTGAAAGACATTGCTTGCTTATTGATTAACCAATTTCTCTGTCACCCTTACCACAGAAAATACCTCTTCTCCGTCCAGCCCCAATACCCTTTATCTGTTGCATTTCTCCTGAACTGACATTTACCAAACCTTTTGTTTCACATGAATCCCAAAACGCGTCAATTGCCACCCACTCAGTGCGTATGCTGTTCTTTCTTGACTTAAACCACTGGCCTTGTCCTTGAGGTCTATTGCTCCTTCACTTGCCATATTCCAACAATAACGTTGATTTCTGCTTGGAATACCTCGCTTGTTACCGGTTTACCACCCCTTTTTGTTAATCTTTTCACAGAAAATACCTTTGATCCGTTCACCCTAGCCCTTATTCTGTTGCATCGTCCATGAATTGATACATACCAAGCCTTCGTATTTTAAACGAATCCCAAAACATGTTGACTGTTACCAGCTCAGTGCGTTTGTTGTTCATTCTGACTTAATGCTTTGATGTGTTCACCAGATCCCGTTTTGTTCAATTGGAAAGCTTGGTGGCAGATTTTGAAGTCATTTCTCACTTGTTTTGACCACACAGACTCACGAAGAGGAAGTAAACAAGAGTGAAGGAACGTATTAGAGGACAATGGAAAGAGATGATTCCTAACAAGAAAACTACAAAGTAGCAACCTATCGGATGTGGATACTAACTCTAATGACCATGACATGCACCTGCAGCCTGTTCCGTTCAACAGATCCGATTGCTCAGCTCTTTTTGTACCTTTTCGCCGTGAAACTGGGCTTCAATGCTCCGCTTACCCGATCTGATTCGCAGTCCTTATTCGACTTGTGGTGCCCGTAGGTTTTCACCATCAAGCATCTCTCATTTTGGTCTTTTCTCTCACCTCACCATCGCCTTATGGTGCCCGTGAAGGTTTTCACCAATAAGACTCTCTCATTTTTGATTTCTCTCAGCTTTCGTCGCCTTGGGATACTCGTGAGGGTTCTCATCAACAAGACACTCTCATTCTTCATTTCCTTCGTTTAGACCGGAGTGTTGCCCCTGATATGATTCGCCTCTACTCGCTTGACTTGGCATCTCTCGAAAACTGATCAGAAGGTCTTCCTTTGGACCGTAATGTGGGCTTTTGGATAGGGTTAGAAAGAAAGGGTATCAAAGACTCAAAACAATTCAACATGGGTTCAAAATTACAACTTTCGGAATCAGATATCCCACAACAACCACAACTTCTGCCCCAGTTTCTTCCTTGGGGACTTTGGACTTTTATTTCAGTGTGACTGAACCTCAGAGAGAGGCTGCCTACGTACCCTTTCGGGATCAAGTCAAACGTAGTTCAGGCCATAGAATTACTTCGTTGTTGCGATCTTTCCTTCTCTTCCACTTTTCCTTTTCTTTCTTTTCATTTCTTTCCTTTTCCTTCTCTTTTCTTTTCTTGTCTTTTTCTTTTCTCTTCCTCTTTTCTTTTCTTTTCTTTTTCTTTTCTCTTGTTTTTTCTTTTCTTTCTTTTCTTTTTTCTTTTCTCTTCTTTTTTCTTTTCACTGTTTTCTCTTGTTTCTCCACTTTCTTTCCCCGCTCGGGCTTTCGAGTTTTATTATTGATTCCGAAAGAGGGGTATGCAAGAAAATAACCGAGGCTCAAAGGGGTAACAAAGGATAAAGTGTTTGGATAGCGGAATAAAATTCCTTCGTCATTCCAATCTCCAAAACATGCCAAGTACAAACTACACAATTAAACAAACTGAGGAAAACATACGTAACATCTTTTGATTGCGCCAGAATTAATAACATTATCCACACATTTGCCTTCTACATTTGTCAATTACCCAGTGCCATTGGGCAACAACCTTGGTACCACGAACGGCCCCCTAACAATTCGGGCAAACTTGCCTTTAGCTTCAACCCGATGCAGCATGATGCACTCCAACAAGGTTTCTCTGTGTTTTATCTGCCCCAGTTTCGCATGGATCGGGCTTCAAATGATCTCAAAGTGTTCAAATCTGCTCTTAGTTCCCTCAAGCGTCCCTATATCTTTAACATGGTTTCATTGCTTCCTGGCCAAACTAACTTTTAAAACCAGGCTGAGAATTATGCGTGCATGTCATGTCAATAGAACCAGCATGAAAAGAATTGTAAAAAGAAGAAAAGAACTAAACAAAAATGGCTAAAAATGGCAGAAAACAGAGAATTGCATTAGACGGACGGTGAAAGGGTTTAAACAACAAAACAAACTACATAAACTGGGGTCCAATCCTAAAACAAACCTAGATAACACTGAATGACTAAAGGAACTAGACATAATGAAAGGATAGAAGGGTTTGAGTCACAAGACAATATCCAGATTACAACCCTGAAATAACCCGGACAACAGAAATGACACCAAACTAAGCCACCAAGACTCCTCTTCAGCTAGCCAAGAAATGGAGCATCTTTCCAATTACCAAGCACGGCATCTTAGCCACTGGGTTCCACATCAATATTAACAACTTCATTATCATTAACTTCATTCAGCAAGTTCCCAAGAGGATTCGCATGCTCCCTGTCACTGTCATTGATCACAATTACCCCTTCTTGAATCATTCTTTCTATTTCCCTTTTCAAAGAACGACAATCTTCAATGCTATGACCTTGGACATTAGAGTGGTACATGCATCGTACAGTAGGATCAAAGCCTTTTGCATGTGGGTCTGGAGTATAGCCGAGGAGCGGCTCAATCAGGCCAGAATGTCTTAACCTTTCAAACAAGCTCGTGTAGGACTCCCCAATTGGCGTGAAACTATTTCCTTTCCTCTGTTCTCTTCCCTTCCCCTGTTTTCGAGGGTTATTGGGTGCTCGAAAATGTTGTGAAGGCAAGGAGGCATTATGCGGCGTTGGTGCTCGCCATAGGGAGTGACCTGATGGTTGGACATATGACCGGACATTGTTCGGAGGATAATACTGAGGTGGATTGTGTGGAGCTCGGGGATAGGTTTGGGGTTGGGGTCGAGGTTGGTTGTAATATGGTGATGGGTCCCTGGACCAGACTCTTGATTTAACTACTACCACATCTTCTTTCTTTTTATTTTCCGCTACCCCTCTAGTGCCGCTCTGGATAGCCTGGGTAGTTACCTTGATTGCAGAATAGCTCATGATTTTGTTGGACTTAAGCCCCTCCTCCACCATACTTCCCATTTTCACTACTTCGTTGAAAGATTTTCCTACTGCTGACACCAAGTGACCATAGTAGGTGGGCTCCAAAGCCTGCAAGAAAGTAATCAACCATCTCGCTTTCTTTCATTGGAGGATCGACTCTTGCCGCTTGCTCTCTCCACCGGAAACCGTACTCTCTAAAGCTTTCCCCGGGCTTTTTCTCAACCTTTGTCAGCGACAGACGGTCTGGGACAATTTCGAGATTATACTGAAAGTGACATGCAAATGCTTGGGCCAAATCGTCCCAAGTATACCATCGAGCATGATCCTGTCGAGTGTACCATTCCAAAGCCGCACCACTTAGACTTTGACTGAAATATGCCATCAATAGCTCGTCTCTTCCCCCAGCTCCTCTCATTTTGCTGCAGAACCCCCTTAGATGTGCCACCGGATCATCGTGTCCGTCATATAAATCAAACATGGGTAACTTGAATCCCGCTGGTAACTAGACATCAGGAAACAAGCACAAATCCTTGTATGCCACACTTACTTTACCCCCGAGACCCTGCATATTTCTGAATGACTGATTCAAGCTCTTAACCTTTCGAATCATCTCCTCCTGCTCAGGGTCCCTGGGAGGCTTCTCTGTTTCAGCAGGAGCCTCAAAAGGAGGAGCGTGAGAGTACGGATCTGAGACTTTGAAAGTTGGTTCTGTAGCATAGTGTTGGGCGTCGGGGGGCGAAGCCAGCTGAAGGAAGGTCGCGTTAGCGCCCCTTATTTCACTAAAGCAAGAAGGGAGAAAGTTGACTTTGAGAAAGAAGGGCTTCTAACTTTGAACATAGTCTCGTTAGAGGATTGAGGAAAAATAGCTGGTGGGGGAGCTGCAGGAGCATGAGTGGCCAAAGGAGCGGTATATGAGGTGGTTTTGGCAGGTAGAGTATGAAAAGGTTATGGGGTGATATCAGCAGCTGTGGGAATCTGGATTTGGGATAGCGGTGAGACAGTTGCAGGGTTTTCAATGTAGTTAGTGGGGAATGAAGGTGGAGGATGCCCCCTGATCCAAGACTGATACATGTCTGCCATCTGTTGTTTCATCCTTTGGACCTCCTCTTTCAATTCAGACTTCGACTCCACAAACTCCTTTCGTGGGTCTACAATCCCAGTGTCTGTTTCTTTGTTAGCCATGACCGCCTTGTGCTTTCTAGTGCTGGATGGACGAATCACCAAAGTGCTACAAACTAACCACCCTCTGTTATGATAACAATGAAAGTAACAAAGAGGAGCAAAACGAAGCCAACATGTTAGCATTAGAGCATTTATCAGATAGAAATATCACATTGCGTGCAATGCCCCCTAGTCACAGTTAACGGTTCTAGAACGGCTTCAAGGGTCAAGAGGTCATTTGGCATCATCCCAATTTCGCTCTTCCTGTTCTATTTCCTTCTTCGTTTTCATTTCTAACACCACTTGATTTTTCATTTCTTTCCCCCTCTTTTCTTCTGATTATCGCTCTTTTCTTTCCTCCCATTTCTTATGTCCCGCAATATCATTCCCTGTTTTTCTTTCTTCTCTCTTTTATTTTCCTTGATTTTTCCCTCTTTTTTTCTTTCCTTTTCTTTTTAAAAAAATGATTCGATCGAACCCTATGTAGGTTGCCTACGTATCATGACCCCGCATGAATCAGATCTTTGCGTAGTTCTTGCAAATTAAATGCGAAAATAGAGAGATAATTTTTGGGTTTTCATTAATAAACGCCGATTACAAGAGATACTAGACTGTTTGTTTTTCTTAAAGGGGTAAAATTACAAAACAGACTTAAAAACAAAATACAGACTCGATGACTAGGAATACATCAAAGCTTCAAATCCTGGGGACCTCGGGGCATCCCTCGGCATCGCCGTGGGCCTGCGCAAGACTGAGAATGTTTCGATGTCAACTGTAGGCTATTTAAAGAAAGCTGGCCATGTAATGACTTAGTTTGACTTAAAAAAAAGAAAAGTGGCTATTTTTCAAAAATATTTATTTCGAGAAAACAAAGACTCGGTTTTGCAAATATGGCCTTTCAGCACTTCCGAAAGAGAGATTTTAAGGCTGTGCCCGCAAACCGTTTTAAAATGACTCAGGGTGGCTGTTCTTGCAAAAATAGCCTTCCGGCGCCCTTTTGAGGGCATTCGGCTTATTTTAAACAAGAATGGCATCACCCGACTTATTTGATGAAAATTAAAATTTTGGTATTTTCGGCTATTTTTGCAAAAAGGGTGGTAGGACCCGATGAGGGTTACCTACTTATCTCACATCCGGTGAGAATCAAACCAGCGTAGTTCGGTCAAACAAAACTACCTATTTTCGAAAACAAAACTTTTATTTGTTGGAAAATACACTATTTCTGAAAGCAAGACTTTTTTTTATATTTTCTTTTTCAATGGCAAATAAAACAAACTAATTTGAAAATAAAAATCTTTTTGTTGTTCTTTTCCATTGGCAAACAAAACAAACTATAAAAAAAATACTTTGCTTTTTTTTCTTTCATTTTTCTCAAAAATCCGGCAGAATTTCGGCACTACTTGGACATTGGTTTTTCTATTATAGGTAATTAACTCTCTGCACTGCTATATTCTCTTTTTCTCTTTTTGTTTTTCAATTTTTCCAGATATTCAAAGCCGGTCAGCATGCGAGTCCAAAACAGATAAATGCACAAGTAGGATGCATCAGGATGGTCCATTATTTCGGGTACACCTGTCCTAGACGGACCCAACCCCTGTGTTGAGTCCCCTAAGTCATATGCACGTGATGCAAATAAGCGTTCCTACTAGGGATTCGGCATGAGGTCAAGTTATTCTAGGTTCAAAACCTGGGTATATGTTCTAGACTGTGCACCGGAGCGGACAACTCGAGTCGACGAGGGGGCTACGTACCGGGAACCAAAAGGCCATCCGACTTAGTAACTTGTCCGGCTTCTTTCTTATTTTAAGGTATGACACTAACAGAATAGGGAGTCTCAACCAGTAAGCACATCCCCGGAGATGAGAAGAGAAGGGTTTCGTAACAACTCTATATATACAATTCAAATAATATCAAAGCGGTAAAGCATTTAGCACATTTAGCATGAAACATGTAGGAAAATCAGATAAAGCCAAATACAACAATTTAATTGAGCTTGAATTCTTGAACCCTGAACCGAAATTCTGGGTTCTTTTCCCTAGCAGAGTCGCCAGATCTGTCACACCTCCTTTTCACTACACCCGCAAGAGCGTAAAGGGAGTTTTTCCACTTAAAGGACAATCGGAACGGAATTTATTATTACGATTCAGAGTCGCCACTTGGGAGATTAATGGTGTCCCAAGTCACCGGTTGAATTCCGAACCGAGGAAATTATGACTCTGTTAACAGTCCGCGAACCAGAAATCCGAGTAAGGAATTCTGTTAACCCGGGAGAAGGTGTTAGGCATTCCCGGGTTCCGTGGTTCTAGCACGGTCGCTCAACTATCATATTTGGCTTATTTATCTGATTTTACAACATGTTTTAGCTTATGTGCTTTTTAACCGTAAATCGCTTCCATTATTATTTTAACGAGAATTGCAACGTCGTGAAAACGTGTCTCGAACCACGTCACATAAATGCACTCGTGGTTGTTGACACATTTCGACTTCGTTGAGATTTGGATTTGGGTCACATAAATGTGCACCCGAGTTTAGGAAGGTAATGTTATTAAAATACGCCCCTAAAGTAGCTAGTGTGTTATTATCTTTGGGGAAGGCCGTGAAATTTGCAAAACGGCCCGTCCCGAAGTCTAGGTATTTTAACATGAGCATTTAATGAGGGCCCCGCAATTTATGTATTTTGTCTAGCGAGGCTCATCTCGTTTATTATTTGAAAGGCAAACCTAAAGCAATCTATAATTTTCTATTTTGTATTTGTCTCTAATAATAAAAGAAGAAGCCCTAATTAATTATCATTGTTCAAAAGCTACTATCCTCTTGGGTCCATGACTTTGATAAGAACTTCATCAGTTTCCTTTGGGCCTCAAGCTTAGCCCAGGAAGAATACATAACCCAACAGATTCGTGGGGTCTCACAAGATTTGATTTCAGCCCCAAAAATTAACAAATGGGCCTAACAATTTGCAAGCTCAAAACAGCCCAGATTTCAGATCAGCGTTGGATTTAATATCACGGCCTAATTACCTTATTTATTTTACCTACCAGTGACTTCTTAGCTATTCAAATCAGTCAAATTGATATTGCATACTTAATTCAAGTGAACTACCAATATTGAACTCGATGTGGCCATCACCCACTGATTTCAACTTAATTGCAAGTTTAAACTATTTCTGATATTTAATTTTAAACAGAAAAATGCTAAACATAAAACAAGTACCGACTACAGCTGATAACTACAAATTAACAGTCCAAATAGTCCAATTAGGTACAAATTATACAGTCCGAGTTTCATTGAATATATATCTATTCAGACTACAATATACAGTTATATGTCATTGATATCTAATTAACTACAGATGCGTCTTCCAGCAAACAAATGCTTGAATACTTTCATTTCATGTTCAATCTCGAAGCTACATCAACTTTGAGTTCAAATGTGTACCTGGGATTAAAATGCTAAAGTGAAGAAGAAATGGAGGTCAGTGAAGCAGTGATGAACAGCAGCCCAGACTCAAAACAATGAAATCAATTTCAGCTCCTAAATTAACACAGCAAAACCAGGAACAAACAGCACCAGATCCAACACCAAAAGCACATGAAATCCAAACACAAATGGACCAAAATATGCTCAAAACCAACCAAAAACTCCCTGAACTCGAACCAAACCCAAATCTAAAGATATTCGGGCCATTTCTACTCTTCTGTCGATTGGAAATCTCATCTACGGCTGAAAATCTAATTCAAATTCTAAGTGAAATTCCAATAGAATAGGACTTTTATAAAAATTTTCTACTGTTTTTGTGTTTTTCTGTTTGAAGAAGTTAAAATCTAAAAGAGTGTTTGATCTAAAAGTTGAATTCAGATCTGGAACTTGAAGGGTATTTTAGGGGTATTTTTTTGCTTTTTCAAAACTTGTCATTCAAGGCACTATTCATGCCTTTTTATAGGCCAAATGAGGGGCAGCCCTCAAATTTTTTGTTTTCCTTATTAGTCCCTCACTTATTAACTTGTTCCTCAAGTTAGTACCCTAAGCTTACTGAAATTACAACTAAAGCCCTAGTCTAGAAGACCCTAGAAGACTCTAGTGTTAACTACCATATTCCACCCAATCTCAAATACCTAAACTATCCCTGAATACCCCCCTGAAATTACTTAACTAGGTCACAATTAACCCACCCTTCTTCCCTGATTAAAGCTACCAGCTACAACCCAATTCACCTAAAGTTAAACTAATTGGACAATTAACTAAACAAGGAAACAAATTACATTAATCATTCGTGGATCAACTAACTAACACAAGATTAAACCTATTAAAATCAGATATGAAGTACTGCCATGAAGAACAAATCAGACACACTTAATTAAACTTAAAACATGGAATTATTAATATAATTGCTACTCAAACTGATTTAACCTAACTCATTAACACTAAACCATAAGGAATCAGATTCAAACAAGGCCCAAACTATCACAACAGATTAACAAAGAATTACACTAATAATCAGACTAAAACCAAAAATTGAAATGAACTAAAATCTAAACGGGATGAACAAACAAACAGAATCGAGCACAAAATCAGAACAACAATCAGAACAGGAATGATACGAACAAAACGAGAATTAACCAAACTAACATATAAAACCGAATAATATTGACTAAAAATTAACAAACTAGAACTCACGAGAACCAAGAAAAGAAATAATAGAATTGAGAAGAAAGACTTACTAATTTCAGAATTCATATGGCCAAACCGCTAAATTGATTTTTGATTAATGTTATTTGTCTATTTCGTCAGAAATAGGCATATAACATTAAACAAAAAATCAACTGACTCCAAAACATCTCGAAAATGACCCGACTTCATAAACCTTAGATTTGAAATTCAACGAGTTCCGGTGGGATTTGAGGGGTTTTTGTTAGGGATTAGTGATGAGGGAAGTCGGGGGAGTATATGGTACGAATTTGGGGTCGTTTGGACAAAGTAGCGTTTTGGCCGGATTTTTCCAACTAATATTCGAGCCTTTTGGGTATTATTCGTGAAAAACCAATACCAGATATGGGTAGAGGAAGACGAGGGGAGAGTGGGGTGTTAATTTGGTGGGGTTTGGAGGGTGGCGCCGCAGTGCACGGTGTTGGCGGCGCCTAGGGTTTGCTATATTTGAGGCTTTTGGCTAGGATTCGAAGGATTTCAAGTGTAGATATGGAGAAAGGAGGGAGGGAGGAATCTTTGGTGAAAAGTTGGGCGTTATTGGACGCCGGCCGCCACCGTGGGGCGAATTCCGGCGGCGGCGTAAGGCGGAGCCGGCGAGGAATGTCTCTGAGGTTTGAGAGAATGAAGGAGACGGTCGTTTGGGGGGGGGGGCATTACCCGACCATTTTATATTTAATGAACCTATGGTTCCTGGCCGTTAGATCAAGCTACCTCGACGGCCAGGATCAATTATTAACCAAACGGGGTCGTTTTGATTGGGTAACGGATCGGACCGGGTGGGGGACTGGACTGGGTCAATTTGGGCGTGGGTAAGTGGTTTGGGCCAGGCGGAACCTATTGTAAACGGCCCAATCTGGGTCTCCAATTAAGACCACTTTTTTTTTAATTTTTTTTCTTTTATTTCTTTTATTTATTTTGTTTTCATTCTATTTATGTTTTTTTTATATTTTTCTGACTTTACAAAAATGCAACAAAAATTAAAATAAAGACCTAATATATTTTCAAAGTTAAACTAATTAATTCTTAAAATTGTTTAAAAACTATTTCGTGGCAAATTCAACAATTAACAATTAAAAATGCAAAAATGGACTATTTTTGTTATTTTCTTTATATTTTGTTCTAAAAACCACTTAACCCCTAATTAATCCTAAAATATAAAATTAAATCCTAAATGCAAATTCCAAATGTATTTTTTTATATTTTTCATATGAATTAAAACAAACACCAATAAAATGCAACAATTATCAAAAAATAACACAAAAATTCACAAAAATTGTAAAATAATAAAGAAATCATTTTGTTTGAATTTTTGGAAATAATTCATATAGGGCAAAAATCACGTGCTCACACTTAAAACCCTAACTTCTCAAAAGGTTTTTCTCATCTGCTACTGTGAGACCCTTTTCATGCTTCTGGTACTCTATTTTTTCTTCACAATTGATTCAATGTGACTTGACCTACTTGATTATTATGCTTCGAATGTTTGCTATCTACTGAACCTTGTGCTACTATTGTATGTTGTTTCTTTTGCCAATAGGTTTGGCCTCGCATGTCTAGTGTTTGTTCACTATATTTCTATGCTGAGGTTTCTTCTGTGATTGATCTTCAATCGTGTGACTAATTTCAAAGCCTTTCTTTTATGAACCATGATTTTACTCGCCTGTTTAGAATTGATTGATTCCATTTCCTTTATTAGAATATTTACCTTGCTGAATCTATTTCCAAAATAAGTATATTTCTGTACTTAGACTCGATTGCTTACTTAATAACTTTACTACTTCTTTTATGGCAATAGTCAGGCTGTCTCTAAATTGATTTCCTTCCTTATTTGAATCAGTTAAACAGTGATTCCTTAATTAAAGGGAATCAATTGTATAATTGATTCTGACTAATTGATTGTTTCCATATTTGCAATAAGATTTTACTTATTACATCTCCTTCACTCATTTTCAAAAGTATATAAATACCCAGCACCCCTCTTCTTTCAAACGCACGAACACAAGGAACAAAAAACTTGAGTTCAAAACACACACTCCACTAAAACTCTCTCTCTTTTCTCTGTTACTACTTGTGTTGCTGCCCTACCTAGCCGGCTGAAAGCCAAGGCTAGGCTGTGGGAAACTTTCTTGCTTTTTCTGCATTTGCTTCTTTACTGGTATGTTCTAACTAATTTCTAGCATCAAAAACAACATGTTTCTTTACTACTTCCTTCACTCTTGCATGTTTCCTGCTTGTGTTTAAACAAGTTCCATTACTAAGCATGCTGTAATCTTCCCCTTTCTATTCTAAATTAATGCTTTCTTATGTACGAACTTTGTTAGTCACTTATTATGACTTATGAACTAAACCCCCATGTCCCCTATGTGTTTGGTATTCCTAGGATGGTTTGGGGCATGTCAGCATTAGACGTTGCTGTGCATGACCCAAACCTGACCCCCCTGGGTCATAACCTCCATATCCCCTCTATGTGTTCTGTTCTCTGGCTAGTTTCTCGGCATTCCAGCACCATCTATTCCTGTACATGCCCAAACATAATCCTTGCCTAAGGACGTATGCTCCTTGCAATGTATTCCAAAACCCCTGACCCATTTGTATGAAAATACGGATTCTGTGCTTTACTACTACTATTTTCCCATCACCCCTACCCCTCTCTATTCTCCACTCAGTTTTAAATCTCTATTCCTGACTTCCACCATATTCATAAACTTAGGTTCTGCCCATCTTGTGTGAGCCTTGTCTTGGGACCCATGAGCTCCCTCTGAACTTGGACACATAAGGGCTGGCCCTTCCACACTGCACTCATCTCTATCTAGTTCTGCAAACTTGGGTGTAAGCACAGCCCGGGGCCCTTTGATACCCTTAGGGAACTCTGACACACCCAGGTCTGACAAAGGCTTTGGAAACAAAATGGCATTTTGAGGTGGTTTATTCCCTAACTCAGAGAGGAAGTCAAGAATCAGGCTTCCTCTGGTTGTAACTTCTTATTTTACATTTTTTGATGTAATTCAGCAAGTGGTCTGTAATAACCTGTAATAAACATTCGGGGTTGGCTAGTGGAAAAGGGATGGGTAATTATGCATGTTCAACTATTAGAAGGGTAGAAAACATGTCTATAGAACTTACTTTAAATTCTGCACGTTCAACTTTACATTTAGATGACCTGCCTATAGGAATTGTTTTAAATTATGCATGTTCAATTTTGCATTTAGACAAACTGTCTATTAGGACTTGTTTTAAATTTTGCATCTAGATAACATGCCTGTAAGGTTTGTCTTCGATTCTGCATGTTCATTATCCCTCTTAGACACCATGCTCTTCGGTTTTAATTGATCATAAATCAGTATCCTTCTTAGAAATCATGCCTATAAGAATTTCAAGCAAATCCTGCTTGTTTCCATTTCACGTTCAACTAGATATCATGTCCATAGGATTTAAAATCAGCAATACTAGCTACCATATCTATAGGAATTAAAATCGGCAATGCTAGTTATCATGTCTGTAGGAGCTAAAATCAGCAATAATAGATATCATCATCTGTAGAATCTGAAAAAAGTTCAGCTTAAAATCAGCCTAACTCATACTGTTCTGAACTAGTTTTTTAAAACAACTTACTCTTCTCTTATTACCGCGGTTTAGCAAGCATGCCTATAGGATCTCAAATCGCTCGTTTTAAATTTGTCACTGCTTTGCCACACTCTGAATCAGTAATAGATACCATGTCCATAAGATCTCAGCCAAACACTTAGGCAAGCCTTAGGTAATAATAACAAATAGAACTGAGCCCGCTTCTGTTAACTAGTAATTGCTACAACAAGCAGGCAGGCCTGATTCAGACTTTTTATCTGAGTTACGTAATAAATTGGTCTACTTCAACAACTTAAACCCCCCTTGCCTTAGTACTTTTAGATTTAGACCTTGATTGTTGTTTGAGTCATGCTATTTATGTGCCTTGTTTGAGGAGGTATACATGAGCCTTCAGTGTTTACGTGCTCCCCCCTCCCCCCCCCTTTAATGTGTAGTCCTATGTGTTTTGTATGTCACCTTAGCTTTTTCACCTTTGAAACCTCAAAGTCAGCCTAATATCCCTTCCCTTTAGGAATAGTAGTCCTAAGTGCCTCCGGGACTGATAGGAATGGGATGGGTAATAGCATGCAATAGTGGTCGAGACCAACCCGCGCTTTAGTACCTTAACGGGGTAGGAAGGGTAGATATGGATATGATGACCGGTGCGCTAATGCCACATGTAGCCCCTCTTTAGAGGAGTGATTACCGGGTATTGCATTGATGTGATTCATATTATAAATAAGCCTAGGACCCCCCCCCCTCCTTTTTCTCTTCCTTTAAAGAATTATGACTTCTTTTCAAAAATCACCCTTTTTAATGATTGCTCTATTTTACTTTTTCCAAACATCTGTGTATTAAAATCACCTCTTATTTGAACCTTATCTGTTTACATGTTAATTTTACCAAATTCATAAAGAACTGTCTGGCCGGGAACTACACTAGTGGATCCTGAGGGGTGCCTAACACCTTCCCGTTAGGATAATTTCAAGCCCTTACCCTATCTCTGGTTACCAAACAAACTTAGAAGTAAACCTTATATGTGCCCTAATGCACCTTATATCATTATGGCGACTCTTCAAATGCAAAACCCAGTTCCCAAAAGAAATGAGTTGTCCTATACCCAAAATTTCATAAACCCGATTTTTCAGATGCAAAGAGGGAAAAATGGGGCGTGACAGCATGGCGACTCTGCAGGGGACTTTTCAGGCTTTTACAATTTCAGAGTGTTCTTGTGAATTTGTACCTTCCCTTTATATACAATTACTTGTTTCAATTCCTTTAAGCGTTTAATTTTATTTACAGGGCAAACTGACTTATCTTCTTCGTTTCTTTTCTTTATTACTGCTTCAAATTATAAACTGCTGTATTTACTGCTTTCTTAACATATAAATACGTGACAAGATGCTTTTTAATTATTGCATAATCATGTTGAACATCATACTCCACTCGTGCCAAACAAATACCATAGCAACGCTTATAATGAGTGGTTGCGCTCTTCCTATATTATTACCCCCTAAATTCGGAATGCGTATTTGAGGTAAAACCAGTCGATCAGCGATGCAGTCGACGGTTCCGTACCTTTCCCCTTGAGTTGTCCGCTCAAGGGTACCAGTCTAAAACCCCATAGAAACCTTACTCTGTTCAAACTGTGCATGCATCATGGTCAAACCTAGTCGGGTCAGTTATGTTGTCCACATAATGACCCTTTAAGATAGCCTTGTCCAAAGTCCACTGGGTTTTCCTAAACCCAAACGGACACCACCACGTTCTGTGCATTTATTTGGAGAACTAAAATGCGTCATGCTAATTGTTGGTATTAATAGTCGAGTCTGGTAGGGGTAAGGGCCTAACCTTACTTGCCTTGCAGAAATATGAGGCACGAAGTCCCTAGATTCGGCATGGTCACCAACATCCACCCAAGACTGCTAAGCTGGGTGAAGGATCTTCAATCTAGTGATCAAACTCTCGTTCGAAAATATCTGGGAAATCTACCATCCCTTCTGGAGATCCAACCTAACAACAAGATCATAGAAGCTGCTACACTGTTCTGGGATTGTGAAAGTGATGTATTCCGCTTTGGGGACATTGAAATGACACCCCTATTAGAGGAGATAAGCGGATTAGCGGTCTAGTCTGGGAGACTCCGGGTCTGCTGATGCCTGAGAACCGTAAAGGCAGGGGTTTCTTCAAAATGATGGGTTTAAAGAAGAAGCCAGAGTTGACATGCCTGAAAGAATCCTACATCCCTTTTGACTATCTATATGAAAGGTATGGTCACAACAAATCCTACCGTACCTACCTGACGAGTTTGCCATCACATCCTTGGGGCACATTCATCGAAGGGTCTTCGTATTTATGTTTTATTTCCTGGGGCTGATCGTGTTTCCAACGAAGAAAGCAAGGATCCACACCAGACTAGCCATGGTAACTAAGACCCTGATGGAAGGGATTTGTGGGCAGCCATTCAGCATCGTGCCCATGATCATTGCGGACATATACCGAGCCTTGGAGAAGTGTCAACAAGGAGCGAAACACTTCGAAGGCTGCAATTTATTACTTCAACTCTGGCTTATGGAGCATCTCCAAAGGGGTTATTACCGACAAGAGATTCAGCGAAGGGGCTGGGATGATCACATCGCTTTCCATCATCTAAAGCGAATGAATTACATGCCCACTATGTTCGCTCAGCCAGAAGATGCCAAAGGATGGGTAGAGCTATTTGATAACCTAACTGAAGAACAGGTCCAGTGGATGTTCGAGTGGTTTCCGACCGAGGAATTCATCACCCGATCTAGAAATGCACCTTCTCTTATACTGATCGATCTGAGGGGAACATATCCTTACGTCCCTCTCCGAGTTATGAGACAAGCTGGTAGAAAGCAAGTTATACCCAGGGTCGATAAGATGAATCATTTTTGAGCTGACTTCCAGGATGATGATAGTCCTTACAAATGCCAAGCTCAGCATATGTGGCACTGCAAGATCATAATGGGGAGAGATACCATCGAGCCAGACAGGTATCATGCTGGTTGCGCTCCTTTCTACTTAGGCTGGTTGGAAGACAATCATGATGGTCTGGGCCAGCCAGGGTTTGCCCGAGGCCACAGAATCTTATATGAAAGGGCCGAGGTACAGGTCAAATATAACCAACTGCGCAAAAGGATCCGGAAGTGCGAAAGCGAGCAACGCAAAATACAAGAGTCCAACCAGAAGCTAATTGAGGAATGGAAGCACATGGCTGTCAGTGCCAACAAGCGACTGGGATACTTGGAGCGGGGAATAATGGAGTTGGAGAGAAAGTTTCTCAAGAGGGTCGAAGACTACCAAAATACTGAAGGAACCAAAGGCGGACATCTAGCCAGGACCTACCTATTGTTGGGACTTCGCGAGTTGGGAAAGCTATTCAACGGAGCCAGGGATGCCGAATCTGGGGAAGGTCCTTCTGGGGCTAAGTAGATAGGAGTTTTTCTTTTCGCTTTATAAAATGTATTAAGGCCAATGGCCTCTAGTGATTTCCATTTCCTGTTTGTTTGGGATTTGTCTATTTTTTATCAATGAAATGAGGCATTTAGCATTCTATGTTCTCCAAATCAATTTGTCGCTAGGCCTGCCTCGGGCACAACGAGGCTCCCAAATAAGGACACGCTTTATATTCCCGCACTATGTGTTTAAATATTGCAATACTTTTTATTATCCTCACTAACTTGGTTACTTTTTTGTTTTATTTTTGTTTTGTTATTCCCCTCCCCAAAGGTTAGTTCGTGCACTCTGGCAACATCATCTTATTCCACAAGATCCAAGGGCCCTCCACCCACTCCTCCTCTAAGTCCTGTTAAGAACAAGAACAAGGGCAAAATGGAAGATTTGAACATCCGAAAGGAGAACACAACAGCAGAGGCCATTGATGGCCATGGTATTCGGGTTCCCAATGAAAATGTGTCACGAGTCGAGCAGAAATTGTTGAAGTTTCAAGAAGAGCTTGATAAGGTTCGGAATCTGGCCAACCTATCCCTCTCCCTCAGCACCCCAGACACCATTTTCCCTAACGGCCAAAATTCCACACCTCCATAAAAGCAACCAAATCATCCCACTAAGAACCAATGCAACACTTGCCATACTCCAAACAACAATCCATTACTCATCCCCGAACCACAAAACTCCGCAAATGACCATTTCCACACCCACGTGCCCGGCCACCACAACAACTCCATCTACGTGGAGACCGTGCCACTCTCCACCCAACCTATATCTTGCACCCCTGAGTCCAATGAAAAGGATCTACTCATCAGAAACTTGGCTAAGGAGCTCAAGAAATTAACCAGCCGGATCCAAGGCGTGGAAGGAAGTAAAGGTATCGAAGGGTTGAACTATGAAGATCTCTGCATACAACCAGATGTCGAACTGCCAGAAGGATACAAACCTCCCAAGTTTGAGATGTTTGATGGTACAGGTGATCCAAGTGTCCATCTGAGAACATACTGCGACAAACTGGTCGGGGTAGGAAAGGACGAAAGGATCCGCATGAAACTATTCATAAGGAGCCTGAAAGGAGATGCACTATCCTAGTACATCAGCCAGGATCCCAAGAAATGGTCAAGTTGGGTAGGTATGGCCTCTGATTTCATGGACAGGTTCAGGTTTAACACAGAAAATGCGCCGGATGTATTCTATATTCAGAATTTGAAGAAGAAGCCTACAGAAACATTTTTGCGAGTATGCTACTCGTTGGAGGTCCGAAGCTGCTAAGGTCAGACCTGCCTTAGAGGAGGAACAGATGAACAAATTCTTTGTCCTGGCTCAAGACCCGCAGTATTATGAACGGCTAATGATGATTGAAAATCATAAGTTTTCCGACATTATCAAGCTGGGGGAACGAACTGAAGAAGGTATCAAAAGCGGCATGGTTACAAACATCGAGGCCTTGCAAGCCACAAATAAGGCCTTGTAGTCTGGTGATGTGTCTAAAAAGAGGGACGTGGGGGCCGTGATGGTTGCACAAAGGACCAAGTCTCCCCTCAAATACCAAACCTACCCTATACCTCCCAACCCGTACATCTCTACCAAACTTACAATGCCCAACCATCTCATTACCAATCACCCCTCGTACGCAAAAATTTTCCTAGGCCCCGACCTAATTTTGATCGGAGGCCTCCAAAACAATACACAGCCGTCGCCGAACCCATTGATCAGCTATATGAGAGACTCAAAACCGCCGATTATGTCACCCCATCCCAGCTTCAACCCCTGAGAATCCTTCTCAGTG
The DNA here is from genome assembly GCF_001879085.1 of Nicotiana attenuata. Taxonomy (NCBI): domain Eukaryota; kingdom Viridiplantae; phylum Streptophyta; class Magnoliopsida; order Solanales; family Solanaceae; genus Nicotiana; species Nicotiana attenuata. Next base: position 39,992,797 of record NC_031995.1, on the reverse strand, counting down.
GGTTAACCCAAACAAATCTTGTGTATACCACTCCGGCATGAAGGGACACACCATCGACGAATGCCGCTCTTTAAAAGACAAGATACAGTCCCTGATTAATAACAAGATCATTGTAGCAAAGGAAGCCACTCCGAACGTCCGCAACAACCCCTTACCAGACCACAAAGGCGGGGGTGTTCACATGATTCAAGTAGAGGATGATTGGGATCCTGAGGGATCCATCGGGTTGATCGCAGAAGGCGATGATCCAAAGAAGCCAGAAGTTACTCTCAACCCTATCATAGTCCAGATTCAACCGTCCGAGGTCACTGAGGTAGATGTGTCTATCCCTCTTGAGTTTGAGGCAGCGCCATCAACAAAAACACTAGCACCGTTTGAGGTTATAGTTTTACCACCCAAAGAATATGTCCCATTCGAAGTAAAGGTGGCCGCACCGATTCTAGTGGCAATGACCACCATGTCGTCATTCCATACAAAAGCTACACCTTGGGATTAGACAGCCGAGGCTAGGAGGAAAGGCAAAGTCAGGTTCGAGGAGACTGTTGCAGCATAGGGTATGACAAGGACTAGAAGAGTCTATACCCCGGAACACTTAGCTGAGTCGAGCAAGCAAGCTTCCGACCGGACGCTTATCATTGAAACAGGTCCAGATGACCTTTGGAGAAAGATACAGTCCACGGAGTATTCAGTCATTGACCAGCTAAACAAAACACCAGCGCAGATATCTATCCTCTCATTGCTGCAGAATTCCAAGACACACAAAAATGCTCTGTTGAAGGTGCTAAGTGAGGCATACGTGCCGAGTAACATCACTGGAGGAGAAATGGCCAATATGGTGGGACAAGTATTAGAAAGCCATAAAATCACCTTCTATGAGGACGAGCTGCCACCTGAAGGGTTGGGTCACAACAAAGCCTTGCATATCACCGTGCAATGCGAAGACTACTTTATCACTAGGATCCTGATCGATGGGGGTTCCAGCCTTAATATATGTCCATTGATAATACTCAAGAAGCTGGGAAAAGGACTGCAGAAGATAAAAGAAGGAGCAATCAATGTGAAAGATTTTGACGGGTCTCAAAGGTCCACCATCAGTGAGATTAGCCTGTGTCTGTAGATGGGACCAACCTGGTTCGAGGTCGACTTTCAAGTGATAGATGTGCCAGCATTAGGCCGTAAACTTTGAATGGAATCACCAGGAAGTGATCATTCACGGTGACGGCAGCAATCCTATATACAGTCGACAGACCATTCCGGTGATAGGGGAAAAAGAAAGCTAGGGGGAGAGATCTACCACCACATCGAGCGAGTCAATGCGGTTGACAAAGATAAATGGTAGGATAATAAGATCGAGAGTATACTAAATTGGAGTGGTTGCGAACCTGGGATATGAGTACACCTGGGAAGAATTCAACAACTGGTCGCCACCATGGCGCGGTCCTTACTATCCACTGGAACAGCAGATACCGCCTTTGGAGCAGACTTTCCAACAGGCTGACATTGTATATGGGATAGAAGAAGAAGAAGCACTTTTTGCGGTAAAGAACTTGTTCCTAGAAGACAATGACATGGACTGTTGTGTTGTTCTCGAGGAGGAGTGGGAGGAAAGTCCTTCCATACAAGCTGTGAGTAGAGGGGCATACCTCAACAATTAGACCATCAGGACCACCAGAGCCCGACGAGCCTCAGGGTAGCAAGGATAAAACAAGCATCATGCGATGTTTTATTTTTTACTAGATGATTTTTCTTTTCGCATTTTAATTCCCGCAATAAGATCTTCAATGTTCAAAACAGCTAAGAAATTTATCAAAGCATTTCAACTTTTCTTATAAATCAACACTCATTATTATTTTTCTCTCATTACTTTACTTATACAGCATTATTATTACTTATCTTGATGAACCAATGACTGTGACATGCAACGAGACAACGCAACAAATGGACATTGATTCAGAAGAGGATGACATACCAGAGGATATCGTCAAAGAAGTTGAGAGCTTTGAGAATAGACCTAAGTCCAACCTGGACGAGATAGAAATTGTTAACCTAGGAGATGAAGAAAATGTCAAGGAAACACGAATCAGCGTTCACTTGTCGCCGTCAGAAAAGAAGGAGTACACCAATTTTCTAAATGAATATGAGAACATATTCGCCTGGTCGTATGATGACATGACTGGTCTAAGTACACCCATTGTGGCCCATAAACTGCCAACTGATCCGGCATGTCCGTCGGTAATGCAGAAGCTCAGGAAGTTCAAGCCTGATGTGAGTTTGAAAATCAAGGAAGAAGTCACTAAGCAAGTCAAAGCTAAGGTTCTCCGGGTAGTTGAGTACCCGACATGGTTAGCCAACATTGTACCAGTACCAAAGAAGGATGGGAAGGTCAGAGTCTGTGTCGACTACAGGGATCTCAACCGGGCCAGTCCGAAAGACGACTTCCCTTTGCCGAATATACACATCTTGATCGACAATTGCGCCAAGCATGAGCTGCAATCATTTGTAGTTTGCTTCACTGGTTATTATCAGATCTGGATGGATGAGGAAGATGCTAAGAAAACAGCTTTCATTACGCCGTGGGGAATGTATTGTTACAAAATGATGTCGTTCGGCCTGAAGAATGCAGGAGCCACCTACATGAGGGCCATGACTACCATTTTTCACGATATGATACACAAGGAAATTGAGGTATATGTGGATGATGTTATCATCAAGTCCTAGAAGGCCACTAATCACATGGAAGATTTGAGGAAGTTCTTCAACAGATTGAGAAGGTACAACCTGAAACTAAATCCCGCAAAGTATGCATTTGGAGTACCCGCTGGGAAATTGTTGGGGTTTATTGTGAGTCGCCAAGGAATAGAACTGGATCCATCAAAGGTCAAAGCCATTCAAGAACTCCCACCGCCAAAGAACAAGAAGGAGGTGATGAGATTCTTGGGAAGACTTAACTATATTAGTCGGTTCATAGCACAGTCTACAGTTATCTGTGAGCCAATCTTTAAGATGTTGAAGAAGGACGCTTCTACCAAATGGACCGATGACTGCCAAAGGGCCTTCAATAGAATCAAGGAATACCTGTCAACACCACCAGTCAGAAGCTGAGACATTACTTCTGTGCCTATACCACGTATCTCATATCAAGGATGGATCCTTTAAAGTACATCTTTCAGAAGCCCATACCCACTGGTAAGCTAGCCAAGTGGCAAATCCTGTTGAGTGAATTCGACATTGTTTACGTAACTCAGAAGGCGGTCAAAGGACAAGCATTGGCAGACCACCTTGCTGAAAACCCCGTGGATGGAAAATATGAACCTTTGAAAACATATTTTCCCGATGAAGAGGTATCACTCATAGGAGAAGATATTGCGGAATCCTATGATGGTTGGAGAATGTTCTTCGATGGAGAAGCAAACTTCAAAAGAGATGGCATAGGAGTCGTTTTGGTATCAGAAACCGGTCAGCATTATCCGGTGTCTGCTAAACTCGGGTTCCCCTGCACCAACAATATGGCCGAGTACGAAGCCTGCATCTTAGGGCTCAAGATGGCCATTGACATGAACGTTCAAGAGTTGCTAGTGATTGGAGATTCAGACCTACTCACACATCAGGTGCGTGAAGAATGGGCAACCAAGAATTCCATGATACTCCCATATCTGCATCATGTACAGGAATTAAGAAAGAGGTTCACGAGGACGGAGTTACAGCATTTTCCCAGAGTCCAGAATGAGTTCGCCGATGCATTGGCCACCCTGTCATCTATGATACAGCATCCAGACAAGAACTTCATTGATCCCATCCCAGTGAAAATTCATAATCAGCCAGCCTACTGTGCCCATGTTGAAGAGGAGGCAGACGGAAACCCTTGGTTTCACAATGTCAAGGAATATTTGGCAAAAGGAGAATACCCAGAGCTTGCTAATCATACTCAAAAACGCACACTTCGGAGATTGTCCAACAACTTCTTTCACAGCGGAGGAATCCTATATAGAAGGACTCCTGATTTGGGACTACTAAGGTGTGTCGACGCAAAGGAAGCATCCAAACAGCTAGAAGAAATTCATGCTAGAACCTGTGGTCCATATATGAACGGCTTTGTCTTAGCAAAAAAGATACTCCGGGCTGGTTACTTTTGGATGACTACGGAGATAGACTGCATCCAGTATGTCCAGAAATGCCATCGCTCTCAGATATATGCAAACATGATAAAAGTGCCACGGAGAAAGCTCAACACAACAAGCTCACCATGGCCGTTCGCCGCCTGGGGAATGGACGTTATTGGGCCAATCGAGCCTGCTGCTTCCAACGAACACAGGTTTATCCTAGTGGCAATTGACTATTTTACCAAGTCGGTCGAAGCAACATCTTATAAAGCTGTAACTAAGAAAGTCGTGGCAGTATTTGTCCGCGACCGCATTGTTTGTCGATTCGGTATTCCAGATTCGATCATTACTGATAATGGCTCCAATCTCAACAGCGACATGATGAAAGCTATGTGTGAAACCTTTAAGATCAGACACAAGAATTCCACAGCCTACAGGCCTCAAATGAACGGAGCTGTGGAAGCCGCCAATAAGAATATCAAGAAAATATTGAGGAAAATGATAGAGCAGCATAAACAGTGGTACGAGAAGTTATCATTTGTTCTATTTGGGTATCGCACCACAGTCCGCACATCAATTGGGGCAACCCCCTATATGGTGGTTTATGGTACAAAAGTCGTCATTCCCGCCGAAGTAGAAATTCCTTCCTTAAGGATCATACAAGAGGTTGAGCTCAACGATGCAGAATGGGTGAAGAGTCGTTACGAGCAGCTAGCGCTTATAGATGGAAAAATAATGAACGCAGTTTGTCGTGGTCAACTCTATCAGAACAGAATATCCAGAGCCTTCAACAAGAGAGTCAAGCCCAGACAGTTCACACTAGGGAAACTGGTATTAAAGAAATTTTTTCCGCATCAAGACGAGGCCAAGGGGAAGTTCTCTCCCAACTGGCAGGGTCAATAAATGGTTCACCGGGTTTTGACAAGAGGAGCCCTCATACTTGCAGAAATGGACAGAGAAGTCTGGCCAAAGCTGATTAATCCAGATGCAGTTAAGCGTTACTATGTGTAAACTTTATATTTCCCATGTATGAGAACTATGCCTGACCTGATTCCCGTTTAAGAGGGGATATGTAGGCAGCCCTATAGGTTCGGTCACAATTCAATAAAATTTTCATTTTCCCCCGAAATTGGAAACTAGGGCAGAATTTTGAGGAGGACCCTCAAAATTTCGAAGTAATTTCGGCCAATCGCCGCACGAGCAACAGTCAGAAGTGTCAACCCATCAAACTGGGGCAGAATTTTGAGGATGACCCTCAAAATTCTGTATCAAGAGAGGTTGTAATGTCTCGAACCGAGTCACAGTCGTCGGTTCATCTAAAAACTATTTTAATTATACATTTATGTCATACTTTTACAAAATCGTGCATGTCTATTATTGAAACTGCTTTGTTCAGTGACACTACCCCAATGATATCGATGGTATCACCAGATCAAAGCCGCACGAGTCAAGTAGAGCCAGCGGGGATACGAACTAACCGTCCCCTTTACAAAACTCACGATTTTTCTTTGGATGCAGGAACCAGGATTACGAAATCATTAAACATGATGTATGCCCACAGAGCAAAACATTGTTCAAGAATACGATTCTCCAAACCATCGCACTTACCAATCTTTGCTATCAGCATGCACCCGTAGTGTTCCGCATGTCACAATGCTCCCAGTAATCACCACACCGCAATTTGCTATCAGCTAAGAAACTCCACCGTCGTTTGTTATTTTATCACTTGCATAAGGCTACTATTCTGCCTTCCAACTTGCATAAGGCTACTATTCTGCCTTCCAAACTGCATATGGCTGCCATTCTGCCTTCCGAGGTTAAGCTCTACCTCTATCTGCATTTGTATTGCATAAGGCTACCATTCTGCCTTCCGAGGTTAAGCTCTACCTCTATTTGCATTTGCATTGCATAATGCTACTATTCTGCCTTCCAACTTGCATAAGGCTACCATTATGCCTTTCGAGGTTAAGCTCTACCTCTATCTGCATCTGCATTGCATAAGGCTACCATTCTGCCTTCCGAGGTTAAACGCTATCTCCATCCACATTGCACGGCTGAAAGATCGCCACATTGCATGGCTAAAGGATTGCCACATTGCACGGCTAAAAGATCGCCACATTGCACGACTGAAAGATCGCCACATTGCACGGCTAAAAGATCGCCACATGCTATTGCATTTCATGGGCTGAAAGATTGCCAAATTATCCAAAGGCGTCATCGTTCGGAGGCACCATCCTCATAGCCCGAGAACACCATGTCATGGCCTGAGGATCCCTTTTCAATTTCTCGCATATCATTATTCAAAGGCATCATGGTTTGGAGGCACCATTTTCATAGCCAGAGAGCATCATTTCACAGCCTGCAAATCCTTTATTATACGCCTCATGGCCTAGGACACCATGGTCTAAAGACGTCATCCTAACCGTCCAAAGACAGCATTCATGGTCCGACGGGAATTTGCATCATGTCTAAATTTACGCACATTATATGCTTGTATTATTTATTTGCAGGTAAACAAGCAAGCAACAGCCGTCCCGGCAGGAGCATTCCCGCTCCAGTGTCCGCAGCCACATCAAACCTAACTATTACCGTAAGTTTTTCACTAACCCTAACCAAAACATTGCGTCCGTTCTTGGAAAGTACATGTCGGCATACTCCGCCAACGGATCCAGAACTACATATGGCCTGATTCCTGTAAAACCGGGGATATGTAGGCAGCTCAGAAGCAAGGGTGCCGCCTATCTTCTTCAAATCGTTTCGTTCGGTCAAAATTTGGCCATCATATCTTTACCCGACAACTCTTTCATCCTTCCGGGGTAAAGAGGGGCAGCTGTTAATACCCAATTTTTCCCTATGTATATTTTGATATGCAAGGTACCTTCAAAATGGCATATGTATACACATATAAGTATATCCAATTGTTCTATTATTTTTCCTTAATTTTAAAAGATCTTTAAATTAATTTATTCCCCTATTTTATCCATAAAAATCCAATAATTATTTCTAAAATTATCAGTTTTGGTGATTCACTTGTGGAACTTTTATATTTATACTAAAATATAGCTAAGGGAATTTTGGCATATTTTTGCAAAATTATGTAGTATTTTTAGGGCTAAAATTGTATAATTGCAACATTAGCCTCTTTTAGGATTAATTACGTTTATATTCATAAAGATTTCCTGATTTTTAAATGGTTAATTATATGTCATAAATCATTTTAGTACCTTTAATTTATTTCCAGAAATCAATTTGCTATTTTTTATAATTTTAAAAGGGGAATTTGGCTATCTAAATAATAGCCCAAATTCATTTCAATCATAGCCTAAATCCTACCCCAATTTTAACCAAATTCTCGACCCAATTGAACCCATCGGACCAGACCCAAACCCAGTTTCATAAACCGCCCACTTACCCGTTTTAATCCAGGACGTTGATCATTCAGATCAACGGCCAATAGTCACCCTTGCCTTAATTAATTCCAAACGACCCCAAAACCCTATCATTTCTCACAATCCACCGCCTTAGAACCCCTTTCCTCTCAAACACCCTCTGCAACACCAGCCAAACCCTAGCCGTCGCCACCCTAATCCACCCTAATCCATGGCCTTCCGAGGTCATCTGAGACCTGTACCAGCCTTTCATGGTTTCTATATATTTGGTTCGGTGGTCTCATGACCAGACTTTGAAGGGATTTGGTCCAGTCTTTGCTCGATGACCTTTCTCCGATCATCCCTGACCTTTCTCCGGCCAGCCATGGCCATTCGAGTCAGACCTTTGACTCTCCTGGTTAGATCGTTAACACTCAAGGCCTTTCTCGTTGCTTTTGGGTTTTTCTGAAACCCTAATCTCTAAGACTTTTTCGATTTCTTTTAGATCTACCTTAGATCTATGCTTTCCATGAACTTTTTAAGTACTTCTCGAAGTTTCCTTGACCTCTCTTTCAAAATGACTCTTCACTTTCCGATTAGGGTTTTCCTTCAAGTTTTTCTTTTCAAAATCTCTTCTCTGATTTTAATGTGTCTGTGATTTTACTATGTTTTGTTCATGTTGTTCTCCTATCAGAGTTAGCATGTTGAAAACCCTAGTTACTTTGTGGTCTCATTCGAATTATGAGGCTGTTTCTTAGATAAGTGCTTGTTTGGTTAAGTTCTTGTTCGATTTATTTGTTTATCATCTTTTAAGCTCGACTACTGTTGAAAAAAAACCTATGTCTTTGGGTTTGAAACTGTTCGTTTGAATACCTGACTCCATTTGAAGTTCCTTGTTTCAGAATCTCTTTTCTTTATGTGATTCCTCTGATTCTTGGTTTTTTCTATCTTTAAACCTCGACTATGCTTGAAATCCTAACTTCTCAAAAGGTTTTTCTCATCTGCTACAGTGAGACCCTTTTCATGCTTGTGGTACTCTATTTTTTCTTCACTATTGATTATATTTGACTTGACCTACTTGATTATTATGCTTCGAATGTTTGCTATCTACTGAACCCTGTGCTACTATTGTATGTTGTTTCTTTTGCTAATAGGTTTGGCCTCGCATGTCTAGTGTTTGTTCACTCTATTTATATGCTGAGGTTCCTTCTTTGATTGATCTTCAATCGTGTGACTAATTTCAAAGCCTTTCTTTTATGAACCATGATTTTACTCGCCTGTTTAGAATTGATTGATTCCATCCCCTTTATTGGAATATTTACCTTGTTGAATCTATTTCCAAAATAAGTATATTTCTGTATTTAGACTCGATCGCTTACTTAATGTCTTTACTACTTCTTTTATGGCAATAGTCAGGCTGTCTCTAAATTGATTTCCTTCCTTATTTGAATCCGTTAAACAGTGATTCCTTAATTAAAGGGAATCACTTGTATAATTGATTCTGACTAATTGATTGTTTCCATATTTGTAATAAAATTTTACTTATTATCTCTCCGTCACTCATTTTCAAAAGGATATAAATACCCGGCACCCCTCTACTTTCAAACACACGAACACAAGGAACAAAAGACTTGAGTTCAAAACACACACTCCACTAAAACTCTCTCTCTTTTCTCTGTTACTACTTGTGTTGCTGCCTTACCTAGCCGGCTGAAAGCCAAGGCTAGGCTGTGGGAAACTTGCTTACTTTTCTTTCTGGATTTGCTTCTTTACTGGTATGTTCTAACTAATTTCTAGCATCAAAAACAACATGTTTCTTTACTACTTCCTTCACTCTTGCCTATTTCCTGCTTGTGTTTAATCAAGTTCCATTACTAAGCATGCTGTAATCTGCCTCTTTCTATTATGAATTAATGTTTTCTTATGTATGAACTCTGTCAGTCACTTATTATGACTTATGAATTCTAAACCCTTATGTCCCATATGTGTTTGGTATTCCTTGGATGGTTTGGGGCATGTCAGCATTAGACGTTGCTGTGCATGACCCAAACCTGACCCCTCCCCCCCCCCCGCGGGTCATAACCTCCCCTCTATGTGTTGTGTTCTCTGGCTATTTTATGGGCATGCCAGCACTATCTATTGTTGTACATGCCCAAACCTGATCCCTGCCTAAGGACATATGCTCCTTGCAATGTATTCCCAAACCCATGACCCCTTTGTATGAAAATACTGATTTTGTGCTTTACTACTGCTATTTTTCCATCACCCCTACCCCTCTCTATTCTCCACTCAGTTTTAAATCTCTATTAGGCACTTCCACCATATTCTTAGACTTAGGTTCTGCCCCTCTTGTGTGAGCCTTGCCTTGGGACCCATGAGCTCCCTCTGAACTTGGACACATAAGGGTTGGTCCTTCCACACTGCACTCATCTCTATCTGGTTCTGCAAACTTGTGTGCAAGCACTGCCCGGGGCCCTTTGAGACCCTTAGGGAACTCTGACACACCCAGGTCTGACAAAGGCTTCGGAAACAAAATGGCATTTTGAGGTGGTTTATTCCCTAACTCAGAGAGGAAGTCAAGAATCAAGCTTCCTCTGGTTGTAGCTTCTTATTTTACATTTTTTGATGTAATTCAGCAAGTGGTCTGTAATAATCTATAAGAAACATTTGGGGTTGGCTAGTGGAAAAGGGATGGGTAATTATGCATGTTCAACTGTTAGAAGGGTAGAAAACGTGTCTATAGGACTTACTTTAAATTCTGCACGTTCAACTTTACATTTAGATAACTTGCCTATAGGAATTGTTTTAAATTCTCCATGTTCAATTCTGCATTTAGAGAACCTGTCTATTAGGACTTGATTTAAATTTTGCATCTAGATAACATGCCTGTAAGGTTTGTCTTCGATTCTGCATGTTCATTATTGCTCTTAGACACCATGCTCTTAGGTTTTAATTGATCATAAATCAGTATCCTTCTTAGAATCATGCCTATAAGAATTTCAAGCAAATCCTGCCTGTTTCCATTTCACGTTCAACTAGTTTTTTAAAACAACTTACTCTCCTCTTATTAACACGGTTTAGCAATCATGCCTATAGGATCTCAAACCGCTCATTTTAAATTTGTCACTACTTTGCCACACTCTAAATCAGTAATAGATACCATGTTCATAAGATCTCACCCAAACACTTAGGCAAGCCTTAGGTAATAATAACAAATAGAACTGAGCCCGCTTCTGTTAACAAGTAATTGCTACAACAAGCAGGCAGGCCTGATTCGGAATTCTTATCTGAGTTACGTAATAAATTGGTCTGCTTCAACAACTTAAAACCCCCTTGCCTTAGTATTTTTAGATTCAGACCTTGATTGTTGTTTGAATCATTCTATATATGTTCCTTGTTTGAGGAGGTATACATGAGCCTTCAGTGTTTATGTGCTCCCCCCCCCCCTCCCTTTTAATGTGCAGTCCTATGTGTTTTGTATGTCGCCTTAGCTTTTTCACCTTTGAAACCTCAAAGTCAGCCTAATATCCCTTCCCTTTAGGAATAGTAGTCCTAAGTGCCTCCGGGACTAATAGGAATGGGACGGGTAATAGCATGCAATAGTGGTCGAGACCAACCCGCGCTTTAGTACCTTAACGGGGTGGGAAGGGTAGATATAGATATGATGACCGGTGCGCTAATGCCACGTGTAGCCCCTCTTTAGAGGAGTGATTGCCGGGTATTGCATTGATGTGATCCATATTATAAATTAGCCTAGGACCCCCCCCCCCCCCCCTTCCTCTTTCTTTTCCTTTAAAGAATTATGACTTCTTTTCAAAAATCAGCCTTTTTAATGATTACTCTATTTTACTTTTTCCAAACATCTGTGTACTAAAATCCCCTCTTATTTGAACCTTATCTGTTTACATGTTAATTGCACCAAATTCACAAAGAACTGTCTGGCCGGGAACCACACTAGTGGATCCTGAGGGTGCCTAACACCTTTCCCTTAGAATAATTTCAAGCCCTTACCCTATCTCTGGTTACCAAACAAACTTAAAAGTAAACCTTATAGGTGTCCTAATGCACCTTAAATCATTAAGTGGCGACTTTTCAAATGCAAAACCCAGTTCCCAAAAGGAATAAGTTGTCCTATACCCAAAATGTCATAAACCCGATTTTCCCGATGCAAAGAGGGAAAAAGGGGACGCGACAGTTCTAATAGGGGCAGAGGTGTTTCAATTAATTTTTGATGAAATGTTTTGGTTGGTAGAGGTGTTAATTTGGGCATAACTAATGCAATATTGAATATTTCTTAACTTCACAATAACCCCAAATTAGTTTAGGAAAATCATTATATACTCGTAGCTTGCTTTAGGCGCGATTAATAATAAAATTATCATGGTTACGGGTACGGTTCCCGTGACGTAGTTGTGATACATAATTTCCAAATTCGGGGGTACGTTTATGTGACCTGGCCACAACAGCCAATAATGTTAATAAATTAAACATGTTGTAGATCGTGGGTACGGTTTCCGTGACACGATTCGCAATGTGTACCAAACAAACAAGTGGACAACAATCGTAACTTGTTCCAGATTAATTCCATAAATAATTAAAAGCGGTCAAAAGTTAAAAATGCACATAGGTTTTAAATATGTAATTAATCAGATAATTAGGTTAATAATAATAGTTGAGCGACCGTGCTAAAACCACAGAACCCGGGAATGCCTAACACCTTCTCCCGGGTTAACAGAATTCCTTACCCGGATTTCTGTGTTCACGGAGCATAAATAAGAGTCAACTTTCCTCGATTCGGGATTTTAAACCGGTGACTTGGGACACCATAAATTATCCCAAGTGGCGACTCTAAACTTATATAAATAATCCCGTTTCGATTATTGTCACTTTAATTGGAAAAACTCCCCTATACCCCCACACAGGGGTATAAAAAGGAGGTGTGACAGCTCTGGCGGCTCTGCTGGGGACAAAAATCCAGAAATTCCGGTTCAGGGTTCATAATTCGAGCTTAGAATAATTTTTATAGTTGTCTTTGTTTATTATTTGATTTTTATGTGTTTAGGCCTAATGTGCTAAATGCCGCTTTTTACCGCTTTGATACTATTTGAAATGAATATAAACTTCTACGAAACCCTTCTCTTCTCATCTTCGGGAAGTGCACGCTGGCGTGACTTCTTTTCTGTTAGTGTCATACCTTAATTTAGGAAGAGGCTCAGACAAGATACAAAGCCGGATGGCCTTTTGGTTCCCGGTACGTAGCCCCCGTCCCCCCCCCCTCCCCGGCTCGAGTTGTCCGCTCGGGTACACCAAGTCTAGAACAATATACCCAGGTTTTGAATCTAGAATAACTTAGCCACATGCCGGATCCCTAGTAGAACGTTTGTTTGTATCATGTGCATTTGACTTTGGGGACTCAACACAGGGGTTGGGTCCGTCTAGGACACGTGAACCCAAAAAAATAAAAGATCATCCTATGTGCTACATGTTGCAATTTTCAAGGGTAAAAGGGGTCATTTAGCGAACCAATGAGGTTTGAGGATAAATGAGAAAAAGAGGGTGAAATGTAAGAAAATTAAAGCAAGTAGGGCCGAGTTATGTTTTTCTTTCAAATTTTTTTTAAGAAAAAGAAGAAAAAAAACATGAAAAATCCAAAAAGATTTTGCACTTTCCCATCATTTTCAAAAAAAAAAAAAGAAAAAAAAATCCAAAAAAGAGTTTACATGTTTCATCATTTTTCAAAAAAAAAAGAAGACAAAAAAAAAATATTTTCTCTAAGTTATTTGTTAATTTTTGATTCTCGCCCGTATCCAATCTGCCCGAACTACGCGAACCTGATTCTCGTCTCTCGGGGCGGGATATGTAGGCAACCCACATAGGGTCCGGTCTTCCTAGTAAGTCTTAGGTTCTCGGCTTCGCGAGGTCTTAGCCAAATCTTGCATGTCTAGCCACTTTTGGCCACATCGGTCATTTTGCAAAATAGGGCTATTTTCGCAAAGTGGTTTGTTTGATTGTGTCTGGAGAGCCTTCAATCCATAATTAGGTGTCTCTTTACTTTAAGTGTCTATCCTTGTCAAAATAGCATATCCAGCCGCTTTTGGCCACATAGGCCGTTTTGCAAGATAGGGCTATTTTCGCAAAAGTGGTTCAATTAACACATGTCTTAGAGTCCTAGGCCCACAACTAGATGTTCTGTCTGTTTAAGGTCCATTGTGTTGAATTTGCATGCTTAGCCTTTTTTGGCCACATAGGCCTTTTCTACAAGTAATTTTTCCATGTCTTAAAGGTCACTTTTGTTGCGTTTGCACTTCTAGCCACCTTTTGGCCACATAAGACATTTTACAAAAATAGCCACAATCATGTCTTGCATGTGTCCAACATGAAGGGTTATTGTCTCACATAGCGTTCTAGGTCTTTAACTTTATTTGGTCTTAATTTTCTCATATAGGTGTGGACTTTCTTACCGGAGTTTGAACATGACAGACACCCCAGGACCATCCAGTCAGGGTCGCTCATTCAGGAGTTTGCGTAAGGAGATTTTTTTAGTTATTATGTTTTGAGTCTATTGTTCTTTTTTATGTAATCTTTTACCTTCTAGTTTTGTACAGTAATGTCGAGTCTTTTAGGTGATGTTAGAGTTTGTCATAGTCTATTTAAGTTTGCCGAATCTTTTGTTATTGCATTTCCTATTTTGTATTTGAAAAATATGTTATAAATCAAAAATCCAAAAAAAAAGAAAAAATTTTGCGTTTTTATATTTCCGTTAGAAGTTTTCTTTTTTTTTTTGGGGGGTAAGAAAGATAGGCAATATTATAACATAACAAACTTACATAAGGTTAGAGTGGTGGATGCCTACAAGGCATCATTTTTACAAAAGGATCCTTAGATGATAGATTTCCCCCTACTGGGGTAGCAAAACTAGATATGAGAGCAGAAGCTACTAAAGTAGGTTGTTTAGTACATACAGTAGAATTTACATAACTAGAACTACTAGACTGCCGAGTCTTCCGGAGATGGAGTATGCCCTGATGATCTTGATGGTAATAAGACTGTGCAAAAACTGGTGGTGATTCAAAAAGTAGGCATTGCTCCTGGACATGCAATGCACCATATTTAGCGAGTGTGTCTGCTACACCGTTCTGCTCTCTATAGATAACTTGAACAGATGCTCTATCCAGCTGTTGGTGTAATGACCTGGATCTGACAATGGATTTCCTGCGTGGTGTTTGCAACTCCATGCACATCCAAAGCACTGGTCATCCACAAAATAACAATTCCACCAGAATGGCCTTTGCCAGCCACCTCAATCATCCCATCGAAGTTAAAATCATCATTTATTAACCTTTACTATTTCTTCACATAAATATTCCTAACACATACTCCAACACTATTTACTCCAAGGGCAATGTAGAAAAAAAAAATAATTAATTCATTCTTGAAATCTGGAAAAATCGAGTATAGTTAAAAGATTAACTAAAGTAAAAATATATATTATTTAATTATATTTTGATAACAATATTGTATGTTGAGACATGTATCACATATTCGTTGAATTAGTATTAAAAAAAACTCATGCCATAATATTGTTACAAATATAATCGAGGTGGAATCCGAGCAGTAATG
The DNA here is from genome assembly GCF_001879085.1 of Nicotiana attenuata. Lineage (NCBI taxonomy): Eukaryota > Viridiplantae > Streptophyta > Magnoliopsida > Solanales > Solanaceae > Nicotiana > Nicotiana attenuata. Next base: position 39,977,709 of record NC_031995.1, on the reverse strand, counting down.
CCGCCACCATTTGCTACAGACTACAGTTATGCTAAAGAGATTGATTGCAGATGCACATTCACAAAACGCTGTTGAAGGCCACTTTTAACCTAACAAAGTTTCATAACACCTGTATGATTATTCAGTCAATTTAACCTAAATATATGCCAATAATAGTTTATCTAGAATTTGGCCTTTATATAGTTAGTAAAGCTTTACGTCTAAAATTATGATATAACATTAGAAAATTCAAGTTAGAATGTGAAATTTTGAAATTAGCGATTAAGGCTTGCAAAAATTTCATTTTACATTTGCAGTTTGCATTACCTGTATTAATGGTGCGTCCGAGTGTTTTCCTTTGTATTCCTTTATCTTCAATTTTTTAGTTTTGTTTCTAAAATTTCTTCTTTATTTATTTTCATTTTCTTTGCTTTTGGGAATTTTACTTTTTTGTAAGCTAGATAATGGTAGTCATACGGAGAAGCCAGTATCTTTTGACCACAAAAGCCACGTGGCTATATAACCATGAAGAAATCTGAGACTGGACGGCATCATGTAATTGATTTTCTGGCTCCTTTTCGTACAAAATTTTGTTTGATCTTTTGACGGGTAAGTGGATGAAACAAGTTTTGAGTCCAATGCAGGTGAAATATGTAGATGGGGTATGAAGAGCATTTGCTTTTATCAAATGAAAGGGTCATGTTTTCTGTTTCACTTGAGGAGATGAGTCGTTTGAAGTTGAGATGTTTCTTGAAGTTAGTATTAGCAGAACTTTTGGAAATAATCACGACATACATGTGCTGAAAAACTGCATACTTCTGCAGGCTTACTTTGTGCAAATTGAAAACACGACGAACAAGTTGATAACAGTAAGAAAATGCATAGAGCATGCAGGAACTTGCTGCCAATAAAGATACATAAAGATGAAATAATGAATTCATTTGGAACTAAATTGTGATACTGGTGTTTCTTTATCCGGTTGCAGGAATATATTGATGACATAGAGTACTAAATCAATATCCAGGTTACTCATTCCTGATTTAACTTCTTTATTAATACTAAGACTTTCTCGATTTTTGGAAATAAAAATCTAAACAGTAAGTTACCTTGTTGCAGCTGGATAATCATCGAAATCAGCTCAACCAGGTATGCTGAGACTTGCACCTTCTGAAACTGTGGAATTTCAAAATTCTTCTTAACCTATTAGCATACAAATTCTAGGAATAAAAAAATCATTTGAGGTGGTTTTCCTTTATTGAATTAATATCTAGAACTCAAAATAAAAAATTGCTTTTATATTTTCTTTTAGTACATTAAGACTAAAAATTCAAAAAAAAGGAATTTTCTTATAGTACCTCTTTAAAAGTTTTCGTTAAGATATTAATTCAAAAAATCCAAAAAGATTTTCTTTTGAGGTACTTCTTTTGAAAATTAATGAAAAATGAATAAAAAAATATTCTTTTTATTTTCACTAGAACTTTAGGATATTGTACATAGAAGAAAAAAACGTACTTTATATGTTGTTTATCTTTAGAGTTTCATCCTTAGGTAATCAAAAACTGAAATCCAGAAATATTTTTTTATCTTGCTCATTTCTCGTTTTGAAATTTTTTGTTCAGGGATATCACATGAAAATTCAAAATATTTTTCTTTGGTTTATTCTTTAGATTTCCTTCCTAAAAACAAAGAATCAAAAAATAATTTTTTTTCTTCTAGTATTTTTTCCTTAATAATTTCTCATAGAGTATTTGTTTCAAATAAAAAGATATATGCTCGTTTAAGCTTGAGTTTAGAATAGGTTATAGAATATTAAGTCTATACAATTCAAAAAAAAAAAATTTGCTTCTTTTATTTATCTTTATTCATAAGAGTAGTCATTAAGGTAATAAACAAAAAATAAAAAAAAAAGAAAAAGAAAATGAGAACGTTAGTTTGTTTACATTATTCCCAATCTTCTCGAACAACGCAAAGATCTGATTCATGTGGCGTCATGATACGTAGGCAACCTACATAGGGTTCGATCGAATCATTTTTTTATTATTAAAAGAAAGAAGAAAAAAAAACGGAAAAAAGAAAAGAAAAAAACGAGGTGAAATTATGGGATGTGAGAAATGAGAGGAAAGAAAAGAGTGATAATTAGAAGGAAAAAAAAGAGAGGAAGGAAAATGAGCAAGCCAAGAAGTGCTAGGAAAGAAAGAAAAGAGAAGATTGAAATGAACAAAATTTAGATGATGCCAAGTGACCTTGTGACCCTCGAAGTCTATCTAGAACCGTTAAATCTTGCTAGGTGCATTGCATGTAATGTGATATTTTTAACTGTTAAATGCCCTAATGCTAACAGGATGACCTCATTTTGTTCCTTTTGTTATCTTCATTGAGCAGAAGGGTGGTTGGTTTGTGGTTCTTAAGTAACTCATCCATACAACACAAGGTCAAAGAGCGAGGTAGCCATGGCTAGCAAAGACTTGGACACGGGTGTTATTGATCCGTCTAAGGAGATTGTTGAGTCGGAATCTGAGTTGAAAGAAGAGGTCTTAAGGTTGAAAGGACAAATGGCCGAAATATACAAAGACTAGATTAGAAGGCATCCTCCACCATTATTTCCCACTAATTACCCTGAAAGCCTTGTCACCATTCCGCCACTGTCACAAATCCAGATTCCCACTGCTGCTGATATCTCCCCACAACCTTTTCACACTCCACCTGCCAAAACCACCTCATATCCCGCTCCTTTGATCACTAATGTTTTTGTAGCTCATCCATCAGCTACCTTTCCTCGATCCTCTAGCGAGACTGTGTGCAAAATCCCCGATGACCAACATTGTGCTCTAGAACCAACTTTCAAGGTCTCGGATCCATGCTCTCACGCTCCTTATTTTGAGCCTCCCGGTGACACTGAAAAACCTGCTGAAACGGTGGAGCAAGATGAGATATCCAGGAAGGTAAAAATCTTAGAGCAGTCTTTAAGAAACATGCAAGGGATAGGGAGCCAGGTGAGCGTGCCTTACAAAGACTTGTGCTTGTTTCCTGACATCCAACTGCCTGCTGGGTTTAAGATGCCAAAGTTTGATTTGTATGATGGGCGTGGAGATCTAGTAGCCCATCTGAAAGGTTATTACAGTAAAATGAGAAGTGTTTGCGGGAATGATGAATTGTTGATGGCAAATTTCAGTGAGAGTTTGAGTGGGGAAGCCTTGGAGTGGTTTACTCGTCAAGATGTTAGTAACTGGCATGCATGGGGTGACATGACTCAACATTTTGTCGGCACTATCTGTACAATGTAGACATTATCCCAGACCGCTCCTCCCTATCTTAGACGGAAAAGAAACCCGAGGAAAGTTTTGGGTAGTTTTGTCTCAAATGGAACGAACAAGTTGCTCGGGTCAGTTCTGCGATTGATAGAAAAGATGTTGCTGAGTCCCGCCAACGACAGGATCCAGTGGGCATTCCTGCTAAACGCTTTCAGCCTCAATACCGACCCTATGAATATCCTCGTACTCCAAATAATCCATCCCAGTGCTACTTTCCTCCACAAAATCCCCAAGGTCATACCTCACCTTCCCAGCACTCTATCCACAATGCACCGCCATATGTTCCACACCCACGCGACCTGCAATGGCCTGCACCACCTCCACAAGTATCTTACCCGCCTCCTCAAGCATGTCAACCACCTGCCCGTAAGAGGTTCCAACCGAGGCCGGAGTACAAAATGAAAAGGCGGCAGCAAAGAGAAAAGTCTTTCACTCATATTGGAGAGTCATATGCTAGTTTGTTCCAAAGGTTGAGGCAATTGGACATGTTGAAACCGATTCAGATAAAAAGGCCGAACCACAGTCTCAAAGGTGCGCATATTGCTCTAATGCCCCGTAGCACAATATAGAAAAGTGTTGGCATCTGAAAATAGCAATCCAAAAAGCTTATTGATGCAGGTGACATTATCGTGCAAAATCCAGATGCGGCGGATCCTAGCCAAAGTCCATTGCATGCTCATAATGAGACATATATGGTGGGCATGATTTGTGTCGAAAATGAATATCAAAACTCTTCTGAGCTTCTTGGAGGTCCACTTGTCGCAAAGTTTTCAATGCTATCAGTCTCAGTTCCAAAAGTTGATCTTAAGAACGAGTTGGTAAAAGGGACCCAAAAGTTATTTGCTGAGGTCAATGTGATTGAAATTGGTAAGGGTATTGATGATATTGACGTGGAACTCAATGGCTACGATGTGAAGCTCGGTAATTGGAAAGACGCTCCTTTCTTGGCTAGCCAGGGGAGTCCTGGTGGTTTATTTTGTTGTCATTTCAGTTGTTCGGGTTATCTCAGGGTTGTAATCCGGATATTGTCTTGTGACTCAAACCCTTCTATCCTCTTATATTGCCTAGTTTGTTTAGTCGTAGTACCCCTTTAAGTGTTATTTAGGCTTTCTCCAAGGTTGTAACCCCAGTGTGTTTTGTTCGTTTTGTTGTTCAAACCCTTTCACCGTCTGTCTAATGCAATTTTCTGTTTTCTATTATTTCTAGTGATTTTTGTTTAGTTCTCTTTTCCTTTTATAGTTCTTTTCCTGCTGACTCTAGAGACATGGCATGTACGCATAATTCTTAGCCTGGTCTTAAAAGTTAGTCTAATCATGAAGCAATGATACAAGTTTTGAAGATGATAGGGACACTTGAGGGAAATAAGTATAGATTTGGACATTTTGAGATCATTTGAAGCCCGAACTGTGTGAAACTGGGGCAGATAATTTGGGAAGTTTATAGGATGACAAGAATTCATTAAAGGAGAGTGCATCCCAAACAATTTGACACGAGCAGTTTTGAGTTCAAGTGCACCTCAATTTACAAGATAAAGTCAAGAGAGTTTGCTCCGAATTAACAGAGGATATCCATTGTGAAGAGGGAATCACCCAACGAGAGTTTTGTACCTGACAAGGCACTAAAAATTGGAAGGCATATCAGTGATATCAATGCCGAAGCTGTAAAAGAAATGTTATGTGTGCTCTTCCTTTTCATTTCAAGTTGCATGTGTTGTACTTGGCATTTTCAGGGATTGGGAGGCCCTCTTTCAGCTACCCAAACACTTATACCATTCGATACCTTTTGAGCCTGTACTGATTTATTTGACATCCCCTCTTTTGGAATCAAGTTATAGTCATACGAAAAAAATAAAAATAAAAAGTTCATGACCCCAAAGGTTTATTTCAGAAAGTTCATTCCAAAAGGAAAATTTTAAAAAAAGAAAAAGAAAAATAGAGATAAAGAAAAAAAAGAAGGAAAAAAAAGAGAAAAAGAAAAAAAAGAAGGAAAAAGAAAAAAAGAAAAAGGCAAATAGTAACAAAAAGTAGTCTTGTGAACTACGTTTGACCGGATTCTTGTCGCCATAAGATACGTAGGCAGCCTTACGTTTCGGTCATACCAAATAAAACATTTCATAATCCCGCGAAATCGAGAGTGGGGCAGTCTTTCTTAGTAAATCCATCAAAAAAAAGGAGAGAATCAAGTTCTCTTGTTTTAGAAATTGGGGCAAAGTTTTGAAATGGATTCCAAAAGTTGTAAATAAATTAACCCTGTTATCTTAGTTATTTTGAGCCTTTATGGTGTCCTTTCTTTCTAACCCTGTCCAAAAGCCACATTACAGTCCAAAAAAGACCTCCCAGATAATCTTTGAGAGTGCTGAGTTTAGACATGCCAAGAGTATATGATGTTTTTACCATGGTTAATGCCTTGTCATCTGCAGAATCAGAGGAAATAAGAAGAAAAGAACAAAATGAGAGAGTCTAATTGGTGAAAACCTTCACAGGCACCATAAAGCGATGGTGAGTTGAGAGAAAGAACAAAATGAGAGAGGCTTGATGGTGAAAACCCTTCGGGCACTACAAGTCGAATACGGATCGTGAATCAGATTGGATAATCGGAGAATTGAAGCCCAGTTTCACGGTTTAGGGGTATAACAAGAGTTGAACATCAGACTTGCTTGACAGATTAGGCCTCTTAATCCAAAGGCTCATGTGATGGTCATTAGAGTTGGTATCCACATCTGGTAAGTTTCTACTTTATAGTTTTCTCGTTAGGAATCATCTCTTTCCATTGTCCTTTACTCTGTTCCTTTTGTCTTGTTTACTTTCTCTTCCTAAGTCTGTTTTGTCAGAACAAGTGAGAAATGACTTCAAAATTTGCCACCAGCTTTCCAACTACACAAAACGGGATCTGGCTAGCACAACAAAGTGGCATAAGTCAGGAAAGAACAGCATGCGCACTGAGTTGGTAACAATCAACATTCTTTGGGATTCATGTGAAATACAAAGGTTCGGTATATGTCAATTCATGAACAGTTCAACAGATATAGGGTGTTGGATTTGATCGGATCAAAGGTATTTTCTGTGATAAGGTTGACAGAGAAAGTGCTTAACCAATAACAAGCAAGGTCTTCCAAGTGGAAATCAAAGTTGTCATGGCAAGTGAAGGAGCAATAGACCTCAAGGCCAAGGCCAGTGGCAAACGTCAGGAAAGAACATAAAACGCACTGATTTGGTAATGATCAACGTGCTTTGGGATTCATGTGAAATACAAAGGTTCGGTATATGTCAATTCATGAACAATGCAACAGATAGAGGGTGTTGGGTTTGAACGGATCAAAGGTATTTTCTATGATAAGGTTGACAGAGAAAGTGGTTAACCAATAACAAGCAAGATCTTCCAAGTGGAAATCAAAGTTATCATGGCAAGTGAAGGAGAAATAGACCTCAAAGTCAAGGCCACAAACCAACCACCATGTTTAAATTCACAAGTTTTCTTTGTTTGAAACAGGGACGAAAGTTGTGTCCAAATCAAAGCTTGGAAGTTGATTTTCTTCAAGTGTCGTGCCCAAATTTTGTCAGCACAAAGGCGGTTTGAGAAGGGGATAGAAAAATTTGTTCGATTTGTAGGAACCCTCCATGAGGAAAAGCATGGTTCAGGGGCAAGGAATTTTGTTTCGTTCTGCAGAGATTCTCCAGGAAGAGAGCGTGGCTCAGGTAAGTTCATACTTGGCTTCTCAGGACACTCCTGGATAATGGGATTTAATTTCAAGTTTTCAGGACCCTCCTGGATAATGGGACTTAGTTTTAAGACCTTCATAGATAACAAGATTCAGCGTATGTTCTACCTTTAGAAAATATAATGTAGTTTTAAAGTTTTCACTCTTAATATGAGATTTAATTTGAAATTTTTAGGACCCTCCTGGATAATGGGATTTAGCTTTTAAATTCTTAGAACTCTTTTAGGTAACATGATTCGATTAACACTCACAGATGTGCCCAGATACCAAACTGGGGAGGAAAAGTTTCTTTTGTTTTGTCTGTTTGGTTGTAATGGAAGGCGCCCACCAGGAGAACAAGGGAATACATTTGAAATTGAAGCAAGCAGGCGCCTACCTGGATAACAAGGGAATACATTTCAAGTTGAAGCAAGCAGGCGCCCACCTAGATAAAAAGGGAATACAGTTCAAGTTTTGGCAATCAGATGCCCACCTGGAGAACAAGGGAAAACGGTTCAAGTTTTGGCAATCAGGCACTCACGTAGAGAACAAGGGAATACAGTTAAAGTTTTTGGCAATCAGGCGCCCACCTGGAGAACGAGGGAATACAATTCAAGTTTTGGCAATCAGGCGCCCACCGAGGGAATACAGTTCAAGTTTTGGCAATCAAGTGCCCACCTGGAGAACAAGGGAATACATTTGAAGTTTTTGCAATCAGGCGCCCACCTGGAGAATAAGGGAATACAGTTAAAGTTTTGGCAATCAGGCGTCCACCTGGAGAACAAGGGAATACAGTTCAAGTTTTGGCAATCAGCCGCCCACCTGGCGAACAAGGGAATACAGTTCAAGTTGAAGCAATCAGGCACCCAATTGGAAAACAAGGAAATACAGTTCAAGTTTGGCAATCAGGAGCCCACCTGGAGAATAAGGAAATACAGTTCAAGTTTTGGCAATCAGGCGCTCACCTGGAGAATAAGGGAATACATTTCAAATTGAAGCAAGCAGGCACCCACCTGGATAACAAGGGAATACATTTCAAGTTGAAGCAAGCAGGCATCCACCTGGATAACAAGGGAATATAGTTCAAGTTTTGGCAATCAGACGCCCACTTGGAGAACAAGGGAATACAGTTCAAGTTTTTGGCAATCAGGTGCCTGATCGCAGCCAACTCCACGCTACTAATAAGTAGGAGAAGAGGGTCGCAATAGCTTTTACCCGATATGAGGGTCAGGATCGAATCCACAGAGAGCTAGAAAGGGAGTGGGGTATCTACTTAGACTAGTATCGCGTGTATGCTCTTAATTGATCTTCTTAACATTTTTGGGTTTTTCAATTATAAACTACTATTATCAAACTACTAATTTAAACTAGATTATGCTATGAATTAATTGCTAAGGTTGTATCTAATGGGGAGAAAGGCACTAGGGTCGTGACATCACCTAGGTGGTTAATTGACGGGTAGATGTTACTAAGGTTCGATTGACATAATTGGGGCTTATGTTATAACCGTTGCACAATTTTACCCACTCTCACACCTCTCGGTAGAGAGAGTGATTTTTTCCAATTGACTCTCTCGAGACCAAATGAGTAGGCAAATTAGATCAAGCAACTAGGGTTAAAGTAGGATGATTACTCTCTCGAGGTTTAACCCGTTAATTGGGACTATCATTTCTTATGAGTCCATCCCAATTCCTTGTTGGGTCAACTTTTGAGACTTAAACTCTCTCTCTCAAGAAGAGTCAAATCAATAAAGCTCAAATCAGTGTTTGCAACCACCAATACATAGATTAAAACATAAAATCAACCCAAATAGCAAACACCCATAGTCAATCTAACCCTAGATGGCAACACCCATCAATTACCCACACTAGGGTTGAGCCACAACCCTAGCTAATGGGTTTAGCTACTCATGCTTGAAGGAGAAAATGAGGAAATAGATGAAGAACAAGACATATTAATTAAATACTAAATTAACGTGCAAGAATCTATCGTTAATTTGAAGCTAAGATGCCAAAAATGGCTACAAATGGTGTTCTCACGAGCGCAGCAGCTGAAACAAAATAACTGATGACCTAAAAATGGTAAAATGTTCTATTTATACTAGGCTGGAAAGACTGGACAAAAATACCTCTGTGGGGTCAGTGCGGGCCGCATGAAATGGACCGCGGCCGCACTAGGCTATTTGACTTCAATTCTGGGCTCTCTGAACTTGGGCTCCGCGGGCCGCGTAGAATGGACCGCGGCCGCGGAGGCAGCTGGCGCGGTCCGCACAATAACGACCGCGGATTGCATGGCTTGGACTTGGCATAATTCTATCTCTCTGAATCTCTTGTCCGCAGACCGCATAAAAATGTAGTGCGGCCGCGGAGCCTTCACCACGGACCGCGCTATGTGTACCGCGACCGCATTGCCTGAAGCCTGGTTTTGCCAACTCTCTGAACCATCTAGTGCGGCCGCATTCGACTTTGTGCGGTCCGCACTAGGCATGTTTGCCCTCAGTTTACTTGGTCTTTGATACTTGAGCAGGTTTCACTCCTTTTGAGCCGATCCTTGACATTTTGTCACTTTATCGATCAAACCTGCAATCAAGCACAACTTATGAGCCTTTTGGGACTATTTTGTAACAATTTATATTCAAAGAATAGGCAAGTAGGAGCATAAAACACGTCAAAATCCCTACTTATCAGTGCCCACCTGGAGAACGAGGGAATACAGCTCAAGATTTGGCAATCAGGCGCCCACCTGGAGAACAAGGGAATACAGTTCAAGTGTTGGCAATCAGGCGCCCACCTAGAGAACAAGGGAATACAGTTCAAGTTGAAGCAATCAGGCGCCCACCAGGCGAACAAGGGAATACATTTTAAGTTGAAGCAATCAGGCGCCCACCTGGAAAACAAGGGAATATAGTTCAAGTTTTGGCAATCAGGCGCCCACCTGGAGAACAAGGGAATACATTCCAAATTGAAGTAAGCAGGCGCGCACCTAGATAACAAGGGAATACAGTTCAAGTTTTGGTAATCAGGCGCCCACCTGGATAACAAGGGAATACAGTTCAAGTTTTGGCAATCAGGCGCCCACCTGGAGAACAAGGGAATACAGTTCAAGTTTTGGCAATCAGGCGCCCACCTGGAAAACAATGGAATACATTTCAAGTTGAAGCAAGCAGGCGACCACCTTGATAACAAGGGAATACAGTTCAAGTTTTGGCAATCAGGCGCCCACCTGGAGAACGAGGGAATACAGTTCAAGTTTTGGCAATCAGGCACCCACCTGGAGAACGAGGGAACAGTCAAATTTTGGCAATCAGGCGCCCACCTGGAGAACAAGGGAATACAGGTCAAGTGGAAGCAATCAGGCGCCCACCAGGCGAACAAGGGAATACAGGTCAAGTTGAAGCAATCAAGCGCCCATCTGAAAAACAAGGGAATACGGTTCATGTTTTGGCAATTAGGCGCCCACCTGGAGAATAAGAGCATACAGTTCAAGTTTTGGCAATCAGGCACCCACCTGGAGAACAAAGGAATACAGTTCAAGTTTTGGCAATCAGGCGCCCACCTGGAGAACAAGGGAATACAGTTCAAGTTTTGGCAATCAGGCGCCCACCTGGAGAACAAGGGAATACAATTCAAGTTTTGGCAATCAGGCGTCCACCTGGAGAATAAGGGAATATATTTCAAGTTTTAGCAATCAGGCGCGCACCTGGAGAACAAGGGAATACATGTCAAGTTTTGGCAATCAGGCGTCCACCTGGAGAACAAGGGAATACATTTCAAGTTTTGGCAATCGGGCAGCCACCTGGAAAACAAGGGAATACAGTTTAAGTTTTGGCAATCAGGCGCCCACCTGGAGAACAAGGGAATTCATTTCGAGTATTGACAGGAGACGCCCACCTGGAAAACAAGGGAATCCATTTCAAAGTATTCATCATCAGGCTCCCACCTGGAAAACAAGGGAATCCATTTCAAAGTATTCAGCGTCAGCCGCCCACCTGGAAAACAAGGGAAGTCATTTCAGAATTCAATTCAAGTTAGAAGTAGCAGAAGTTCGCGACAAGAATGTGAGTCATCAGTCCGAGATAATCAACAGAAGTTAGTCACAATCCAGAATTAAAAAAAAAGCAAGAAGTGAATCCAAATGCAAAATTTGATTAAAGATGTGAGCTTCTCAAGACATGGCTAAGGTCACAAGCACTGCATGTCCGGTCTTGATCCGAAAAAGCTGAAGAAGAATGAACTAGCACTTGCAGCTAGCAAGCGTCAAGGTTCAAATCTAAAGTCTGCATGAAGAACCATTCAAGACACAAGATCAATCTTCAGAAGACTTACAGATAGGAATCTTGTAATTCATAGTTGTTGGGCTTAGTTAGTCTTTTTCATTTTTTTATTTTTATGTAATAACAGGACCGCGGACTGGAATCTCGATAGAATGGCACCTCAACCGGCTCTCCACCTTAGCATACTCCATCACCTCATTCACTTATGAACTACACGTGGCCTGATTCCTTTATAGCCAAGGATATGTAGGCAGCTCAGATACCAGGGCTCGGTCACATTCTCCTTTCTCTTAGTTTTTAGTCCCTCTAAATAAAGGTCGGGTCAAAAAACCTATCTAGTCGTTCTTTGNGGAAAAGCAGTGCAAGTGTCAGCAATCAGGTGCCCACCTGGAGAACAAGGGAAAACAATTCAAGTTTCAAGGGAAAGGAAAAGCAGTGCAAGTGTCAGCAATCAGGCGCCCACCTGGAGAACAAAGGAAAACGGTTCAAGTTTCGAAGGAAGACAGTTCAAGTTTTGGCAATCAGGCACCCACCTGGAAAACAAGGGAATTCACTTCAGAATGCAATTCAACTCAGCAACAAAAGAAGCTCGCGGCAAGAGTACGAGTCAACAGTCCGAGATGATTAACAAAAGTAATCTCAATCCAGAATAAAAAAAGAAAAAAAGGAAGGGAAGTGAATCCAAAATACAGAAGCTGAGACAAGAGGTGGATTGCTCAAGACATGACTAAAGTCACAAGCACAGTGTGTCCGGTCTTGATCCGAAGAAGAATGAACTAGCACTTGCAGCTAGCAAGCGTCAAGGTTCAAATCTAAAGTCTGCATGAAGAACCATTCAAGACACAAGATCAATCTTCAGAAGACTTACAGATAGGAATCTTGTAATTCATAGTTGTTGGGCTTAGTTAGTCTTTTTCATTTTTTTATTTTTATGTAATAACAGGACCGCGGACTGGAATCTCGATAGAATGGCACCTCAACCGGCTCTCCACCTTAGCATACTCCATCACCTCATTCACTTATGAACTACACGTGGCCTGATTCCTTTATAGCCAAGGATATGTAGGCAGCTCAGATACCAGGGCTCGGTCACATTCTCCTTTCTCTTAGTTTTTAGTCCCTCTAAATAAAGGTCGGGTCAAAAAACCTATCTAGTCGTTCTTTGTTTGAAAATACTTCGTGTTTCCAGTCAAAGAGGGGCAGCTGTAGACATGTGATTTTTGACCTTCCCCGTGTTTTTGCACATTTTAGCGTAAAATATTTAGCTTAGGGCTAATATCGTTATTTCCACTAGTTTTAACTGTTTTATTTTTATTTTATAATAAAAATGAAAATTACAAAAATATTTAATCTTGTTACTTTCAGTTTACTTACCTTTCATAAAATTTAAAAATACAAAAAATAATTTTATTTGTTACCTCAATGTGTAATTTTAGTATTTTTGCATTATAATTATTTACTTAACTAGCATGAATTAGTAATAGTTGTATTTTAATTTGTTCTTTAGAAAAGAAGAAAAAACTAAATTAATGTTAAGATGGACATGGTCTTGATTTTAAAATCAAAAGAAGGTCCAAGAGATGGCCATTCTTATACAAAAGTTGGCCCAATATTTTGCCAAGCCCAATTTCTTTCTTCTTCAACCCATAAGCCCATACCCCCTAACCTAAAGACCCCTTCATCTACACATTAAAAGAAAACCTAGGAACCTAATAGACCCCTACCTAAAATATCCTTCGTTTCTAATTTTGAAGGAGAAGACTCTTCAGCTTCTCCATCTTCCTTGAAACAAGGAACTAACCTAAAACCCTAGACAGAAAAGGAGCCAACACTACAGACCTAAGAAACCAACACCGACCTTTATCTTCCTCTAAAAAAAGCACCATAGCCATCGACCCTTTGGGAAAAACCCTTCATCTTCACCAAGAGAGGAAGCAGAGAACGGACCTAAGAGCTCCAACCGTCTCCCTCACGCCGGAAAACACCCTTACCGGATCTCCATCTCCTCCAACCTTCAGCATACAGCAGCAACCCTAGAGACATAAGAGCTCCAACAAACAGCCACTGCTGCCTCCTCAACTCACTCGAAAATGACCCCTCACTACCGATCTTTCTTCTTCAACCTGACACAGCGACGCACACAGATAATAAGAGATGACAGCTCGCTGGAAAACAAGCTGAAACGACCACCAAAACCTCGCCTAGACACTATTGATTCATCTTTCTTTTGCCAGTTAAGCATTAGGACTTTGCTTTGATTTAAACAGTCCAGCGACCTGTAATAATACGTAGTTATCTGCGCTTGAAATCGCATCGAGATCCGTCGAGTTGAAGATTGTTGTTTGGAGCTTCGGTCAGAGGTTCCCGTTCGAGGTTTCCGATGAGGTTGATGTTGAGGGCTGGTCCATTGTCCTGTCCGTTTCTGCTTGTTCAAGTTGTTAAAAGTCATTGTTTTTTGGATGAGGAAAAGTTGAAGTTCAAAGAGGCAGTATAGAGATGGTTCATTGCAGCTTTGAGTGCTTATGTTTCACTTTTTATGCGTGCCAATATGCTTCAAGAATGGTAATTATCCTGCTTGATCGTGTCTTAATTTCATTTCTGATTCATTGGTTTTTGATCTGTTTTGCTCTTCTTCAATTTTACTAGTAGTATCAAATTTTTGGCAAAATTTCAGTTGGGTTTGGAATTGGTTGTTTGATGAAATTTTTTATTTCAATTAAATGGAACATTAGCCAAGAAGTAATATATCACGTGAGTTTGAATAAGAGTTCTAATAGGGGCAGAGGTGTTTCAATTAATTTTTGATGAAATGAATTTGGTTGGTAGAGGTGTTAATTTGGGCATAACTAATGCAATATTGAATATTTCTTGGCTTCACAATAACCCCAAATTAGTTTAGGAAAATCATTATATACTCGTAGCTTGCTTTAGGTGCGATTAATAATTATATTATCATGGCTACGGGTACGGTTCCCGTGACGTAGCCGTGATACATAATTTCCAAATCCGGGGGTACATTTATGTGACCTGGCCACAACAGCTAATAATGTTAATAAATTAAACATGTTGTAGATCGTGAGTACGGTTCCCCTGATACGATTCGCAATGTGTACCAAACAAACAAGTGTGCGACATTCGTAACTTGTTCCAGCATAATTTCATAAATAATTAAAAGCGGTCAAAAGTTAAAAACTGCACATAGGTTTTAAATATGTGATTAATCAGATAATTTGGCCAACAATAATAGTTGAGCACCGTGCTAAAACCACGGAACCCGGGAATGCCTAACACCTTCTCCAGGGTTAACAGAATTCCATACCTGGATTTCTGTGTTCGCGGACCATAAATAAGAGTCAACTTTCCTCGATTCGGGATTTTAAAACGGTGACTTGGGACACCATAAATTATCCCAAGTGGCGACTTTAAACTTAAATAAATAATCCCGTTTCGATTATTGTCACTTTAATTGGAAAAACACCCCTATTCCCCCACACAGGGCTAGAAAAAGGAGGTGTGACAGGGGTTTGAACTAAAACATCGAAAATTGACTTGGGAGCTCGGGGATTGGCGATTTTTGGAGAAATTTTCACCTGGGTGTTTTGGGTAAGTAATTCTTACTCGGTTTTGATTAATTTCTACGAATCTATGCTTAAATTCATCCTTTATATTCGAATTTGGGATGAAATTTTGGAGAAAAGTTTGGAAAAGTTCTTAGGCCTAATTTTGGGGTTTTGATCAAGATTTTGATGATGGATTGGAATAGTTTTTGTATGTATGAACTCGTGAGAGTGTGAGGATTCTGAATTTGTAAATTTTACCCTATTCCAAGACGTGGGCCCGGGGACTTTTTAGGCGATTTTCTTAATTTCGCGTGTTAGCTTTGAATTAATTAGTTGAATTAGTTACTTGAAGTTATATTTACTTTACGCAATTACTCTGAATAGATTTGGGCCATTTGGAGTTGGGTACTCATGGCAAGAACGTGGTTTCGAGTTGATTGAGCTGGTTCGAGGTAAGTGGCTTGCCTAACCTTGTGTGGGAGAACTCCGCTTCGGATTGGTATTGTTGTTATAAGAAATGCCTTGTACATGAGGTGACAAGTGCGTACATGTGCTAATTGTTGGAAATCCAGTTTTTCATAAGCAACTATAATTGTGTATTTCATCCCTGTTTACACTACTTGAAGACCTACTGTTAGCTAGGAAAGCATGTCTAAATGACTCAATTGTTTTACTTGCTCAAACTGCTTTATCTGAATTCTGTGCAGCATGCTAGGTCAGAATTACCCGTTTACTTTGGTATGAAATTGGATTGAATTAAATATTATTCGTGTTGTTGCTATGTGTTTTCTTTGGGACTATGGGCGATTTCCCAGTAGATCCCTCTTGCCTATTTATTTGGGACTACGGATTGATATTCCGATAGATCCCCCTTCACAGTTATATGGAAATACGGGACTGCACCCGATAGATTCCCCCTGGTACGGGGTATTTATATTTGGGACTACGGATCGGGATTCTGGTAGATCCCCGCGCACTATGAGTTGGACTACGGGACGACACTCGAGAGATCCACTGGATATTTACATTGGGGGCTACAGGACGGCATCCTGGTAGATCCCCGGTTGCTATCTCTGTATTGAGCAGTATTCTTTCTGTGATGTTTTCTCTGTCGTAATTGTTGTCATTCTTATTATTATATTGTGTTACTTCACACTGTTTTATTTCCTTGTATATAGGTATATGACCGGTGGGGCCCTAACCTTCCTCGTCACTACTCGACCGAGGTTAGGATTTGCACTTACTGGGTACCGCTGTGGCATACTCATGCCCTTTCCTGCACATGTTTTTCGTGTACAGATCCAGGTTCTCCGACTCAGCCCTACTATACTTGAGGCGAGGCGATTCTTCAAAGAATTCGAGGTATATCTGCTGCGTCCGCAGACCGAGGATTCCCTCTCTATTCTCTCTTGTAGTTATAGCCTTTATCCATAGCTTGTGATTTCATGAGATTCTGGGTTTTGGGAGTTGTTTCAGTTGAGAGTTTATATTGTATGTGCTGAGCGGCATTTTAAACCTTTATTATGTTTTATTCCGCAGTTTTTGGCTAGTTTTTATCATTTGTTTTCTTTTCCGCAATTTGTGAGGCTTACCTAGTCGTAGAGACTAGGTGCCATCACGACAATTTACAGAGGGCAAACTGGGGTCGTGACAAGTTTGTATCAAAGCTCCAGGTTCATAGGAGTCATGAATCACAAGCCAGTTTATTAGAGTCTCACAGATCGGTACGGAGACGTCTATACTTATCTACGAGAGGCTATGTAACTGTAAGGAAAATTCCACTTCAACTGATTTCCTTGTCGTGCGAGATTTTTGATATCACAATTCTAAACTTCTGTCTTCTATTCTCTCATACATGGTGAGGACAAGTGCTACCAGAGATGATCAGGCACTCGCGCCCCATACTGGAGCCGTCAGAGGTCGGGCCGGGGTAGAGGCCAAGGATGCGCACGTGGTGCAGCCAGAGCACCCGCACGAGCTGCCACCGAGGAGCCACTAACAGCTCCCACTGGAGCCCAGGAACCTGATACGCCTACTGCTATTACTACTCCAACACTCCAGGAGACTCTTGCACAGTTCATATGTATGTACACCACTCTAGCTCAGGCAAGGTTGCTTCCCCTTGCTGCAGCCACATCCCAGGCTGGGGGAGGAGTACAGACTCCCGCCGCCCGCACTCCTAAGCAGCGAGTGCATGTTGATCAGGTCCCAGAGATTATTCCTGTACAGCCTTGAGCCCCAGATCAGCCCGAGGATAGGGCAGCGGCTTCCGAGGATGAGCAGCGGAGGCTTGAGAGGTTCAAGAAGTACAATCCTCTTGTATTCACTGGTCTAGCATCAGATGATGCTCTGGGATTTCTAAAGAAGTTCTACCGTATCCTCAGTACCATGGGTATATCAGGATCGAGCGGGGTTTCCTTCAATACCTTCCAGCTTCGAGGAGCCGCCTATGAGTTGTGGCGTGCTTATGAGTTAGACAGTTCAGATGAGGCAGCTTCCCTGACTTGGACTTAGTTTTTAGATATGTTTCTGAGAGAGTTTGTCCCTCAAGGTCTCAGGGACGCATGGTGCGCACAGTTTGAGCATTTGCACCAGGGTAATATAACTGTCTCGGAGTATGCTATCTGTTTCACTAGCTTGGCTAGACATGCACCATTGGTGGAGGCGGTGAAGAAAGATATAGTTTGGTTTGTAGCTCGGTGCCTCAATTGTCAGCAGGTGAAGTATGAGCATTAGAGACCGGGTGGGTTGCTTCAGCAGATAGAGATTCCGGAGTGGAAGTGGGAGCGGATAACCATGGACTTCGTAGTTGGGCTCCCATGGACTTTGAGAAAGTTCGATGCCATTTGGGTGATTGTAGATCGGCTGACCAAGTCCGCGCACTTCATTCATGTGTGTACTACCTATCCTTTGGA
This sequence comes from Nicotiana attenuata, assembly GCF_001879085.1. Taxonomy (NCBI): domain Eukaryota; kingdom Viridiplantae; phylum Streptophyta; class Magnoliopsida; order Solanales; family Solanaceae; genus Nicotiana; species Nicotiana attenuata. The sequence continues at coordinate 39,959,974 of NC_031995.1, read as the reverse complement.
GCGGTTGGCGGAGATTTATATCCGGGAGATTGTTCGCCTACATGGTATTCCAGTTTCCATCATTTCAGACGGAGGTACTCAGTTCACATCACGATTCTGGAGGGTCGTACAACATGAGTTAGGTACTCGGGTGGAGTTGAGCACAGCATTTCACCCTAGACGGACAAACAGTCCGAGCACACTATTCAGATTATTGAGGATATGCTCCGTGCGTGTGTGATGGAGTTTGGAGGTTCTTGGGATCAGTTCCTGCTACTGGCGAGTTTGCCTGCAACAACAGCTATCAGTCCAGCATTCAAATGGCACCGTATGAGGTCTTGTATGGTAGGCGGTGTAGATCCCTGGTGGGTTGGTTTAAGCCATGAAGGCTAGATTATTGGGCACAGACTTGGTTCAGGATGCTTTGGAGAAGGTTAAGGTGATTCAGGATAGACTCCGTACAGCCCGGTCCAGATAAAAGAGTTACGCGGACCGGAAGGTTCGTGATGTTTCCTATATGGTTGGGGAGCGGGTTCTGCTGCGGGTTTCACCTATGAAGGTTGTTATGAGATTTAGGAAGAAAGGGAAGTTGAGTCCGAGGTTTATTGGTCCTTTTGAGATATTGAGACGTGTTGGGGAGGTTGCTAATGAGCTTGGCTTACCTCCCACCTTGAGAGGAGTTCATCTGGTATTTCATGTTTCGATGCTCCGGAAGTATCACGGCGATCCGTCGCACGTGTTGGATTTTAGTTCAGTCCAGTTGGACAAGGATCTATCTTATGTTGAGGAGCCAGTGGCAATATTGGACAGGCAAGTTCGGAAGCTGAGGTCAAATAACATCGCATCAGTGATGGTTCAGTGGCGGGGTCAACCGGTTGAGGAGGCGACCTAGGAGACCGAGCAGGATATGCGCAGCCGTTACCCTTATCTTTTCACCACTTCAGGTATGTCTCTATGCTCGTTCAAGGATGAACGAATGTTTCAAGAGGGGGAGGATATAACGATCCGGCCGGTTGTTTTGTGAATTTAACACCCCGATCCCCTATTAACTGCTTTCTCCGTGTTTGTTTCTGCTATTTTGATTTGCCGGGATGATTAGTTTTGAGTTTCGGAGTGTTTTGGGACACTTAGTCCCTAAAAGAGAGCTTAAGCTTTAGAATTTTGATCGTATACGGAGCAGTGTGAAGTCAGCCTCGGAATGGAATTTCGTCGGTTCCGTTAGCTCCATTGAGTGATTTCGGGCTTAGGGGCATGTTCGGAATGTGTTTTGGAGGTCCGTAACGTATTTAGGCTTGAAATGCCGAGAGTTGAATTTTTGAAGTTTCCGGTTCGATACTGAGATTTTGATATCAGGGTCGGAATGGGATTCCGGAAGTTGGAGTAGCTCTGTAGTGTTGAATGTGTCGTGGTTGAAAATTTTCATGTCATTCAGATGAGGTTTGATAGACTTTTTGATCGAAAGTGGAATTTGTGAGTTTTTGGAGTTCTTAGGCTTGAATCCGATGTTAATTTGGTGCTTTGATGTTGTTTTGAGTGTTCCGAAGGTTGGAACAAGTTTAAATGATGTTTTAGGATATGTTGGCATGTTTGGTTGAGGTCCTGAGGGCCTCGGGTGAGTTTCGGGTGGTTTAATGGATCAAATGCATGTTTGAGGAATTGTAGAAAATGCAGGAGGTCTCCAGTTCTGGTTTCCTTCTTCGCATTCACAAGTAGGGTCTCGCATTCGCGTAGAGGAGCTAGGGCTGGTGGAAGCTTAATGCTTCGCGTTCTTGGTGATGGTCCTGCGTTCAGGAAGCTGAGAGGTCATATGCCTACGTGTTCGCGAAGAGGGTCCTGCGTTCGCGTAAGAGGGAGAAAGTTGCTATCGCGTTCGCGACAGGGTCATCGCGTTCGCGATGAAGGAATTCTAGGCCAAGCGAAATTGTGCTTCGCGAACGCGATGGGCCTTCCACGTTCGCGAAGAAGGTATTACCTGGGCAGATTATAAAATTTCAAAATTGAGAGTTTAGCCTTTTTTTATCAAAACTAGAGTTTGGGAGCTCGGATTTGAGCGAGATTTTGAGGGATTTTAAGAGATATCAATTGGGTAATGATGTCTAACTCCCTTTTGCTTATAACCCATTAATCTAAACGTGAATTCATCATCTAATTTCGGGTTTGGGGTGAGAAATTGGGGGAAAATTTGGAAAAGTTCTTAGGCCTAATTTTCGAGTTTTAATTGGGAATTTGACATCGGATTTGGATAATTTTGGTATGGTTAGACTCGTGAGTGAATGGGGGTTCATAATCCGTAACTTTTACCCGATTTCGAGACGTGGGCCCGGGGGCTTTTTGGGATGATTTTCCTAATTTCGCGTATTAGCTTCGAATTAGTTAGTTGAATTAGTTACTTGAAGTTATATTTACATTATACATATACTTTGAATAGATTTGGGCCATTTGGAGTCGGATACTCGTGGTAAGAATGTGGTATTTAGTTGATTGAGTTGGTTCGAGGTAAGATGCTTGCCTAACCTTGTGTGGGAGAACTCCCCTTAGGATTTGCAATTGTTGATATACGAAATGCCTTGTACGTGAGGTGACGAGTGCGTACATGTGCTAATTTTTGAAAATCCTATTTTCCTCAAGTAACTATAACTATGATTTCTTCCCTGCTTATACTACTTGAAATTTAAGCCTACTTGTATACGCTGAAATCGGAGGATCCAATTTCTCGTCATTAAGGCACTTCGGAAGATCAGCTCAAAGGCTCGAGGCCATGGCCGAGTATCCTCCCTCGAGGGTCGTCGACACTCAACCATAAGGTAGCAATGATCACGGTAATGGTAGAAATGGGGAGTTCCCAAGGCACACGGCTTGGACTGACAGAGACTACTGGTCTACTGTAAACCCGAATCAGGGTGCCATCTAGCTTTCCCATCTCCATATCTTTGTAATTAATGCATTTTGTACTATATTGGGATTTCCCTCATATATAAAGGGGATCCTTGTCATTTTGTAAAGTCCTGTTGCTCTACATGAAATATACAAGAACATTCTCTCTGCTCTTTAACACGTTCTCTTGATATTATTGCTTCCATTTATCATCTTCTTTATTGTTCATCATTTATTGTTCGTCATTTATTGCTTATCATTGGCCATAAAGAGCCTCTGTTGATTTTACTATAACTGTTAGTCATACTTCGACCACCTTCAATAACTCGCAGCCGAGCTCTGGAATCGACCTCGAGGCCCCCAGATCGACAAGCTCGAGGCCCCAATTGTTAGCTCTCGGTTTGATTATCACCTTATCTCTAACTCTTATTTCGTTTCTAAGTCTCACACACGTAGCATCAACTGCTTAACAAATAGCATAAAAATAGATCACGTATTTTTAGAGTCCCATAATCAAATTTAATTATTATTACCATTTTTACGGTAAACAGTTTGGCGCCACCGTGGGGCTAAAAATAATAGTGATTATTTTCTTGCTGGTTCCATTACACAACGTAAGTTATCTTTGACGCTTTTTCTTGTCCAAAGATCTTTGATTTCAGGTCGAAATGTCTGATTCAGTAAACAACAATCTTGAGAACCACGAAGTGAATGGTGTGGCTGTTCCAGGTGTTGGTGAACCACCACGAAACCTTGAGAACGCACCAGGACCAATTCCGGTGGACGAAGTCTCGTGCGACGCTCAACACGTCGAAATAAGCTCCCACACTAACAGGAGCGTACACCAAGGAGACCGACAAGAAGCCCAAAAAACCCCAACCAGGAAAGAATGGGAGGTTAGCCTTCATGTTATTTTTGAAATGTTGCAGGCACAACAGTTGGCTATTGCTCTGCTGCAAAGTCGCCAGAAAACTCCCAGCACGGTAGCACCGGGGACAGCTCCCCCGGCCGAACAGGCACCGGAGAGATCGAGCAATAACGGGTCGATATCCGATTCGGTCATCATAAAGATGCTCGAGGACCTCACCAGAAGGATCGAATCTGACGAGAAAATCATAGAAGCCAACTATAAGAAGGTCGAGACTTACAACTCCAGGGTCAACCAAATTCCAGGAGCGCCCCCGACCTTGAAAGGCGTGGACTTAAAGAAGTTTGTGCAGAAGCCATTCCCATAGGAAGCGGCCCTGAAACCCATTCCAAAGAAGTTCAAAATGTCGGACCTTCCGAAATACAAGTACCTCAAACCCCAATGAGCATGTTACCGCTTACACCTGTGCAGTAAAGGGCAACGACCTGAGGGACGACGAGATCGAGTCTGTCCTGCTTAAAAGGTTCGGAGAAACACTTTCTAAAGGGGAAATAATGTGGTATCACAACTTGGCCCCAAACTCTATAGACTCATTTGCCATGCTGGCAGACTCCTTCATAAAGGCACATGCCGGGCCATCAAGGTGGCCACGAGGAATTCGACGTCTTCAAAATCAAGCAAAGGGAGAACGAGATGCTGCGAGAATTTGTATCTCGATTTCAAATGGAACGGATGGAACTATCACCGGCCTATGACGACTGGGAAGTGCAGACCTTCACTCAAAGTCTGAATGAGCGAAGCTCGGTGGCTTCAAAGCAGCTGAAAGAGTATCTGGTCGAATATCCCGCCGTGACCTGGTCGGACGTCCACAACCGATACCAATCGAAAATCAGGGTCAAAGATGACCAACTGGGAGCCTCCTCGGTCTCAGTATACCCAAGCAGGCTTCTGGCAAAGGAGCCAAAACCAAACAAAGAAAGATATCAGCCATACATCGAAGACCGAAGAAACGCCCCAAGGCGCAACCCACCTCGAAACGATCGAAGGGTAGACCGAGGACAGAATCCTCGAGGACTCATCAATAGAGTCGGGTTCGATAGGAGCGCAGGACCAACAGAGGCACCTCGTCTGTCGGAATACAACTTCAACGTCGATATATCAGACATTATCTTTGCCATCAGCAAAATCAGAGATGCCAAGTGGCCCAGGCTTGTACAATCGGATCCTTCACAAAGGAACCACAACTTAATGTGCGAATTTTACAACACGCATGTTCACAGGACCGAGGATTGCCGGCAACTCCGGGAGGAAGTGGCCCGGTTACTCGACAATGGTCACCTTCGGGAATTCCTCAGTGACCGAGCCAAAACTTAGTTTCGAGAAAGAGAGACCACCAAAAAGAACAAAGCGGACGAACCACAACATGTCATCCACACAATCTTTTTAGATAGCTGTCACTAGCCAAAACACCAAAGTCTCCACCAGTGGAGGGATTAAGAAATAAACCAACGACAAGATAGCAACCACGAGACACGCTCTCGGCTGTATCCGAATAAAGGACCGTACTGCGTCCTCCAAACGAATGTCAAGGTCCAAAAGCGCCATCGCCACTGAGGTATAACCATCTCCCTTTTTATTTCCTATTTCATGCTGACCTTTGTGCAGGCGCCCGACCGAAGCAGTCAAAATGCTAACCCAGCTCAAAGACCTTAAGGTTTTAAAGCATCCGTTGCACTCTTTTCCTTCGGCCGAGTTTTTATCCTGAAAAGGGTTTTACTGGCAAGGTTTTTAACGAGGAAACATCCACATGCTACCTAAGGAAGACTCAACAAGTATTCAAGGCTTCTTTTGCAATCAACCCCAAACACTAGGGGCATCCCCCTAGTGTCCGAATAGGAAAATGATGTATCGGGCCAAACGATTGAACCAACCGTGTCCGTATAGTCGGGCCTCGACGGCGGAAGCATGTAAACTTGTACCAAATAATCGAAGAACACCTTTTGTCAAAGCATCTCACACTCCAAAAGAAACTCAGCATTTTCGTAAAAACGATTCCTCCATCAAAAATGTCCCGAACGCTCGGGGACTGGAGTCGATAATTCAACATCTAAACGACCTCCTGGTCGGGACTCCAAACTCATAAGCCCTCAACGAGGCAACATGAAAATCACGAAATGTATCCAAGGCTGAAAGTGTCCCGAACACTCGGGGACTAGCGTCAAAATCTCAAAAATCACATGACGTCAGGGTCGAAATCGCCTAAATTGAAAGCCCTCAATGAGGCAATACCAAGTCTACAAGTAATGGCTCCCGAGCCAGAATTCGCTCGATGACTCGGGGACTGTTGCCAATCTCCATTCATTATAAAACCCGAGGTCATAAGACCCCGAGCGGGCAGACTCGGTCTCGTAAGACCTACTTAAGGCAGGAACAGTATCTGTAAGACCTCAAGCAAGGCATGAACCGCACTTGTACCAAGTGGCATTATCTGTAAGACCTCAAGCAAGGCGTGAACCATACTTGTACCAATTATCTAAAAACTATAAGACCTTAAAGGCATGAAAATGTTGTAAGACCTTACTAAAGGCATAAACCCGATCTCAAAGTTAAGGCTATATATTGAACTTGTAAGACCCCTAAAAGGCATACCCTCGTTATAGACGCCTAAACTACTTCACTCGGGGTTAAAAATGGCTCTGGCCAAACACAAATGACTACAGTCATAAGGCTGTACCAGCCAAACTAACGCGACTCGGGGATGCCCGACCGTCGCTACAAAATCACAGGCCTTCAATTACTTTGAATCTACTTCGAAAAGAATCGATTTAACAGGCTACCCTCGACATAGGCAAAAGAGCTTCAACCATGTCAGCCCCAAATCACAGGCTTTGAGATACTCAGCCTCCGAGCCAAACCTCCCGAGGTGCTCGATCATCGCCAAAAAATGATTCGTAATTGAGGTTCTTCCCGAACCGCCGAAGAGTTGGGAAAAAATTATTTCAAAAAGACCTTAACGAGGGAAAAATAAAGCCAATAAAAAGGTTGCTTCGACCCAAGGCGTAAGAGCCATTATCGTTAGCCCAGATGAAAGGTCGCTTCGACCCAAGGTGTAAGAGCCATTGTCGCCAGCCTAATGAGCCTCAGGGCCATGCATAAAAGGTCGCTTCGGCCCAAGGCATAAGAGCCATTGTCTCCAGCCCGCACAAATGCAAAACTTGAGGGTCGAATGAGCTCGAGTCAAAACCCGACCCGGAGACTGAACCCAAAATAGTTAACTAAAAAGGTCGCATCGGCCAAACGTGTAAGAGCCTACGGGCCAGCCTAATGAGCCCCAGGGTCATATCACGAATCTAAGGATTCCTACCAACTCAAAGGCCAATTGATGGCTAAATCGCGAGGTTTCCCCCTTATACATACATGTAATAAAACACAAAGCTCCATTTACAGCATACTATGAAAGTTACATACACAGAGACAGAAAAGGTAGTAAATGTCCCCCTTTAGGAACTATGGCCCGACGGCCCCGTCCTCGCCATCTTCGGCATCAGACAGAAGGAACTTGGCATCATATTCCTTCGCCTTGGCTTGCTCGATCTCTTCCGAAAGATCGAAACCCCTAGCATGAATTTCCTCGAGAGTTTCCCTCCGAGATTTGCACTTTGTATACTCTTTACTGCTGCTCGCATGACCGAGACTTCTTCTCAGCTTAACTCCAGCACTGGCAGCGCTCATCAAATAGGCCGCCGCGTTCTGACCTGCCCTAGTGCTACTCATTACAGCCTCGGCCCGGGCATTCACCACCTCGGCCTTCGCCTTCGAAAGCTCGAACTTAAGCCTGTCAAAGGCTTGCAGAAGAAAATTCAATAAGAAAAGAAGAATATGAAACCGAAATAATCCTATGCCGACTACCAAAGCTTACCATAAAGCCGAGCCGCTGAGCATCGCCAAAGGGCAAGCCAATGTCCGATGTCCTAGTGTCCCCCGAAGCACCTTTTGTATAAATAGAAGGAGGCACCCACGTGCTCCTCACCCTTTGAAGCACCCTCAGCAGAAACAGGGAATAATCTTTCGAAATCGGAGGCCTCCAAAGACGGATGATCTGTCGAATTGCCTCTTTTGAGCCGCTGAGAAGGACTCGCCCCACTGCGGGCCTCTTCACACCCCAGAGACCTTTTTTGTTTATCATCAACCCTCGACCCTAAGGTGGGCAGTCTCTTCTCCTCCCTAGAGGGCACGGCCTCATCTCAAAAAAATCTCCAATACATGCGGCAGCTAAGTTGGTACGCTAGGAAGAAAAGTACCATTTTGGGGAAATGAGCCACCAAGAACCTACCATGATGTTTTGCCTCCTATCTCCCTTTGAACAGGTCTCGCCACCTGTGCTTATCATAGGTCGAACAAGCTGCCAGCTTACGAGACCATTCGGCCAAATCAGGGACCTCGTCCGGCAACCAAGGAGTCGCTACAAAAAATGAACCATAAAAACGTCGTTATGGAGCCCGCCTCCACTCAAAGTGATAAAAATACAGGTATGACGCTTACGTGTGAAATTCCATTTCTCAGGAAAGGGAAAAAACTCTCCAGGAATGATATCGATCGTCCGAGCTCGAACGAACCGGCTCATCCATCCTAGGTCCTCGTCCTCATCACTGTTAACGGCAGGAGATCGAGTGGATCGACCCCACAAAGTAATCAAACCCTGATAACGCAGTGGCCGATATAACCTCATGAGATGACTGAGGGTAAATTCGAGCCCAGCCTTATCTGCGAAGTATCTTACCGTCTGCACTATCTTCCAAAGGGATGGGTGAGCCTGTGCCAAGGTAACCCGATATCTCCGATAGAACTCAAGCACGACTCGGTCGGGGGAAGCCGACATAAAAGTATGCGTATACACGCTCAAAAACCCCTCGACATAGGTCATGATGCTCTCCTCAGAGGAAGGTACTTGTAGTACAACACCTTCTTCCCATCCGCAGTCCTTTCTGATCATTTCGAGGTGTTCCTCCCCTACTGATGTGATGAACCTCGACGCGTGCTCCTGATGTCCCTAAATGTTGGGAGGTCTCTCTAATGTAAAGTCTCTCCTCGAGACAAAACACCTCGAGGCTTGCTCACCGAGCACCGACGGTGTACCACTGACCGGACGCGGAACAGAGGCATAACTCCCCTCTCCTTGATGAGTGGATGTCGATGTAGCAGTCATGGCTATGATAAAATAAGCAGAGGAGGGTATAGATTTGGGCAAAGACTTTGAGTTGAAACGACAGGAGAACTAGCACAAGGCACCAAGTTCTATGGAAGAAATGGTTACGTAGAATAGCAGAATCTCCACTTGAGAAGCAAGTGAACGAATATATAGGGGCAACGCAGCGGCTGCTCGCCTACCCAGTGGGCCAATTAATTCTGGCCATGTTAGCGTCACTTTTCTCTTGGGAAATGTACTAACAGGACCACCCCAGGGCCCCTTTATCAGATCACACGAATGCTGCTATCCCGCGAATATCGAGAGGTATCGAGACCTCGAGGGTTTCTCGCTATCACGGGCACAGACCCTGAAGAAGCTATCGACCTAACTTCAAGACGTGACCCGAATTTGGGGTCCCGATCGCTCCTAGTACGGGCTCCAAAGAGCTAATGTTAAAATTCAAAGGCTAACTCCGCAAGAGCGGCGAGACACAAAGAATAGAAAGACTTGGAGCAGAAAAACCCTTTTTGCATTGCCAAAAATATATTTACAAGGGGAGGCTTTATAAGGCTCATTCCCCCGAGAGTACGTACACAGAAATCAAAAAGAAAAAGAGCAAAGCGACACAAGGTCTACTCTTCATTGTTACTATCCTCTGAACCATTTCCAGGATCCTCATCTGGAGCGATTAAGAGCGCCGACTTTCTCTCTAATTCTCAAGCCTCCTCAATCTCGACAGAAAGATCGACGCCTCTGGCTCCGACCCCCTCCAAGGCTTCCCTTCTCGCTTTCTCTCTAGCACGGTTGACAGCCCGAGCCAGTTTTAGCTCGGCCTCTTTCAATATGTTATGGGCTATTTGGTTCGCCGTGGCTGCATCCTTCACGTAAGTAGAGCAATTTTTACTTCGATATCGGACTTGGCCGCAACTAGAGCAGCGATCTCCTTTCGAGCATTTTGGAGAAGAACATGGGTCAATGCGAACTCCGAGGTTGCTACCTCATTTTGTTCCCTAAGCCCAAGGATCTCCATATTCAGTTGCCCGATCTGCGAAGAGAAAGGTAAGCCATTCAGTAACAAACTATAGGAGAGAAGGGCGGATTCACGCATGGCAAAATACATGCTCGGCAAGATCGACCTTTTCCCGAAGTGCTCCCTCCAAAGCAGCCCAGAGCTCGCCCAAATCTTTCTCCTTTCGGACTCTCGCAGCCCCGAGGTAAGCCTCTCACTCTCCTTTTCACGGCATGAAAGCTCCTCATGGAGCCTGGAGAGGGCATGACCATACATCTCCTTACACTGCGGCATAACAGAAAGATTAGAAGAACGAAGATTAATACTCGAGACTAAAATAAATGCACCTAAAACAACTATCACCTGCTGTAGGAACCTCCCGCCTTGACGGCGCCGGGAGCGTCGAGATCGATATTCTCGCTAACATCGTCAAGAATGTTGCAAAGCACGCCTCCCCCGTTGAGAGGACTCCCCGCTTTGGCGGTGTTCATAGCCTGAGCGTCCCTTAGCTCCCCCGACGAAAATCGAAGGCCCGAATTAAAATCACCCAGGTCATCGATGTCCCTAAAGGGCAGCTCCTGCCCTCGAATAGCTCCTGGTCCAGACCCTTCGGGACCGGCAGCAATGGTCCCCCCAGCCTAAACTGCATCACACCCGGCCACGAGATCCAGAACCATATTAACACCCTCCACAAGGGTCTTCTCCGCACGGGAACAACCTGAGTCGGCCATTCCCGATTCGGCGGCTTTTGGTCGAGGCACCTGCGAGACTCTCGCGCCCGACCTCGGTTTCTGCTCCAAACGGCATTCGCTCTCATCATCATCTTCGTCCCCAGTGCCAAGGCTTGTCTCGAAAGCTGAAGCAGAGATCCTAATGGTTGCTCGAGGCCTGCGTGACTTAGGTTTCTTTGTCACAGGGAAATCGGCAACCTCCTTGCCCTTCCTTTTCTTGCCCTTAGTAGGCTCCGAAGGGTCTGCCTCGCCACCAGGAGGCGGTCTCATCAGCATATTCTCGCCAAGTCCTGCACGAGCGCAGTGGCCATAACTTATCAGCAAAAAAAAATATACAGGGAGAAGCTTAAGGCTAAGACGTAGGTGTCAAGGGAAACTTTACCATGATTATTGTTCATTATTTATTGTTCGTCATTTATTTCTTAGCATTGGCCATAAAGAGCCTCGGTTGATTTTATTATAACTATTAGCCATACTTCGACCACCTTCGATAGCTCGCAGCCGAGCTCCGAAATCGACCTCGAGGCCCCTGAATCGACAAGCTCGAGGCCTGGATTGTTATCCTCTCGGTTTGATTATCACCTTATCTCTAACTCTTATTTCGTTTCTAAGTCTCAGACACGTAGCATCAATTTCTTGACAACTAGCATAAAAATAGATCACGTATTTTTAGAGTTCCATAATCAAATTTAATTGTTAATACCATTTCCACGGTAAACACTACTGTTAGCTTAGGAAAATATGTCCAATTGACTTAATTGCTTTACTTGCTCAAACTGCTTATTCTGAATTATGTGCAGCATGCTAGGTTAGAAATAACTGTTTATTCTTGGTATGAAATTTGGAGAATTGAATATTCTTCGTATTGCTGCTGTGTGTTTACTTTGGGACTATGGGACAATATCCCGGGAGATCCCCCTGCATGTTTACTTTGGGACTACGGATTTGTATTCTGGTGGATCCCCCTGCACATTTATATTGGAACTACGGGACTGCACCCAGTAGATTCCCCCATTACTGGGTATTTACATTTGGGACTACGGATCGGGATTCCGGTAGATCCCCGCGCACTATGAGTGGGACTACGGGACGACACCCGGGAGATCCACTAGATATTTACATTTGGGGACTACAGGACGGTATCCTGGGAGATCCCCGGTTGTTATCTCTGTGTTGAGCTGTATTCCTTCTGTAATTATTTCATCTCTGTTGTAGTTATTGTTACTCTTATTACCTTGTGTTACTTTAATACTGCTTCTTTTTCCTTATATATTTTCGTATATGACCGGTAGGGCCCTGACCTTCCTCGCCACTACTCGATCGAGGTTAGGCTTGGCACTTACTGGGTACCGCTGTGGTGTACTCAAGCCCTTTCCTGCACATATTTTTTGTGTGCAGATCCAGGTACTTCGACTCGGCCCTACTACCCTTGAGGCGAGGCAATTCTCCAGAGACTTCAAGGTATATCTGCTGCGTCCGCAGATCGAGGAGTCCCTTTCTATTCTCTCTTGTAGTGATAGCCCTTCTATCTTTTCTTTTGATTTATACATTCCGGAGTTAGTTTTGTCGTATTCGTATCTTGTGATTCATGGGATTCCGGATTTCGGGAGTTGTTTGGTTTGAGATCTGGTATTGTATATGCCAAGCGGCATCTTAAACACTTTTATATTTATTATCTTCGGTTTTTATTAGTTTATCCGCAGTTCTTCTAGTTTTTATCTTTTGTTCCTTTTTTCGCAAATTGTTAGGCTTACCTAGTCGTAGAGACTATGTACCGTCACGATAGTTCATGGAGGAACGGGGATTGTGACATCTACTACTGTGCACACTTAGACAACATGCCTATAAGATGCAATAGCACGTGTTTTGCTAATCTAGATACCATGTTTATAGGACTTCAAATAATCAATTGGTCAAATTGCTTCGTACACTGCCCCACCTAGATGACATGTCTATAGGAATAAAGTGTTATAAAATCAAGCTTAATTGTCAATTCTTAGAAATCTTGCCTATAGGATGTTATTGCGCGCATAAGAACAGTTTATCAGATCAACATTGTTAGTAGCAGATTCTCAAAGATGTCTCATTGACCGATTATGCAACTATTAGAAACCATACCAATAGGACATTAACGTTTGCCTAAGATTCACGTTTATAAAATCAGCATTAGTAATCTAGTAACTCGTATCGCTTTATTGTCTCACCACCATATAGAAATCATGCCTATAGGACTTGCGATGTTTTAACCTGCCTATACGCTGCTTATATAATACTAGAATCCAGAATCACCTAGAAACCATGCCTATAGGACTTTAAATTTTGATTCTAAAATTATATATTGCCTGAACTGCCCCCGTGCATTTGCTGTTTATGTGTTAAGGCTAAATTGGGTCTTTAATTGTCTTTACATGAAGCTCTATCTATTTTGAATGTCCCCTAGTTTTATCATTTCGAGTAACCTAAGCAGAGTCTAGAACCACCCAAATAGTGGTCCAAAGCCTCCTGGGCCATAGCCATGTGATGGGTAGTGCACGCATAGGGTACGATTTAGAATTGAATAGTGCGTCTTTAAGTAATCAATTTAAACATAGTAATTGGGTAGCAGGAGATGATAGTTTGTGTCCGCTAAATAATATGAGCAAACCCTACCTTATGGGATTTGCAGGGTATTATTTATGTTGCACGGGGTGATCCTTTAGGATAAAACCTTAGGACCCCCTTTTCCTTTATATACTTGTTATCTAAACTTAGTCTTTTAATATAGACCAATGTAGTTGTATCCTGGTAGTCATTAAGATTTGTACCAATTCTCATGTGTTCTAATAAGACTCTTCAGCTTCTAATTTCTCTTTATTTATTTGATCACCTAGCCTAATTACATAATCCACATAGTTTAAAGTTCGGTCGGGACCCACAGTTGTGGACCTCGAAGAGTGCCTAACACCTTCTCTTTGAGATAATTTGAGACCTTACTCAATCTTTGGCGACACAGACTAGCCAAATAGATTTATTTGCAAATAGGTGCCCTAACGCACCTCAAAAATCGTTAGGTGGCGACTCTTCTCTTTTAATACCCGTGAAAAAGAGTTATCACGTGTTGAATCCTGCTTTCACGAGAAAATGGGGTGCGAAAGCATGGCGACTCCACTGGGGATACTTAGGCTCTTACCATAACGAAATTGACTTATGTGGATTTTCTTTTCTGTAAACTTCCATTTCTATTTCACCAAAAAAAATCATTACAATACATGAACTGCTTACCAGTTCCTTGACTCTGTTTGACAACTGATTTCTCAACTATAACCTATACAAGGTTTTAATTTCGGATATAGCCTATACACAAACTACAACCTCACTATAAACAAAAGGTAGTACATTTGATAGAATAAAGAACTTGTCTAAGGATACCAATTCAATGCCTCCAAATACTTCTGCCAGCTGATATATGTATTTCCTTTGATGTGTATATGGCTTGCAATTTCTCTGAATATTCTATCTGATGATGAGCTTCCGCTCTGAAATCTGATTTTGTTCTACTCTATATTTGTTTAAATTTCTTTTACATGCATATCTCTTCCCTTATTTTCCTTTATTTGTATAAATAGCTATGACATGCACATCCCTTCCCTTATTTTCCTTTATTTGTCTAAATTACTATGACATGAACATCCCCTCCCTGTTTTCCTTTATTGCTATGACATGTACGCCATCTTCATGTTTCTTTCATCTTGTCTAAGACTGCTATATCATGACTCTCCCGTCCCTATTTTCCTATTTGCTTCATTACGTTCTCATGCATTTTCATGAGTCAAACTGACTTCTCTCTTTTATCTTTCTTTTCCTTTCACTTTTTCTTTCTTATTTATTTTTATTTGCTTTGTTAAATTTCATTCTCATGTGCTTTCTTATCATACAAAATTATGTGGCTATATGTTATCGCTTTCATGAGCATACTTTCAACATCATATTCCTCTCGTGTCAATTATCAACACAGGGAGCTTGATGAGCGTTCGCGCCTTCCTGAAAATTACCCTTTTAAATCGCAAAGGCTTATTCGCGGTAGACTAGTCAATCAACGGTGCAATTGAGGGTTTCGTGCCTTTCCCTCTCAAGTTTTCCACTTGGGAGTACCAGTCTAAACCTTTCTAGAAACCTTAATCCAATTTGAAATGTACGTGCATCAAGCTAAACCTAGTACAGTTTGAAGCATTATTAAGGTAACAACCCGCTAAGATGAACCTTGTCCAATGTCCGACAGAATTTCCACAATCCCAATGGACACTACCATATTATGTGCATTACTTGGAGAAAATGTGCCAACGCATTGATCATTATTGCGTAAGTAGTAAAATCATGAGGGGGAAAAGGGCTAACCTTTGTTTGTTGCAAAAATGAAGCGTGAAATCCCAAGGATCGATATGGTCCAAAACATCCCACCTTTGCTACTTGACTGGTGGAAAGACCTATAGCCAACTAGGAGCTAAAAATAGAGAAAGCTCGAAGCTCAGCTATGGTGATGAAGAAGAATAGAGGAAGAGAGAAGAGAGAAAAGGAGAGACTGTTATAGAAAGAACTGTAATTCTTATTATATCTCCAAAATGTAATACAATCCCTATATGTAATGAATTGAGTTGTAATGAAAGATCCCCTTTAACTACTTCTCAACTAACTCTAACTAACTTGTGGCTCCTAACTAATTTCCGGAACTGACCACTAACTACACTAACTGTCACTCTTCTTTATTAAAACTATCTCACTTGTACTAATTTCATCACTAATTACAATTTGTATAACAGTACATTCCCCCCAAAAGAGATCCTTGTCCTCAAGGATCAAAGTGAGGAAATTGAATTTTAAGCGCATTGTAGTACTCCCATGTAGCATCATCAGCTGGTATACCTTTCCATTTGACAAGCTCCACAACCTTATTTCCCTTTTTCACCATTCCTTTTTACAAAACCAACTCTTATTCTGGGCATTGAGGATCAGCAATGTCGACTATTAGAGGATAAGAAATATGATTTGGAATAAGATGACACTTTTTCAACAAGGACATATGGACTGTTGGATGAATTTTGACTGTTGCCAGAAGAAAGATTGTGTAGGCTACAGAACCTATCCTCTTGGTTACTTTAAAAGCTCCATAGGACTTAGCATCTAGCTTGTGGTATGGCTGAGAAGACACGGTTGTATGCTTATAAGGCTGCACCTTCAAATACAACCAACCTCCAACTTGAAAAGATCTGCCACTCCTGTGTTTGTCAGCCTGATTCTTTATCCTTAGCTGGGATCTAGACAATTGATGCTTGAAAAGTTGAAGTTTGAATTCCCTATTAGTGAGGATGCTATCCACTTCACTTGCAGCTGATTAACAAAGGATGTATGGTAGGTGAATAGGAGGAGGCCTTCCATATAAAGCTTCAACGGGAGTGGTATGGATGGTTGAATGATAATTGGTATTGTACCAATATTCAGCCATAGGAAGACAAGCTAACCAACCAGTAGGATCTTCTGCACAAAATCATATGAGATATGTTTCAAGAAATCTATTCACCACTTCTGTTTGACCATCATATTATGGGTGGTAAGTTGAGGATATATTGACTTGTACTCCTAGTAAAGCAAAGATCTCCTGCCAAAAGTTGGTCAAGCATACTGTATCTCTGTCACTACTTATTGCTTCAGGGAAACCATGTAATTTCACAATGTTGTATAAGAAAGCCTAGGCCATTGTTTGTGCAGTATAAGGGTGTTTTAAAGCAAGGAAGTGAGCATACTTTCTCAATCTGTCTACAACTTCCATGATAACTTCATACCCTTTAACCTTTGGTAAAACATCAATAAAGTCCATGTTAATTTGGGACCAAATAGTGTTAGGTATGGGTAATGGTGATAATAGACCAGGAGAAGCTACTAGATCAGCCTTGTTCTTTTTGACACACATCACAACGTAGTACATAAGCTTTGACATGTTTTCTGAGGTCCTTCAAATAAAATAGTGTTTGCAGTCTTTTGAGAGTAGCTTCCACTCGTGAGTGACATCCATGTAAGGTGTTGTGCCAGTGGGAAATGATAGCCTGTCTAATGTATCCCTTGCCTACAACAAGTTTACCTTTCCTACTTACCTGCATATGAGACCAAGTGTACTGAGGGTGTTTTGTGGAATCTGCCTGTAACTTCTCAATTAGCTTCTTCACCTCAGGATCCTAATCCCAACTGTTAATAATGGACTGCAGCATTTCAGAAGTTTGAGGAAAGGCTACCATGGCTAATAGTTCAGCAGCAGTGATTATGGAGAGTGTATCAACCAACTTGTTTTCAGCTCCTTTCTTGTATTCTAAGATGAAATCAAATGCATGAGTTTAGTTAGCCACCTCATTTGAGTATTAGTGTGAATTTTCTGCTCCATCAAAATCTTCAAGGCTCTTTGATCAGTCCTAATAATGAATCTTTGGCCCAATAAGTATTGAGACCACTTCATTACTGCATGTCCAATAGTAAGGAGTTCTCTGTCATAGACAGACATAAGTTTTCTGTCATAGACAAACATTGTATACGGCAAAATCGGAGAGTCCAATTTCTCGTCATTAAAGCATTTCTAAAGATCATCTCGAGGCCTCGACGCTGCGAGGCTATGGTCGAGTTCCCTCCCTCAAGGTTTGTTGACGCCCGACCGAATGACAATGTTGGTTGTGGTCATGATGGGAATGGGGAGTTCCCTAAGTATGTAGCTAGTGTTGGTAGAGTCTAATGTCATCTAGTTGTCCCATCCCCCTATCTTTGTAATTAATGCTATGTCGGGATTCCCCTACTATATAAAGGGGGTCTTTGACACTTTGTAGAGGTCTGTTGCTCCAATTACTCCACACGAAATATAGAAGAACATTCTCTTTTCTCTCTAACATATTCTCTTGATATTATTGCTCTCACTTATTACATTCATACTTGTTTTTCATTTATTGCTTATCATTGGCCATAAAGAGCCTTCGTTGATTATCTTACAACTGTTAGCCCTACCCCGACTGTCCTTAATATCTCGAGTCCGAGCCCTGGAATCGACCTCGAGGCCCACTATCGATCAGCCCAAGGCCCCGAATAGCTAGCTCACTGGTTTGATTACGACTCTATTTTAGCTCGCGTTTCGTCTCTAAACTTCATACACATAGCACCATCTACTTAAACAACTAGCATAAAAATAGATCACGTATTTTTGGAGTCACATCAACAAATTCAATTGTTATTACCATTTTCACGGTAAACAGTTTGGCGCCCACCATGGGGCTAAAACTAATAGTGATTATTTTCTTGCTGGTTTCATCACATAACGCAAGTTATCTTTCACACTTTTTCTTGTCCAAGTTCTTTGGTTTCAGGTTAAAATGTCTAATCAGTAAACAACAATATTGAGAACGGAGAAAACGGTGTGGTTGTTCCAGGTGTTGGTGAGCCGCCACAAAATCTTGAGAATGCACCAGGACCGATTCTGGCGAACGGAATCTCACGCGACGCTCGACACGTTGAAATAAGCTCCCACACTAATAGGATCATACACCAAGGCGACCAACAGGAAGCCCAAAAAACCCCAGCTCGGGAAGAACGGGAAGTTAGCCTTCATGTTATTTTTGAAATGTTGCAAGCACAACAGCTGGCTGTTGCTCAGCTGCAAAGTCACCAGAAGACTCCTAGCACGGTAGCACCGGTGGCAGCTCCCCCGGCCGAACATGTACCAGAGAGGTCAAGAAATAATGGGTCGATAGCCGATCCCACCATCGTAAAAGATGTTCGAAGACCTCACCAGAAGGATCGAATCGGGCGAAAAAATGATAGAAGCCAACGATAAGAAGGTCGAGACTTACTACTCCAGGATCGACCAAATTCCAGGAATGCCCCCGATTTTGAAGGGTGTGGACTCGAAGAAAATCGTGCAGAAGTCGTTCCCACAGGAAGCGGCCCAGAAACCCATTCCAAAGAAGTTCATAATGCTGGAGCTTCTGAAATACAATGGTACCTCGGACCCCAATGAACACGTTACCACGTACACCTGTCCAGTAAAGGGCAACGACATGAAGGACGACGAGATCGAGTACGTCCTGCTGAAAAAATTTGGAGAAACACTTTCTAAAGGGGCGATGATGTGGTATCATAACTTGGCCCCAAACTCTATAGACTCGTTTGTCATATTGGCAGATTCTTTCATAAAGGCGCATGTCGGGACCATCAAGGTGGCCACGAGGAAATCCGACGTCTTCGAAATCAAGCAGAGGGACAACGAAATGTTGCGGGAATCTGTGTCCCGCTTTCAAATGGAAAGAATGGAACTACGACCGGTCTCCGATGACTGGGCGGTACCGCAATTACTCAAGGTCTGAATGAGCGAAGCTTGGTAGCTTCGAAGCAGTTGAAAGAGAACCTGGTCGAATATCCCACCGTGACTTGGTCGGACGTTCATAACTGATACCAGTCAAAAATCAGGGTTGAGGACGATCAGCTGGGGGCCTCCTCGGGCTCGGCATACCCAAGCAGGCTTTTAGCAAAGGAGCCAAAGCCAAAAAAGAAAGATATCAGCCGTACACTACAGATCGAAGGAACGCCCCAAGGCGTAACCCACCTCGAAACGAACGAAGGATAGACCAAGGACAGAATCCTAGGGGACTCATCAGTCGAGCTGGGTTTGATAGAAATGTGGGGCCGACTGAGGCACCCCGCTTATCAGAATATAACTTCAACGTAGACGTATCGGACATCATGTTCGCCATCGGCAAAATCAGGGATGCTAAATGGCCCAAGCCTATACAGTCGATCCTTCACAAAGGAACTACAACTTAGTATGCGAGTTTCACAATGCACACGAACACAGGACCGAGGATTGCCGGCAACTCCGGGAGGAAGTGGCCCGGTTACTCGACAACTGTCACCTTTGGGAATTCCTCATCGACCAAGCTAAAAATCAGTTCCGAGAAAGAGAAACAACCAAAAAGAACAAAGCAGACGAACCGCAACATGTCATCCACACGATCTTTTAGGACACGCCTTCGGCTGTATTTGAATAAGGGACTGCATCGCATCCACCAAACGAACACCAAGATCTAAAAGCGCCATCACCACTATGGTATAATCATCTGCCTTTTTCATTTTATATTTCATGATAACTTTTGTGCAGGCCCCAGACCGAAGCAGTTGAAATGCCGACCTGGCTCGAAGACCTTAGGGTTTCGAAGCGTCCGTTGCACGCTTTTCCTTCGACCGAGTTTTTATCCTGAAGAGGGTTTTTCCGGCAAGATTTTTAATGAGGCAACGTCCACGCGCTACCTAAGGAAGACTCAACAAGTATTCGATGCTTCCTTTGCAATCAACCCAAAATACTGGAGGCCATCCCCCAAGGGTCCCAATAGTAAAATGATGTATCGGGACAAACGTTCGAATGAACCGTCCCTATATAGTCTGTCCCCCGACAACGAAACAATGTATACTTATGCCAAGCAATCAAAGAATAACTTTTGTCAAAGCATCTCATACTCCAAAGGAAACTCAGCATTTTCGCCAAAACGATTCCTCCATCATAAACGTACCGAGTACTCGGAGACTGGCGTCAACAATTCGACATCCGCATGACCTCAGGGTCAGAGCTCCAAACTCATAAACCCTCAACGAGGCAGCATAAAAATTACGAAACATCTCCGAGGCCAAAAGTGCCCCGAAGACTCGGGGACTGGCATCAAAATCTCAAAAATCGCACGACCTCAGGGTCGGGATCCCCGAAATTATAAGCCCTCAATGAGGCAATACAAAGTCTACAAATAACGGCTTCCAAGACAAGGTAACCTCGATGACTCGGAGACTGTCGCCAATCGCCATTCATTAAAAAACCCGAGGCCATAAGACCCCGAGCGGGCAGACTCGGTCTCGTAAGACCTACATAAGGCAACAACAAAACTATAAGACCTCAAGCAAGGCATGGACAATACTTGTACCAAGTGTCCAAAACTGTAAGATCTCAAAGGCATGAAAAATTTGTAAGACCATACTACAGGCATAAACTCGATCCCGAAGTTTAGGCTATATATCGAACTTGTAAGACCCCTAATAAGACATACCCTCGATATAAACATCTAAACTACTTCACTCTGGACTAAAATGGCTCTGCCCAAGCACAAGTGACTACGGTCATACGGCTGTACCAGCCGAACTAACGCGACTTGGAGACGCACCGTTGCTACAAAATCATAGGCCATTACTTCGAATCTACTTCGAAAAAAACTGATTAAACAGGCTACCCTCGACATAGGCAAAAGAGCTTCAACCATGTCAGCTCCACAACATTAGCTTCGAGATACTCAGCCTCCGAGCCAAACCTCCCGAGGTGCTCGATCATCGCCATGAAACGACTTGAAATCGAGGTTCTTCTCGAACCGACGATGGGTTAGAAAAATACTACTCTGAAAATCCTTAATGAGAGGGAAATAAAGCCAATAAAAGGTTGCTTCGACCCAAGGCATAAGAGCCATTGTCACCAGCCCACACAAATCCGAAAACTTGAGGGTCGATTGAGCTCGAGCCGAAACTCGACTCGAAGACTGAACCCAAAACAGTTAACTACATATGCCTAAGGGAAAGGCGTAAGAGCCATAGTCGCCAGCCTGCATAAAAGGACGCATCAAACGAGTGCGTAAGAGCCGTCGGGCCAGCCTAATGAGCCTCAGCGCCACGCACATAAAAAATCGCTTCAATCAAAGGCGTAAGAGCCATTGCCTCCAGCCCACGCAAAACATAAAAGCTTGAGGGTCAAATGGGCTCGAGTCATAATCCAACTCAGGGACTAAACCCAAAACAGTTGAGCAAAAGCATAAGAGCTCAAACGCCAGCTTATACAAAAGGTCGCATCGACCGAGCGCGTAAGATCCCCCGGGCCAGCCTTATGAGCCGCAGGGCCGTATCACGAATCTAAAGATTCCTACTAACTCAAAGGTCGGATTGATCTGGCTAGAATATTGGCCAACAGAACCCAGAACATACAAAATCACGAGGTTCCCCCCTTAAACATACAGGTAATATAATACAAGCTCTATTTATAACAAACTGTGAAAGCTATATACACACGAACAAAGAAGGAAGTAAATGTCCCCCATGGGGACTATTGCTCGGCGGCCCTGTCCTTGCCATTTTCGGCATCGGACAGAAGGAACTTGGCATCGTACTTCTCCCCCTTGGCTTGCTCGATCTCTTTCGAGAGATTGAAGCCCCTGGCATGAATTTCCTCGAGAATTTCCCTCCGAGATTTGCATTCCGCATACCCTTTGCTACTGCTCGCGCGATCAAGGGCTCTCCTCAGCTCAGCTCTAGCAGCAGCGCTCTTCAAATAGGCCGCCGCTTTCTGATCCGCCTTGGTACTGCTCATTACGGCCTCGGCCCGGACATTCACTACCTCAGCCTTCGCCTTCGAGAGCTCGGACGCGAACCTTGCGACCATGTTCCCTCATGCAGACTCATTCGCACGAACGTTCCGAATTTGTACCTCAAGGGTAGAAACCATGGCGAGAGCACTCTCTTTGGCCATAACTTGGGTATCTACATGATCCTGCAGCTCGTTAAACTCACGTTTGGCCCGGCCAACTTTGCCCCAAAGTCGTTCTAGCTCCTCTGTCTTGATCTCCAACTGGAATATCGAAACATTAACCTCCAAAGATAAAAGGGGGAGTATGTGTCAGCATGGAATACAGGATACCTGTATTTCGAGGCGGGTCTCGTGGCCCCGACTCCAATCCACCTCGCGCCGCAGGGAAACCAGCTCGCTTTCCTTCTCCGCACAAAGAAGTTTAAGGGATTTCTCCCTATTCGAAGCTTCCCGCAATCTGGCCTCAAAGCGAAGCAGCTCGGATTTGAGCCTGTCAAAGGCCTGCTAAAGAAAATTCAATGAAAAAGGAAGAGTGCGGGACCGGAATAATCTTACGATGGTTACCAAAGCTTACCATAAAGCCGAGCCGCTGAGCTTCACCAAACGCCGAGCCAATGTTCGATGACTTATTGTCCCCCGAAGAGCCTTTGGTAGGAAAAGAAGGAGGCACCACGTGCCCCTCGCCCTTTGAAATACCCTCAGCAAAAATGGGGGATGTTCTTTCAAAAATGGAGGCCTCTGAAGCCGGACGATTGGTCGAATCGCCTCTTTTAAACCGCTCAGAAGGATTCGCCCCACTGCAAGCCCCCTCACACCCCGGGGGCCCTCTCCTTTTATCATCGACCCTCGATCCTGAGGTCGGCAATCTCTCCTATTCTCCTAGAGGGCAAGGCCTCATTTCAGAAAAATCTCCGATACCTGCGGGTAAGTTAGTACGCTGGAAAGAAAAGCACCATTTTGGGGAAACAAGCCATCAGGCGCCTACCATGATTCTTTGCTTCCCACCTCCCTTTGGAAAGGTCTCGCCACCTGCGCCTATCGTAAGTCGAGCAAGCTGCCAGCTTACGAGACAAATCTGCTAAATTAGGGACCTCGTTCGGCAACCAAGGAGTCGCTACAAAAATGAAACAAAAAAATGTCATTACGGCCTCCTCCAGTCAAGACGGTGAAAAAACAGGTGCGACACTTACGTGTGATGTTTCATTTTTCAGGAAAGGGCAGAAACTCTCCAGGAATGATATCGATCGTTCGAGCTCAAACGAATCGTTTCATCCATCCACGGTCCTCGTCCCCTCCGCTATTAACAGCAAGAGCCCGGGCGGATCGGCGCTGCAGAGCAATCAAACCTCGATAGCGCAGTGGCCGATATAACCTCACGAGATGACTGAGGGTAAACTAAATCCCGGCCTTATCGGCAAAATATCTTATCTTCTGCATTATCTTCCAATGGAATAGGTGAGCCTGCGCCAAGGTAACCCGATATCTCTAACAGAACTCAAGCACGACCCAGTCGAGGGGACCCGATGCAAAAGTATGCATGTACACGCTCAAAAATCCCTCGACATAGGTCATGATGCTCTCCTTGGAGGAAGGTACTTGTAGTACAACACCTTCTCCCCATCCGCAATCTTTTTTGATCATTTCTAGGCTTTCCTCTCCCACTGATGAGATAAACCTCAACGCATGATCCCGATGCCCTGGAACATTGGGAGGTCTACCCGACATAATATCTCTCCTCGAGGCAAGGCATCTCGAGGCCCGCTCATCAGGCACCGGCGGTGTACCACCGATTGAATGCGGGACGTAGGAAGAACTCCCCTCTCTTTGGTGGGCAGATGTCGGCGTAGTAGCCATGGCTACAATAAAATGAGAAGGGGGACATATAAATTTGAGCAAAGATTTTAAGTTGGAACAATATGAGAACTAGCACGAAGCGCCAGGTTCTATGGTTGCTCAAAATGCAGAATCTCCACTTTAGAGGCAAGTGAATGAATATATAGGGGCAAAGCAGTGGCTACTTGCCTACCCAGAGGGCCAATTAATTTTGGCCGCGTTAACATTACCCTTTTTCTTGAGAAATACACTGACAGAATCATCCACGGGCCCCTTTACCGGATTGCGCGAATGTTTCTATCCTGAGAAATTCGAGAAACATCGAAGCCTCGAGGGCTCCTCACTATCATTAGCACCGGCCCTAAAGAAGCTGTCGATCTAACTTCGGGACAGGGCCCGATTTAGGGGTCCCGGTCGCTCCGAGTACGGTTTTCAAATAAGTGACGCCAAAAGTTGAAGGTTAACTCCGCAAGAGCGGCGAGGAAAAAAGAATGAAAAGACGGAGAGAAGAAAAACCTTTTTTGCATTTCCCAAAAATATATTTACAAGGGACACCTTTACAAATCTCATTCCCCCAGGGGTACGCACAAAAGGAAAAAGAAAGAAAGCAAAGCGACACAACACCTACTCTTCATCGCCACTATCTTCTGTACCATCTCCAGCACCCTTATCTGGGGCGATCAAGAGTGCCAACTTTCTCTCCAGCTCTCGGGCCTCCTCAAGTTCAATTGACAGATCGACGCCTCTGACCTCGATCTCCTCCAAGGTTTCTCTCCTCGCCTCCGCCCTAGCGTGTTCGATGGCCCGAGCCAGTTTCTGCTTAGCCTTTATCGATATATCACGAGCTACTTGATTCGTTGTGGCAGCATCCGTCAGATAAGTTGCAACAGTTCCTTCGATCTCGAGCTTAGCCGCAGCCAGCGCAGCAATCTTCTTTCGAGCATTCTTGAGAAGGTCGTGGGTCAACGCCAACTCCGAGCTCGCTATCTCGTTCCGCTTCCTCAGTCCGAGGATCTCCACATCTATCCGCCCAATCTGTGAGTCCTTTTGCTCGACCTACAAAAGAAAAAGTAAGTCAGCTGGTGTCGAATACAGGAATGAAGTTCGGGCTCGTGCAAGGCAAAATACCTGCTCAGCGAGATCAGCTTTCTCCCGGAGCACTCCTTTCAAAGTAGCTCGAAGCTCGCCTGACTCTTTTTCCTTCTGGGCAGAATAGGCCTCTGCCTCTCGTAGTCCTGAGGCAAGCCTGTCAAGCTCCTTCTCATTGCATGAAAGCCCCTCACGGAGCCTGGAGAGGGCGTGATCATACATCTCCTTGCACTGTGGCACAACGAAAGAATTACAAGAACGAAGAGTAGCACTCTAGGCTAAAAAAATACACGAAAAAATAACTATCACCTATTGCAGAAATCTCTCCACCGCCTTGACGGCGCCAGGAATGTCGAGACCAACGTTATCGCTAACATCATCGAGGATATTGACGAGCGAGCCTCCCCCCTTGAGAGGACCCCCCTCTTTGGCGGCGTTTACATTATAAGCATCCTTTAGCTCCCCTGGCGAGAAGCGAAGGCTCAAAACAAAATCACACAAGTCATAGAAGTCCCCGATGGACAACTCCTGCCCCGCAAAGCTCCGAGTCCAGGTCCTTTGGGACCGGAAGCAACGATCCCCCTATCAGAAACTACGCCACATCCGGTCGCGGGATTGGGAACCACGTTAGCACCCTCCTCGAGGGTCTCCGCCGTATGGGACCAACCTGAGTCGGTCGTCCCCGATTCAGCGGCTTCCGGTCGAAGTACCTGCGGGGCTACCGCGGCCGACCTTGGCCTCTCCTCCAAACGGTATCCGCTCTCATCATCATTTTCATCCCCAGCACTAAGGCTTGCCTCGGAAGTTGAAGCTGAGGTCCCAATGGTAGTTCAAAGACTATGTGGCTTAGGTTTCTTCATCAAAGAGGGGTCGGCAGCCTCCTTGCCTTTCCTTTTATTACCTTTGGCAGGCTCCGAAACCTCCTTCCCGCCACTAGGAGGTGGTCTCATTAGCACATTCTCGCCAAGGCCTGCACGATCATAGCGGCCACAACTTATCATCATAAGAAGGTACAGGAAAAAACATAAGGTTAAGGTAGGCGGCAAGGAAAACTTTACCATGGCTCTCGGCCACTCACCGCGTCTTGGCCAGGTCGGTCCAAGATCGGGAAAGATATGAGAACTTGTTGTCCAAACGCTCAATCCACCCCGCATATCCGAGATCGCTTCAGGGACGATATAAGGGATGAAACGGAAGCCTCAGTGCTGGGGATGACCGAGTGTCACCTGATATTTATCGCAAAAGTCGAGGATGACCGGATCTATCTCCGGGGGAGGGGATCCAGAAGGATCGGCCGGACCCAAAGTAAAGGGATAAGTGTATACGTGGAGGAAACCGGCTTTGTAATCCATTATGTTGTCATCAGGGTCGGGAATCTCCACCTCCACTGCCTTCCTCCATCGGCAGTCCCTTTTTACCGTCCCCGCATCGGTCACAACACTGACGTACCGGGACACATGTGCGCATCGGCCCGGTGTAGAAGGGGGTTTATCGATAGTATAATCTGTCGACAGGGGGAGTGCATTGTCCCAAGGTGGGTACCACTTTTGGTTTCCCCTTAGACGTTCGAGATGAAGAAGTGGCCTCATCCCGCCGAGGAACTGTTTTGGAGGTTCTGGCCATTGCGGTGGTAAAATATTTTTTAAAAGAAAGTAAAGAAGAAAAACTACAAAAGGAGATGGGTCTGGATTCGTAAGTTTGAAGATATTGGGAAAGTAAGGATTATCAAACGGTTGGAATATTTATAGGAACCGTATGGGCAGCGGAAGGGACGAGCCAATAGCGGTTCGTGGGCTTCTCGATAGTCGCATTTTGACGGCGACCTTTGCGCGATTTTCTAGGCATGATATTTAATGCTCTGATAATCTGACATCAAGGAAATGATGCCCTCGGAATGGAGGCTCAAAATCTTTTCCTATTCACTTCGTTCTAAGAAATGCGGAGACTATCTGTATACGGCAAAATCGGAGAGTCCAATTTCTCGTCATTAAAGCATTTCTGGAGATCATCTCGAGGCCTCGAGGCTGCGAGGATATGGTCAAGTTCCCTCCCTTGAGGTTCATTGACGCCCGACCTAATGACAATGTTGGCCGGGGTTATGATGGGAATGGGGAGTACCCTGGGTATGCAGCTAGTGTTGGCAGAGTCTAGTGTCATCTAGTTGTCCCATCCCCCTATCTTTGTAATCAATGCTATGTTGGGATTCCCCTCCTATATAAAAGGGGTCTTTGACACTTTGTAGAAGTCTGTTGCTCCAATTACTCCACACGAAATTTAGAAGAACATTCTCTTTTCTCTCTAACATATTCTCTTGATATTATTGCTCTCATTTATTACATTCATACTTGTTCTTTATTTATTGCTTATCATTGGCCATAAAGAGCCTTCATTGATTATCTTACAACTGTTAGCCCTACCCCCTACTGCCCTTAATAGCTCAAGTCCGAGCCCTGGAATCGACCTCGAGGCCCCGTATCGGTCAGCCCGAGGCCCCGAATAGCTAGATCACCGGTTTGATTACAACTCTATTTTAGCTCGTGTTTCATCTCTAAACTTCATACACTTAGCACCATCTGCTTAAACAACTAACATAAAAATAGATCACGTATTTTTAGAGTCCCATCAACAAATTCAATTGTTATTACCATTTTCACGGTAAACAAACATGAGAGTTTTCTTGTGAGATAAAGCCTTGATAATAAAATCAAGGGGGTGCTGCATCAGTACTTATCCAATGCCATACGCACTAGCATCAGTCCCAACCACAAAAGTCTTAGTGATGTCAAGGTAAATCTAAAACAGGAGCTTGAGTTGATGCTTTCTTATGCTCATTAAAAGCCTCAATAGCTTCTGGTGACCATCTGAAGCCTTCTTTCTTTAGGAGATCAGTTAGTGGTCGACTGATGATGCCAAAACTTCTAATGAACCTTCTGTAATAGCCTGTTTATCCCAAGAACCCTCTCAATTGTTTAAGGATAGTAGGAATGGGCCAATTTTTTATAGCCATGATCTTCTGAGGGTCTATAGAGACACCTTCAGCAGTAATAAAATTCCCCTGTTATTCAATCCTTTGAACTCCAAAAGAACACTTGCTTCTCTTAGCAAATAATTGATGCCTTCTCATTTCTTCAAATACCAGTTATAAGTGTTGTAGATGATCTTGTATACACTTGCTGTATATCAAGATATTATCAAAGAAAACCAGAACGAACTTTCTTAAGAACTTATAGAATAACGAATTCATAAGACCTTGGAAGGTAGCCGGTGCATTAGATAAGCCAAAGGGCATAACAAGGTACTCATAATGCCCTGAATGAGTCCTAAAGCTATTTTAGGAATATCATCAATAGCCATTCTTAGATGATGATAACCTGATCTGAGATCTATCTTTGAAAAAACCACTGAACCTCCCAATTCATCCAATAGATCTTCTACAATAGTTTGATTGTTTGATCTTCTACAATAGCCTGATCGTTTAGATCCCTGTAGTCTACACACAACCTCCAAGTAACATCCTTCTTACCTACCAAAACTACAGGAGAAGCAAAAGGACTGCTACTAGGCTGAATTATGCCTTGATCCAACAATTGTTTCACCAGACCTTCAATAATATCCTTCTTTACTGCAGGATATCTGTAAGGTCTTTTTGTTTATAGGTTATGTTCCATTTTGAAGGATAATTTGGTGATCAAATATCCCTCTAGATGGTGGTAATGGAGTAGGTTCAACAAAAAAATCCTTATACTTTTCTAGCAATGTTGTCAATTCAGGATTACTGCTACAATTTCAATACTAGGCTCCAAAGAATACCACTGCATACTCCTATATTCTACACATGGAATCACCTGAATCATTGCAAGTTGAGGTTGTTTACCTGACAACTTAGCTATCTTTCCAGCATTGGCAGGCTTGATTTGATTCCAGCACCTCTGAGCACATGCTTTCTTCTCTTGTAAAAGAACTCCATAGTAAGCTTCTTGAAATTCATCTGATATCTCCAAGAATAACCAGCTATTCCATACCTAATACCACGTCATAGTTTGCCAGAGGTAATAACATGAAATTGTCTTCAAACTCGTCACCTATAGCTAAGACAATCTGCAAGTTGTATCTACCTTTATGCCACTACCATTTGCAGCAGCCACTACCTAAGAGCTGGTAGTTGTTACTGGACACCTTAGCTGTTTTACTAATTCAGAATTGATGAAGTTGTGTGTACTCCCAGTATCTATGAGAATGTGCAGAGGTTTCTTAGCATTATAGTCAGTAATTCTCAAGCATTTGAAACCCATAAATCAATTCAATGCATTAACTGAGATCTCCATATGTTCTGTTTGTTTGATCAATTCCACTATCTGTTCTGAATCCTTTGAACTCTCAGCATCTTCAGGGTACTCAGTACTTGGCAGTTCTTTAACTTCTAATGCATAAACCTGCTTAAGGTTCTTGCATTTGTGACCCGGTACATATTTCTCAGTGCGGAAATAGCACAATCTTTTGGCCCTTTTTCCATTGGCTTCTTCAACACTTAGCCTTCTTCTGTTGAATCCTCCACTAGAGTTTGGTTTTGGATCCTTCTTGGGAGAAGGTATGGCCAGTAATGGCTTGTTCTGGAATCTTTGATCCACATTCCTTTTAAAATTAGTAGTTTGAGCTAGAGATAATGATATTTTTTGCACGATCTCCTTCGACTGAGCATCTATGTAGGCTTCTTGTATCCTGGATGCCTTGAATGCTTGAGCAAGTGATCTGGGATTAGTAATTTTCATAAATTGCTCCTTTAGTCCTCCTATGAAATAGCTGATTGCATTTTCCTCTGATAAGTTCACCTTTGTAAGACTCCTTTCAAAAGTTGTCTGATATTCCGTCACATTACCAGTTTAAACAATCTTTTTCAATTCCTCCAAAGGATCATCATAATTCTCCCCAAATTTTTCAGTCAGAGCCATTACATACTCAGTCCACGTAGGTGGTTGAGTGTAACTCCTATACTTCATAAAGGCATGATGCCACTCTATAGCTTCACCTTCTAAGTATAGAGAAGCCACCATAACTCTTTCATCAGCTGGTACTCGATCGATTTGGAAAACATGTTTTGCCTTGAACAGCCATGATCTCAAATCTTTTCAAAAAAATCTAGGAGATGAAATCTGAGTACATTTGGAATACTGCCTATCATCTGTTTGATTTCCTTCCTCCTCAACGTGATCCTTCTCAGATGAATCCTTCCTGTTAGATCTAGATTTAGATCCACTAGGGCATATTGCTCCATCTGTATTCTTTTGCGTAGAGTTCAACATTTGTTCCTTCAATTCACCTACTGCCTGATCCAAGCCCTTCAAGTGAGCAACTTCACCCGCTAAAGAGCCTACTGTTGAAATCAATTGTTGCATCAATTCCCTGAGATAACCCAGTTCTGCCACTGAATTTTCAACAAATTTACCCCCCTTCGTCATTTTTTATATCTGAGAATCAATTGCTCTGATACCAATGTTATTCAAATGTAGGGATTATGAGTAATCCGAGGTTTGAACATAGTCAACTTGTAGCTAAAACAGAGAAAGCTCAAAGCTCGGCTATGGTGATGAAGAAGAATAGAGGAAGAGAGAACAGAGAAAAGGAGAGACTGTTATAGAAAGAACTGTAATTCTTATTATATCTCCAAAATGTAATTCAATCCCTACATGCAATGAATTGAGCTGTAATGAAAGATTCTTTTTAACAACTTCTCAACTACCTCAACTAACTCTAACTAACTTGTGGCTCCTAACTAACTTCCGGAACTGACAACTAACTACCCTAACTGTCACTTTCTTTATTAAAACCAGCTCACTTATATTAACTGCATCACTATTTACAATTTGTATAACAGGTACCCTTCATTCTCTCATAACTTTGTTCCTCTTGATTTCTACCCTTAGACTCCTAAATTCATCCTTATGCTAAAAGCCTTAATTACTTTTATTCCCTTATTATGATTTTGGGTAAAAATGCGTACTTTAATTTTGTTGCTATACTTTTTCTCTTTGTTTGAATGGCCTTAGTAACCAATTGGTAAATTAGAAAAACTGTATATTATGTAATTATTTGGAGGTCTCCTTGTCCGTTTATCGATTTTGCAATCACTATGGGTTTACTTTGATTGATTTTTGTCTAAACAATTGAAGAAGCAATCCTCTAAACATACAAAATATTTTTCGCTTTTCAATGTTAATGGATCACAGAGTAGAATTTAACCAAGACATTGGAGAGAGAATTTTAACTGAGCCAACTTTGTGGTAGCCAGAAATAATAAGTGTAACAACAATGACTTTTTTGGTAATCACAAGTCGGGAATTAATGCAATTTATATGTATTATTTTTTTTATATGCTTTAACTAATTTTTATTTGGCAAATCTATATGCTTTACCTAATAAATTTGCGCATAAGTTCCGCTTATCTGATTTAAGAAAAGGGCTATCTCTTCCTATCCTCTAGGAAGGCAGTTAGGCTGCATTTACGGATTCATTTATAATATGCCATCGCTTAATAATTCAAATGTGACCATTCAGTTGTATTTAATCCTTATCTTTAGTACCATGAAGGCCTAAATTTGTATTTCTAATTCCTACTCGTTTTCTCTGCTAATAGTGTGATTGTTTTTAGTTGTTCCGTTGTTAAGAATGGTAACTCCAATTGAAAAAGGCCTAAATGTGTAATTAACGCTCCACATGATATGGTGCAAAATATTTGCTTGGAATCTGTATCATTGTCTTGAATTAGGGAAAACTAATTTTCACCTAATGGGATGATAATTGCGACCTTTAAGATATTTCTCTTGCAGACCTTTTCTTTGGGTAAAACCTTTTTGAAAGATAACATTCTACATGCTTTAAAAGTTTCTGAAAAAACAAACGAGGCACTACTTACCAAGAGTTCCTTTGTCTTCGAATCTCCTTGTTTGCGTTTTATTCTCGATTGAAGTTCCTATTTTGTTCTTTGACCTATAAAATAAAGTATTTGCTCTCATCGGAGCTAAGTTTTAAACTTTTAATATAACTCCATCAGCATTTTATAACTTAACAATGACTCGACTGTTAGCACCAGAATGATGAATTGTTATTTTTCACATTTCCATGTGGGTGATTTATTTTTGTTATATTAATTACTCCATTTCCTCCCCCCTCACCCAATCTGTGCAATGACGAAGAAACTGAGAACTTGTAAAATCGGTTTAGAAACAAAGGTAAAGATGATAAAGGACATGATGGGTAGTGCCTTTTGAATATGTTCATGACCTATCAGCAAGTTGCAACTCAAATCCTTCTATTTGCTTGTGGCAAATTTAGGACCCGTTTGGCCATAGATTTTTTCAAAATACATTTGAGTTTTTTTTAGCAAATATATGTTTGGCCATAGATTTTATCTACATTTTGCCAAATTCCCAAAAGCAAAATCCAAATCCCAATGCCCAAAATATCACTATTACATTTTTTAAAAATTGCCCCAAATTTTTGTATTTTATAAAAGAGCCCACCATTTTTATTTTGTAACAATGCTACCTCGTCTTTTCGGTCATCTGATAGAGTATTATGTAGTTCATTAAAAAAAAATTGGTACCAAATTTATTTATGTTCAGGACTATGGTTTGCGGTAATATAATGAATGTTATTGATAAAGGTACTGTTGGGTATTTGTTATAGTTTTTAGAACTTGTTGGTATAAGCATTGTCATACCTCCTTTTTACCCGAGGGCAGGTATAAGGGAGTTTTTCCAATTTAAGTAACATTATTCGAAATGTGACTATTTTATTTATTTTAGAGTCGCCACTTGGGATATTTATTATGGTATCTCAAGTCACCGGTTTATTTTAAAATCCCAAATCGAGAAAATTTGACTTTATTTAAAAGTCTGCAAAACTAGAAAACTAGGTAAGGAATTCTATTAACCCGGGAGAAGGTGTTAGGCATTCCCGGGTTCCGTGATTCTAGCACGGTCGCTTAACTATTAATGATTGGCCTAATTATCTTATTTATTACATGTTTAAAACCTATTGTGCATTTTTAACTATATAACCGCTTTTAATTATTTTAACCCGCTTTTTTAGGATTTATGGAATTTATTTCTTGAACAAGTTACGATTGTCGTACACTTGTTTGTTTTGGAACACACCGCAAATCACGCTACATGAAATGCACCCGCAATTTGCGACATGTTTATTTTGTTATTGTTCAAAGTTGTTATGATTGGGTCACATGAAATGCACACCCGAATTTGGAAAATTAAGCATCGAAACTATGTCACGGGATCCGTACCCATAATCATGATGGTTTATTAATCGCGCCTAAAGCGTGCTACGGAGTTCAAATTATTCTCTAAGCTATTTTTAATCGTTCCCAGCATCTACAGCAATGTCTACTGATAAAAGGGACCAACTACTCAATGAAATTATGGCCTTACAGGGTTACAGGCCCCAAGGTGTAGATGAAATAGCCCAATTGGGCTATTTGGCGAGGACTGGCCCAGTCACGATTCTTGAATAGCTGGGCCTATCACACCTTTGTGTTTGATGTCAACAAAATTTACCCAAACATACATATTTGTCCAAAAGTTAGAATTCAATTTATTTTTTAATGTAAAATAAGAATTTTGAGTTTTGAAATTGATTACACTACATGCGATTTACAATGCAAAAAGGAAATAAGTTTACGTCATAGTTCAAAAGGTAAGCCCATAGCTGGGGGATCAAACTGTTGGGCTTAATTCCTAGGTCCGATGGCCTAGGCCCAGACTCGTTTGAGATCATTTTTCCCAACTGGGCTCATTTGCGAGTCTGGCCCAATCTGAATCGCATAAGCAGAAGCTTAATTTTAACATCTGGCCCATAGCCTTAACTATTGTGACATTACAAATTACACTAATAAAGAAGCATTACTATAACAAATAATGTAAAGGCAATTTGACAATCAGAAAAAAAATTACATTGGAGTACTTAATACATGAATTACTACAACAATAACTAATCTATTACATCAAAGTTCCACTTTTAAAAGGTAAAGATGTCAACTAATTCTATTACAATCTTTCTGGAATGGACAGCCTAGTGAACACTCACTCCTTTTGGATATAATTAATCCATCAAGCTTAGTTCACCACATGAAGCCATCAATTTCAGCATAATAGTCACAGCCAAATTCCAGCTTTTGGCTTTCGAAATATGCTGATTTGGCCAACTAGTGACCAAATCCACAAGTTATAGCCCATAGGCAACATGACCTCAAGCAAAACACTATGTTATTATCGTGTGAGCAGAAGAAGAAAGAAAAACAACTTCAGCAATCAATGTTCAGAATCAGTATAAAATTTCAACTAAAAATTTCAAACTTGGCCATTTTTTAAGAGGGAATTACAAGTATCAGTATACCAAATAAGGTGTTCATACTAGTTCATTTCCACCCTTAAACTCACATAGCAACAAATTAATTAGGTCTATAACAATGTAATCAACCACTACATGAAATGACACTTATTCATCACATATAATTGTATCTTTGTTGATATTATAACATTCCAAATAGGCAGTACATCATGAGAGGTAAAACCAGTACCTTAACAACAGCAAAAACCAGTACTAAACAGGTGAAATGTTGGCTGAAACTTTAAATAGAGAGCAACAACCAAAACCAAACAGGAGCAATAAGAAACCAACCCAGAAACTAAAGAACTAGTACTTAGACTTCAAAAATCAGGACCCTAGAGAAAATCATCCTAAAGTTCCAATCAGAAAAACCAATGTTCTTAGCCAAAAGAATGTTTCAGAAATTCTTTCTTTTGCATTCAGAACTTTTTAGGTGAAGATATGCTAGTGAAATCTGTCCAGAATGAGGGAGTAACTATTCCTTTTATAGGGTATACCAAAATAGCATCAAAAAGGCATATTCTACCCTAAATTCCCTAAGTGTCAGATAGTACATCATATTTTGATAGTTGTATGTCCTTTTCCAGCCCAACTCCAGCATTTTTCATGCTGGAAATAGGGACAGTTGTACAATGCTAGAACCTTCTGATTTTTACTCAATGTAAAATCCAAGTTTACCCCTTCAATTACTGATTATTTAAGCTATACCCTACATTCTGATCCTATTTTGATTTTAGAAATCCCCTTAGGACCTTCTAGAGCCAACTAGGTGATTCTACATTAGGGTTCCTGAACTTGTTTCAATTGTCCTTTTTAAATCTGAAATGAGTTCTAGGCTTAAGGGTATCTAGGGTTTAATCTAAACAAATTAATCATAATTAGTAGCTTAACAGGTTCCCCTAACAAGAGCACTGCATTTAAAACTTATATCCAAGACAAGTAACCCGATAAAACAGAATGACAATGCAAAGGAAACCTAGAAATCAACCTAATTAGTTTGTAAATTAAACAAATTAATTAGCTAATCATTCTAACAACTAATCAGAAATAGACTAAGCAATTCATTAATTAACTTTTGGAATTTGAGTAAAACTAACTCTAATCCACTTAAACTAAACACTGAATAAAAACAAGCAAACATAAGAAAGAAACAACCATAAAAGAATAAATGGATAAAAACAGAACAGTTATGCAATTTGTCAAAAACCTAAAAGTTAACCCTAATCAACCTAAATTTATGCAATCGAATTAAGCTTCAGGTAGTTATAACATTCACCATGCTTCAATTAACACAAAAGAACGAATAGAAACAAACAAAAATCAAACAGACAAGAAAAGACCTAATATTTACCTAAATCATGCAGGCTAAATAAGAAAATAAACATGTGAGAAAACAGAAGATAAAATAAACAGAAAAGGAAAAGAGATCAGCTAAACTCGTTTTGGAATGGACCAGTCAAGACATCGGCCAATTTTAATGGGGAAAAAATGAACTTGGACGACTATTAATCAACTGTTCTTAACAAGAACAGTTGATTAATGGAGGTCTTGGTTTCAAACGACCCAAAACTGACCGAAAATCAGAAAGGGAAAATTTAGGGTTTTGGGGATCTTAGATCTAAGATTTGAGAGGTTCTGGGCTTCTTTGAAATGAGCTATGGTGATATATGAAAAGAGGAAGAGGAGAGATTATGGGGTGTTAATTTGGTGGGGTTTAAAAGTGGTCCGCCGCTGTGAGGCGATTTCCGGTCGGCGAACCATGGCGGAGATGGCGGAGTATATTAGGGAGGCCAGGGTTACATTTTGAGAGAGATGGGAGAGAAGAACGGAGGCTGGTCTCTAGGGTTTAGGGGCGGCGTTCGGACAGTCTTATACTTAGTGAGGGGCAGTTGCGAGTCGTTGGATCAACGGGATCCAGCAGCTGGGATTAGAGGGAGACAAAACGGCACCGTTTTGGGTAAGTGGGGTTTGGACTGGGTGGATTTGTATTTGGGCTTGGAGTTTGGACGGGGTAAAAGGGAATTGGGCCACCAGATTTGGTCTCTGAGTGGCCCAAATTCGAAAAACAACCTCTTTTTCTTTTATTGCTTTTTCTTTCTTTTCTTTTCTTTTTCTTTAATTAAAAAAAATCTAACCTTATTAATTAAATCCTAATTTTAACCCTAAATTATCCTAAATTATAAAATTATGCTAATCATCTATTTGTACTATCTACCAATTAATTAATCTTAAATTAAGAAAGAGGGAATTACTAATCCAAAATTAAAACTAACAATGTAGAAAATGAACGACATTTTTTTTTATTTAATAAAGAAATTAACTAACCAATTAATCCTAAAATATGAACACAAAAATCTAATATGTAATGTATGATATTTTGATAATTTTGGGGCATTTTTCATGATTTTCACAAAATTAAACGTGCACAAAAATGCAAATAATTAATAAAAATCCTACAAAATCCTATAAAATTGAAAACAACTTAGAAAAATCTATTTTCTTTAATTTTGTAGGAGTAATTCTAATATGGCAGAAATCACATGCTCACAGCTGCCCCTCATTGCTCGGAAACACGAAGAGCTTTCGGGCAATGACAAAATGAGCAATTATGAGCAATTTTTGCCCGTCTGGATCCCTCCCTGGGAAGCATTTTTTGGAAAAAGTCTGACCGAACCTTGCTATAAGGTTGCCTACATATCCTTGGCTATAAAGGAATCAGGTTAGTGTAGTTCTGGAAGTTTTGGTAGATGGGACTACCAAATAGCTGTGATTTCACTGCTATTGTTGCTGTTTCTGCTTGCTAAGCTCCTTATTACACCAAAGTCGAAAAACTAAACTAACTAAGCCTATCGGCTATGAGTTACAAGATTCCTATCTATAAACCTTCCGAAGCTTGATCTTGAGTCTTGAGTGGTTCTTCATGCATACTCTGATCTCAATCTTGATGCTTGTTAGCTGCAGGTGCTAGTTGATTCTTCTTCAGCTTTCGAATCAAAAATGGGACTTGCAAGGCTTGTGACCTCAATCATGTCTTGAGCAGTCCACATCTTTTTTCGCCTATGCACTTTGGGTTTACTTCTTTTCTTTTGTTCTTTTTCTTTTATTTTGGATCGAGACTTCTTCTTATGGTCATCTCAAACCTCGTGCCTTACGGTAAAAACCTGTTCAGGTACCAAAACAAACAAACAAACGAAATTTTTCTGCCCTAGTTTTCACTAGGAAAATTTCGTGATTTATTGTAACAAAAATCAAAACTACTTCTTTATTGAAAGCAAAAAATCAGGATTGTGTATCCTTGGCAAAAAGAGATTAAGGAGTGGAGACCCTATATCTAAAACAAGATCAGCTAGGGGTTGGAGACCTTAGGTTGGAATAATTACCAGGTTATGCCGGCATCAACTAGGGAGTGGGACCCTATGTTGGAAAAGTCATCGGGTTATGCCGGCATCAACTAGGGAGTGGGACCCTATGTTAGAAAAGTCATCGGGTTATGCCGCCATCAACTAGGGAGTGGGACCCTATGTTGGAAAAGTCACCAGGTTATGCCGGCATCAACTAGGGAGTGGGACCCTATGTTGGAAAAGTCATCGGGTTATGCCGGCATCAACTAGGGAGTGGGACCCTATGTTGGAAAAAGTCATCAGGTTATGCCGGCATCAACTAGGGAGCGGGACCTAAGTTGGAAAAGTCATCGGGTTATGCCGGAATCAACTAGGGAGTGAGACCCTAAGTTGAAAAAGTCATCGGTTTATGCCGGCATCAACTAAGGAGTGGGATCCTAAGTTGGAAAAGTCATCGGGTTATGCCGGCATCAACTAGAGGAGCGGGACCCTAAGTTGGAAAAGACGCAGCTAGGGATTGGAGACCCTATACTACCATGATTTTGAATTTTCTTCTTTCCTTTATTTTGATTTCACTTTTAATTTTATTTAGGAGAATGAATAAAGAGTTTGGAGGGGATTTTCCTATTTGGGTTAACTTTTGCTGCAGAACCATTTTGGTCTCTGCGTACTTTGCTTTTATCGCTACTGCTTCTTGCAAGGTTATTTTGGATTGCACCTGTTTTCCCCTATTTTTCAAATAAAGAACAATTTGTCAGTTTGAAACGGTGGTTATTTTTGTGGCCTTGATTGTTTCAATCACTTGATCTTGTCCCAACTCTTTCAATAAAAATCCACATTGCTCGCTGGCTCTCTGGAAATTGGTTTCATTTTTGAACCCGGGGATCTTGAATTTTCCCAAATTCCACATGATGATTAACCCGTGTGGGGGCTTGGCTTTTTTCCATCTTGTTTTGCCTTTATGGGCACCTGACTTTGATTTCCTTTCTTTTCAAGAGTTTTTGATTCTAGAGCATCGGCCATCATGGCCAGTCGAGGTCGACTTGATGCACCTGCTGAGGCTGGGTGCTTTCTTGAATATTAGCTTTTTGTCAAACAAAACCCTGTAAAACCAATCTTGCCATCTTTTCTTTGTATTAATTTTGGAGGAGAATTAGACCGAAAGGGATTCAAAGAAATGTAAACAACTGACAGGATAATGAATTTAAACTAGAAGTGTCTCTTTCGGGGAAAGGAAACAAGGACTTATCTGGAGTGCATGCAGACTTCAATAGACATGACATGCTTCTTGTACTAGATACCCGATCTGTGCAAACCATCCAACTCTCATAAACCCATCATGAACCATACCT
The DNA here is from genome assembly GCF_001879085.1 of Nicotiana attenuata. Lineage (NCBI taxonomy): Eukaryota > Viridiplantae > Streptophyta > Magnoliopsida > Solanales > Solanaceae > Nicotiana > Nicotiana attenuata. The sequence continues at coordinate 39,920,919 of NC_031995.1, read as the reverse complement.
CAAAACCAAGAAACCTTGCCAGGACTCTATTAGTACCGATGGTTGTAAGGGATCCTTTTTTTCAATCAGTGGCGCCCTTTGCGGATTTTCACCAACTGACCTCTCTCATTTCTCTTCTCACCGTCGTCTTATAGTGCTCTTTGGGAGTTTTCACTAACAAGACTCTCTTATTTTCAATTTCTCTGCTTACCATCGCCCTATGGTGCCCGTGTGGGTTTTAACCAATAAGACTCTCTCATTTTATTTCTCTCATTTGATTGTATCAGATCCAATTAACCATATCTTTCAATTTTGAACATCTTCACCGATTGATCGGAAGGACTTGAACAGGACTTGTGGTAAAAAGAATTTGGATTGAATTACAACTTTGGAACCTTTCAGGAAAAAACCATTGTCGGATCGTTGTAACTTCTGTCCTAGTTTCAACTTTGGGGAAACGTGGATTTTTGTTTTTGTGTGACTGAACCCCAAAGAGAGACTGCCTACGTATCCTTTCGGAATCAAGTCGAACGTAGTTCAAGGAACTTGTTGTTTTTTTTATTGATTTTTTTTTCTTTTTTTTTATTTTTCTTTTTTTTAACAACACTTTCAGGTTACAAAGAGGGTAATCAAAGAAAAGTAACTGGCTCAATGGGTTTGCAAAGGGTTAATAGTATTTGGGTAGCGAGAATGAAAGCCTTCGTCATCCCAATCAGAGAGTATTAATACCGTAAAAGGGTTAAACGTAGTACCTTTTGACCGCGTCCGCATTCACAGCTGTTTCGGGGTCATTCCCTTCAATGTCTCCCAAGTACAACGCCCATTTTGGCAACAATTTTCTTATAATGTACGGACCCTTCCAGTTTGGAGCGAACTTTCCTTTTGCTTCCTCATGATGCGGGAGAATACGCCTCAGAATATGTTGCTCCACTTCAAAATTTCTAGGCCACACTTTCTTGTTGTAGGCACGGGCCATTCTTTGTTGAAATAACTACCCGTCGCAAACTGCGGCCATCCGTTTTTCATCAATCATGGTTAACTGTTCTAGACGGGTCTTGACCCATTTATTGTCCTCAATCTCAGCTTCAACGATGATTCAAAGAGATGGAATTTCAACATCTGCGGGTATTACAACTTCAGTGCCATAAACCAATAGATAGGGTGTTGCCCCAACTGATCTGCGCACGGTTGTGCGATATCCCAACAATGCAAAAGGCAACTTTTCATGCAATTGTCTAGAACATTGAATCATTTTCCTGAGGATCTTCTTGATATTTTTTTTCGCTGCATCAACAGCACCATTAGCTTTGGGCCGATAAGGGGTATAATTCCGATGCGTGATCTTAAACTGTTTGCATACCTCCCTCATCAAATGACTGTTCAAATTTGCAACATTGTCCGTAATGATAGTCTTAGGAATACCAAAATGATATATAATGTTGGAATGTACAAAGTCCACCACCGCTTTCTTGGTGACGGCTTTGAAAGTGACTGCTTCAACCCACTTTGTTAAATAATCAATGGAAACTATGATGAATCTGTGTCCATTTGAAGCTTTCGACTCGATTGGCCCAATGACATCCATACCCCAAGCAACGAACGGCCGCGGTGCTGACATAGGATGCAATTCTGATGGCGGTGCATGAATCAGGTCACCGTGTACCTAACACTGATGACACTTCCGGACAAAACTGAAGCAATCCTTTTCCATGGTCATCCAATAATAACCCACCCGAAGGATTTTCTTGGCAAGGACATATCCATTCATGTGGGGCCAACATACTCCTGAATGCACTTCGTTCATGATCTTTCCAGCTTCTTGGGCATCTATGCACCTTAAAAGATTCAAATCTGGAGTTCTTTTGTACAAGACCTCTCCGCTCAAGAAGAAACTGCTGGCGAGCCTTCTAATGGTCCTCTTTTGATCTCCACTGGCTTGCTCGGGATATTCCTTTGTTTTCAAGAATCATTTGATATCATGATACCATGGCTGAGTATGTGGTTCAATTTCAACCGTATTGCAATAACCATGTCTTTCTCGGGGCTGGATCTCCAACGGGGCGATATGGACATTACCCGGATATGGCAACATTGCCGCCAAGGTAGCTAACGCATCAGCTAACTCATTGTGGAATCGAGGGATGTACCTGAATTCAAGAGACTTGAACCATTTGCTAAGATCTTCCACATGTTGCATGTATGGGATAAGCTTGATGTCCTGAGTTTCCCATTCACCTTGAGCTTGCCAAATAATCAAGTCAGAATCTCCCATGATTAACAATTCTTCAACATCCATGTCAACTGCCATATTCATACCCATAATGCAGGCTTCATACTCAGCGGTATTGTTCGTACAGAAGAAACGAAGCCGGGCTGTGGCCAGATAGTGCTGACCAGTGGGTGAAATAAAAAATGCCCCAATTCCAACACCTTTTGCATTTACCGCTCCGGCAAAGAACATTTTCCAGGCCTTGGTAACTTCTGAAGTTACCTCAACTGAATTTACTTCCTCGTCCGTGAAGTAAGTACTCAAGGGCTGATATCCATCATCAACCGGATTCTCAGCTAGGTGATCCACCAGGGCTTGAGCTTTTATCGTCGTGCGGGTGACATAGATAATGTCAAACTCAGTGAGCAGGATTTGCCATTTTGCTAGCCTTCCTGTGGGCATCGGTTTTTGGAATATGTACTTCAAAGGATCCAATCTGGTTATGAGATAGGTGGTATAAGCCAACAAGTAATGCCTAAGCTTCTGACCGACCCAAGTTAGGGCGCAGCAAGTTCTTTCCAACAAAGTGTACTTGGCTTCATAACTAGTGAACTTCTTGCTCAAATAGTATATGGCTTGTTCTTTCTTCCCAGTCACATCATGTTGCCCGAGAACACATCCAAAAGAATTCTCTAACACTGTCAAGTACAAGAACAAAGGCCTTCCAAGCTCGGGTGGGACCAACACTGGAGGATTCGACAGATATTCTTTGATTTTTTCGAAAGCTTCTTGACATTCATCTGTCCATCTAATCGCCGCATCTTTCTTCAATAGTTTAAATATGGGATCGTAGGTGGTAGTCAGCTGTGCAATGAATCTGCTGATGTAATTCAACCTTCCCAATAGACTCATAACCTCTTTCTTGGTTCGCGGAGGTGGCAAATCCCGAATAGACTTTATCTTTGTTAGATCTAACTCGAAATTCACACTTAGCTGGATTCAACTTCAAGTCATACTTACGCAGGCGTTCAAAGAACTTTCTCAAACCTCTCACATGGTCATCCTGCATTCTGGATTTAATGATCACATCATCCACATACACCTCAATTTCCTGGTGCATGATGTCATGAAAGATGGCGGTCATAGCTCTCTTGTAAGTCGCCTCGGCGTTCTTTAAACCAAATGACATGACCCTATAACAGTAAGTGCCCCAAGGTGTGGTGAAAGCCGTCTTTTATGCGTCTTCTTCATCCATTATAACCTGGTGATACCCAGCATAGCAATCCACAAAAGACTGTATCTCATGTTTGGCACAATTGTCAACAAGAATGTGGATGTTTGGTAATGGGAAGTTGTCCTTCGGACTTGCTTTGTTCAAAACCCGATAATCAACATACACTCGGGTTTTACCATCTTTCTTTGGCACTGGGACCACATTAGCCAACGATGTGGTGTATCGGACCACTTGGATCACACCCGCTTTAAACTGTTTGGTGACTTCTTCTTTGATCTTATCACTGATGTCTGTTTTAAACTTTCTCTGCTTTTGTTGGACAGGTGGATAACCGGGATAAGTTGGAAATTTTTGCACCACTAAATTAACACTCAGTCCTGGCATATCATCATAGGACCAGGCAAACACGTCTTTGAATTCGAACAAAATTTGGACCAATGCATCTCTAGTTCTTTCATCAGCGTGAATGCTTATCATGGTTTCCTGGACCTCTTCCGGACTACCCAAATTAACTGGCTCGGTTTCATTTAAGTTTGGCTTAGGCTTATTCTTAAATTGTTCCAGATCTCGGTTTATTTCCCTAAAAGCCTCAGCTTCATCATATTGTGGTTCTTGATTCATTATTTCACAGTTAGACAGCGTATTAAGATCTGGGCATGAAGTCCGCAAGCATGTCATGTTATTTAAGTCTGCATTATCAGAACTGAAAAGAGAGATAAGGAAAAAAACAAAAATCAGAAAGAATAAAGAAAGAGGATCATAGACGATGAAGTATTGATTTCATTTCATTGAATTTGAAGATAGGAGGGTTTACATCGGAATTTAAAAGACAATAAACTAAAAACATTCGAGTTACACCCTGAAATAACTCGGAATGCAGAAAAGATGGCAAGACTGAACTACCGGGATTCCCGCCTGACTGGAATGGATTAGCCTTCCAATTTTGAATCTTGGCATTTGGCCCCATATATTGCACCTCAACAGTGCTTGAGCCTTCACCCGGCTGGACCATGTGAACCTCATACGACATTTGCCTCATTGCCCCACAAATGTCCTCAATTTCTTTGGTCGTGAAGGCCTTCTCTTCATCTTCTGTGTATCTTGGCTTAACAAACATTCTGGAGAGATGCGGGACCGGTTGAGGAAGGACCCACCCATTGTTCTTACGTTCATCAGCCCATTTTACGTCGGCTTCTGTAGCATAGAAACCTACGCCAAAGAATTTCTCAATGCAGTCAGAGTGATGGGCTCTGTGATGCCTTGCAAAGATACCCCGAGCCCTTTCCCGGGCTTGTACCCATGTTTGATCATTTCACTGGCGATCATGATCGATGCGTTTGATAGGCAGGGTTGAGGACACGGGGTTCCTACCTCACACCGGTCCGCGACCACGATCTCAAAATCTTGGTAGACTATGTGCTCACTACCCTCCCTAGCCTCCAAACATGGGACTAACGGGTCCCTGTAGATTGACTGCTCATCCTCTTCGTGGACCACTATTTCTTGGTTCTCATGATCAAACTTAACCATTTGGTATAGAGTAGAAGGTACAGCTCCTGCAGCATGGATCCAGGGTCTTCCTAAGAGAAAGTTGTAGGAGGTGTCCATGTCCAAAACCTGAAATGTTACTTCAAAATCCACAGGGCCAATGGTTAGGACCAAATCAATCTCCCCTATTGTATCCCTCTTGATGCCGTCGAAAGCACGTACACAAACATTGTTGGGTCTAATCCTTTCAGTCCCAATTTCCATCCTCTATAAGGTTGAAAGAGGGCAGATGTCAACCCCCGATCCGCCGTCCAACATAACTCTTTCCACATAGTATCCTTCACATTTGACGGTCAAATGAAGAGCTTTGTTGTGGGCAGCCCCTTTTGGAGGCAAGTCATTTCGGCTGAATGAGACCCGGTTGACTTCAAAAAATCATTCCGCTATCCTTTCCAATTGTTAAATAGTGGTCTCGACCGGCACATATGCCTCATTAAGCGTCTTTAATAGCACTTTCTGATGCTCATTTGAGCTTATCAACAGGGACAAAAGTGAGACCTGAGAGGGGGACTTCCTGAATTGATCAATCACAATGTAGTCCGAGGTTTTCATCTTTCGGAAGAATTCCTCGGCTTCTTCAACACTGACTGGCTTTTTAAGCGGAAAACGCTTCTACTTGGTCTTGTTCAATTCTTCCAAGCTTAGGTACTTCCCAGGTTGACTCGTTTCATTCACTTCCCCCATGATTTCTTTTCCCTTGTACGTCACCACCGCTTTATTATAGTTCCAAGGGACGGCAGTGAGGTCTTTCATGGGATTCTGTGGTGCGCAACTGATAACCACGGGCTCAGTCAGCCTAGGTGAAATCACCGGCCCCCGCGCCACATAAGTCCCCTTTGGTACGTACATCTTTGGTACCTTCAGTGTAACCTTGTTTTGCTCAAACCTTTTGGGAGGACTTAACACGAACTGTTCCTTTCTGGGGGGGCCCTAGAAACATAGAGAACGGCATCTTTAGGAGGTGCTACCCCTGTCTTGGTTTCCACAGCTTTTTCTATGCTTTGCGGATTGGAGTTGATCTTTTTCTCATTCTTGGCTTGCTTTGATACCGCTTTGGGTTTCTTTTCTACGTCGGCGATAGCAATGATAGCCTTCAAAGCTGGGTCAAATTCTTTGTCCTCACAGATCATCCCAATGACTGGCCCGTTGTTGTGAGCCGGCAATGGATTATTAGTTACATTGGGGACTTCCTCATCCCTCAACACTACCCGCTTTTGTTCTATCAGATTTTCGACCGCCCTCTTAAAAGTCCAACAATCTTTAGTGTCGTGCCCTTCCGCCCCTAACTGAAAAGCACATCTAGTACCTGGCCGGTAGGAGGGTGACTTTGGTTTTTGCCTGTTTGGAGATACGGGTTGTAACAAGCCCATTTGGACCAAATTTGGGAAGAGGCTGGAATATGATTCACCAATGGGTGTGAAGTTAGTTTTTCTGGATGGTTCACGGGGACGAGCGTTATATGGAAAATTATTCTGTGGTGGACGTGGATTATATGGGGCTTGGTGAGGAGGGTTGTTTCTGGGAGGTGGAGCTCGGTTCTGATTGTAATGTTATTGTGGCCGAGTGTATGGCTGGGCGTTCATTACAGCATAAGGATGAGGAGTCATGGCATATGCCGCATCTTGGTGAGGGTAGTAATGTGGCGGGGTGCCGGAAGGGGAATCAAAGTAACCTCGGGATTGACAAGGATTTCTCAAACTTGAAGCCATTATTGATCCATCTTCTTTATTTTTCCAGTTTGCTATGCCCCCCGACCCACTCTGGATAGCTTGGGAAGTGGCTCTGATAGCTGATTGGCTCATGATGCAACCCGTTTTTAACCCATTTTCCACCATTTCTCCAATTTTGATGGCCTCTGCAAACGGCTTGCCTATGGCAGACGTCATGTTTTGAAAATAATCGGCTCTTGGGCTTGTAAGAAGACACTGACCATCTCGGCCTCATCCATTGGGGGTTTTACCCTGGCCGCTTGTTCACGCCATTTGATAGTGTATTCTCGGAAGCTTTCTGAAGATTTCTTTTTGAGATTGGACAAAGAGTTTCTGTCTGGAGCTATGTCCACATTATATTAGAACTATCTGACAAAGTCTCGGGACAAGTCATCCCAGATGTGCCAGTGGGAGATGTCTTGGTCCATATACCATTCTGATGCAATTTCGGTTAAGCTCTCCCCGAAGTAAGCCATCAAAAGTTCTTCCTTTTCGCCTGCTCCTCTTAACTGATTGCAGTATCTTTTCAAATGGGCAATCGGGTCTCCATGCCCGTCATACTTTTCGAATTTTGGCATCTTAAAACTGATGGGCAGATGAACATGAGGAAACATGCATAGGAAATGCTCTTCTGTCCACTCATGCCTTGTATATTCTTGAGAGTTTGTTTGATGCTTTTAATTTTTCGAGTTATCTCTTCTTGCTCGGGGTTCTTCACAGTTCTCTCTTGTTCCATGGTAGACTCATACCGAGGGTGCTGAGGGTAGGAGTTTGGGGTGACATGAGCCGTGTCCAGTTGAAATTGTGGCACTTGGAAAGTAAAGGCTGATGGCTCGAAACCTGGCTGGGCACTGTTGGTTGTGCCGTAGTAGAGGTCGGTGGTGCGGTGAATATTGTAGAAGATACTCCCGAAAATAGTGCCTCTCGGCGAACCTCAGAAGGCGTACCTGTGAGATGAGTTGACATAGTGGGGTATCCAAATGGGGTGAACGGGTTGGTTATAGGGACGTTGGAGGTTCCACTTGTCCTGGGAATCAGTTCGGGAAATCTAGGGATTGCACTGGGCAGTCTCTGCCGTTAGACCAAGCGTCCCATATCTCCAACATGCGGAGACACAGTATTCTATTTTCTTCAGCAGTTGTTGACTCCGATGTCGGGATAACCGATCCCGGGTTGTCCTCTGAGGGGTTAATGATTGGTAGATGACTCTCTGATGCCATTTCAACACTCCCTTTGGATCTCGTGAAGTAAGGGTGTGAAGCCAGGTTACCACAAAACCAATCACCTATAAACAGAACCTATTCTCAAATAGTATACACAAAAAACCAGTTAGTTTGAGACATTTAACACATAGGGGATCGCACGTTGGGGAATGCAATGCACCTAAACAGTTAACCATTTTTCTACATGTTTTTGCAACGGCTGCGTGCCTCATCCCTGCTTTTCTTCCAAATCCTAAATCTTTTCTTTCTTTGCGCTTTCTTTTCTATCACTCATGCCTTTCTTTAATCACTATTGATTTTCTCACTTGGTTCCTGTCGCTTCCCTTTTATTTTTGTTCTCTTGTTTTGCCACTCTTTCTTTCCTCTCTTTTCATTTTATGGTTATGATCAAATCCTATGGGGATTGCCTACGTATCATGATGTCGCATAAATCATACCATTGCGTAGTTCAGGGGATAAATAAATAAAAATAAAAAAAAGATAATATTTGGGGTTTTCAATATTTCATAAACCCTCTTTGTTGTTTTCTATTACAAGGACTCTGACCTACATACTTAGGCAAAAACAGAAAAATAGAACAGACCTAAAGAAAACTAACAGACTTGAAAAGAAATATGAAATACAAACTCAGAACCAATAGAAAAGTCAGGAATACATGATAGCCTCCAACACTACTCCAAGGGCCCGCGGGACATCAGTCGGTCTCAACGTGGGCCTGCGTGCAATACCCTGTTGGAGATGGTCTAGGTCGCTCATCACCTGACGAACAAAAGTCATCACTGCAGTGAAGAACATGGACCTAGTAATACCCTCGCACTCATTGCACTTCATCACAGTATAATCAGCAATTCCTTTAATCCTCTCCCTGATGACGCCCTTCTCTTGGAGCAGACGTCCAATTTGTTGAGATCTGGCCTCCAAAACTTGTGTATCCGTACGATTTTGCTCTTGCAATTGTTGAAGGTCCTCCTCTAGTTGCGACATCAATGCATATCAGTGCTCTCTTTCTGCTTTGAAGTTCTTTTCTTGCTTGGCCATTTAACTCTCAAGGATGTTGATCTTTCTTTTCAGACTCGTGATTCATTTGTCGTACTTTTCCTTCAACCACTGAACGAACCTTGCTCGTTCTTCTGCATTCCTGGCCAACTGTGACCGAGCCTTTTCTAATTCACCCTCAGCCTTTTCCAAGTCAGCCCCATAATCACACACTTTTCGTTTAAGGCTATGGATGAGTTTTTCATCCTTTTCACTTCTGGCCGGGTTCTCAGCTGCTATTTTCATCTTCTGGATCTGGGCTCGGAGGGCTTCATTTTCTTGGGCCAACCTCATCTTTTCAACTTTATCCGTAGCGGCTTGCAGTCCACTATCAAATTTAAGGTCTCTAATTTGCCCTTCTAACTTGCTTATGGTGGCCCTATATTCATTTTCTTTGGTCAACCAAGCCCATTGTTCTTGCGATGCTTCAACAAATTCTTAGATGTGAGGCCTTTTGGTTGGCCTTTCAGGTTCGACCCTTGCTGAGACTTTCTTTCTATACCAAGCAAGATAACCAAGCGAGACCTCGCCCCTGGACAAGTCACGTACTCGGGTGTTTGCCGTCAAATATTGGCACTCATTCCAAATATGGCGAACCAGTTCTTCATGAAATTGGCCATCAGAGCGGATTTCAACTGCATGAACACTAAGATCTACGTCTTGAGGAACTACCTGGCATTTTCCCAATTGTCTCAAAACCCGGTATGGTGCATAAGGCTGGATGCTTCGAAGACCCATTAGGAGGAAGTAGGGACCGGTGGCAGGCATGTACACAATATCTTCGACGGGAAGCCAACCCAGTATCCACTCTATCTGACCTGCAGTTATGGAACGAAGGCGGGATATCCAATCTCCGACCCCTTCTGGCATTTTGAACATAGAGACCCTTGTACCAAACAACTCGATGCAGTTTTTCCCTGTAGACCCGTAGTTCATGTATCGAGGACGATGACAAAGGTACTCAATCATCTACATTTGTAGTAATTGCACCCCTCAAAAAAATCTACTCCGGCTTTGCAAGCTGTGAGAGCTCAGAATATATCAGATACTATCATAGGTGCGAGGGTGTTCTTGCCGACCCCAACCACCCGTAAATCAATATCCCCGTCCTTTCTAGGAAACACTAGAAGACCTAAGAATCCCACCATGAAAGCGAAGACCTAAGAATGCCACCATGAAAGCGAAGCATCTATGCTCTTCCCACTTTGATCGGTTCCCTTTACTACAGATACCACTTTTCGGGTCTTCAAATCCTCTTACATGCCCGTACCGCTGGTATATGAAGTGTAGAGTAGAAATTTCACCTGCCCAATCTGCATACTGGACCTGCCTGCTTATTTTTAGTAAGTCCAGGAACTTGTGGGGAGTGACGGCTCTTGGAGAGACCAGGTATTTATGTCTTAAACCCTCTGTACTCCCAGCATAACCCGCTATCTCCTCCAAGGTAGGTGTATGTTCGAAGTCCGAGAAATGCAGAACGTTGTGAGCTGGGTCCCAAAATGTCACCAATGCTTTTATTATGTCACCCCTAGGCTTAATCTTCAATAATCCGGTGAGTGCCCCCAGGTAATGGTTGATCGTGTCTCGTCCTTGTTCACCCAAATCTTCCCACCACATGTGAAGTGCCAACGGAATCTTAGTCATAACCTTCATCGGTAAATTTTAACTCGTGCTCAGTCTGCACATTTAGATTAGGGTGATTGGTTTGAAACAAAGTGATTTTTATTTAAAAGCTGATAAAAAGGTTCATTTTGCAAAAAATTCAAATAAATCAAGGCTACTTTTGCAAATACGGCCCTTTAGCACTTCAAAAGGGAAGATTTTAGGGTTGTGTTTGCTAGGTGGCAGAATATTGAAAAAGAAACTGTCGGTGGCTATTCTTGCAAGAACAGCCTTCCGGCGTCCCGTTAGGACACTTGGCTATTTAGAGAAAAACAGCATCACCCACTTATTTATGGAAAAAACGACGACACTTCATATTTTGGTTATTTTTGCAAAAGCCGGGCTCAACCCGATGAGGGTTGCCTACGTATCCCACATTCGGTGAGAATCAAACCCGCGTAGTTTGGTCATTTTTGATGCAACAAGAAAAATACGAAGCATTTTGGAATGACCTTCTCCCTTTTTCTTTTCTCTTTTTTTTCAAAATTTCGACAGAGTTTCCGGATGTTTTGAACACTATTTTTGGGAAATGGATAAATTTCTCTCTCCTACCTCAATCTCGGTTTTGCTTTGATTTTCCTCCCTAATCTAAGAGCCGATCAACACGCAAGCCGAAATAAATAAATGCACAAATAGCCTGTAAAAATGTATTTGGATAGTCTTTTAATTTTGGGTACACCTGTCCTAGACGGACCCAACCCCTGTGTTGAGTCCCCAAAGTCAAATACACATGATGCAAATAAGCGTTCCTACTAGGGATCCGGCATGAGGCTGTGTTATTCTAGGTTTAAAACCTAGGTGTATTATTCTAGACCTGGCTTACCTGAGCGGACAACTCGAGCCGAGGGGGGCAGCGTACCGATAACCAAAAGATCATCCGGCTTTGCAACTTGTCCGAACCTCGTTCTAAATTAGAATATGACACTAACAGAAAAGAAGTCACGCCAGCGTGCACTTCCCAGAAGATTAGAAGAGAAGGGTTTCGCAGCAGTTTATATACAGTCTAAACAATATCAAAGCGGTAAAAAGCGACATTTAGCACGTTAGGACCAAGCATGTAATAAAAATCAGATAATAAATAAAAGCCAAGTAATAGTTATTCTAAGCTCGAATTCTTGAACCCTGAACCAGAAGTTCTGGGTTCTGATCCCCAGCAGAGTCACCAGAGCTGTCACACCTCCTTTTTACCCGAGGGCGGATATAAGGGAGTTTTTCCAATTTAAGTGACATTATTCGCAATGGGATTATTTTATTTATTTCAGAGTCGCCACTTGGGATATTATTTATGGTGTCCCATGTCACCGATTTATTTTAAAATCCCAAATCGAGGAAATTTGACTTTATTTAAAAGTCTGCGAAACCAGAAATCTAGGTAAGGAATTATGTTAACCCTGGAGAAGGTGTTAGGCATTCCCGGGTTCCGTGGTTCTAGCGCGGTCGCTTAACTATTAATGATTGGCCTAATTATCTGATTTATTACATGTTTAAAACCTATTGTGCATTTTTAACTTCATAACTGCTTTTAATAATTTTAACTCGCTTTTTACGGATTTGTGGAATTTATTTCTTGAACAAGTTATGATTGTCGTACACTTGTTTGTTTTGGAACACACCGCAAATCACGCTACATGAAATGCACCCGCAATTTGCGACATATTTATTTTATTATTGTTCAATATGATCGGGTCACATGAAATGCACACCCGAATTTGGGAAATTAAGCATCATAACTATGTCACAGGAACCGTACCCATAATCACGATGGTTTATTAATCGCGCCTAAAGCATGCTACGGTGTTCAGATTACTTCCTAAGCTATTTTTTATCGTTCCCAGCATGTACAACAATGTCTAGTGATAAAAGGGACCAACTACTTAATGAAAGTATGGCCTTAAAGGGTTACAGGCCCCAAGGTGTAGATGAAACAGCCCAATTGGGCTATTTGGCGAAGACTGGCCCAGTCACGATTCTTGAATAGCTGGGCCTATCACACCTTTGTGTTTGATGTCAACAAAAATTACCGAAACATACATATTTGTCCAAAAGTTAGAATTCAATTCATTTTTTAATGTAAAATCAGAATTTCGAGTTTTGAAATTGATTACACTACATGCGATTTACAATACAAAAAGGAAATAAGTCTATGTCATAGTTCAAAAGGTAAGCCCATAGCTGGGGGTCAAGCTATTGGGCTTAATGCCTAGGCACAATGGCTTAGGCCCAGACTCGTTTGAGATCATTTTTCCCAACTGGGTTCATTTGCGAGTCTGGCCCAATCTAAATCGCAGAAGCAGAAGTTTAATTTTAACATCTGGCCCATAGCCTTAACTATTGTGACATTACAAATTACACTAATAAAGAAGCATTACTATAACAAATAATGTAAAGGCAATTTGACAATCAAAAAAAATTATATTGGAGTACTTAATACATGAATTATCACAACGATAACTAATCTATTACATCAAAGTTCCATTTTAAAAGGTAAAGATGTCAACTAATTCTATTACAATCTTTCTGGCATGGACAGCCTAGTGAACACTCACTCCTCTTGGATATAATTAATCCATCAAGCTTAGTTCACCGCATGAAGCCATCAATTTCAGCATAATAGCAACAGCCAAATTCCAGCTTTTGGCTTTCGAAATATGTTAATTTGCCAACTAGTGACCAAATCAACAAGTTATAGCTCATACGCAACATGACCTCAAGCGAAACACTATGTTATTATCATGTGAGCAGAAGAAGAAAGAAAAACAACTTCAACAATCAATGTTCAGAATCAGTATAAAATTTCAACTAAAAATTTCAAACGTGGCCATTTTTTAAGAGGAAATTACAAGTATCAGTATACCAAACAAGGTGTTCATACTAGTTCATTTCCACCCCTAAACTCACATAGCAACAAATTAATTAGGTCTATAACAATGTAATCAACCACTACAAGAAATTACACTTAGTCATCACATATAATTGTATCTTTGTTGATATTATAACATTCCAAATAAGCAGTATATCAAGAGAGGTAAAATCAGTACCTTAACAACAGCAATAACCAGTAGTAAATAGGTGAAACGCTGGCTGAAACTTTAAAGAAGGAGCAGCAACCAAAACCAAACAGTAGCAATAAGAAACCAACCTAGAAACCAAAGAACCAGCACTTAGACTTCAAAAATCAGGACCCTAGAGAAAATCAGCCTAGAGTTCCAATCAGAAAAACCAATGTTCTTAACCAAAAGAAAGTTTCAGAAATTCTTTCTTTTGCATTCAGAACTTTTTAGGTGAAGATATGCTAGTGAAATCTGTCCAGAATGAGGGAGTAACTATTCCTTTTATAGGGTATACCAAAACAGCATCAAAAAGGAATATTCTACCATAAATTCCCTGAGTGTGAGATAGTACATCATATTTTGATAGTTGTATGTCCTTTTCCAGCCCAATTCCAGCATTTTTCATGCTGGAAATAGGGACAGTTGTACAATGCTAGAACCTTCTTATTTTTACTCAATGTAAAATCCAATTTACCCCTTCAATTACTGATTATTTAAGTTATACCCTATATTCTGATCCTATTTTGATTTTAGAAATCCCCTTAGGACCTTCTATAGCCAACTAGGTGATTCTACATTAGGGTTCCTGAACTTGTTTCAATTGTCCTTTTTAATTATGAAATGAGTTCTAGGCTTAAGGGTATCTAGGGTTTAATCTAAACAAATTAATCATAATTAGTAGCTTAACAGGTTCCCCTAACAAGAACACTGTATTTAAAACTTATATCCAAGACAAGTAACCCGATAAAACAGAATGACAATGCAAAGGAAACCTAGAAATCAACCTAATTAGTTTGTAAATTAAACAAATTAATCAGCTAATCTTTCTAACAGCTAATCAGAAATATACTAAGCAATTCATTAATTAACTTTTGGAATTTGTGTAAAACTAACTCTAATCCACTTAAACTAAACACTAAATAAAAACAAGCAAACATAAGAAAGAAACAACCATAAAAGAAAAAATGGATAAAAATAGAACGGTTATGCAATTGTCAAAAACCTAAAAGTTAACCCTAATCAACCTAAATTTATGCAATCGAATTAAGCTTCAGGTAGTTATAACATTCAGCATGCTTCAATTAACACAAACGAACGGATACAAACAGACAAAAATCAAACAGACAAGAAAAGACCTAACATTTACCTAAATCATGCAGGCTAAATAAGAAAATAAACATGAAAGAAAACAGAAGATAAAATAAACAGAAAAGGAAAAGAGATAACCTAAAGCTCGTTTTGGAATGGACCAGTCAAGACATCGGCCAATTTTAACGGGGGAAAATAGAGGGAGACTAAACGGCACCGTTTTGGGTAAGTGGGGTTTGGACTGGATGGATTTGTATTTGGGCTTGAAATTTGGACGGGGTAAAAGGGAATTGGGCCACCAGATTTGGTCTCTGGGTGGCCCAAATTCGAAAAACAACCTCTTTTTATTTTATTGCTTTTTCTTTCTTTTCTTTTCTTTTTCTTTAATTAAACAAAATCTAACCTAATTAATTAAGTCCTAATTTTAACCCTAAATTATAAAATTAAGCTAATCATCTATTTGTACTATCTACCAATTAATTAATCTTAAATTAAGAAAGAGGGAATTACTAATCCAAAATTAAAACTAACAATGTAGAAAATGAACAACATTTTTTGTGATTTTTATCTAAAGTAATCAACTAACCAATTAATCCTAAAATATGAACACAAAAATCTAATATGCAATGCATGATATTTTGACATTTTTGGTGCATTTTTCATGATCTTAAAAAAATTAAATGTGCACAGAAATGCAAACAATTAATTGAAATCCTACAAAATCCTATAAAATTGAAAACAACTTAGAATATTTATTTTCTTTAATTTTGTAGGAGCAGTTCTACTATGGCAAAAATCACATGCTTACAAGCATGTTTTTTTTTTTTTTTAAAAAAAAGTGAATATGTTTTGAAAACTTATGTCCAAACACATTTTTATCTTCAAATCAAACTTCACCCAAATCAAAATTGTCAAAATAAATTTGGTAATCTATGGCTAATCGCTAGCTTCTTCTGACGTAGCTAGGAAACTTCTCTAGTATAAAATGTATTGCACTAATAGCTGCACCCATACCACCAAGATTTAATCTTGGCAGAAATATACTATAAAAACAATTTCAACAAGTTTAATTAAACCCTACAGCATTTTTGGTTTGGCATGATGATCCTCCATCTCTTAATCCTCGAATTTTACTCTTCAAGCTTCATTAGAAAAGGAATATTGGCAACTATAAAGTGATTATTTTACTATTACAAACATGGGATAATCATGATTGTACTGATAAAAGCCTAATACCAAAATCCTCTAGCATTTCCTTAATGAAATGAGTTTAGGCTAGGATGAAAAAATATTTGTGCTTCTCACTATGTCTTTGTTCTCTCACTCTTTCAGAGTTTTATTCTCAGCAGACAATATAATTTAAAATTTTATTACTTCAAATACATGATTTGCTAAGCTAAGATAGACGATAGAGGAGCGAAGTGGATCGTCCTCCAAATAGAGTACAATGGTAATTCATAATAAAACAGAGGTAGAAGAAAGAAGGAGCTAAGCTTTGCTTATAGAGTATGTAAATATAGAGCAAACATAGTGAGTGAGAGCTCTAATGAGATAGTGTAAAGTAAGTGTTCTATTTTCAGATCAGCAGGTATGGCAGAGATCAAAAGGGAGTATGTTAGCCAAATAGTGGCTTTCATCTTTAATTCCATGAAGTTCCATTTTTTTCACACAGGAAAAACTGTTTCCTAGATTGTTATGAAATCTTGAAACCTATACAAAAACCTTCATTCAATGTGTAACAATCATTCGACTGCACAACAACGCTCTTCTTACTCATATGCATTTGTTTAAAAATGCTTCCAGAATAGTTGTTTTCAACTGATCATTATGCTTCCTCTCTTTCCGTTTGATTCACTGCAAGTCTGCAACTCATGGATAACGCATGCTACGATCCAAAAATCCACAAAAGGCCGTGATGGCGCCGGACACCATTGTCAGGCAAGCCAACACTAACTAATTAATTTAGTTCTCATTTAACATCATAGAAAATCATAATTTTCTTTGAATCAATAGTGAAAGATAGACTTTACAGAGTAAATAATAATATTTTTAACAAATTCAATACTGAACAACCCGTAATCACCCCAAGACCCGGTGTCACAAGTGCAAGAGCATCAACTAGGAAAAATAAAATAAAATACAGCATATGTCCAGAATACAAATTGGACAAGAAAAAAATACAAATACTGTGAAGGAGACTCTGCTGGCTGTGGATCGTAACATAAGATACAGCTCACCTAAGTCCCAGTATCAACCACGCCGTTGCGCCCACAAAGCCACTAGACATACATGTGCCTGTACAACAAAATGTACAGCAAGCATAGTATGAGTACGAAAACAACGCGTACCAAGTAAGTATCCAGTCTAACCTCGAAAAAGTAGTGATGAGGGGTCGACTCCAATACTTACTATGGGCTATAAATAAAATGCCAATGATATGATTTAAACATGAGTTATATAAAACTACTGTAAGCTCATTATTTTGAAGTAAATAAACAATCCTTTTATAACTAAGAAGTCTCCAAATTTATTTCTCATCAATTAACAATTTATTCCAGGCCAATGAGGCAATATCATTTATTATAAATTCCAAGCAAATCAATTCAATCATGAGCAAGTCATGCCGAGGTCGTACCGCCCGATCCAACATATAAATATAAATTGTGCACTGCCGAGAGTCGAACGGCGTGAACCATAGATGCATCTATTTAATCTGCCGAGGCGAATAACTCGCTCCAATGAGAGTAGTGGAAATTTACCCCGCTCGCGAAATATAATTGCGACGCGGTTACACATAGATTTCTTAAGTTATTATAATATTCCTCAATTCTTTTCGAAAATACGAAGTTCAAATGAAACCTTTAAAATCTTAAATTCTTCAATTTCAATTCTTTTCAAGACAATTATTACGCAACCTCGATCTTGCTTCTTCTCAAGGCAAACAATAATCATAAATCAAATAGCAATAACAACAAGACATGATGTAAACCTAACATTACCCGGACATAGGCATAGCTAGTAGCTACGTACGGACTCTCATTACCTCGTGCGTACGTAGCCCCCACAAATAGAAGCACATATTCATTTAGTTCACCTATGGGGTTAATTCCCTCTTACAAGGTTAGAAAGGAGACTTATCTCGCTCCGAAGTACCAAAGCTGGCTCCCAAGCCTTTCGAACAATTTAAACCGATGCCCAACGCTCCAAAACTAGTCAATAAATGTGCAAACCCATAAAATATACTCTAATACTCACAACAATTCGATTTAAACAAATTCCCAACTCCGCTCAAAAAGTTGATAAAATCACCCTCAGGCCCATGTGCCCGGATTCCAAAAAATTTCGAAGATAAACTTTACCCATAACCTCACGATCTCAAATATATAATTTATTCTCAATTTCATGCCCAAATTTGTGGTCATAAATCCAAAATATCAAATTTTAGGTTTTTCTTCAAAATCCCAAATTTCTACAAATTTTCATGCTTGAATCCATAATAAAACCATGTATTTAACCTACAAGAGGTGGGATTAACTTACCTTGACATAGATGATGAACAACCCCCACTTGAAGCTCTCCAAAAATCGTCCAACCAAGAGAGAATGGAAGAAAATGGGTCAAATCCCCATTTTAAAGAAACCTCACTGCCCAGCCCGTCTTTCACACCTGCGGATCCCTCAGCGCAGATGCGCACCCGCACCTGCGGATAACTTCCGCACTTGCGTCCCCCAGGCTTCCTCTATCATTCTCGCACCTGCGACACCTTACCGCATCTGCGACCTCGCAGTTGCGGACAACCCTTCGCACCTGCGGTCATTGCCCTGCTTCGCCCAAACCGCACCCGCGATCATTTCCTCGCTTCTGCGGTCATGCACCTGCGGTCAAACTTGTGCAGGTGGGATTACACCAGAACTGGTGCACTCCCATTCCTGAAGTCCAAAACTTGCTCTGTTAACAGTCCGGGACCTACCCGAGGCCCCCAGAACCTTAACAAAATATACCAACATATCCCAAAACACATTACGAACTTAGTCGATCCTTCAAATCACATCAAACAACGCAAAAATCATGAATCGCACTCCAGCTCAACCTTAATGAACTTTAGAACTTCAAACTTGTACATTTGATGCTGAAACCTATCAAATCACGTCTGATTGACCTCAAATTTTGCAGACCAATCATATTCAATATTACGGACCTACTCCAACTTTTGGAATCGAAATCCGACCCCGATATTAAAATTCCACTTATGGTCAAACTTCTCAAAAACCTTCAATTTCTAACTTTCGCCAAAAGACTCCAAAATGACCTACTGACCTCCAAATTCACTTCCGGACACGCTCCCAATACCAGAATCACCATACAGAGCTATTCTCAGACTCAGAATCCGAAACGGACATCGATAACATTGAAATGCACTTCAACCCAAATTTATTAAATTCTTCCAAAATGCTAACTTCCACAATAGGCGCCGAAAGGCTCCTGGGTCATCCAAAACCTTATACGGACATACGCCCAAGTCCAAAATCATCATACGAACCTGTTGGAACCTTCAAATCCTGATTCTGAGGTCATTTACTCAAAAATCCAACCTTAGTCAATTCTTCCATTTTTAAGCTTCCGAAATGAGAATTTTCTCTCCAAATCAACTCCGAACTTCCCGAAATTGAATTTCGGCCACGCGTCCAAGTCATAGTACCTGAGGTGAAGCTGCACATGGCCTCAAACTGCTAAACAACGTGCTAGAGCTCAAAATGACCGGTCGGGTCATTACATTCTCTCCCACTTAAACATAGGTTCGTCCTCGAACGTACTGAGAACTTCGCTGGAGTTGTCTGAAATCACTGCTTAACACCTCGTGTACCTACCCGTGCTACCACAACTCAGTTGAGCACATTTGCTCGAGCAAACCTGAAGATTCCCTTTTGTTTAGTCAAATTAGCCTTAGAGCCCAATTCCAACATCCATAATTCTCTACTAGGCCTGTTTCCATCATACGAACACCGTATCAATCACTACACGATGCAACAATACATGATTGCATACCTTTGTTGAATCTATACCATGCACCGCATAATTCACATGACCATAATAACATCCTCTGATAACGATAGCCAAAATTTCACGAATCGGATGCTCACAACACACCTCATGACTCATATAAGTCCTGTTCCAACATTTGCAATATTGCCATGACGGAAGAGATGTGTAGAAACTCATAACCAACTGCCGAGTCAACAAATCATTGAGTTCCTCCTCTTGACAAGAACCATTACCTCATTCTGGACTAAAAATCGATAGTTACTCTTTAATGTCCCTTATATAAATCCTATCGCACTGATCCCAGATCCAATAATCTCGTCTCACCCAGTATAAGCTGCCTAGGCAATAAGCCACCTCAGACACTGCTAAAAATCTCATATAATGGCGCAATGTGCCAACAAGCTACAAACTCAAATATAATACATAAGGAAAACAAACTCTAGAAAGGACTACTTAAGCCACATAACTAATTGAAACAACCGAAAAGGTGTTATGAACCTTCCTCAGAAAATGAGAAGCAAAACACACAATAATAGATATAGGAAACTGTTACTTAATATCACACTGTTGCGGCATGCAACCCGATCCACATATAATACCGTTACGGCGTGCAACCCGATCTAACCATGACACCCGTGGCGGCGTGCCACCCGATCCAAACAGTGTACCCGTGGCGGCGTGCCACCCAATCCACACATAATAATCTATAAAAGAATTACTTACCGAGCTAAAATGCTCATACCCACGAAATACCCGAATATCAACCACAAGCACGCGAAGTGCCTAATGCAATTCCTGGGGAGACCGATAGCGCCATACACTACAAAACTCAAGCACGACTAAGGTGCGATATCTGATATGCATCTCGAGAGCCATCCTACTCACATAACACCAACGCTACGGGGAACCTCAACACATATGCAATTTATCAAGCCGTTTCACAACCCACACGGCACAATATAGTATTACATGAAATAGCTGACGACAGAAGTAACATCCGAGGCCCGAATACTTCTCTGTAAACAACGTAAGCTGAAATGAACACATCCGACCTGATATAGAGCCCACATTCGCATTTAGATCCATCCACGGGTCTCAAGCCGATTCTAATCGTACCGCACTGGGCTTATAATCTTTCAAGGATCCTCCATAACCCCTGACACATAAGAACCGCCGTCGAATCCTGAACAAGCTTTCACAGCCCACAACCAAATGAATCGAGCGCCCTTCAGGCATAAATTCTCACATTAACGATAGTACCACAATCCCCATACTTGGTTTCAATCTTTAGTCAATTAAGTGACTACCTGTCACACTTATACAATCTTCCCGTGGAACACGCTCCCACGACCTTCCGCACCTGGTCACAAGTCTGCACCTCTATACCACCGGCCACACAAATGCCTATCCATCTGAATCCCTTCTTGCTCCTCCAAGCTCATGATATTCTCGCCAACACCAAATGGCAACCTTGATCCTACTCCCAATTCCCATGCCGCTCACCATACCTAACATGCCAATATGCGACAGTATAAAATAAATTCATCATAACTCCTAAATAACCAATAGAATAAGCATTCCATCACATAGAAACCTTTTACTTAGCTTATTTCAAGAGAACTATAGCAACACGTGACTGGATTCTCATAACCGTAGAAAATACCAACCTCAAGTAGTTGTCTAAACCACCATAACTCTCCCGGGATCCATCAACACAAATAACAGGCCATACTACCCGAATGCCTCCAAAAAAAATCAATTACGGCGGCCGTCAAGCCTCGCACGTACCGCCACAAATCACATGCATGGTTTAACACGCTAAAGAAACTGATCATTGCCACCATCGTGCCCATTCAATCATTGCTAACTGATCCGACATCTTCTAATTTACTTTAGACTTGCTTTAGGAATAATGATAGTTTCATTCAACTTATAACAAACCCAAATACGCATGTCACACCTTCTTTTTACTACCCCCGGAAGGGTATAAGGGAGTTTTTTCCAATTAAAGTGACAATCGAAACGGGATTATTTATTAGATTCAGAGTCGCCACTTGGGATAATTTATGGTGTCCCAAGTCACCGGTTTAGAATCCCGAATCAAGGAAAGATTTGACTCTGTTTATGTCTGCGAACACAAAAATCCGGGTAAGGAATTCTGTTAACCCGGGAGAAGGTGTTAGGCACTCCCGAGTTCCGTGGTTTTAGCACGGTCGCTTTGATCATACTTGGCTTATTAAAATTGCTTAATTACTCATTTCAGAACCTATGTGCATTTGCCTCTTTTAATTAAAAATCATCTTGAAACGGGTCACGCGTACGTGTACCCATTTGTTTGGTGCGTCAAAAATCATGTCACGCGAACGTGTCCACAATTAATAACGCTTTATTAATATTAAGAAAGTTTGGCCGAAGTTGCGTGAATGCATACTCCGGTTTTGTTTTTAGAAATCGTAATCATGTCACGCGAACGTGTACACGACCATGATGATTCAAGTAATTTATATTAAGACAAGAACGCGAATTTAATCCCAATTCTACTTTACTTCATCTAAAGTCCAAGTCCAATTTTTCAAGTGAATCACATTAAGGAAATTCATTTAACTGAAGAAGGCAATTCTTTCTCATTTTTGTATTAGAAAGTAAAGCTTCGATTCACAGCTTAAGGGATATAGGAAGTTTTCATTTTTCCATTCACTACAGCACAATAATGATGTATGCCATGTTTGGTAAACATAAATCTCATAAGCTATCTAATTATGGTTTTGACACACTTCGTACCTGTTAATCTGTTGAGAACATTATTCATCAATTAGGAAAGTCTCACAAGCTAAGAACAAAAGATGCTACCCGGTACTGCCACAAGTCTCAACAGCCAAATCATTATGATACCTCAAAATCTCAACGAGCTTTCCTTCTTATTAACGAGAGTTTAATTACAGCGAACGGTTGAAATCTGACTGAGAATGTAACAGCAGCAAGAGATGGATCCGTGGACCACAAAACAACCTCGAACGACCTCGACGGATTGAATCCTCACCGGAAAACCAAATAATCGACGGGGTCCGAATTAACACCGGAAGGCTCAACCCAAACAAGAATTCAAAACCACATTTCAATCAAAGTCCATCCTTGAACACAACCCAGAATTAAAAATAAAGAACAAAACAAAAAATATGTATTTTTTTTTGTATTTTTTCGGCTTTCAAAGAACAAAGGAAGATTTGCAAAATGCGTTCCTCAAGCCTCGCTATTATTCTCTTGATTTCTGTCCCGTTTTGGTCTTTGTACGTGATGGCGTGCGTGCGTGTTCCGACGAGCTTTGGTTGGAGAAGGTGGTGGTGTCGCCGGTTTTCAGCCACTCGCCGGTGAGCAGTAGCGGAACGAAGGGGTGAGGCGTGGGGTCTTCTGGTTCGCCGCTTGGTGGTGAAGGGTGAGTTCGTTTTTGGGGGTTTTTGGAGTGAGGGAGATGGATCTGGCAGCGGTTTGTTGTGGTGCTGAAGATGGTCGAAGGCTGAAATGGGGTGGGTGTGAAGGAGACGAGTTACAGGGGGGTTGGGGTCTTCAAGGTCAGAAAACGACGCTCGGTGTATCTCTAGCGTGTATTTTCAGCTACCCTAGCTTTAGGCGTAGGTCTCAATTCTGTAGGTCTAGGTCTAGGGTTATTTTTAGGTTTAAGGGTATTGGCTTAAGAAATGGACTTGGGAATTATGGGCTAGGTCCAAAAATTAGGCCTAAAAATTGGTTGCTCGAGCACAAGTTTTATTCTTTTCCCGCGAACGAGACTAAAAATACGATCTCATTTATTAATTAATCCTACTTATGCAAAATAACTATTAAAATAAGACTAGCCATTAAAACAAAACTATTTTTGGTATTTTTCAAGATTAAAAATGACTACAAAATATTAATGAAACTATTTTTTTGTAATTTTTATTTTCTTGTAATAAAATAAAGTAAAAGAATCAAAATTAGTTGAAATAACGATATTAGGCCTAAATAAAATATTTACATGCTAAAATATAATAAATCTTGGGGAGGGTCAAAAATCACATGTCTACAACGCACTCATCCCGAGTGACTTTATTTCACGATTCCACGCTGTCTCAAAACCCACGAACCATCTCATACCCTCCTTGTGTTCATATTCGCATCTTCAACCGGTACACCCATTCTGATAACTCCTCTATGAATCCGAAGTTAGTTTCTCTCGTTCCTCCAATGATACACCGCAGACCGAAGATAACACAAGACACTTCAAGCCCCTTTTTTTCTAATAATCCGCTGCAAAAGCTCGATACTTAACCATACTACGACTCGAAATCTATAGGCACCATACTTTGAATTTGAACCCACTAGAACCGTTGAGAGTCACCCACTCTGACTTGTTCCTAAATATGATTAAACCCTAAGGCTCTGCTAGCACATGAACACCCTCTCAAAGGAACACCTGGCTGAATCACTCTCCTTGTAAAATTGCTACACGAAGCATAAATCCTGAGTCTTCCCAAAGCCAGAACATGAATTGATAAGGACAATTATAGCACACATTCCTCAAATCATTTGCTCAAATCACCATTGTTGTTCTCTTTCCTTAGTCGTAATAACCCACCAATATGCCGATAACCAGAAACTTCACAAGTAGACAACCATGCAATCCAATTGTAGGTGGTGGGCTCTCCCACTTAGCTTGACGCTACCATTGCATAAATCTAGAACCCGCCAAGATTCTTTATCCCCCATTGACATGATCTTGCACAATCAACCTGCCAAATTCCTCGAAATCCTTATGTTCATTTCATGAACACTCTGAATCACTAGCCACGTTTACATATTCAACCTCTTACCGGATAGCCAATAGAATTCTTCGTAGAAGCTCCGTCAACACCACACGACCGCTAACCTGCTCATAAGAGATAACCCACCTGTGAAATTTCATGCCGACATCTTCCGACGACGCTGCACTGAGTACCCTTACTATGAAATTCTTAAAAATCATGAGCCCGTGCTCATTCACCAGTCGTACAAGTCCGTTCACTCCTCATAGACATCAACTAAGGATGCAACAATACATTCCAATCCAAGGTCGTGTTGTATTCTTCTTCCTGTCAAGCGACTCATTCCCGTCGTATCCAATCTCCCCCGTATAATGGCCAATATTCCAAATTATGTCCATAGACCTAGTCACTGTCCACCGTAAATCCCAAATCCCTCTAAGCTTTTCTCAAGGCGTGTAATCATCCTACCACAGAACCCATATACTACTCTGCCACTCTCCCACTTTGTTCAAACTCACTCCTTTAAGCAACTACTCGACTCCCGTTTCTCACACTTAGCCTTCTAGAAGTTTATACACCGCAGGACACCCCCCACATGTCCTTCCTCATCTTTCGCTGTCCAATTGGTGCCTTAAGTCAAAATTCATCTCTGTAGCACTTGGAGTAATAGATCTCTACCAACTTCAAACCCCTTCGAAGATCATCTTTCGCCATCAACACCAGGAACGCCGATTCAATCCGGAACCACTGCACACCGCGATCTCTGATAGCCGCTTCTCCTGCACTATTTCACACGTCCTTGCCTCGAGGGAGATTTGACGAAGACCATAACACTAGCGAACTTAACACATTCGATCAAGGGAGACAACACCATGTTATTGATGGAAATTCCACCACGCTCAAAAATACCAAGTTTTGTTAATCCACCAACCCAAACCTGAACATTTATAGTCTGGTTGCCTTTCCTCCGCTGGAAATAAAATACTGAATCTCTGAATCATGTACTGAGTAAACCTCCTTTCAAGTTATTCACTGCTTCGACACATAGACAAGTACCCTACCATTACGCAATACTGTTCGATAGCAACACACAAATTGTCATAACAATCAATGCCAAATCGCAAGGCCTTAGTTAGTACTGATACTGAGCTGAAATGACAGAACGGCCTTCCGCAAGGCGACAACAATAGCCCAATCAATTACGCAGGGAGAAACTTCCTGCACCAAATCTCTAGTACCATTACAATTCCTCAATTCTCGATTCATAACAAGCGCTTCACGTCGCATAAGATTGAATAGGAAAGAAACAAAGACATAAGCCTCAAAGGAAATCAAATCGCACGATGAGGAATCACGAAGGGAAGTGCTCCTAACAGCCCTGTAGCCTCTTGAAGATAAGTACAGACGTCTACGTACCGATCCGCAAGACTTTACCAGACTCGCTCATCACTCGTGAGACCTAAGTGAACCTAGTGCTCTGATACCATGTTGTCACGACCCAAAAATCCACTAAAGGTCGTGATGGCGCCGGACACCATTGTCAGGTAAGCCAACACTAACTAGTTATCTCATTTAACATTTTAGAAAATCATAATTTCCTTTGAATAAATAGTGAAAGATAGACTTTATAGAGTATATAATAATGTTTTTAATAATTTCAATACTGAACAACCCGTAATCACCTCAAAACCCGGTGTCACAAGTGCATGAGCATCAACTAAGAAAAATAAAATAAAATACAGCATCTGTCCGGAATACAAATTGGACAGGAAAGAAAATACAAATACTCTGAAGGAGACTCTGTTGGCTGCGGATCGTAACATAATATGTAGCTCACCTAAGTCCCCGTATCAACCACGCCGCTGCACCCACAAGGCCACTAGACATACATGTGCATGTACAATAAAATGTACAACAAGTGTAGTATGAGTACAAAAATAACGTGTGCCCAGTAAGTATCCAGTCTAACCTCGAAGAAGTAGTGATGGGGGGTCGACTCCGACACTTACTATGGGCTATAAATAAAATGCCAATGATATGATTTAAACATGAGTTATATAAAACAACTGTAAGCTCATTATTTTGAAGTAAGTAAACAATCCTTTTATAATTAAGAAATCTCCAAATTTATTTCTCATCATTTAATAATATATTCTAGGCTAATGAGGCAATATCATTTATTATAAATTCCCAGCACATCAATTCGATCATGCGCAAGTCATGCCGAGGTCGTACGGCCCGATCCAATATATAAATATAAATTGTGCACTGCTGAGGGTCGAACGGCATGAACCAACATATAAATATAATCTGTGCACTGCCGAGGGTCGAACGACATGAACCATAGATGCATCTATTTAACCTGCCGAGGCGAACGGCCTGCTCTCATAAGAGTAATGGAAATTTACCCCGCTCGCAAAATATAATTGCGACGCCGTTACACATAGATTTCTTAAGTTATTATAAAATTCCTCAATTCTTTTCGAAAATACGAAGTTCAAATGAAACCTTTAAAATCTTAAATTCTTCAATTTCAATTCTTTTCAAGACAATTGTTACACAATCTCGATCTTGCTTCTTCTCAAGGCAAACAATAATCATAAATCAAATAGCAATAACAACAAGACATGATGTAAGCCTAACACTACCCGGACATAGGCATAGCTAGTAGCTACGTACGGACTCTCGTCACCTCGTGCGTGCGTAGCCACACAAATAGAAGCACATATTGATTTAGTTCACCTATGGGGTTAATTCCCTCTTACAAGGTTAGAAAGAGACTTACCTCGCTCCGAAGTTCCATAGCCGGCTCCTAAGCCTTTCCAATAATTTAAACCGATGCCCAACACTCCAAAACTATTCAATAAATGTGCAAATCCATAAAAATATACTTTAATACTCACAATAATTCGATTTAAACAAATTCCCAACTCCGCTCGAAAAGTTGATAAAATCACCCTCGGGCCCACGTGCCCGGATTTCGAAAATTTTCGAAGATAAACTTTATCCAAAACCTCACGAACTCAAATACATAATTTATTCTCAATTCCATTCCCAAATTCGTGGTCAAAAATTCAAAATACCAAATTCTAGGTTTTTCTTTAAAATCTCAAATTTCTACCAATTTTCATGCTTGAATGCACAATAAAACTATGTATTAACTTAGAATAGGTGGGATTAACTTACCTTGTCATAGATGATGAAAAACCCCACTTGAAACTCTCCAAAGATCGTCCAACCAAGAGAGAACGGACGAAAATGGGCCAAATCCCCGTTTTAAAGAAACCTCACTGCCCAGCTCGTCTTTCGCACCTGCGGATCCTTCAGCGCAGATGTGCACCCGCACCTGCGGATAACTTCCGCACCTGCGTCCCCTAGGTTTCCTCTCTCATTCTCGGACCTACGACACCTTACTGCATCTGCGACCTCGCAGGTGCGGACGACCCTTCGCACCTGCGGTCATTGCCTTGCTTCGCCCAAACCGCACCTGCGACCAATTCCTCATTTCTACGGTCACGCACCTGCGGTCCAACTTGTACAGGTGCGATAACACCGGAACTGGTGCACTTCAGCCATTCCCTATGTCCAAAACTTGCTCAGTTTAACCATCCGAGACCTAACCGATGCCGCCAGAACCTTAACCAAATATACCAACATGCCCCAAAACACATTACGAACTTAGTCGAGCCTTCAAATCACATCAAACAAAGCTAAAACCATGAATCGCACTCCAATTCAAGCTTAATGAACTTTAGAACTTCAAACTTCTACATTCAATGTCGAAACCTATCAAATCACATCCGATGGACCTCAAATTTTGCACAAAAGTCATATTCAACATTACGGACCTACTCCAACTTTCGAAATCGTAATTCAACCTCGATATCAAAAGTCCACTTCGGGTCAAACTTCTCAAAAACCTTCAATTTCTAACTTTCGCCAAACGACTCCAAAAATGACCTACGGACCTCTAAATTCACTTCCGGACGCGCTTCCAATACCAGAATCACCATACGAAGCTATTCTCAGACTCGAAATCCCAAACGGGCATCGATAATATTGAAATGTACTTCAACCCAAATTTATGAAATTCTTCCAAAATGCTAACTTCCCCAATAGGCGCCGAAACGCTCCTGGGTCATCCAAAACCCGATTCGGACATACGCCCAAGTCCAAAGTCATCATACGAACCTGTTGGAACCTCCAAATCCCGATTCCGAGGTCGTTTACTCAAAAACCCAACCTTAGTCAATTCTTCCATTTTAAAGCTTCCAAAATGAGAATTTTCTCTCCAAATCAACTCCAAGCTTCCCGAATTTAATTCCGACCACGCGTACAAGTCATAATACTTGAGGTGAAGCTCCTCATGGAGTCAAACTGTTGAACGACGTGCTAGAGCTCAAAATGACCGATCGGGTCGTTACAACATAGATGACCGAAAGATAGCACCGTTGGTCTGTGTTTTCTCATTTGATATGTATTGTGATGATTTATGCAGGTTCATTTGACATGCAACTATTTTTCGTTCAATTGGGAACTACCAGTGACAATCTGTCAATGACAGTTCTTTTCCATCTTCAAGTAAGAGAAAAATAAAATTCTACAATTTAAAACTACCATTGTGGAGGTGCATATCAGAGAGCACGTGCTAGACAAGTTCAAAATTTATTTACAAAAGCCACTACTCAGGACACCAGATAAAACCACATGGTATATTTGTCATCTTAGCTTACATGCAAAAACAGACTGTCTTCGACTTGGCACAATCTTCAACATCAGCTACCATTGGCGAGGGAAGTAAAAGAAAGGTATAATCCATCACTTCTGAAGAAGCAGATCGCAGTCCATCGACACAAGATGCAAACCCAAGCAAGAGATCAAACGTACAATCAGCAAGTCCTCTGCAAAAATAATGAATGTTATTGTATCATACTTGATAGCCCTTACTTTTTTTCTTTAACAACTTTTAACTGTTATGTCGAGGAAGAGGTAAACCCGAAAATAAAGAAGATAAAGAACACCAAATTTTAACGTGAAAAACCCTTCAAATCGAAGGTAAAAATTACGGGACCACAAAGATCCAAAAAGCTCCACTATAACAATAAGGGGGTTACAAAAGTTCTCCAAATTAGCTAAACAACAAGTGCCAAACACGGAGCAACAATAGCAACAAGAGCAACAATAAATGAATTGAAGAATGAGAAGAAGTCACAAAACTGGAGCTATTGTTCAGGGCTCGAAATCAGATGCTACGAGGCTCTAAATCCGATCTCCACTGTTCAAATTAACCAAGATGTTACAAACACTCAATCAAAATTTTAACCCGATCCAACGGTTAACGAATCAGGAAACGGGATTTGAAGTTAGCTGATCAGAATAAAATCTACAGCAAAACGAATACTTTTCTTCTCTCTTCTCTCTTGATGAAAGCTCTCTCAAAAACCACTCTTATGTGCTTAAGTCTTTCAAAGACTTTTACTAATGAGCATGTAATGATTCTTCAAGGTTTTCCTATTTATAGATCATGAGTGGTGCTTTCTCTTAAAGCCAAAACCCACTCAAAATAGGAATAAACACCGAATCCAATTATGAATAGGAATGGAAACCAAAAAAGAATAGGATTAGGCCATTGGACCTTTGTCTGGACAACATGGGCATGTGCCAAACAAACTCCCTCTCCAGTCAAGGGGCCAAATGTGTCTTCAAGTAGAGGAACTATTGAAAAGCTTCATGCCTGCCAATTTTCTACAAAATGCATGCTTATCTGCAACCTTAGCGACGAAGTCCTCAGGCTGCTCCATATAAATTTCCTCCTCAGGCTGCTCTGATACCACTTGTTAGGATCGAAAAAAACCAAGTGTCATGTGAAAGCTAGTAAAGCAAACCTTGAACGACGATAAGTCAGATAATAAAAGAGAAATATAGCAAAAGAGATATAAATATTAACGTGGTTCGGACAATTGACCTACGTCTACAGGCGGAGATGAGCAATCCACTATATAAAAAGAGAGTACAAATATTGAGAGAACAACCTCATGAAGAGGCAAAAATAAGTGACACACTAACACTTATCCCGTAAAGTTCTCCCCTAACAAGACTCTCAAACCCCCATATGACTACATTGTGGATGCTACTGAATGAGAATGACGGATCTTCAATTTATAGAACTCCAAAACCTTTCCTATAAGAAAAGGGACTAATCAAATATGGAAGTTTTACAATTTCCTACAAGAAGGAAAACTCAATTATGGTAAATATGTTGTCCTTTCCTTCAAGAGATAGGAAAACCAAATATAGTAAGAAAATCAGGACAAATACCCAACAATTCTCCCATTTGGCCTGAATTTTCTGTCAAAATAAACTTGATCCACCTTCTTCACATAGCCTTCAACAGGCCGCATCTCCAAATCTCCACCATAAAGTTTGTCTCAACGTGCGTAGTACTCCGGTCAAATTTCTCAGACAAAAATCACGATTATCATCAAATATGTTGCGGCTAGAACTGAACCCGCAAAGATGAACCTGTCTTGAACCTTGCTCTGATACCACTTGTTGCGAAAGATTGTGGGTTAACTAGCACACAATCACACACAAAGCAAATAGAGTAGAAAAATTAACACAAGGATTTAACGAGGTACGGCTATGCCTAATCCTCAGGATAAAAGCAAAGAGAATTTCCAATATGAATGAGAAGAAAAGCACAATACAATCTATAAAATCCTCAACTATAACCTTTATATACAGGTCCCAAATAGTCCCAAACCTATAAGAGAAAGGTTTCCCAATTTGACAAGGACTATAGTTTTTTCTTTCTCAAATCTATTAGGACAATTGGTTTCCATAAACCTATAGGGATTATGTGTTTCCTAAAAATACAATGAAATAACTTGATAGCCCATACTTTTTTCTTTAACAGCTTTTAACTAAGTTACTTTGCGTTTAAGAACAAAATTAGAGAACATGCACCTAATAAACAACCACATACGCAAACAATAAGTTCATATATAATAAAAGTTTTGCTGGGTAACAAATGAACAACAATTAATGTTTAAAATTTTCAAAACTATTACCTTTTCTGAACAATTTCAAAATTTTGGAACAATTCAAAATAAAATCTATGTCCAATCTGTTTCCAATTCTTAGTTCAAATTACATATTCTCAACTACTCTTTTACACTAACTCTCAATTTGTTGTTCATACAGATGCTTCATCAGACTTGGAGTGCAACAAAGGTCGCCTCAATGTTTTTAATAGCCTACAATAGTTGTAATACTTGCATTCAAAGCAGAATTTGGTGGTGGTGTTTACTGCAATACAATCTTCCACATTTTATGTAAATAATTATGCAGATTTTCATGAACTGTTTACTGCGGTATAATGTTTCACATTATATATAAATAGCCATGCAAACCGACTCTTTGAGTATTCTGGTAAATCCAGGTAGCTCCCTTTATAAATGCATTTATGTTTTCATCAAACCTCGAAAACTCAAAAGCATTTGATCATAACTCTAATCCAACAGTGAAAACATAGCCCCATACCTATACAAAATAATATGCAAGCTTAGCTTAGTACAAACAGAGTTACTCTAAAAAGAAATATTTACTATCAAAACCTAAAATGAAAAAACATATCCACTCAATGTTACCCTTACGCTGATAAGGTAACATAATATATAACAACAAGGTATAACATTGTTCACGTTGGGCCAGGGCTTTACTCGGGCTAACCCTACTAGTAAATATAGAAATAAGAGCTTATGAACCCTTATTCAGAGAAAAAATATGTAAAGTCCCGAAATTTTATTTTTAGTAAAAAAAAGTTATTATAAGCTTAGGAGAATGATTAAAGAGATCTTGATATATGTGGGGGCCCATACAAGGGTAACATGATCGTTAGGATACTTGAGCATGAATGGATAAGGGCATAACTTGGAATGGTTAGGAAAAGATGGAGGAGGAGATCCTAGCAGACCTGTGTAGCCTACGCAAGCTGCGTAGGCAAAAACAGCATGCTGAGTAACGGGAGGCTTATGTTGTGTAGGCTATGCAAGACTCCGTAGCAAACCTGCGTAGGCTACGCAGCCCAGCTGCGCAGGCTACGCAATTTGCCTATGCAGTTTATTTTCTATAAGTATGAGGAGGTCGGGGAGAGAGAAAGAGGTGCAAGATTTTGGAGCCTTGGAATTATAGAGAGAGAAAGGGCCAACCCCTACACTTAATGCACTTCAAGGTATGATTTTTTGTCAAATTTATGATGTTATAACATCATTGGATGCTAGAACTAACACATATATAGATTCAATCCATAGGATTTCAATTAAATCTTGAAGAATCACCAAGAACACTAAAGAAGAGATTTTCTAGGGTTTGCTTTAAAAAGTAATTTCCTCTACTCCAATCTCGTTTATGAGGTATATATGAGTGTATTTATGGTATTCATGATATTGGGAGGTGATTGAGTGTGAGTATTTATGAAATCCTTGTTGGGTATTTATGTTGGTGGTTGGGAAGATAATAAATAGTAAATTGAGGTATTACATTGAGATTGTTGAGTTGTTTAAAACCCCAATAGACTATTAAGTACTACATACGAGATTGTTAAGCATGGGTGGACACATATGGTAGGAGATATGAACCCTAAGTATTAATAGTCAAGAGATAAGGTCTAAATGGATCTTGTTGGGTATTGCTGGATAACTCTTGACTCATGTGAGATATAATTGTGTAGATTGAGATTGGTTGAAGACCTTGGATACTTGTGGTGGATTTTTGGGAGTGTGTCAAGGTATGTTGAAACCTACTACTTCATGGAGTTTCTCTCCAAACTCGCATATCATAAATTAGTTTGGAACTTGATTCAAATTGTGGATCCTAGCTTGTGGGGGCGAGCGAGTTGGGATTTCACCATTCTTTGATTTTAAATGTTTAAGTGCCATTGACGTGTTTATTGAAAGTGTAATGTTTTGAAATGTATTTATATGTTAGAGTGGAACTTGTTGAACTAAAAGATAAATTCTAATTTTGTTAATTTCTTTTAACATAGAAATGGGAAATGTTTTGTTCAAATTGTTGGATCGGTTATGAACACCGTGATTTGATTTAAAGGAGATTTCTTTGAGGATTTTAAGCTATGAATTGATTTTAGAGAAGTCAAATATTTTGGGAGTTACTAGTTGAGATCACCGAGATTGGTTCGAATCTTGAATTTGTTACCATGGAACTACACGTACCGGTGTAGGGATACATTCCGAGGTTAAGCCAAGATTTGTGGGATAGTCTCCAAATTTGTGGGCAATGATCATTACTAAATGTAATAAGGTTAAGTTGACTCGTACGGTGCTACGGGATGCCGCCCAGACAACTAGGGTCAAATACTTGTGGCTAGGCCGATCACTTAGTATTATTTTTATTATGTCGGTATCGGTATAGTGCTCCCGTTAAAGGTAAAAAACTCACATGATTTTGTTTGAACTTTAAATGCTAAAGGAAGCGACTTTGAAATATGTTTTACACAATTATTTCATTTCCTTGTTTAAATTATTATTTGGTATAAATGCCTCCTTGTTATATCAATGTGTTGCATATCTCTTGACCTCTTTTCTTATCTTGTCCCACTTCTTGGAGGAGCAGTTCATGATTCATACTAGGCATGTGTAGCTTAGGCCCTTTGGCCAAATTTCCATTTCTGTTTTCAGGTACCGGTCCTAAGCAGTGTGAGCCCCGTGGATAGGATAGTCCACATTTCCATTTGGTACTTTTGGTGAGGCTCCACTCTTGCTATCGTGGAGTAGTATTTACTTTATATTTTTGGGTCACCGAGGCCTGTCTTGGTCGACTATTTTCATTCCGTGTCTTAGAGATTCCATAGAAATTAGTAGTTTATTCTGTTGGGTTGTAAGCTATGGTAACTCATATGGCATGCATGAATGAACAGTTATCATTATGTTCTTTTTTTAATGAAAAGGTTGTTTTAAATAGTTATATTTCATGCATGGATTTTATTATTTAAAATGTTTATGTTTCAAAAGGCTTCCGCATGCACATAAGAGTAGGTTAGTACATGGGTTTGGTTCGCTTGGGTCAGGTAGTATGCCGAGTGCCGATCACGTGGGTCTTGGGTTGTGACAAACTTGGTATCAAGGCACTAGGTTCTAATTCGAGTCCTAGGGCATCTATGGACTCGTGTCTAGTAGAGTTCTCTTTATCTGTGTGTTGTGCACCACACTTATATCGGGAAGGCTACATGGACATTATAGAAATGTTTCGTTTTTCTCCTTATCTAGATCGTGCAATAAAGCTTGAATCTAAGATGTTGCTTAACTCGTGCGTTATCTCGATTGGCAGAAACATGGTGCACACACGCGGTAGCAACATGAATAGAGAAGCTTCTCATGTGCCCGACGCAACTTCGGGAGGGACCCTTGCTAGACCTAGGGGCCGACCTCCTAAGGCTGCAAAGGCGCGAACTATGCCAGCTCCTCTAGCTCCTCGAATAGTGGAGGAGCATGAGGAAGAAGTTGATGAGACACCTGCCCCATCTCCAGTGCCAAACCGCTTAGATGAGACCCTTCTCAGCATAAGGAAGGCCATGGATACTTTTGTAGAGCTCATGGCTATGCAGATCCAACAAAACCTACAGATGGGTATTCAAGCTCTCCAACAGAGAGGCATGAGAGCACCAGTGATTAAGCACATGGCACAATTGGCCATGAAGTTTGTAAGGCTTGGATCAACGACATTTGCGGGAACAGATCCTTTTGCCGACCCACAAGACTTTCTTGAGGAGACGGAGAAGGCCACTACCTTGCTAGGAGTGAAAGATCATCGAGTTGTTAGGTTAGCAGCCTACCAGTTGAAAGATGTGGCTGACCTCTGGTTCAAAGGGGTGGAGAAAAGTGGACCGGATGATGCATCTCCAATGACTTGGGAAGAATTCACCAAAATGTTCATCAAGAAGTGGTTACCACCGGGAGTTAGGGCTGCTCTTGCAGTATCATTTGAGAACTTAAAGCAAGATAATATGTCCGTTTCAAAGTACAACAATAAGTTTGAGAAGTTATCTTGCTATGCTCCCCACCTCATCCCCACTGATGATGACAAGATTGATCGTTTTGCTCGTGGGTTGATTCCGAGTATTCGAAAAGATGCGGCTAGTGGAAGGAGGAACACTACTTATGCTGACTTCGTGGACTTAGCTATGGATCTTGAAAGGATTCATCAAGAGGAAAAAGTCAATAGGCAACAGAACAAGAAGGCCCGTACCTATGGTACTTTCGGTGCAGTGCCTAGTTCAGGAAAAAGTCAGGACAACAGTGGGCCATCAGGTCCACCACAGTCTATAATACAGACCGATTTTAGTGGCCGACCAATGGCACATAGTTAGGGACATGGAGGTCAGACTAGACCAGCTCAGAGTGACCGCAAGACCACTCAACAGGTTCAGAGTAGTGTGGGCTCACGTCCCAGATATTCTGACTCTCAGCCAGTGATTCGAGGACCATGCTATGGTGTGGTCAGATAGGCCACATGAAGAGGTTCTGCCCTAATGGGAAACAAGGATCGAGGGCCCAACCAACAACTTCCATGGCTACTACTTCAGCTACACTACCCATGCATCGGGGAAATGGGACCCAAGGCGGGCATAATGCAGGAAAGGCACATCAGATAGCTGCTACTTCTTTGGGGACTCAACCCTGCTTCTATGCTATGCCCACTCGTCCTACTACAGAGGCTTCGGATGCTGTTGTAACAGGTATACTCACTGTTTGCACACTTGATGCTTATGATCTTATGGATCATGGATCCACGTTTTCCTATGTTACCCCATACTTTGCTTTGGATTTCGGGATAGAGCCAGAACAATTACTTGAACCATTTTCTGTGTCTACTCTGGTTGGAGATTTTGTTATTGTTTCTTGGGTCTATAGGGGTTGTGTAATTATAATACAAGATCGAGAGACCACAACAAATCTTATTGAGCTAGAATTGGTTGACTTTGACATAATCATGTGGATGGATTGGTTATTCAAGTGTTATGCTACCCTTGATTGTTGTGCTAAAGTAGTCAAGTTTGAATTCCCCAATGGCCAGTTCATGAATGGAAGGGCAATATTATTGAACCTCGAGGTAAGTTTATTTCTTATCTTAAGGCGAAGAAGATGATTTTCAAGGGATGCCTTTACCACTTAGTCAGAGTCACAGACATGGGTGCTGAGGTACCAAATCTTCAATCTGTACCAGTTGTTTGTGAGTTTTTGGAAGTGTTTCCTAATGAAATTCCGGGTATTCCGCCAGATCGTGTTATTGATTTTGGTATAGATGTGGCACCGGATACACAATTGACATCTATTCCCCCGTACCGAATGGCTCCGGCAGAGTTGAAAGAATTGAAGGACTTGCTTGATAAAGGGTTCATTAGACTGAGTGTCTCGCCATAGGGTGCACCCGTTTTGTTTGTGAAAAAGAAAGACGGATATTTAAGAATATGTATTAACTGCCGACAGCTTAACAAGATAATAATCAAGAATAGGTATCCATTGCCTCGGATAGATGATTTGTTTGACCAGTTACAAATGGACAAGTATTTCTCAAAGATTGACTTAAGGTCAAGGTACCATCAGTTGAAGATCCGAGCAAAAAACATTCCCAAAACAATTTTTCGTACACGCTACGGGCATTATGGATTTTTGGTGATGTGATTTGGGTTGACTAATGCCCCTGCAACCTTCATGGATTTGATGAATCAAGTTTTTAAACCATTTCTTGACAAATTCATAATAGAATTTATTGATGACATTTTAGTCTACTCGCGGAGTCAAGGGGAGCATACCAATCATTTGAGAATAGTGTTGCAAACGCTATTGGAGCACGAGTTGTATGCAAAATTTTCTAAGTACGAGTTTTGGCTTGAATCAATGTCATTCTTGGGTCATGTGGTATCAAGTGAGGGTATCAAGGTTGATCCGCAAAAGATCGAAGCGGTTAAGTGTTGGCCTAGACCAACAACACCAACGGAGATTCGAAGCATCTTGGGGTTAACCGGTTACTATCGAAGGCTTGCTGAAGGTTTTTCTACTCTTGCGTCTCCTTTGACCAAACTAACACAGAAAGCTACAAATTTTCAGTGGTCGGATTCTTGTGAAAGGAGTTTCCAAGAATTGAAAGTGAGACTGACTACAGCACTGGTGTTGACCTTACCTACGAGCTTAGAGGTCTTTACGGTGTATTGTGATGCCTCAAGAGTTGGGTTGGGGTGTGTGTTGATGCAACAAGGTAAAGTGGTTGCCTATGCTTCAAGGCAGTTGAAAAACCATGAAAGGAACTATCCTACTCATGACTTAGAACTTGCTGCAGTGGTATTTGCATTAAAAATATGGCGCCATTATCTGTACGGTGTCCTGTGATGTGTATACCGATCTCAGGAGTTTGCAGTATATTTTCAAGAAATGAGAACTGAACTTGAGGCAAAGAA
Organism: Nicotiana attenuata; assembly: GCF_001879085.1. Taxonomy (NCBI): domain Eukaryota; kingdom Viridiplantae; phylum Streptophyta; class Magnoliopsida; order Solanales; family Solanaceae; genus Nicotiana; species Nicotiana attenuata. The sequence goes on along the minus strand of NC_031995.1, from coordinate 39,882,886 downwards.
GATGACTTGAACTTCTCAAGGACTATGAATCGATATTTTGTACCATCCAGGGAAGGCGAATGTGGTGGTGGATGCTCTTGGTAGAAAGTCAACAAGTAACTTGGCTTGTCTAGTGGTACGTGATCAGCCTATGATGAGAGAGATCCATAGCTTGGTGAACTTGGGTATACGAATTGTCGATGATGGTAGAGGGGAAGTAACCATACAAAATGGGGCCCAGTCGTCCATGATCGAACAAGTAAAGTCCCATCAATATGAAGATCTACATTTGGTGGAGTTGAAAGAATGGGTCGACCGGCAAAAAGTCACAGTATTCATGGTAGATGCAATCGATGGTAGTCTGAGATATCAAAGTCGGCTATGTGTTCTCAATGTGGATGATCTTAGAAGAGTAATCATGACTGAACCACACAATTCAAGGTACTCCGTACATCTGGGGTCTACGAAGATGTTTCAGGATTTAATAGAGGTCTATTGGTGGAATAATATGAAGAGAGATATAACCGAGTTCGTGTCCATGTGCATAAATTGCCAACAGGTAAAGGATGAACACCAAAGACCCGGTGGGCTAGCCCAGAATATTGAAATTCCGCAATAGAAGTGGGAGATGATCAATATGGACTTCGTTGTTGGGTTGCCTCGATCTCTTCGTAAGTGTGATTCTATTTGGGTAATTGTGGATCAATTGACAAAGTTGGCACACTTCCTTCCAGTCAAGACTATAGATATCGCAGAGCAGTATGCACACCTTTACATCAGAGAAATTGTTAGACTACATGGTACTCCTGTTTCTATCATTTCAGATAGAGGTGCTCAATTCACGGCAAACTTTTGGCAATCGTTTCAGAGGGGTTTGGGTACGCAAGTAAACCTTAGCACGGCTTTCCACCCCCAAATCAGACGGGCAGGCAGAAAAGACCATTCAAACACTTGAGGATATGCTACGAGCTTGTGTGATCGTCTTCAAAGGAAATTGGGATAATCATTTACCGCTCATTGAATTTTCTTATAACAATAGCTATGAAGCGAGCATACAAATGGCACCGTTTGAAGCTTTGTATGGGCGGCGATGTAGGTCTCCTATTGGTTGGTTCCAAGTTGGTGAAGCCTAATTATTAGGTCCCGACATGGTGCACCAAGCCATGGAAAAGGTGAAGGTGATTAAAGAGAGACTCAAAACGGCTCAAAGTGTCCATAAGTCTTATTCGGATGTTCGACGGCGAGAGATGACTTAAAGATAGTGACTTTGTTTTCTTGAAATTGTCACCAATGAAAGGTGTGATGCGTTTTGGCAAGAAGGGAAATTGAACCAAAGGTTCATTGGGCCTTACAAGATTTTGAATAAAATAAGAGAGGTAGCTTATGAATTGGAACTACCACAAGAGTTATCTTCTATGCACCCAGCCTTCCATGTATCGATGTTGCGAGAGTGTTTGCGGGATCCCTCGCATATTATTTCTCCACAAACCATTGAGATAAATGAGGGACTAACATATGAGGAGAAACCTATTGCCATACTTGATAGACAAGTCCGAAAGTTGAGGACAAAAGAGATAGCATAAGTTAAGGAGCTATGGCGGAGTCAAGATGTTGAAGAAGCAACATCGGAAGCGTAGGAAGACATGAAGAAAAGATATCCTTATTTATTTCAAGAAAATGAAGCTTAGGCTTGCATTGTAATAACTTCGAGGCTTACATTGTAATAACTTCTTTTGGTGATGTGTATTAAACCTTTGTTGATATATAGAGGTGTATTTTGTCGAATGTGAGTCGTATGGACCGCTTTTCTTTATACATATCGTATTCTTGTGGTTGGATGAAAGAGAGAAATCTTGGGATAATCCTATTTGCAAAGGAATATCTGCCGAATTTATTTTTGAGAATTTGGAGAGTTAGTCAAAGGAGGAAACCATGGGAGGCAAATTGAAGATAAGGTTAGGAGAGTTAAGATTGAAATCTTGTTCTTAACTACAACTTCAATTTGACATTCGAGGATAAATATTTTTAAGTGGGGGAGATTGTAAAGCCCTGAAATTTTATTTTTAGTAAAATCAAGCTTATTATAAGCTTAGGAGAATGATTAATGAGATCTTGATATATGTGGGGGCCCATACAAGGGTAAGAAGATCATTACGATACTTGAGCATGAATGGATAAAGGCATAACTTGGAATGGTTGGGAAAAGATGGAGGAGGAGATCCTAGCAGACCTGCATAGCCTCCGTGCGTAGCCTACGCAGGCTGCGTAGGCAAAAACAGCATGCTGAGTTAGGGGAGGCTTATGTTGCGTAGGCTATGCAAGCCTGCGTAGGCTTCGCAGACCAGCTGTGTAGGCTACGCAATTTGCCTACGCAGTTCATTTTCTATAAGTAGGAGGAGGTCGGGGAGAGAGAAAGACGTGCAAGATTTTGGAGCCTTAGAATTCTAGAGAGAGAAAAGGCCAATCCCTACACTTAATACACTTCAAGGTATGATTTTTTGGAAAATTTATGATGTTATAACATCATTGGATGCTATAACTAACGCATATATACATATATATATATATATATATATATATATATATATTCAATCCGTAGGATTTCACTTGAATCTTGAAGAATCACCAAGAACACTAAAGAAGAGATTTTCTAGAATTTGCTTCAAAAAGTAATTTCCTCTACTCCAAACTCATTTATGAGGTATATATGAGTGTATTTGTGGTATTTATAATATTGGGAGGTGATTGAGTGTGAGTATTTATGAAATCCTTGTTGGATATTTATGTTGGTAGTTGGGAAGACAATGAATAGTAAATTGAGGTATTACATGGAGATTGTTGAGTTGTTTATAAACCCAATAGACTATTAAGTACTATATACGAGATTGTTAAGCACGTGTGAACACATATGGTAGGAGATATGAACCCTACGTACCTATAGTCAAGAGCTAAGATCTAAATGGGTCTTGTTGGGTATCGTTGGATAACTCTTGACTCATGTGGAATATAATTGTGCAGATTGAGATTGGTTGAAGACCTTGGATACTTGTGGTGGATTATTTGGAGCGTATCAAGGTATGTTGAAACCTACTACTTCATGGAGTTTCTCTCCAAACTCGCATATCATAAATTAGTTTGGAACTTGATTCAAATTGTGGATCCTAGCTTGTGGGGACGAGCGGGTTGGGATTTCACCATTCTTTGATTTTAAATGTTTAAGTGCCATTGACGTGTTTATTGAAAGTGTACTGTTTTGAAATGTATTTATATGTTAGAGTGGCACTTGTTGATTTAAAAGATAAATTCTAATTTTGTTAATTTCTTTTAACATAGATATGGAAAATATTTTGTTCGATTTTTGTTCAAATGGTTGGATCGGTTATGAACACCGTGATTTAATTTAAAGGAGATTTCTTTGAGGCTTTTAAGCTATGAATCGATTTTAGAAAAGTAAAATATTTTGGGGGTTACTAGTGGAGATCACCGAGATTGGTTCGAATCTTGAATTCATTACCATGGAACTACACGTACTAGTGTAGAACACATTCCGAGGTTAAGCCAAGGTTTGTGGGATAAAGTCCCCAAATTTTTGGGCAATGATCATTACTAAATGTGATGAGGTTAAGCCGACTCGTACGATACTACGGGAAGCCGCCCAGACAAGTAGGGTCAAATACTTGTGGTTAGGCCAATCACCTAGTATTGTTTCTATTATATTGGTGTCGGTATAGTGCTCCCATTGAAGGTAAAAACCTCACATGATTTTGGTTGAACTTTAAATGTTAAAGGAAGTGACTTTGAAATATGTTTTACACAATTATTTCATTTCCTTGTTTAAATTATGATTTGGTATAAATGCCTCCTTGTTATATCATTGCTTTGCATATCTCTTGACCTCTTTTCTTATCTTGTCCCAATTCTTGGGGAAACGGTTCATGATTCATACGGGGCATGTGGAGCTTAGGCCCTTTGGCCAAATTTTCCTTTCTGTTTTCAGGTACCGGTCCTAAGCAGTGTGAGCCCCGTGGATAGGACAGCTCACCATTTCCATTTGGTACTTTTGGTGAGGCTCCACTCTTACTGTCTTGGAGTAGTATTCACTTTATACTTTTGAGTCTTTGAGGCCTGTCTCGGTCGACTATTTTCATTTCGTGCTGTATATACTGTGAGTGAACTACAATTTATACCTTAGCAGTATCGCGATGGTTTGCATATCAGGGTCTTTTAGTTACTTTCCTCAACACTTTTGGTCATCGTTGTTGAAGTGCCATTTTTTTGGTTGAGTTCAACAAAATAATTATGAAGGTGAATTTTGTACTTTTTTCTTAAATAGCCAAAGTACTTCAATCAGATTCACAAGTAGTAAAATATTATTCTATATTTCTTTTTTACAGGTTACTTATAAATGAGTGAAGATACTGTTAGTTAATACCATGCCTTAGTATGAGTCATGGAGAAATAGTTTAAATGCCAATTCAAGTGGTTGGTTAATTATGTACTATTAGGTTTGTGTACCGAATATTTTATAAAACCATCAAACTTGCCTTTCTATTAATTATTCTTTTTACTGCTTTGATAGGAGTTACGCCCAAGTTGCCGATACACTATTACTTCTTGAACAGGTTCAAATACATTCTATTTTTTGTGTACCTCAACTCAAACACTGTCATTCCTCTTGCCTTAATTGTTTATCTACATATTCTAGATTTGTCAGGTCCACTATACCCCTTGTCTCAATGGCGGATGAAACCTTATATAACCGGGTAATGTGCACTCTTAAAGTTTAAATTCATGTTTCGGCCCTGCCTTATTTAAGGCTAATCTTGCTCGCACACATGTCAAGATGGTTGGTGATACTAATTCAAGTGCCTATTCAATGGGTATGCTTTGATCCTGCTGTTCCTACCTGGGAATTTCTTTTGTGACTGATTCTTTCTCAAATTACATATACCTATGGCTTGGAATATTAAATCATAACATGCTCCACTGCCAAGAAAATCGTGATGGTCGATGAAGTGCACGATAAATATCGTCAAAGTCAAAAGTACAGAAGAAACAACAAGTACTCCAGATCAAAATTATGAAAAGATTTTTACGTAGCAATTTTGAAAGCAATTATTGGCAATTTTAATTTTACAGAATATTTGAATCAGTGATTGGCTTCAGGATATGAGGCAACAGTCAAATGAAAGCAGTTGAGGCATGAAAAGCTGCTGCAACACCAGCTACATCACCAAAATTGATCAAACCTCTATAGTCACGGTAACTTTGAATTACTTCAGTCACTTCCAAGTCAGATGATACTTCTGAAAGCCTCCCTGAAGCAACTTTGCAATGCAAACAACAAACAGAGAAATCAAAAAATAAATTAGATTAAATTCAATGCAATCATGGAGAGTTTATCAATTCAAACAGTAATTTGACCGATGAATACAAAGAATGACATGTACCTGCCAACAATCTATATCTATATCTATATCTATAGTATTATAAAAGTGGGAACCCCTAAACTTAAAAGTCATATTACCAATATAACCTTCCTAAAAATATTAACTATCTCACTTATTAAAAAAACGAATGCCTACAAATAGCAACGTTTCGTACTCCTTTAGTAACAGACACACCCATTCAAATCTTTCTTTTTTGAAGTTAAGACTTTTTTCTTCAACTAAGTTAGATTAATACTTTATTTTTAACGCTACCATGTCCTTCCATTTACTTTTAAAATTGTCGCCGAAAATAAAGTTTTCTTACAATTTTGATTTCACTGGACAAAGCAAGTGAATTACACTAAGTTGATTGGAAAACACGTGCATTGAATATTTGCCCCAATAAACATACTCTATTTCAAGGTAAAAGGATGAAGAAATTCACGTTGATTTTGACTTTTAAGTTGCACTCAGAGGTTCGTGGCATTCCACTGACTTTAAGGTATGGCTCTTGCAATTATGGCTATGGTTATACTACGCAGTGTTACAGAAACAATAGCAAATAAGAAACTTTTCAAAGTTTTCAATAACTAATTAGCAGGTATGATCGATCCAAAATCCTTAAGTCATTCCCTTAATTATATGTGTATAAGGATGAGTCGATTGATAACGGAACACTCAATAAGTCTGTGTTTCATCTACATTATTTTTTTATTTTATATATACAAGTCATATTTATTGTTTGTACAATAAATAACGTTGGATCTGGTTGGAGAATATTTTACTTAATTTTGCTAAGAGGATAATTGAAATTGCATCAAGAGTTTGGCATGTTTCTCCTACATTTACTATCACATTAATTAAAAGAATCTTATATAATAATTACTAATGTCGGCCTTAAGAAAAGTAGGGTCAACTGAGTTATATATGGGTTTAAACTAAAAGTTGGGGATTGAAATTTTGAACAACTTACATGATTTGTAACAAATTAATTATTCATTTTAGTGTTACATGTATAGCTACAGTCACTTGACAGTCAAGATTAAGAATATTTAGTTTAATCTTTCTCTTGGTACATGAAGCATTTAATTAAATCATTAAACTTAAGTTAGACTAACATTGTAGGATAACTATTGAAAAAATAAAAAGTTTACGTTTACACTCAAGTTTACCTCGGGCTTTGAAGTATTGTAGTGCAACAATGTCTATATTTTCTTAAATAAATTGAAGTCGGCTACTTAAAATATTTTTGTAAAGCATTTTAATTTATGTGGATGTACAACTAATTTTTGTTTATCACACTTTCATGAGCAAGAACTCACTGTGAAATGGCAAATTTGGTTTTTATATTTAGATATTGGGCCATTGGTTGAGAACAAACGTTTTACGGTAGTTTTAGCATGTCTCTGAATTAACATATCAGTGGAAAGAGGTTTCTTTGTTCAATAATTTTTTATGTGTCTGGTAGACTTGTTCTTTTATTTGTTAGCACAATTTTAAATTTTTTTGTTTTGCACCAAATTAATATTTGTCTGAGCACTATTATTGCTTCTCTTCTTTTTTAATTTTTTGTTCCTTTAGTACATATCACTCAATTGTTTGAAAAACTACCCCTAACGGATGGTCTGTTTATTACATGATAACTAATTAACTACATTGAAATAAGAATAGTACTGGCCTTTTTGCTATGAAGGCAGTTTTATATTTTTGCCATAGCTTAAAACGAATGATCTAATTCTTTCATGTACCTTTCAAAAGATGACTGTGTACTTTTAACATTTTGATAAGTTAAAGATTTTCGGTGTATTATAATGCTATTTAATATTTGTAATTCATCGGAATTTGGTTTTGACATATTTTATTTATATTAATTATAACGTTGTCAACTTTCAAGTGTCCAATTTTGCTGATTTGGGCAAGTTTTGTCTTTCGTATGGAGAAAAATATTTTGACGTACATTTTTTCGAGAAATATTTTTATCTTCAAAAACCAAGTTAATATTATAATCAATAAGGTAGTATATTCAAACGGAAAATATATTTGGACAAACTAAGAATGGCCCAAATGTCCAGAATGGGGGTATTATCGCACGGCTTTTGAGGGCATAATGGATATTTTAGCATTTTCGTTTTCCAGATATACCCTTTAGCATATTTGTTTTTTAATTTAATTTTTTCCCTCCAATTCTCTCTCATTAGTTTAATTGTCTTACCTTCCCCATACTTCTTTCACATTTACACATGCATGCTACACTACTTTTCATAAAGCAATTTATACTCATATACATATACTATACCAATTAAACGAAATAAACTAAAATATACGCATAGTATACTAAAAAAATATGATTAAACTACTGTATTTTAGTTTATTACTGTATCACTAAAATAATATTGTATTACTTTCTAACTCTAACACTTAAATATATAGTGCTTCAACTAAGAAGCCACTACAACAAATGTGATTTTCAACCACCAAAATATTAGCTACAATAGAAAATTTGTCACTAATTATCCATTTTTTGCGACTAAAATTATATTTCGTACTTAAATACACGAGGCACATACTTTTAGTGACAAAACATAAATTTTATAGCAAAATTTTGTCTACTAAAGTTTCCCACAAAAAAATGAATTGGCGCCAAATATTAATTAATATTAGCCACAAAATTAATATTATTGGTGATAAATTAGTTTCGTCACTAAATGTTGTAGACAATTGGTGACAAATAATTGTTCGTCTTAAAATTAGTTATATTTTCGCTACGAAATAGTTTCCTCACTAAGAGTTTTATATTTTTTGCAACCTTAGTTTTTGTCACTAATAGCATAAACAAATTAGTGACGAGCGGTGTATCATCTCTATTTTACCTATGAAATTATTAGGTAGCATAAAAAGTTCATCACTGTCATTATCTTTTTGGAACAAAAATTAGAGTCGTACTTAAATGCACACGCACATACATTTAGTGAAGAAACAAAAATTTCGTAGCGATAGTTTTATCTACTCAAGTTTTCCACCAAAAAAATGGATTGTCGCTAGTTATTTAGTAACATTAGTCACAATATCTAAAGTTACTGGTGACAAACTAGTTTCATCTCTAATATTGTAGGCAACTAGTGAAAATTATTATTTGTCTAAAATTAGTTATATTTTAGGCTTTAGCGGTGAAAAAGCTTGGTGACTAAGAGGGTGTTTGGCTAAGCTTATAAGCTGGTCCCTATGCAACTGTTACACTTCCCATTAGCCATATCCGCTCCTCCATGCGGACATTACACATCCTAGCAGCCCCTTCCACTCCTCCATACATCTATTACACTTCCCAATAGACCCTTCCACTCCTTTATGCAACCATTACACTTCCCAGTAGTCAATTTCACTCCTCTATGCACCATTACACTCCTCTATGCAACCATTACTCTCCTCCATGACTACAATTAATTATAGAAGCTTGTCTTTATCCATCCGCCTATACAGATTTTGGATTTTTTTTTAACTCCTGTCATATAGTGGCAGTGCACTTCACATATTTTGGATTTTTTAAAATTTTTTTTTTACACTTCTTCCATATAGTGACAGTGCACTTCATAGGTTTTATCTCATAGTCTTAACCTTCATCTTGGTGGTTGAATTCTAATTAATAACGGATCGGTCTCCAAAATTTTGTAGTGGTAAATACAATTTTTGATTTTTCGTGTTGATTTTTCCACTTCTCTATGAGCAAAGTAATGTCGATTTTTAAACTTTAAAAAAAATCTTCCTAGTTTTGTTCTTGGTTGTAAAATGATAGAAAAGAATAGGGGGACTTCTGCACTAAATATATTGTTAATGATTTCTCAATTTTAATTAGCTATTTTTAAACCAATAATCTTCTTAAAATAAATAAATATAACAATAATAAATGGAAAAAACACAGACAATATTATAAGGAACAATCATATTAATTCATTACTTTGATCCACTTGAAGTTAATAAATATAACTAAAGAGAAGAAATTATCAAGCTAAACATAAGTTTATCCTAGCACTTCAACAGAGAAGATCACAGCCCCTGATGTAGCCTGAACTAGTTCCAAGAGAAGAACACTCCCTTTTTTCAGATTATTGTCGACAATAAATTATTTCCACCATTAACGAGTCTTCTCCGAACACCACTTGTGGAAGTCACAGCCCATTCCTTCCCATTATATCGAAGCATTGTTTTGACCGAAATAGGAGGAAGATAGCCAAAGATACTCTTTAGAAGAAACTGCAAGAACATAATGTAAAGATAAGGTTCATGGTTCATTGCTAGCTGGGATAATCAACAGTTATCAAATCATGAAAATATTATAAAAAAAATTACCACATAATCACGCTTGATGTACGAACTGGGCACGTCCATCCGAAACCATGGATAGAATTCATCTTCAATCCATCCTCTAGCATTCATGTTTAGAGTATCTATTTTGTTTAAAGAGTTGGAAATGTTGTTCTTGTGTTTAAGAGATATATAAAGACTCAAAACTTTCTATTTCCCTCCAATCATATTTTTACTTTTCCCTTGTTTCCCTCCGAAAATTGTATTTGACATTTTAGTCCAAAAATGTCATCTTGTTTTCCCTCTTAATAAAGTTGTAAAATTTAATCATGATTTTCCTTTTATTATGATTAAGATATTTGGTGAAGATTATTACAATTAAGATTAACCAATAAAAATATGTCGAATTATATATTTGCTATTATATAAACAAGGTCATACTAGTGAATAGACTTATATGGTTGCTATAGGCAGATATGTATGAAATTAATATAAACGGTTATTATATAAACGATCGATATTACTAAGAATCACAACGATATAATTAGCATAGGTTATATGACTACAACCATATTAGCGAATGGACTTATATGGTTGCTATATGCCGATATGTATGAAATTAATATAAACGTCTATTATATAAACGGTTGATACTAATAAGAATCACAACGATATAATTAGCATAGGTTATATGACCACAACCATATTAGGGAATGGACTTATTTGGTTGCTATAGGCCGATATGTATGAAATTAATATAAACGGCTATTATATAATCAGTCGATATTACTAAGAATCACAATGATATAATTAACATAGGTTATATAACTACAACCATATTAGTGAATGGACTTATATGGTTGCCATATGCCATATATATATATATATATATATATATATATATGAAATTAATATAAACGGTTATTATAAACGGTAGATATTACTAAGAATCACAACGATATAATTACCATAGGTTATATGACTTCAACATATTAGTCAGTGGACTTATATGGTTGCTATAGGCCGATACGAATGACCTTAATGAATGAAATTAATATAACCGGCTATTATACAAGCGGTCGATATTACTATGAATCACAACGATATAATTAGCGTATGTTATATGACTACAACCATATTAGCCAATGGACTTATATGGTAGCTATAGGTCGATACGAATGACCTTATTATAAACGGCTATTATATAAACGGCTATTTGACAACTACTTCATCAACGGGCTATATCATTTTTGTATTTTTTTTTACTTTTCTCTTCAAAGAATATGCATTATTCTTTGAATATTCGTAAAAATATTTTCCAAGTATTCTTCAATGTACTTTTGTATCTTAAAAATATTCGTAAAAATTTTTATGTTTCTTTTTTTAGCTTTCTGTTCAAAGAATATGCATTATTTTTTGAATATTCGTAAAAATATGTTACAAACATTATTCTTCAATGTATTTTTTATTTTCCATGTTTAATGGCTCCAAACTAGTTTCTAGGTTAGCATTCATGTTTAGGTTACCGGGAAGGGTGGTGAATTATGCGTTTAATGAAGGCTTTCTTAACATAAGTGTATGGTATAAGTTTGTATACCGTATAAAAAATAATATTATGTATAGATACTAGACTTTTGATCTTCCCATCGTATAAATTGTATTTTAAAAAAATACGTAATAGTATAGGTATACATATACGAAGGCTTTTGATCTTACTATCTGTATAAATTTTATTTAAAAATAAAATAAATACGTAATAGCATAGGTATATATATGAAGTTGGTTGATCTTCCCATGAGAGAATGATGATTTATGGGACCAATGTTTTGGGATAATCAATATTTATTAACTAATTTTGGAGGGAAATATTTTGGAGGGTAAAATGGCCATTAAGCCAAATGTGAAATGAAGGGCTTTAGTGGTATTTCACCAGTGTGGTCATTTTTGGGTCATGCTGAGTTTGGCCGAATAGCAGCATTCTAATTCAAATACTTACTTATAATATCAATTTTTAATTTGTTATCTGGCTTTCCTTTTTTAATGAAATTTTGTGCTTTCATTGGTATTTCTTGGAAAAGAGAGTAGTTCTCAACATTTAAAAACTTTAATGTTTTCGATGTGAAAGATTTATTTTAATTTATTAAATATTTATTTATTCTTGATTAAATAATTTGGTTATTCTCTTCTTTGACGTGTCCTATCTTGAGTGACTTTCATTAGCAAAAAAATATCTTGATAAATCTTTATGTGAGAAATATTTTATCTTAGAAAATAAGTTAATGCTATAGTAAATGTGCAAGTCAGAAACAACTTATACTTTATCAAATTTTAATATGTTCTCCAAGTTCTTATTTGAAAAGAGTGCTCTTCTTATTAATTGATGTTAGATAAGAGAGAGTCGAAAATTTATAAAAATTATGATTACCAATAAATTTCTGTTGATTGTTTATGGTGCACTGATTTCGAACTTGACATAATTAAGAACTTCAAGTGTGAAGTTATTTTGTTAATTATCTAGAAAGGATCAATTTTTTTTTTATTATATTGTGTTTAGACTTAGTATAAGTACTCCATGTATCTAATTATATTTTGATTGTTCATATTTATAACCTTAGACAATATCCAATTATCTTGGCATCGATAAAAAAATTATGATATTCAAATATTCTTGTTTTAATAATATTGACATTATTTATTTCATGTTTTGACATGACTTCGACATACACGTGCGTTCGAGAAACTAGTTTTTTAGAAACAACTCAAACAAATTTATCTACTTGTTTTATGGTTTAATTTTTTTGAATGTTGTCCTTAAATTTTATCTGCAATATACATCTTTTATTATTATCTCTCCACTCTTTTTTTCTTTTGAGCTAATTCGCGCATCGTTGGAAAAAGAAAAAAGAAAAAACAAAAACAAAAGAGTACTGCCAAATTTCAGAACGGATATAACTTGGCTAAGACAAAAGTAGTACTGTGTCCCACAAAATTTTTTGTAAACCCACTGTCAAATGAGGAGTACCAAATAATTCTCACAGGATATGCCATTTTCCATCAAAATTACTACATATTATATAATATGTTTTTGACAATTCCACTTTACTTTTCTTGCAGAAGCGGCACATATCCATTATTCATTATCATCCTTACCTGCCGTCGCCGGGATGGAAATGCGTCATCGGAAAATGCTTTTCCCGGCGACCCGCTTCACTTTTTTCTTCTTAGTTTACCTCCTTTTATCCCCTTCCCTTTCCTCTTCCTTCCCCTTTCACAAGCGCAAGCATCACAAAATCGATGGACCCATCAAGACCCTTGTCGTTCTGGTCATGGAAAACCGCTCCTTTGATCACATCCTAGGTTGGCTTCACAAGACCCGACCGGATATCGACGGCCTGAACGGCTCCGAGTTTAACCGGGTCAATGCCTCCGACCCTTCTTCCCCGAAAATCTTTGTCTCCGATGATGCTGTCTTCGTTGACTCCGACCCGGGTCACTCCATTCAAGCTATTCGAGAGCAGATATTCGGGTCCAATGATTCCTCCGCTAACCCGGCTCCCATGAACGGGTTCGTGCAGCAGGCTCTCAATATGGGCGTCCCTTATATGGAGAAAACCGTGATGAGCGGGTTTAAACCGGAGTTGTTACCGGTGTACAGAGAGTTAGCGAATGAGTTCGGGGTGTTTGACCGGTGGTTCGCGTCGGTTCCGGCTTCAACTCAGCCGAACCGGTTTTATGTTCACTCGGCAACTTCTCACGGAGCTTCCAGCAATGTCCGCAAAGATTTAATCCACGGGTTCCCTCAAAAGACCATCTTCGATTCTTTAGACGAAAATGGCCTCTCTTTTGGAATTTATTACCAAAACATCCCAGCTACGTTTTTTTTCAAGTCACTGAGAAAACTCAAACACATTTTTAAGTTTCATGATTATGCATTGAAGTTCAAACTCCATGCTAAACTTGGGAAACTACCAAATTACGTGGTGATTGAACAGAGATACTTTGATATTAAACTTGACCCGGCTAATGATGACCATCCATCACACGATGTAGCACTTGGACAGAAATTTGTGAAGGAGGTTTATGAGACTCTGAGGGCGAGTCCACAGTGGAAAGAAATGGCACTGTTGATTACATATGATGAACATGGCGGGTTCTTTGATCATGTACCGACTCCGGTATCTGGGGTGCCTAATCCTGATGGGATTATAGGGCCTCCTCCATATTACTTCAGATTTGATCGCTTGGGTGTGCGTGTTCCTGCTTTCTTGATTTCCCCATGGATTGACAAAGGCACTGGTGAGTCGCTTTACATTGACTAATTACTTGTATTTCATTTCATTATCATTTAACTGTTTAAGGTACTTTGTGGTTGATATTTACTACTTAGCATTTGATAAGGAGAAATATATGCGGTAAAGCTGGTGATAGGAATAGAATTCAGTGGGGTTGTTGCGTTTTTAGGATTCTTTGAGATGAAAATTTGTAAATTAACTAGGAAATCTTTCTAGTTGTGGTATTGCTATATGTCTGTGTTGAAGCTTATGAGTTATAACCATGTTGAACACAAAAGAGGTGCCATTACAAGTTTACAAGAATATCTTGCGCTAATATTTGGTTTTGGTAGTTCAAAGAGTTTTTATTGCGCTAGACTTGAGCAACTTTAAGCCTGTTAGAGCGGCTGTGTGTATAATATACCTCAGGTTCTACTACTTGGCTTACTAAAACAAGAAATATTTCTGCAAGGCCATTAAAGTGAAATAATCTCCTGTTGAAATTTAATCGATGGTACATTAGATGCTAACGTCAAGTAACCTATGTGCTTGCAGAGGAAAAAAGGTAATATATTGTTCTTCTATGATAAGAAACTGGCGCATATATAATTTGCTTTTTTTGGTGAAGATGGATCAGAATTATGTTTAACCTTACCTTATCGATATGTTTGATGCAGTGATCCATGAAGCAAATGGTCCAACCCCATCTTCACAATTTGAGCACTCTTCCATACCAGCAACTGTGAAAAAACTTTTTAATCTGAAGTCGAGTTTCTTAACCAAACGAGACGCATGGGCTGGGAGCTTTGAGAACTATTTCCGCCTGCGTAAGACTCCCCGTGATGATTGTCCAGGTACAACTTCATCAAACCATGAACAATTATTTAGCGTATTTCCCAATTACTACATGCTTAATACTGAAAATTTCATGTTCATACAGACTGACTAATAGTCACTTAGACTGGAAAGTAAAGAGTTCAACTGAATATATATGGTTGTTTTTTAGATGTTGAATTCTTTAGGAAACACTATACAGTAAAAATATCTCTGCTAAAATTCTTCAAAAGCACATATGGTAAAGACTCTATTACTAAAAGTTTATTCGTACTTTTAACGCGTTATGACTACTATTACTAGTAAAAGCTGCTTTTTTCCTCAAACGTGTTATGATGCTAAGCAAACACAATTTTTTTTTTCTGGATAAGCTGCTTTAGACTTCCTTATGGAACACTATGGGCTCCCGCATGAACTCATTTTCCCGACTTCAAGAGGGTGTTCTTTTAAGCTTTTTCCCACTTTAGCTACTGCAGGAGTTGTAGTTCTCTTTCATCATTTAAATCAATGGGGTGTTTTCCATCTCAGGTATTGGTGAAAGCTGCAGTTATCCTTTATTTTGGTGTGTGATCTGATAAAACTGATTTGATCTTTTATAGCTTTTAGAATGTCGGAGGAAGAAGAATGGGGTGCTGTATCTTTGATAATTTGTGAAAATTGCTTCAATGTGGCTTTGAGTTCTTGATAGAACAGATGGGATCTCTGATATAATCATCAGTTTGGATGAATTGAGTGGATCTATGATTTAAACTTGTGTGGAGTTGCGTGAATAAAAACTTAATTGATGGTTAGTAAATTTGTTTGATTATTTTAGGTTCACGCACTCCTGCACATGCAAGCCTAATTCTGTTTGCTAGGCCAAGTACATAGGGAAATATGTATAGTGATGACAGGCGGTTTGAAACTCGAAATGAGGCTCATGCCTGCTCTAATACTATGTTTTAATATGTGAACCTTCATTGACAAACTTTAACGGTTACAAGGGGAATTTTCGTTATTTATTATATGTTTGCAATAACTTAATACACATTTTTCTTAGGAGTCTCCTAATTCTTTAAATAAAACAAGAGTCATATCACCCATTTACCTGTCTAATCATAATCATTTGATCCGTATGATGTCTGAGCAGAGAAACTTCCGGAGGTGAAGACAAATCTAAGACCATGGGGACCAAGAGAAGATGTAAAACTCTCTGAATTTCAAATAGAAATGATCCAGCTTGCTTCACAGCTTAATGGTGATCATGTGCTCAAAAGCTACCCTGATATTGGACGGAACATGAATGTTGGTGAAGCTAATCGATACGTAGAGGATGCAGTCAATAGGTTCTTGGAAGCTGGTAGGGCTGCTCTAAGAGCTGGAGCAAATCAGTCTGCCATTGTTACGATGAAACCAGCCCTAACTAGCCGAGCATCAGAGGGAGGATTCAACAAGTACCTGGAAGCCTACTAATTTGGTTTATGGGTCTTGTAAGTACTGCCCGATTATATATGTATATACATTATGTTGTATGTGATCCACGTTCCTGCATAACGAACAACACTTGCCATCAATTGTCCTTCCAATGATAAATACATTATATTATAGTCTTTAGGAGCAATGCTCGTTAAAAAAATTAGGAAAGCTTCTTCTTCTCAAGTGTTGGACCGATTATTGTAATCACTTTTAGGGGTCGTTTGGTATGAGGTATAACAAGGTATAAGGGTGGTATAAAAATTTAATACCACCTTAATACTCTGTTTGGTTAGTAAACCAGGTATAAGTTATCCCGGTGTTAATTTTAACACTGGGATAACTTATACCTTATAAAAAGGTGGGGTAACTAACACCGGTATAACTTATACCTTCTTCTTAGAAATTATGCAGTTGTCATTCTTAATACAACATACCAAACAATGAATAAACAACAATCCCAGCATAACTAATCCCAGCATAACTTATCCCAATATAACTTATACCGGTATAAATCATATTCCAACCAAACCACCCCTTAGTAAACTCATTTTAGCCACATATATGTTCCCATGAATGCCCATCTTTTGTGCCTTCTTCGTTTTCTTTTCTTTTCTTACCAAAATAATTGCTGTTCGTTCCAAAGTTCCTCCCATACAGTTTAGCTTGCGAACTGCAGTAGAACTAATGTTTTTTTTTTTTCCTATAATGTTATACTACAACAACAGCCTAGCAGAATCTCACAAGTGGAGTCTGGGGAGGATAGAGTCTGCGCAGACCTTACCCCTGCCCCGGGGAGTAGAGAGGCTGGGGAGTGTAGAGTGTACGCAGACCTTCCTATAATGCTATAAATAAAAAAAATTACTTTTAGAAGATTTGTGTAACCGCTCCTTGTCTTTTTGAGTCGAGGATCTCCCGGAAACAACCTCTTTATTCCGGGGTAGGGGTTAGGTCTTGCCACCTACTTTTTCCGATAGGAATAGGGAGTTTTTTTAGATTAAAGTGACATTAATCGAAATGAGATTATTTATTTAATTTCAGAGTCCCACTTGGTATATTTATTATGGTGTCCCAAGTCACCTGTTTATTTTAAATCCCAAATCGAGGAAATTTGACTCCGTTTAAAGTTTGCGAAACCAGAAGACCGAGTAAGGAATTCTGTTAACCTAGGAGAAGGTGTTAGGCACTCCAGAGTTTCGTGATTTTAGCACGGTCGCTTTAATCACACCTGGCTTTATTAAATTATTTAGTTACGTGTTTTAGAACCTATGTACCTTTTACCTTTTACCGCTTTTAACTATGACGTTTTATGGATTTAATATTTGAAATGGATTACATGAGTGTAAATCCGTTTATTTGGGGCGCTTAAATCATGTCACGCGTATGTGTACACAATTAATCACGCTTTATTAATTATGAAGATTATTTCGGCCAAAGTCGCGCGAACGCATACTTTGATTTATTTTGGGAATCGTAATTATGCTACACGAACGTATACATAATCACGATACTAGATTAAATGCGCGCCTAAAGCATTTCTACGAAATATTCATTTTTAAAATTGCAATCATGTCACGCGAACGTGTACATAATCACGATAAATTAGTTATTAAAAAAAACATGCCTAAAGCATACTTGCAGTCTTAATAGCTTATCCTAATCAAATTTTGAGATTTGTTGCGAAATATGGTACAGTGGGTAAGGTGTATATGCAACTACATAGCCAATCTCGTAATTCAATGGAGTTCTATGTTGAGCTTTGACTATGGTTGATCAAATTGAATTAATGTATCCTACTCAGTTAATTGGGATCTAGATTATATTTCCACACCGTTTTCTCAAAATAAAGTGCAGACATGAATGGTGTTTTTTAGAAAGAAATTAGCTTGACGTATTACAAGCTCTCAAATGGGCCTGTAGTTGAGCCCCAATGAATAAATGGCTCAAAGTCATGAACTATCAACATGCCAGACAAACCAGGCGATTCTTTGATAAAAAAAAATAAAAGACATTGTTCAAAATATGCAAACAAACGTTTTTGCTGAATAAACAAGCACATTTTGAATTACAATTTACAAATATACATTATACTGAAGAACCTTTAGCATCAAATTTCCATATCTATTCGTCAATAACAATGAACTATAAACTCATCAATTACAAGCCCATGGTTAAACCCAAGTGAATGAGACTCAAACTGTAAAAATGAGAAACAAATTTTGATTCAAACTATTACATTAGGATAGCTACCATAAGGACTACAATTAGAATTTCAAACAGTTGTCATTCAAAATCTGCAATTTTTGTTCTTCCATGCCTATCGAAAACCGGAACTCCATTTTAACTTTGAAATATATGGATCTGACCATGTTAAAGGTCAGATTCACAAGACCACAGCCATGCACACACGACAACCTGTATTACCACACAAATTCAACTAGCAAATTCAAGACACTATAGATAGGACTAAACCAAAACTAACATAGATAGTTTAAACTAAAGATAAGAACTGCTACATTTAACATAAAAAAAACACACAATTATAATCTACCATGGCATGATAAGTATCAGATCAAAAGGGGAATTATATGCTCAAGAAAACTCAGATATTGTTACATTTGTGAGAATAAATCATTCATAACAAAGAGCAAAAATACATTAACATAAAATTACTAGCATTCCTTCTTAAACCAAATTTGAAAATATTCAAGTACAGGGGTGAAATGTGTGCCTAGCTGCTTAGGAATTGCTCAAAAATTGCAAAATAAAGGCAGAGTAAAGTTCAGCAAAATAAATATAGCATATCCAAGCAAGGAATAGCAACAGACATCTCCCTAGCAACTTGATTCAATCCTTTGAATACCCCAGGGTTAACCAGCAAATCAGCAAAGAAAATAACTTTTGAAAACTTTTTCTTTGAAATTTTTTGCAAGTGCAGTGTGTACTTGTGAGGGGATGTGTGCAGATAGGAATGGGAGTAAAATGAAAATTGAAGAGTGAGTTCTGTGTAAAATCAATGTGTAAAACCAGTCTCAAAATGAAGAAAAGAGTGAATTTCCAGAGTGTTTTTCCGTATGTGTAGTCAGTCTGAATGATGGGAATGTGAGGCCTCTTATATAGGCAAAGTGAGAGGGAATAATTCTAGGGAATGCAGTCCCTATAGGAAAGAAGCATCATTTCTAACAGAAAATGGACAGATGTTGGGACAACTGTCTTATCCAGATATTCCCTATATGTGTTAGCCCTTTTATCTTCTGATTCTAACCTTTTTTACCCCAAATTTTGACATAATTCAGTTGTTTTGTTACATTTCAATCCTTCTAGAAGTTTACTACACAAATATCTCAAACTCCTGATTTTCTGATTTCTTTTGGCCCCTTTTGGTGTTTCAATATCTACAAACAACTACCACAAAACTTGGATTTAAACCAAAACCATCCACAACAAATAATATTCAAACTTTGGCCTGTTTAGGTGATTAAACTAATTCAAACCTACAATTAGCTAATCAAGATTATTTTGACCTAATTGAAACTGCGTGCTATGCATCTAAAACATTGGCCTACATAGAATCAATGAATTTGAAATCTTAATTAACTTAGAACATGCTAAACATTCGAAAAAGAAAATATACTAACAATCACATATTGATGCAACCTTTAGACAATTATCAATTGACAATCTAACCAAATCGAAACTATACTAAACATGTTGTTGATTGAACTAAACCTAATCTATAACATGTAACATAAAACATCAAGCAATTAGGTCAGATAAGTAGTAATTAATGAAGTGGAAAGGAGGGTTACCAATAATGAACAAAGCTGCCCGGGAAAAGAGATATCTGGCTATAGCCGACATTGCTACATGAGCATTAACCAGTATTGAAGGCATGGCCAATGCTATACGCAGCGATGCCTGCCATACGTCGGCCTATGAAAACAGTGTCATGGGCTTCTATGGTGGTGACCGGATTCTGGTGGTTTGTAAAGGATCCAAAATTGACTCTAATTGATAATTCCCAATAAGAGTGTTTGATTAATGTTGTTATGAACCTCAGGTAGGCTAGAATTCGGGAACTCAAAATGGGGGGAATTTAGGTTGTTTTGACTTCTTAGATCTGAAATTGGAGAATACTGGTGGAAATTTTGGGGAAATTGGTGATGGATTAGGGTTGAGGGGAAGATGGGGAGTGTGTGGTGTAATTTTGGGGTGGTTTGGAGTGGCGCCGCCGCTGTAGGGAGATTTCCGGTGGCGGCTGTGGGTGGAGGTTCAGAGAGAAGAGAGATGAGAGGTGGAGGGGGAAATGAGAGGTGGTTTCTAGGGTTTGGGAAGGGGTCTGTTTGGACAGATTTAAGGGGAAGGGGGCTTCAGTTGCGAGCCGTTGGATCAAGAATGATCAACAGCTGGGATTAGGCGTTACTAAAATGGCGCCGTTTTGGCGCCTGAAGACTGGACCGGATTGGGTGGGTGTCGGACCTGGGCGAGATATGGGGCGAATTTGGGCCATTGAATTTGTCTTTGGCCCAAATTTAAACAAAACCCATCATACTCCTTAATTCTTTTTCTTTGTTCTTTCTTGATTTAAAAATAAAACATCCTAAACATACTAACTAAAATCCTAAATTAATCTATTTTGTAAAATTATCCTTAACTTATTTTCACTAATTTAAACGCTAATTAACTTAAAACTAAAGCTTTTGCAATTTAAAACTAAAAGCTAATTAATCTATTTTCACTAATCCTAAATTACTTACATTGATTTTTGTTTTATAATGCACCTAATTAATGTAATTAAATCCTAAATGCACATAGGATTTAAAATGCTTTGGATTGAAGAATTAAATATTTTGGGTATTTTTCATGACTTTAAATTATCAAACGTGCACAAAAATGCAACTAAATGTAAACAATTAACAAAATAATTCCTAGAAACTCTATAAAAAATTAAAAACAATTAGGAAAAACTTATTTATTGATTTTTGTAGGACTATTTTCGGTGAGGCAAAAATTACGTGCTCACAGCCGCCCCTCTTTGCTCGCGAACATGAAGAGTTTTCGTGCAAAGATAAAGTGAGCAATTACGAGCAATTTTTGGCCGTTAGACACTCCATGGGAAACGTTTTGAAAAGGTTTGACCGAACCTTGCTTCGAAGGTTGCCTACATATCCTTAGCTATAAAGGAATCATGTCAGTGTAGTTCTGGAAGTTATGGTAGCTGGGACTACCGTGATTTCACTGCTGTCGCTGCTGTTACTGCTTGATGAACTCCTTATTACACCAAAATCAAAAATGAAAGAGACTAAACTAGCCTATTAGCTATGAGTTACAAGATTCCCATCTATAAGTCTTCTAAAGCTTGATCTTGAGTCTTGGCTGGTTCCCCACGCAGACTCTGATATGAATCTTGATGCTTGTTAGTTGCAGGTGCTAGTTCATTCTTCTTTAGCTTTTCAGATCAAGGCGAGATATGCAAATCTTGTGACTTCAGTCATGGCTTGAGCAGTCCACATCTTTTCTTCGCTTCTGCACTTTGGATTCACTTCTTTTCTTTTCTTTTCTTTAGTTTGGATTGAGATGTCTTTTTTTGGTCATCTCAAACCCTATACGTCGAGGTAAAAACCTGTTCTGACACCAAAACAAACGAACGAACGAAATTTTTCGCCCCAATTTTCACTGGGAAAGTGAATTGTTTGTAACAATACTCTATACTATTTCATTATTGAAAGCAATAAAAATCGGAATTGGTGTACCCTGAAAAAAATAGAGACTAGGGAGTGGAGACCCTATGTCTAAAAATCATCAACTAGGGAGTGATGACCCTATGTTGGAAAAGCGACTAAGGAGTAGAGACCCTATGTCTAATATAAATATCATCTCGGGGGTGGAGACCCTATGTTGGAAAAGAGACTAGGGAATGGAGACCCTATGTCTAAAAATCATCAACTAGGAAGTGGAGACCCTATGTTGAAAAAGCGACTAGGGAGTGGAGACCCTATGTTTAAAAATCATAGACTAGGGAATGGAGACCCTATGTTGGAAAAGAGACTAGAGAGTGGTGACCCTATGTCTAAAAATCATCAACTAGGGAGTGGAGAGCCTATGTCTAAAATAAAGACCAACTAGGGATTGGAGACTGGAAAATACAGCTAGGGATTGGAGACCCTATACTACCATGATTTTGAATTTTCTTTCTTTTCATTTCATTTTTTCTTTTTTTTTATTAAGAAAATGAGTAAAATGCAGGAAAGAATTTCGATAATACTTTCCTTTTTTGGAGTGATTATTGTTGTAGAGCTATTTTAGTGTCTGCGCGGTTTTTTTTTGCACCTGCTTCTTGCTAGGTTGCTTTGGATTACACCTGTTTCCTGTTTTTTAAACAAAAAACAATTTGTCAGTTTGAAACACTGGTTGGTTTTGTGGCCTTGAACGTTCAGTCACTTGATCTCGGCCCGTTCAGCTGCAACTGATTGTTTCCTAAATACCTATTGCATTTCTAACCTTGGAGAACCTCTGGCTTTTCAGACTTTGCCGTGATGGTCTGTCACGTGGGACTTAATCTTTTCAAGTTTATTTTGCATTTGTGGGCATTTGGCTTTGAATTTCCTCTTTTAACAGTTTTTTGATTTTGAAGCATCGACCATCATGGTCAGTCGGAGTCGACTTGATGCCCCTGCCGAGGTTGAATGCCTTTTCTTCATATAGGCTTGTATTAAGTGAGAACCCTGTAAATCAGTCTTGCCATCCCTTCTTTTTCTTAGTTTCGGGGCAGAGTTAGACCGAAAGAGATTCAAAGAAAAACAAACAATGGAACGAACAAATGAATTTGGACGAGAGGTATCCCTTTCAGGGAAAATAAGGAAGGACTTATCTGGAGTGCGTGCAGACTTCAATGAACATGAAATGCCTTTTGGAATAGATGCATGATCTGCGTAAATCGTCCGACTCTCAGAAATTCATCTCAACTTTGCCTTGTAACCGAGAAACCTTGCCAGGACTTTGTCGATGTCGATGGTTGTGAGGATCCTCTTTTCGATCAATGGCGCCCTTTGTGGGTTTTCACCAGCTGACCTCTCTCATTTCTCTTCTCACTGTCGCCTTATAGTGCTCTTTGCGAGTTTTCACTAACAAGACTCTCTCATTTTCAATTTCTCTGCTTCCATCACCTTATGGTGCCCATGAGGCTTTTCACCGATAAGACTCTCTCATTTTATTTCTCTCATTTGGTGGCAACAGATCCAAGTAACTGTATCCTCCCATTTAAAACATTCTCACCGATTGATCAAAAGGACTTGAAAAGGATTTGGGTAAAAGGGATTTGGATCGAGTTACAACTTTGGAACCTTTCAGGCGAAACCATCGCCAAACCATTATAACGTATGCCCCAGTTTTGGGGGAATTTGGATTTTTGTTTTGGTGTGAATGAACCCCAGAGAGAGGATGCCTACGTATCCTTTTGGAATCAAGTCGAACATAGTTCAAGAAACTTTTGTTTTTTGATTTCTTTTATTTTCTTTCTTTTCATCATTTTTTCATTTTTTTAACATAGTTTTCAGGTTCCAAAGAGGGTAATCAAAGAAAAAGGGAACTAGCTCAAAGGGTTTGCAAGGGTTGGTAGTGTTTGGGTAGCGGGAATGAAAGCCTTTGTCATCCCAATCAGAGAACATTAAAATTGCATAAAAGGGTCAAACATAATACCTTTTGACCGCATCTGCATTGACAGCCGTTTCAGGATCATTTCCTTCGATGTCTCCCAAATTCAGCGCTCTTTTCGGCAACGGTTTTCTTATAATCTACGGACCTTTCCATTTTGGAGCAAATTTTCCTTTTGTCTCCTTATGATACGGGAGAATATGCCTTAGAACGAGTTTCCCCACTTCAAAGTTTCTAGGCCGCACCTTCTTGTTGTAGGCACATGCCATTCTTTGTTAGTACAACTGCCCGTGGCAAACTGCGGCCATCAACTTTTCATCAATCATAGTTAATTGTTCCAACCGGGTCTTGACCCATTCATCATCCTCGATCTCAGTTTCAACAATGATTCGGAAAGAGGGAATCTCAACTTCTGCAGGTATTATGGTTTCAGTGCCATAAACCAATAATTAGGGCGTGACCCCAACTGACGTGCGCACGGTTGTGCGATATCCCAATAATGCAAAAGCAGCTTTTCATGCCACTGTATAGAACTTTGAATCATTTTCCTGGGGACCTTCTTGATATTCTTGTTTGCAGCTTCAACATTGCCATTAGCTTTGGGCCGATAAGGGTAGAGTTACGATGCGTAATCTTAAATTGTTTGCATACTTCCCTCATCAAGTGGCTGTTCAGATTTGCAGCATTGTTTGTAATGATAGTTTTAGGAATACCAAAATGACAAATATTGTCGGAATGCACGAAGTCCACCACCGCTTTCTTAGTGATGGCTTTGAAAGTGACTGCTTCAACCCACTTTATGAAATAATCAATGGCAACCAAGATGAATCTATGCCCACTTGAAGCTTTTAGCTCGATTGGCCCAATGACATCCATACCCTAAGAAACGAATGGCCAAGGTGCCGACATAGGATGCAACTCTGAAGGCGGTGCATGAATTAGGTCACCGTGTATCTGACACTGATGGCATTTCCGGACAAAACTGAAGCAATCCTTTTCCATGGTCATCCAGTAATAACCTACCCGAAGGATTTTCATTACAAGGACATATCCATTCATGTGAGGCCTACATACTCCTGAATGCACTTCGTTCATGATCTTTTCAGCTTCCCGGGCATCTACACACCTCAAAAGATTCAAATCTGGAGTTCTTTTGTACAATACTTCTCCACTCAAGAAGAAACTGTTAGCAAGCCTTCTGATAGTTCTCCTTTGATCTCCACTGGCCTGTTCGGGATACTCCTTTGTTTTCAAAAACCTTTTGATATCATGATACCATGGCTGGACATCTGGTTCTATTTCAAGTGCATTATAATAACCATGTCTTTCTAGAATTTGGATCTCCAGCGGGTCAATATGGACATTGTCTGGATACGGCAGTATTGAGGCCAAAATAGCTAATGCATCAGCTAAATCGTTGTGGAATTGAGGGATATACCTAAACTCGACGGACTTGAACCGTTTGCTAAGATCTTTCACATGTTCCCTTTATGGAATAAGCTTGATATCTCGGGTTTCCCGTTAACCTTGGGCTTGCCGAATGATCAAATCATAATCTCCTGTGGTCAATAATTCTTCCACATCCAGATCAACTGCCATGTTCATGCCTATGATGCAAGCTTTATACTCGGCAGTGTTGTTCGTACAGACGAACCGAAGCCAGGTTGTGGCCGGATAGTGCTGACCAGTGGGCGAAATCAAAATTGCTCGAATCCCAACACCTTTTGCATTTACAGCTCCATCAAAGAACATTTTCCAAGCATTGGTGTCTTCTGGAATTATTTCAACTGAATTTACTTCCTCGTCCAAAAAGTATGCACTTAGGGGTTGGTATTCATCATCAACCGGGTTCTCATCTAAATGATCCTCCAAGGCTTGAGCTTTCATGTCGTGCGGGTGACATAGATAATGTCGAACTCAGTGAGCACGATTTGCCATTTTTCTAACCTTCCCGTGGGCATTGGTTTTTGGAATATGTACTTCAGAGGATCCATTCTGGTTATGAGATATGTGGTTTAGGCTAAAAGATAATGTCTCAGCTTCTGGGTGACCCAAGTTAGGGCGCAACAAGTTTTTTCTAGCAAAGTGTATTTGGCTTCATAACTAGTGAACTTATTACTCAGGCAGCATATGGTTTGCTCTCTCTTCCCGGTCACATCGTGTTGCCCCAGGACACAACCGAAGGAATTTTCCATGACCGTCAGATACAAGAACAAAGGTCTTCCTGGTTAGGGTGGAACCAAAACTGGCGGATTTGATAGATATTCTTTGATTTTATCAAAAGCCTCTTGGTATTC
The DNA here is from genome assembly GCF_001879085.1 of Nicotiana attenuata. Taxonomy (NCBI): domain Eukaryota; kingdom Viridiplantae; phylum Streptophyta; class Magnoliopsida; order Solanales; family Solanaceae; genus Nicotiana; species Nicotiana attenuata. The sequence continues at coordinate 39,856,672 of NC_031995.1, read as the reverse complement.
ATCTGTCCATTTGATCGCCGCATCTTTGTTCAACAACTTAAATATGGGCTCACAAGTGGTAGTGAGCTGCGCAATGAATCTACTGATGTAATTCAACCTTCCTAGCAGACTCATGACCTCTTTCTTGGTTCTCGGAGGTGAAAAATCCCAAATACACTTTACCTTTGTTGGATCTAACTCGATACCCCTCTGGCTGACTATAAACCCTAGAAGTTTTCCAGATGGAACTCTAAATGCACATTTAGCTGGGTTCAATTTCATGTCATACCTGTGCAGACGCTCAAAGAATTTTCTCAAATCCAGCATATGGTCTTCCTGCGTTCTAGATTTAATGATCAGATCATCCACATACACCTCAATTTCCTGGTGCATCATGTCATGGAAAATGGCAGTCATGGCTCTTATGTGTGTTGCCCCGGCATTTTTCAGACCAGATGGCATGACCCTGTAACAGTAAGTGCCCCAAGGTATGGTGAAAGCCGTCTTTCTGCGTCTTCTTCATCCATCAGAACAGGGTGATACCCAGCATAACAATCCACGAAAGGCCATATCTTATGTTTAGCAAAGTTGTCGACAAGGATGTGGATGTTTGGCAATGGAAAGTTGGCCTTGGGGCTTTCTTTGATTAAATCCCGATAATCAAGACACACTCGGGTTTTCCTGTCTTTCTTTGGCACTGGGACCACATTACCCAACCATATGGTGCATCAGACCACTCGGATCACACCAGCTTTTAACTATTTGGTGACTCCTTTGATCTTATCACTGATGTCCGTCTTAAACATTCTCTGCTTTTGTTAGACAGTTGGATAACCGGGATAAGTTGGCAATTTATGCACTACCAAATAAATACGCAGTCCTGGCTTATCATCATAGGACCATGCAAACACGTCTTTGAATTCAAACAAAAGTTGGAACAATGCATCTCTAGTTCTTTCATCGACGTGAATGCTTGTCATGGTTTCGCGGATCTCTTCTACTACCCAAATTACTGGCTCGGTTTCATTTAAGTTTGGCTTAGGCTTATTCTCAAATTGTTTCAACTCTCGATTTATTTCCCTAAAAGCCTCATCCTCATCATATTCTTGTTCTGGATTCATTACTTCACAATTAGATAGCGTTTTAGGATCTGGGCATGAAGTCCGCAAGCATGTCATGTTATTTAAGTCTGCATTATTAGAACTGAAGAGAAGAAGATAAGAAAAATAGCAAAATTAGAATAAAGAAAAAGGGAGACATTCATTGACGATGAAATATTGATTCCATTTCATTGAATTGAAGATAGGAGGGTTTACATCGAAATCAAAAGACAATAAAATAAAAACATTCGAGTTACACCCTGAAATAACTTGTAATGTAGAAAATATGGAAAGACTGGACTACCGGAATTCCCACCTGATGGGGAATGGGGTAGCCTTCCAATTCTGAAGCTTGGCATTTGGTCCCATGTACACCACCTCAGCATTGCTTGTGCCTTCCCCTGGTTGGACCATGTGGGACTCGTACAACATTTGTTTCATGGCTTCACAAATGTCATCAATCTCTTCGGCTGTGAAGGCCTCTTTTTCTTCTTCTCCTTCTTCTACGTAGTTGGGTTTAACAAATAACTTGGCGAGATGCGGAACGGGCTGGGGCAGGACCCATTCATTTTTCTTGCGCTCATCAGCCCATTCTATGTCGGCATTTGTAGCTTGGAAACCTACGCCGAAAACTCTCATTGGCGGTCGAAGTTATGGGCTCTGTGATGCATTGTGGAGATACTCCGGGCCTCTTTCCGGGCTTGTACCCATGTTTAATAATTTCACTGGTGACCATGATCGATGCATTAGATTAGCAAGGTTGAGGGAATGTGGCTCCTTCTTCGCACTGGTCGGTGACCAAAATTTTGAAGGCTTGATAGACAATGTACTCACTTCCTTCTCTAGCTTCGAGACACGGGACTGAAGTGTACCTATAAATGGATAGTTCATCCTCCCCATGTACAACAATTTCTTTGTTTTCATGTTCTTGACCATTTGGTAGAGAGTGGAGGGCACAACTCCTGCGGTATGAATCCATGGTCTTCTTAGGAGGAAATCCATGTCCAACACCTGGAAAGTCACTTCGAAATCCACGGGGAAAATGGTCAAGATCAAATCAATTTTCCCTATTGCGTCTCGCTTGACACCATCAAAAGAGTGCACACAGAAATTGTTTGGTCCAATTCTTTCTGTTCCAATTTCCATCCTCTGGAGCGTTGAGAGAGGGCAAATGTCGACTCCGGACCCACCATCTAGCATGACTCTCTTCACATAATAACCTTCGCATTTGACAGTCAAGTGAAGGGCTTTGTTGTGGGCGGCTCCCTCTGGGGGCAAATCATCGCGGCTGAAAGAAATCCTATTGACTTTGAAGAACTGTTCAGCCATTCTTTCCAATTATTCAATTGAAGTTTCAACCAGGACATATGCCTCGTTCATTGTTTTCAAGAGTACTTTTTGATGTTCATTTGAGCTCAACAACAAAGATAAAAGCGAAACCTGAGAAGGAGTCTTCCGGAGTTGGTCAACTATGACATATTCCGAAGTTTTCATTTTTCAAAAGAACTCTTCTACTTCTTCAGCGCTCACAGGCTTCTTGGGTGGAAACCGTTTCTCGTTGTTCAGCTTTGATTTCTTTAACTCTTATGGGTTGTGGTACTTCCCAGGTTGGTTCATTTCGTTCACCTCCAATAATCTCTTTCCCCTTGTAAGCAACTACTGTTTTGTTATAACTCCAGGGGACTGCTGTGGGGTCACTCATAGGGCTTTATGGTGCACGACTGATAACAATGGGCTCAGTCAGCCTTGGTGGAATTACCAGTCCTCGCGCCACATAAATCCCTTTTGGCACATACAACTTTGGCACATTCAACGTAACTTTCCTTTGCTCAAATCTTTTGGGAGTGTTTAACATGAGTTGCTCTTTCCTTGGGGCCCTAGGAGCATAGAGAATTGTGTCTTTAGTAGGTGCTGCCCCAGTTTTTGTTTCCATAGATTTTTCTACAACTTGAGGAATTGGAGTGATTTTCTTCTCATTTCTGACTTGTTTCGCCACCGCTTTAAGTCTTGCCTCTGAATCGTCAATGGTGATGATAGCTTTCAAGGCTGGATCAAACTCTTTATCATCACAAATCATTCCAACGACTGGCCCGTTGTTGTGAACCAGTAATGGATTGTTAGTCACATTGGGGATTTCCTCGTCCCTTAGGACCACTAGTTTTTGTTCTATCGAATACTCAACTGTCAAGAGTCCAACAATCCTCCGTATCATGACCCTTTGCCCAGAATGATAGGCACACCTGGTACCGGGCCAGTATGATGGAGATTTCAGATTTTGCCGATTTAGAGGCATATGTTGCAATAGACCCATCTGGATTAATTTTGGAAACAGGCTAGAATAGGACTCACCAATAAGGGTGAAGTCGTTTCTTTTGGGAGGCGCACGGGGGCGTGTATTATGTTGGTAGTTGTTTTGTGGTGGACAGGGGTTATATGGAGCTTGGTGAGGATGGTTATTTCTAGGAGGTGGAGCTCGGTTTTGGTTGTAGTGTTGTTGTGGCCGTGTATAGGGTTGGGCATTCATCACCCATAGGGAGGCGGTGCCACAGCATATGCTGCATCTTGATAGGGGTAGTATTGTTGTGGGGTTCTAGAAGGCAGGTAAGAATGATCATGGGATCGAAGGGAGCCTCTCAAACTTGAAGCCATCATGGCTCCTTCTTCCCTCTTCTTTCGATTTGCTAAACCTCCCGAGCCATTCTGGATGGCTTGGGAAGTGGCTCTTAAAGCAAATTAACTTATGATCCTGCCAGTTTTCAAGTCATTTTCTACCATTTCTCCGATTTTTATGGCCTCCGTGAACGGTTTGCCCGTGGCAGACATCATATTCTGGAAGTAATCAGCCTCTTAGGCTGCAAGAAAACATTGACCATTTCTGTCTCATCCATTGGTGGTTTCACTCTGGCTGCTTGCTCATGCCACTTAATAGCGTTTTCACGAAAACTTTCCGTGGTTTTCTTCTTGAAATTGGTCAGGGAATTCCTAGCTGGAGCTATATCAACATTATAATGAAATTTCCTAATGAAATCTCGGGCCAAGTCATCCCATATATGCCAATGGGAGATGTCCTGGTCCATGTACAATTTTGACGCAATTCTCGTCAAGCTGTCCCCGAAATAGGCCATCAAAAGTAGTTCTTCTTTTCCACCCGCCCCTCTCAGCTGATTGCAATATCTTTTCAGATGAGCGATCGGGTCTCCATGCCCATTGTATTTTTCGAATTTTGGGATTCTAAAGCTAGCGGTCAAATGAACATGTGGAAACATGCACAGATCAGAGTACGAAACACTCTTTTGGCCACTTAGGCCTTGCATGTTCTTAAAACTTTGTTCGAGACATTTCATCTTTTGAGCCATTTCTTCTTGCTCGGGGTTTCTCAAGGTTTATTCTTGTTCCACGGGAGACTCATACTGCGAGTGCTGAGGATAAGAGTTTGGGGTAACATGAGCGGTGTCTGGCTGAAATTGTGGGATTTGAAAAGTGAAAGCTGACGGCTCAAAGCATGGCCTGGGCACTGTTGGCTGTGCCGTAGTAGAGACTGGTGGTGCGGTGAATACTGTAGAAGATACTCCTGAAAATGGAGCCGGGGGCGAACCTCAGAAGACATACCAGTGAAATTAGTTGATATAGTGGGGTAACCAAACGGGATGAATGGGTTGGTTACGGGAATGTGGACGTTGGAGGTTCCGCTTGTCCTGAGAAGGAGTTCAGAAAATTCGGGGATTGTACTGGGTGGTTCTTTTCCATTAGACCAAGCGTCCCACATCTCTAACATATGACAACACAACCTTCTGTTTTCTTCAGTAGCTGCTGATTCTGACTGTGGGATAACCGATACTGGGCTATCCTCAGGCTTAATAATTGGTAGATGACTTTTGGAAGCCATAGGAATACTGCCTTTGGATCTTGTAAAGTAAGGATGGGAAGCCAGATTACCACAAAACCAACCACCTGAAACAGGAAGTGTCTAATTGCATACATAACAAGCCGGCTAGTTTGAGAAATTTAACAGATAGGGAATCGCATATTGGGGATGCAATACACCTGAAGAGTTAAACGATTCTAAATGTTTTTGCAACAGCTGTGTGTTTCATCTCGGCTTTGCACTTTTCTCAGATTTCAAATCCAGATTCTTTTCTTTCTCTTTTGTTGTTTTTCGCTCTTTTATTTCCGCACTCTTTTCTTTCTTTTCCACTCAATTTTCCCTTTTCTTTCTCTCTCGTTTTTACTCCTTTTCGGAATATTTTTCACTCAGATTGTCTATAGCTATGATCGAATCCATTAGGGTTTGCCTACGTGCGACACCGCATGAATCAGATCGTTACGTAGTTTAGGGAATAAATGTAGAATAAAGAAAAGAAATTTTTTGGGTTTTTCAATATTTCATTAAATAAAAATCTTTTTTTGGGGTTTTCTATTACAAAGAATTGAAAATTCTAACGATAAAAAGAACATACAGACTTAAAACAGAAGAAAAATCAGACTCGGTAGCGATAAACAGACTCAAAAAGGTGAAATACGGACTCAAAGACAAAAATCAGGAATACATAAGAGTCTCCAATGCTACTCCAGGGGCCTGCGGGACATCAGTCGGTCTCGATATGGGCCTGCGTGCAATCTCTTCTTGAAGGTACTCTAAATGATCCATCATCTGACGGATAAAGGTCATCACAAAAGCAAAGAACATGGACCTAGTCATATCTTCACATTTATGGCACTTCATTGCAACATAATCAACGATCTCTTTAATTCTCATTCTAATGACGCCCTTTTCTTAGAGCAGGCATCCAATTTGCTGAGACCGGGCCTCTAACACCTGCGGGGCCGTACGGTTTTGCTCTTGCAATTGCTGCATGTTTTCTCCAATCGGGACATCAATGTATAGCAATGCTCTCTTTCCGATTTGAAATTCTTTTTTGCTGGAAAATTTCATTTTCAAGAGTAGTCAACTTCTTCTTTAGAAACGCTACTTCTCTGTCATACTTCAGCATTCTTTGCCAATTTTGCCCGAGCTTTTGCCAATTGATCCTTGGCCTTCGCCAGGTCAAACCCATAATCATGCAACTTTAACCTTAAACTGCTTATGAGTTTTTCATCCTTCTCGCTCCTCACAGGCTTTTCAGCAGCTATCCTCATGTCCCGGAGTTGGGCTTGGAGCACCTCGTTCTCTTGGGTTAACCTTCTCCTTTAACTTTCAGCTTCCTGCGCCTATAAGACATTATCAAATGCGAGGTTTATCAACATGTCTTCTAAGGCGTGAATGGTGGCTTGATATTTCTTCTCCTTTTCTCCCCAGGCCAACCTTTCACGGATTTTATCATCAAAAGCCTGAATATGAGGTCTTTTGGCGGACCTTTCAGCCTCGGGCTCTGGCTCGTCATTAGCACAAGACCTTCTCTCAAATAATATGGCATAATCTGGATCCACTTCTCCTCTCACAGGATCTGCTACCTAGGTGTCATCTTTCAGATATCGGCAACCATTCCAATCTTGTTGGACTAAAGCCTCAGGTAGTGGAGCTTCTGAGTGCAGCTCAATGACTTAGGTACTCAAATCTAAATCTTCGGGCACCACTTGATATCTTCCCAACTGTCTTAATCGCTGCGGTGCGTACGGTTAGACACTTCTTAAACCAATCAACATCAAATAGCTTTTTGTATCTGTCATGTGTATGACTTCCCTTACCGGGGGCCATCCCAAAGTCCATTCAATCTGGCTTGCCTTTAGAGTTCGTAGATGGAAGATCCAGGCTTCAATAACTTCTGGAGAATTGTAATATCTCACCCTCTCCTCATAACTCCCGATGAAGTTGTTTTTGCTCGGGCCATAACTCATGAATATGGGGTGATGGCGGAGATGCTCGATCAACCACATTTGCAAAACAATATTATAACCTTCAAAAAATTGAGCCCCTGACTTACACAATGTTAATGCTCGATAGATGTCCGCCAATATTAGTGGAGCAAGTGTATGATCTTCTTTGGCAGTGAGGACTTGCACAATTCTGACCATGCGGATATCTATTGTCCCTTATGAATTTGGGAAGACCATAATTCCCAGAAACGCCACTATGAAAGCAAAGCGACGTTGAATTTGCCAGGTATTCTTATTTTGCTTGTTGTTTAAACCTTTTTCATGTGTTTCAAACCCAGTTGAGTGCTCAAACATGGAGTATAGGAAGTAAAAGGAACATAATCCTTTGCTTATAGTCTTCCGCATCTGCTTACTGATGTCAAAAAGATCAAAGGCCTTGGGAATGTAAGTTGCTGTTTCTCAAGTCCCGACCAAAACTAGCATATCTGGCTATTTCTTCCATGGTGGGAGTAAGCTCAAAATCTGAGAAGTGGAAGACCTTGTGGACGGGATCCTTGAAAGTTACTAAGGCCTTGATCAGAACATCCTGCGGTTTAACATTCATAATATCTATGATAGCTCCCAAATATACCCAATCCTGACCATCTTTATCTAAGTCATACCACCACATTTGAAGCTCCAGTGGAGCCTGCTCTACGACCGTTAATGGCAAATTCTGGACAGTGTTCATTTTGTACCTGTGGATGGTTAGAGTTAGGGCCGACTCCAGTGGACTCTTTTTGCAAAACAAGTTTTTAATTTTCTAAAAACAAATCAAAAGAGGGTGGCTACTTATGCAATATTAGCAACATGTGGCTATTTTGGCAACAATGGTCCCTTAACCATTTCAAGTAAAGCTTGAGGCCGGAGAAAGGCACTTTATGGAAAAACTGATGTCCCATTGATAGACATGTTCGGTCTTTGCGAGAATAGCCCTTCGACAATTAAAGATGTTCTAAGGTTATTCCGGCAAAAACGGATCAAGACGCAACCGAAGCTGGGCCATCTTATTCCTTTGACCAAAGCACTGGACATATTTTTTTTTTGTTATTTTTGCAAAAATGAGGCCGAACCCTATGTAGGTTGCCTACGTATCTCACATCCGGTGAGAATCAGACTTGCGTAGTTCGGTCAGTTTTGACATAACCGTGGAAAACATGATATTGACTCATTTTGAAATGACTCTTCTCTTTTATTTTTCACTTTTCATCATTTTTCTTTTTTTGAAAAATTTTGGCAGAGTTTCAGGATATTTGAAATACCGGGGTTCTTAGAATCGAGCTTAATTTCTCTCCTCCCTCACTCTTGGTTTTTCTCTTGATTTTCTTTTCCTAGCCGATCAACATGCAAGCCGAAGCAAATAAATGTATAAATAGCACGTAAAATGCATCAGGATGGTCCTTTATTCTGGGTACACCTGTCCTAGACGGACCCAACCCCTGCGTTGAGTTTCCAAAGTCAAATGCACATGATGCAAATAAACGTTCCTACTAGGGATCTGGCATGAGGCTATGTTATTCTAGGTTTAAACTTGAGGTTCTGTCCTAGACATGGCCTACCCAAGCGGACAGCTCGAGCCGAGGTGGGGGCAATGTACTGGGAGCACGAAAGTCTACTCGGCCTAGTTGCTGACCCAACCTCGTTCTACATGGTATGACTTCTAATAGAAAAGTGGGCCACGCGTACGTGTGCACCATATTTTTAGAAGACTCAAAAGGGAGGCGTAACAAGACAGTTTAATACAGTTCAAATAATATCAAAGCGGTAAATGAGTGACAATTAGCACATTAGGCCCACAAACACAATAATATCATCAAACAATAAAGCCAAGTATTGATCACATTAAAAAGCTTGAATTCTGAACCCTGAACCAGAGATTCTGAGTTCGATTCCCCAACAGAGTCGCCAGAGCTGTCACACCTGCTTTTTTTGATAGGAAGCGAGAGTTTTTCCAATTAAAGTGTCATAATTCGAAATAGGGTTATTTATTTAATTTCCAAATCGCCACTTGGGATATTTATTATGGTGGCCCAAGTCACCGGTGAATTTTAACTCCCAAATCGAGGAAATTTGACTCCGTCTAAATAGCGAAACTAGAAGACCGAGTAAGGAATTCTGTTAACCTGGGAGAAGGTGTTAGGCACTCCCGAGTTCCGTGGTTTTAGCATGGTCACTTTAATCACACCTGTCTTAATTAAATTATTTAATTACGTATTTTAGAACATATGTACCTTTTACCTTTTAACGCTTTTAATTATGGCGTTTTATGGATTTAATATTTGAAACGGATTACATGAGTGTAAATCCATTTTATTTGGGGCGCTTAAATCATGTCACGTGTACGTATACACAATTAATCATGCTTTATTAATTATGAAGATTGTTTGAGCCAAAGTCGCGCGAACGGGTACTTTGATTTATTTTGGGAATCGTAATTATGTTACGCAAACGTATACATAATCACGATGATAGATTAAATGCTCGCCTAAAGCATTTCTACGAATGTTTATTTTTAAAATCGCAATCATGTCACACGAACGTGTACATAATCACGATAAATTAGTTACTAAAAACCACTTGTCTAAAGCATACTAGCAGTCTTAGTAGCTTATCCTAGTCAAATTTTGAGATTTGTTGCGAAATATGGTAAAGTGGGTAAGGTGTATATGCAAATACATAGCCAATCTCGTAATTCAGTAGAGTTCTACGTTGAGCTTTGACTATGATTGATCAAATTGAATTAATGTATCCTACTCAATTAATTGGGATCTAGACTATATTTCCACACCGTTTTCTCAAAATAAAGAGAAGGCATGAATGGTTTTTTTTAGAAAGAAATTAGCTTGACGTATTACAAGCTCTCAAATGGGCCTGTAGTTAAGCCCCAATAAATAAATGGCTCAAAGTCATGAACTATCAGCATGCCAAACAAGCCAGGCTATTCATTGATTAAAAAATAAAAAACATTATTCAAAATATGCAAACAAACGATTTTGCTGAATAAACATGGAGATTTCGAATTACAATTTACAAATATACATTATACAGAAGAACCAATTTAGCATCATATTTCTATATCTATTCGGCAGTAACAATGGACTATAAACTCATTAATTACAAGCTCATGGTTAAACCCAAGTGAATAAGACTCAAATCGTAACAATGATAAATAAATTTTGATTCAAACTATTACATTAGGAGGGCTACCATAATGACTACAATTAGAATTTCAAACAGTTTTCATTCAGAATTTGCAATTTATGTTCTTCCATGCTTATCAAAAACCAGAACTCCATTTTAACTTTGAAATCTATGGATCTGACCATGTTAAAGGTCAGATTCACAAGACCACAGCATGCACACATAACAACCTGTATAACTACACATATTCAACTAAACCAAAACTAACATACATAGTTTAAACTAAAGATAAAAACTGCTACATTTAACATAAAAAAAATATAATTATACTCTACCATGGCATGACAAGTATCGGATCAAAAGGGGAATTACATGGTTAAGGAAACTCAGATATTGTTGCATTCGTGAGAATAAATCATTCATAACAAAGAGCAAACAACCTTAACATGAAATTACTAGCATTCCTTCTTAAACCAAATTTGAAAATAATCAAGTACAGGATGAAATGTGTACCTAGCTGCTTAGGAGTTGCTCAAAAATTGCCAAATAAAGGCAGAGTAGAGTTCAACAAAAATTAATACAGCAGACCCAAGCAAAGAACAGCAACAAACAACTCCTTAGCAACTTGATTCAATCCTTTGAATACCCCATGGTTAACCACCAAATTAGCAAAGAAAATAACTTTTGAAAACCTTTACTTTGATTTTTTTTGCAAGAGCAATGTGTTCTTGTGAGCGGATGTGTGCAGATAGGAATGAGAGTAAAATGGAAAATTGAAGAGTGAATTCTGTGTAAAATCAGTGTGTAAAGCCAGTCTCAAAATGAAGAAAAGAGTGAATTTACAGAGTGTTTTTCCATGTGTGTAGTCTGTCTGAGTGTAGGGAATGTGAGGCCTCTAATATAGGCAAAGTGTGAGAGAATAATTCTAGGGAATGCAGTCCCTAAAATTTAGGAAAGAAGCATCTTTTCAAGCAGAAAATGGACACCTGTTGGACATCTGTCTTATCCAGATATTCCCCATATGTTTTAGCACTTTTATCTTCTGATTTTAATCCTTTTTACCCCAAATTTTTACCTAATTCAGTTGTTTTATTATATTTCAATCCTTTCTAGAAGTTTCCTACACAATTATCTCAAATTCCTGATTTTCTTATTTCTTTTGGCCCCTTTTGGTGTTTCAATATCTTCAAACAGCTACCACAAAACTTGGATTTAAACCAAAACTACCCACAACAAACAATATTCAAACTTTGGCCTGTTTAGGTGATTAAACGAATTCAAACCTACAATTAGCTAATCAAGATTACCTTGACCTAATTGAAACTGTGTGCTATGCATCTAAAACATTGGCCTATATAGGATCAATGAATTTTAAATCTTATCTAACCTAGAACATGTTAAACATTCGGAAAAGAAAACGTACTAACAATCACATATTGATGCAACCTTCAGACAATTATCAAATGACAATCTAACCAAATCGAAAATAAACTAAACATGATGTTGATTGAACTAAACCTATCTATACCATGTAACAGAAAACATCAAGCAATTAAGATAGATAATAAGTAATTAAAGAAGTTAAAAGGAGGGTTACCAATAATGAACAAAACTGCCCAGGAAAAGAGATATCCGGCTATAGCCAGCATTGCTACATGAGCATTAACCAGTATTGAAGGCATGGCCAATGCTATACGCAACGATGTCTGCCATACGCCGGCCTAAGAAAACAGTGACATAGGCTTCTATGGTGGTGACCGGATTCTGGTGGTTTGAAAAGGATCCAAAATTGACTCCAATTGATAACTCCCAATAAGAGTGTGATTAATTTTGGTATGAACCTCAGGTAGGCTGGAATTTGGGGAAACTCGAAATGGGGGGAATTTAGATTTTTGTGACTTCTTAGATATGAAATTGGAGAATATTGGTGAGAATTTTGGGGAAATTGGTGATGGATTAGGGTTGAGGGGAAGATGGGGAGTGTGTGGTGTAATTTTGGGGTGATTTGGAGTGGCGCCGTTGCCATAGGGTGATTTCTGGCGGCGGCTGTGGGTGGAAGTTCAGAGAGAAGAGAGATGAGAGGTTGAGGGGGAAATGAGGGGTCGTTTCTAGGGTTTGGGGAGGAGTCTATTTGGCTAGATTTAAGGGAGAGAGGGCTTCGGTTGCGAGCCGTTGGATCAAGAATGATCAACGGCTGGGGTTGGGCGTTACTAAAACGACACCGTTTTGGCGCTTGAGGACTTGATCGGATTGGGTGGGTGTTGGACCTGGGGAGATATTGGGCGAATTTGGGCCATTGAATTTGTCTTTGGCCCAAATTTAAACAAAACCCATCATACTCCTTAATTCTTTTTCTTTGTTCTTTCTTCTTTTCTTTTTCTTTTGATTTAAAAATTAAAAATTCTAAACATACTAAATAAATCCTAAATTATATTCTAAATTAATCTATTTTGTAAAATTATCCTTAACTTATTTTCACTAATTTAAATGCTAATTAACTTAAAACTAAAGCTTTTGCAATATAAAACTAAAAGCTGTTTAATCTATTTTCACTAATCCTAAATTACTTACTTTAATTTTTGTTTAATAAAGCACCTAATTAATGTAATTAAATCCTAAATGCACATATGATCTAAAATGCTATGCAATGAAGAATTAAATATTGTTGCTATTTTTCATGACATTAAAATATTAAACGTGCTGCAGCTAAATGCAAACAATTAACAAAAAAATTCCTAAATTTTTTATAAAAAATTAAAAATAATTAGGAAAAACTTATTTATTGATTTTTGTAGGAGTATTTTCGGTGATGCAAAAATTACGTGTTCACAGGTCTACGTACAATCTACCCTCCCTAGACCCCACTTGTGAAATTCTACTAGGTTGTTGTTGTTGTTATTGTTATGTAAGCACTCCATCGTTCATCTTGTATAGCCTTCATACAGTCTAATTTAGAAAATTAATTGCTAACTAGAATTATAATGTCTTTTGAAATAGTAATTAAATTTTGTATGACCTTGTATGCTTTAATCGCCTCTCTTTTCTAATTAATGGCAAATCTTATAAAGCTAAATTTTGTGGCCCTTGATATTACGGGCAAAATTATCATTCTTTGGTGTTGGATGTTGAGATCCAGCTTGATGATATGGGTCTTGAAGACACCGTAAAAGAAAATAATAAAGCATCAAATCAGGATCGTGCTAAATCGATGTTATTCTTACGTCGTCATCTTGACGAGAATTTAAAAATAAAATATCTTACTATCAAAGATCCACTTATATTGTGTATGCCACGACCCCAAAACCAACCCGGTCATAATGGCACCTATCATGAAACTAGGCCAGTCGACACATTTTCAAAGTAGTTCAACATTTCCTTAAAACTTAAATAGCACCATTTGTCAACTGAAATTCCCTTATATTGTCATAAACCAAAATAAATGCGGAAAGTAAAAGCCCGACCTCGGGTGTCACTAAGTCATGAGCAATGCTACAATTGTTCCGAATAAAAAACAAGACCAAAATAGTCTGAAAATAGCCAAAATGTACTAGAAGGAAGATAAAAGAGGAGAAAGTCAGAACTGCGATCGCCAGCCAGCTACCTCGCTATCTCCGGTGATAATCCGCGACTGGAATAGTCAACAGCCGCTACCGTGCCCTGAGATACCTGGATCCGCACACAAGGTGCAGGGGGTAACGTGAGTACACCAACTCAGTAAGTAACAAGCCCAAACTATGGACTGATAGGTAGTGATGAACTAAACCTCAGCAATTATAAACACATTTAAATGGTACAGTAAAGTAGGCATGCTGGCAATTGAACTATTCAACTTAACAGTAAAGCAAAATACCAAAACGAACAATGTGAAGTATAAAGCTCAGCAAATCTCTACATGACATTGCCAGAAATGTATGAAAATGCACCGTGTGCTACCACTCTCAAGTGCTCAACCACTCGATCCCGCATATGGCCATCCAGCCCAGGAAAATCCATCCCGAAATATATACACAACACTTACTTCAAGTCAACCGGTACCGAGGAACAAGGGTAATCCAACCCTGAGGAGAATCCATCTTCAGGTATAAATACTTCAGACAAATCCATGCCCAGGGAAATCTATCCCTCAATAACACCATCCGCGCTCACTGGGGGTGTGTAGACTCAAGAGGGGCTCCTTTCAGCCCAAGTGCTATAACAAGCCAATGAAGGCGTAAATAATAATCTGTTGCGGCGTGCAGCCCGGTCCCATAACTGTCACTCACATTTAGGCTCTCGGCCGCACTCAGTCATCACTCTCCAGTCTCACACGCACGGGCTCACAATGCCAAGAACTAGCCAGAAACAATGATACGACATGCCAAATAAAAATAACCGAGACTGAGACATGATATGGTATGCATGAACAAAACTGAATACAGAATATCTAGAAGCTAATGATATGACAGCAAGAAAGACCTCTCGGGTCTCAACAGTATCGGCGTGAAGCCCTAGCATGGTAATTAGCATGATTTACAGTTTATTAATTTAATCTCATAGTTACAACACAGATATCAGCAAGAAAGAGTCGCTAAGCGGTTCCATGGAATGATCCAGGCCGCAATTCTCACGGTGCACGCCCATACGCCCGTCACTTGGCATCTGCGTCACCTCAACATTTAATCACATAACACATAGTTTGGTGTTTTGAACCCTCAGAACCAAGTTTGGAAGCGTTACTTACCTCAAACCAAGCCAAATCCTACTCCGCTACGCCTTTGCCTCTGGAATTGGCCTCCAAATGCCCCGAATCTAACAAAAATCAACGCAACGCAATCAATATAGGCCAAGGAATCAATTCCAAAAAACTATCAATTCAACCCAAAATCCCGAAATTTACCCAAACCCGGACACCGGGCTCACATCACGGAATCCGAGAAAAATTACAAAACTAGGAACTCCTTTCACTCCCGAGTCTATACATACCGAAATCATCAAAATCGGACCTCAAATGGTCCCCCAAATCCTCAATCAAAACTCTCCAGAACTCAAGCCCTAACCCCCTTCAACTTCTCTCCAAATTCCCACTAATTTCCATGATTAAACAGAGTAAAAATCATCACAAACACAACTAATGAATCCCAAGTAACTTACCTCACTGATACCCCCTGATTCCCTCTTGAAATCACAGCTCTAAGCTCCAAACTCGTCCAAAATGGTGAAGAATGGGCAGAAATTCGCGAAGGAGATCTTTTACACTTTCTGCCCAACGTTTTCCGCTTCTGCGGTCACCATGTCGCCTTTGCGACGCCGCTTGATACGCTTAAATTACACTTTAATAAATAGTGTAAGGCGGTCTATGTCAAATATAATAACCCAACAAGGTTGGGGTCGAACCCCACAGGGAATAGGTGTGAAAAGGTTACTCAAATAGTGTGTTACTTGATAACAAGAGTATGAAATGATTTTGGTTTGAAGTAATGACTAATTGTAATGTTGAGAATGTAAATAATTTGATTAGAGAAACCAAGGTTGTGTCCCCTTTAATGAAGTATAATGCTATCAGTGTTAATATGATATATTTCTAATGGAAGGTCCTCTTGATATGCAAATGATGTCCAAATGACTACCCAATATTTTCTAATAGTTGGGTAGTATTTCCTCTTAATGATTTTTCCAAATATAAAAGAGTTGCAATTAATAACAATCAATATATGCCAAATAAAACCCACTTATTCCTAAGCGATCCTATTAAACAAGGTTTAAAGCCTTGAGTCTTTGATATTTACTTCTACCAAATTCTAACCCACTTTCCCAAGCAAAGCAAGAATTTAATGGCACTTGTTAATGTTTGCAACCACCAACAATAAATGAAGAATGAGAAGTAAATAAATATCAACCAACCATTATATATATATATTTAATGTTAAACACCCATTAACATAACACCCATTTAGGGTCCACAACCTTAGTTTTAAAGTTAGCTACTCATACTAAAATACAAAAACAAGAGAATATTAAATGCCATAAAGCTTACAACGTGAAAGATTCTTGACCAAAAAACTTCCAAAAGAGAGGAATATTAAAGCCTTGTATTGTAGTCTCTATGTCAGACCAGATAAGCCCACAAAACCCCAATAAATCTATTTATAGAGGGCGAAAATTCGGGACAAAAACGGAAAAAATGCCCTTTCAGGTTAAATGTGAGACCGCATATCTGTCGCATAACAGACATGCGGTCCGCATTCTCTTCATGCCCATCGCACTTCAGAACTCTAGTTTCCAGGCCGTCGTCGCATAGTTGATTTGCGGTCCGCATTCTAAATATGCGATCGCATTTTGCGTCGCATTTTCCACCATCAGCATTTCTCTCCATGAGTTTGCGGTCCATTATGCGGTCCGCAAACCTGTTATGCGATCGCATTCTGGACCATATTTCTTGCACTGGACTTGGCCAACATTCTGTTTTGGTTTGCGATCCTTTGAACATTATTCGGCTCGCATGTAGGATTTGCGATCGCATCTTGGACCGCATTTCCACATTTGTGCTGCATTTTGCTCTTTTATTGTCTTTTTGTGGATTTTTGCTTTTATTTCCATGCTCTTAGGTCCTTAAACCTCATGTACTGCAAAAACACTAAAATTACATAAGTATAGGAGATAATTGCATTCAAAACAAGCTAAAATCTAAGCAATTTGCATTGAAATGTGCCGAAATTCTCCGGCACATCAACACCCCCAACTTAAACTCTTGCTTGTCCTCAAGCAACTATAACGACACTATCCTATTCTAGGCTCCATCTAACAGGCATGAAACAATAGTGACCGTGGACGGTGTCCGTTATCAGTACTACAAGCATGCATTTTTCAATTGTTTACCCTTCCGGAATCATCAATATTTACAAAGAACTAATCAACTTGTGAACTGTGAGCCTCAAACAATGTGACAAAATGCTACCCTCAGCTGAGTGCACTTGCATTTGACTCAAAAACTCAACTTTTGTCCAACCTCACAGTTCATGTGCCCTCACTAGAAAGAAAGTCCCAACATCACTCTATTTACACTGACAACAAAAGGGATGAATTCAGAATTTCACTCACCCTCAGAAAGAGTTTCAAGTGTTACAACATACCATACCATAGGCTTGCCCTTATTTTAATTCATCGCTTTATTCTAAGAACGCTCGATTGGACATCCCATAAGGACTTTTTAAGCTTGTAATGTAGGTTTAGGGAAGGGTCGGATAAGCATTTGGGTACAAGTGACTATACCCTCCTTGAACACTAATCACATTTTTCTTTCTTGTGCTCTTTGCTTCTTTTCAAACCACAAAGCCTTCATTTGTATCAACTTTCCCACCATTTAACCACCTCAACTACCTCTTTTATTCTCTTCAAGGCTCCTTATGCATAAACACTTACAACTCTTATACTCTTTTTTTGTTTTTTTTTGTTTTTTTATTGTTTTCGTCTTTTTTTTTATTACTTTGCTTTAGGAGCTTGAGTAGTTTCATATTTTGAGGTACACTTTCCTACGCTCATTGCGCAACCTTGCCGATTTCCGGCTTGACACACACCCCCAACTTAGGCTTTTAGCCTCATTCTCAATGCTCAAGGAGGGAGGGGTTCAAAAGAGGGAATTATTTCACAAGAAGGGAAATGTTTGTAATGAGGTAGCCAAAGAAAAGGTTAAAAGCTCAAATGGGGTGACTAGTGATACTATCTGTACAATGGGTGGCTTGAAAGGCTAACTGGTTTTCCGAAAATCACAAAGACTGCCTAAGGTCATTTCTCCGACCAAATGTAATTATTAAAAGCATTAAAAAACCAACCGGGCAAGTTCTAGATGGCAGAAGTAAACACAAGAATTATTTACATAAAGAACTCACACACATGGCACACAAACTGTTTGTCTTACATAGTTTGAAGCCCTCGAGTCAACACTCGGCAACTCAAAGCTTTCATCATATATATATGTATAAATCTACGTAGACATAGAGTCACAGAACGAGCCACAAGTTCACATAGTTGATCTCTTTTTTTTTTTATGGAAGGATATATGCTATATACAGACACACATGCTTGAGACTAGACAATTACACCAAACCGGTCAACATGTTTCATTCTACTGTCCTGGTCCTACTATTACATCCTTGGAAAAGAACTTGGCGAAGAAAAACCAAGGGGAATTCATTGCTAATTACTAAAGATGGACAACTATCGGCTTGAATTTGTTGCTTTTTTTTTATATTCACAAGGATGTACGGAGATCACAAAACACTAATATATATAAAATCACGAACTACACAACATAACTAATGTACGGAAATCACAAAATACTATTATATACAGAATCACAAATACACATGAGTACATAAGTTTGTTTGTAACACAAAAGCATAAGCATGTATAATAGTTGCCAATGTCACAAAAGTATATACAAGGCTACCACCCCAACTAAAAAGCATGCATTGTCCCCAATGCATAAGAACATAGAGTAGAGTTTAAGGGGCTCCCTGAGGCGCACTAAGTGCTATGGGAGTCGGCAGCCGGTTGAGTGATGGTGGGGTCACCCTCCGACGCTGAAGATGGGACCGATGAGATCTCGGCCAGAGGAGTGACCTCCACTGATGGAGGAGGGATCTCTGGCTGATCCAATACTGGAGCTGGAGCCTGTGAGCTGCTAGCCTCGCCCATTGATGGCTGAGTGGCCGATGGATCTGCAGGGGCGGCCACGTCTGCTAGCGAATGTGCTATTGCTACCTGAATTGCTGCTTGTTCCTCGTCCTCAAATGTAGGAGCAGCAATCTGCTTACCCTTCTCCCGAGGGCCTTCATCCTCCTCAGACCAAGAATCCTCCTTATCTTCTCCCTCGTCTGCCTCCTCACTCTCAGACTCTGAAGACTGTCCAGACTCCTCCTTAGAAGGAATCTCAATATGTGCAGTGGGAGTTGGAGGCTGGGAAGTCCCGGCAGTCGGAGGTGCAATATTCGTCATCAACGGGAGAAGTCAAGGTCCAAACCTGGTGCTGCTGTGTCTGCTCCCTGCTCACCTTCCTTGGGTAGGAAGGATGATAGATCGAACTCCAAAGTTTGCATCTTGTGGAGCTCGATCTTCATAGTGGAAACTTCCTCCCGGAGCCTAAGAAAGCTACTAACTTCACCGCGCTCTATATTCTCAACCCTCAACTCAATCTGTTGCAGGCGATCCCCGAAAGATGTTTGTTGTTGTTGGAGTGCTATCACCAAGGACTGAATAGGAGTCAACACCTGTTTGATGAGGATGGGCAAATTCTTCAGAAGCTGGTCTACCTTAGCATTGGCATGCTGAGCTGTGAGACCAAGCCTCGAGATGGCTGGCAGTGCAGTAGACGATTGAGCAGTGGTGGACTGAAAGGCAGGCTGCGAAGTAGAAGTGGATGCAACTGGAGCCTGAGGGGTCACAAGAGTCTGGGAGTCTGAAGGCTCTATATCAACCGGTTCCTGAGTCTGAACCTCTGGGGGAGCAACAGCATCACTAATGCGCGTGATATCTATGTCTCTCAGCTCCTTCCCTGTCCTGTCAGAATGTGGCATGGTGGGGACCTTCACAGCCTTACAGAGGGCTGTGATAAAGCAAGGGAATGGGAGTGAAGTGGCGTGCTGCGTAGCCCGGATCCCTAGCTCTCGGAAGATAAGATCGCCCACATCAATCTTAATGCCCTCCATAATACATGCAATGAGAAGGGCTTTCTCAATGCCTATATCAGTCTCGTTTCTCATCGGTATCAGGCGTGAGGTGACAAAACTGAGCAAAATCGACCCTCTCGTGTGAGATCCTCTTTGTATATTTTGTGCACAGGGTTGATCCAGACAGGGGTCCCCCTTGCTATCACCGAAGCAATCCAACTGCGCTCATTTTCCCTATTTGCCCATTTGGCAGCATACTCAGCTGCGCCCGATTTCCAGCCAGGGAAGTTGTCACACCTCCTTTTTCATTACTACACCCCGTGAAGGGTATAATAAAAGGAGTTTTTCCAATTAAAGGACAATCGAAATGAGATACATTTTATTAAGAGATTCAGAGTCGCCACTAGGGAGATTTATGGTGTCCCAAGTCACCGGTTTGAATCCCGAATCGAGGAAAGGGTTTGACTCTGTTTAACAGTCGCGAACCAGAAATCCGGGTAAGGAATTCTGTTAACCCGGGAGAAGGGGTTAGGCACTCCCGAGTTCCGTGGTTCTAGCACGGTCGCTCAACTGTCATATTTGGCTTAAGTCTGATTTTAATTCAATTTAAACCTATGTGCATTTTTTATTTTTAACCGCTTAATTCATTTTTTAAAAGAAGATTTAACGACGTCTAAAACATGTCTTTGGATCACGTCACATGAAATGCACCCGTAATCTGAAACACATTTTATTCAATGTTATAAGGATTTGGATTTGGGTCGCATGAAATTCACACCCGTATTTAAGAAGGTAAAATTATTAAAAGCGCGCCTAAAGTGGCTAGCATCTTGTTAACTTTGCGGGAGGCCATGAAAATTCGCTAAATGGCACGTCCCGAATTTCTAATATATTATTAATAAAGCAATTAATGAGGGCCCCGCAATTTGTATAATTTTTGTTTGGCGAGGCTCGTCTCACTTTTGTTATTTAAAGGCCAACCTAAAGCAAACTAATATGTTCTTTTTTTTTTATGTCTTTAAAAGGGTCAAATTAATTTACATTTATAAATTCGAGCCTCAAATTCAAGTCCGAATTCAAACAAAAGGGCAAGCCCTCTTAATTTGAACCCGCCACCTAACTCGAAACCCAAATTTATATTTGCAAATTAATCTCCTATTCCTAATATAATTTTAAAAGAATTGTTTGACTTCTAGCAAATTTTGGGCCTATGAGTTGGCCCAAACATGGAAGCGATTCGGTCACATGGGTTGGGCAAGAAGAAATCACTGGCCAGGCTTTAGGGCCAATAAGGCCCAAATTCTCGACAGATTTGGCAAAGGGGAGATCACATGGGCAAGGGGAAATTACTGGGCAAATCTTTAGGGCCAACAAGGCCCAAACCATAAGCAAATTTCGCAAATAGGAGATTACTGGAAAGGGCTCCATTTGGCCCACTAACAATTAATCAAAATATGCTGTATCAATAAAGTCCTACCAATATTTGAGTAAACATGTAATTAAACATGCTGAATTACAAATTTCGTTCATATCTAGATGCTTATTCAACTGAAGCAAGAATTGGCACTAAACTCCATAATCACTCCCATAAAATTCCTATACTATACGAGATTTTACTCCTATTAACCACATAAACCTGAAGCGATTTAGAGCTCGAGCTGGGCTCAAATTCACGATTCAACCAGCATTTACCATATTACATGTTTAACATGAAGCATTTCTGAAGTGACAAAGAAATCTATATAACATGTGAGATATTGTTTACAAACACTCATATGATTAGTCTTACTGTACTACAAGGACTTATGAAATTAACAATCAGCAACAAGCAAGCTACGAATTAGGAAATTGGTATAGTCCAATCCAATTACAACATTAGCCACTAAAACTGGAATCAAACTAAGCTAACACAACATCAAGCCAACAGTGATAGAATTTCCATTCCACTTCTCAAATCATATGTACATCACCATAGTTTAGAGCTTGTACCTGGACAATGAACCAGATAAGAGAAGAGGTGATCAGCAGTAGCAAACAGCAGCAGTCAACAGCTTATATCAACAACAAAATAGAGCCAATTCTTAAGCCAAAATAGCACCACAGCACCCAGGAAATAATAACAGGAGTCAACAGCAACAAAATAACCCCCAAATACACTTGTTCGACCTCAAATTTACTCAAAAGTGGACTAGAACTCAAAGCTAACATCAAACAAAGCAATGCAGTAGGTTTTTTTGATTTTTTACTGGATTTTTATATGTTTTTGGGATTTTTTGCAGAAATTAAGATCTAAAGCTGAAAATTGAGCCTGATCTCAAAAGCTCTTCAATGAAACAGTTTTTTTTAGTTTTCTGGAGTTTTTGATCTGGATCTAAAGGAACTTGAACTTCTATTGTTTTGAAATTCAAATTTGGACTCAGATCTGCAGAGAGGGTTTTTGGGGTTTCAAACTTTCTAGAAACTTTGAGGGATTTTCAGATGCCAAAACCTGGGAATTAAGGCATTGGACGTGCCTTTTATAGGCAAAAAATGAGGGGCAGCTTCAGATATTTAGTTTTACACATTAGTCCCTCCCTTATTTCTACTTAACCCTCTATTTTCTGACTTGTTACTCAAGTTATACTATAGATTTCCTAAAATGCTAGATTTAACCCCATTCTTGAGACTTCTAGGGAGTTCTAAATTCAGTTGCTATCTTATTCCCTAAGTAAACTACCCTTATTGCCCCTACCTTGGCCTTGAAATTGTTAACCCAACCCCAACCTTGTTAACTAACTAAACAACCGTGGTTCAAGTAGTTATTTTGCAAATTAATCAGCTAGAATCAAATTCAAACATAACTCTTAAACCTAAACTATCTACTGATTTTCAGACTGCCCACTACTATTAACCAATCAAACTAAGAAAATTAACAGCCACAGAACCAATTTGCAACATGCAGAAATATCAATCAAATTCATCAAATTAAACTAATCGCCATTTATAACCCTAACACTAATTACAGATTAACACAAGATAACATGCTACCAATTTTATTAACATAATGAAATTAAAAAGAACAAACTCCTATTACTGATTATTAGAACCCAAAATAAGATGAAATGAACGACTGAAAACAAAGAAAAATAAACTTGACTACTCCCAAACAAAACGACCATCCAAATCAATTAATCAAGCCCAAACAGTCATGGTAGAGGGATTAACATAAGAAACAAAAAACCTTTGGAAGAAACTCACTGGTGACGGTCGATTCAGTCCCTAACTTCAAAAGGGCCAAACCCTAAATTTGAAATTGGCTGAGCTTCAACTTGAATTTGAAGGTTCTTGACCTGGAAATTCGGAATTGAGTGAGGCCTAGGAGACCGTGGGTACGCTTTTGACCGGATTGGGAAGAAGTGGGGTTTTTGACCAAAAAACTGTCAAATCGATATTCCGAAGAGTTTCCGGTCAGATTTGAGTGGACGAGGTTTGGGGGGTTTGATAGAGGAGGACAAGGCGGTTCTACGGTGTTAACTGGTGGT
Organism: Nicotiana attenuata; assembly: GCF_001879085.1. Classification (NCBI taxonomy): domain Eukaryota; kingdom Viridiplantae; phylum Streptophyta; class Magnoliopsida; order Solanales; family Solanaceae; genus Nicotiana; species Nicotiana attenuata. The sequence goes on along the minus strand of NC_031995.1, from coordinate 39,833,434 downwards.
GATCGGAGAAAGTTGAGTTTTGGCCGGATTTTAGATCTAATATTCGAGAAGATTGGCTAGGAATTGAGGGATAGTATTTGGGGATTTGGAAAGAGGAGAGAAAGGGGAGCTTGTGGTGAAATTTTAGGCGGATTTGGAGCATCGCCGCCGGCGGAGGCGATTTCCTGCCGGCGGTGAACGGCGGTGGACGGCGGAGACACGGTGGTGGGATCCGGCGTTACAGGGGGGGGGGGTACGAGGAAGGTGAAGCATGTTTTAAGGGGTTTGGGTTATTTTGGTATAATATTTTATTGTAACCATCAAGATTCATCAAGGACCGTTGGATTGAAGACGATGGACGGCTTGGATTGCATTGATCAAAACGACGACGTTTTGATACAGGGGGGCGGGCCGGGTTAATGGGCGTTTGGGCTGGGATTATGAGATGGGTTTGAAGGGTTGTGACGGGGTTCTGGGCTCGATTTGGCCCAAGGCTGATGGCCTGATTTAACCTCTTCTGTTTTAATTGAATTAAACACTTTCTTTTGTTAATTTTCTTTCTTTTTTCTTTTCCTTTTTTATTTATTTGTTTTGGTTTTATTTCTTTATAAAATTAAAACTTGGAAAACCTAATTTAACTCCCAAACTTAGACTAATTAATTTCTAATAATAGAATAAATCCTAGTTAAAAGAGCAAATTAAACAAAAAAAATGAAGAAATCTAGAATGTGGAAAGAGGAGGGCCTATTTTTTTGTATTTTTCTTCTATTTTTGTGATATTAGTAAAAAAATCTAGAATTGGATCCTAAAAATCTAGCAACTAAACATGCACACAAAAATACAAACAAGGCACAAAACGGATGCATATCAATATAAGAAAATCTATCTAAGGAATTTATAGGAGTAGTTTAAGCATGGCAAAAATCACGTGCTCACAGAAGTATAGCTCATTAATTTTCTCAGTGCTGCAGTCCACACTCTTCCCCCGAACCAATACAGTGTTACAGAAAATCCTGTTGCGTTTGTGCTACGCATTCCTGGAGGATCCATACGATGCATAGAACTCACGGACAAGAGTCTCATTATAATCAATAGGCGGTTTAGTGAAGCACTCCCATTTTCTTTATTTTATGTTCTCCCATATGTGGGGGTACTGCTCTTGTAACCCGTTCAAGCTCAATTGCTTCTCAGCCAGGATCTTCCGTTTGGTGAGCCCTTCTCTGTACAGTGCCCTGGACCCATCAACCCCAAATCAAAAGAGAGATGATATTGGTCCTCTTCACATCTCTTAAGCACTTGTCTAAGATTGTTAAGACAATGCTAAGAGCACCTAACACCGAGAAGAGTCGTCCATGAAGACTTCTAGAAAATCCTCTACCATGTCAGAGAAAATGGACATCATTGCATCTTTGAAAAGTAGCCGGAGCGTTGCATAAACAAAATGGCATCCGGCTAAAGGCAAAGTTCCATAGGGGCAGTGAATGTCGTCTTCTCTTGATCCTCCAATGCTATGCTGATTTGGTTGTAGCCGGAATATCCATCAAGGAAACAATAGAATGACCTTCCCGCTAGCCGATCAAGCATCTGATCAATAAAGGCCTAGGGAAATGGTCTTTGCTATGTGGCAACTATTGAGCTTCCTAATAATCCATACACACCTCCAACCGGTATCGTTCTGTAGGGATGAGCCTCATTTTCTCATATTCAATTACGGTCGTGCCTCCCTTTTTCGGCACACATTGCTCCGGGCTCACCCAAGAACTATCGGCAATAGGGTAGAATACCCCGGCATCCAACCATTTGATGATTTCTTTCTTTACCACCGTCTTGCATTGACGGGTTCAACCATCGTTGAATGTTCCACACATTGGTTTCTTTTCACTCTCCAATTGGATTTTGTTCTCGCAAATTCCCGCGGGAATTCCACGGATTGTCCACGATTGTCCATCCAAATGCTTTGCCTAATGCTCCTTAAAGACTTCCAAACAATTGTTCTACCTGCACATCATTCAACAAAGAAGAAACAATTACCAGTAAAGTATCATTTGAGCCAAGAAATTAATATCTCAAGTATGGTGGAAGTGGTTTGAGCTCTAGTTGCGGAGGTTCGATAATAGAAGGCTTTGCGGGTGGAGTGGCTCTATTCTCCAAGTCGAGAGAGAGTTTTGACGGAGCATAAGTGTAGGACCCAAGCCCCTCCAATGCATTTACCGATTCCATATACCCTCCATATCTTCACCATCAAAGTTCACCAAAAATAGCCGCCAATGCCTCGCCGAGGCATTGTTCTTCCATTTTCATTTCAACCGCATCCTCTACTTCATCAACAACATCGATCACCGAGATGCTTGCATACTCATGCAGTAGTTTTCATACCCTTTGCTTGCTTGAATGTAACCTCTTCATTATTCACACGGAATTTTATCTCATTCCGTTCCGAATCCATTAGTGCTCTTTTAGTGGAAAGGAATGGTCTCCCCAAGATGATAGGGATCTCTTTGTCAACCACACAATCAAGGATTACGAAGTTGGCAGGTAAATGAAATTTTCCCACCTTCACAAGTACATCATCAACAATTCCTACCGGTCGTTTGATGGAACGATCGGCCATTTGCAATCTCATACTTGTGGGCTTTGGCATACCTAACCCCGCTTGCTTATAGATGGCAAGAGGCATTAAGTTGATGCTAGCCCCATTATCACAAAGGGCTCTTGCAAAATGACATGCCCCAATAGTACATGGAATGGTGAAGGCTCCCGGATCTTCTTTCTTTTTGGACGATGATGTTGGCAATGATGGAACTAACCCGGTGAGTCATGTTTACCACTTCATTCTTGGTGGTTCTATTCTTTGTGATCAAATCTTTCAAATTTTTAGAAAACCCCGGCATCTCTTGAAATGCTTCCACAAATGGAATATTCACCGATAATTGCTTGAGAATGTCGTAGAACTTTTTCGAGTTTGCTATCATCCAACCTTCCTCACAAGTCTTTGAGGGAATGGGGGAGGAGGTCTAGGAATAGGTGGAAGAGTTTTGGTATCTCTTTACCTTTTCCTTTACCCTTCTTCCGTTTTCTTTTTGCACTTGCAAATCTTCCGGAATCTTTTCAACTTTGACAACACTTGGCTCTTCAACCTCAACCCCTGGTTCGGACTTGTCTACTTCAATCACTTGTTCACCCTCTTCCTTGTAGTACCTTTCACCCTCGAGTAGTAATTGCCATGATGTGAGAAGTTTGGACCACTCCACTACCACTTTGGGTTTGCAATTGTGTCACTTGGAAGTGTCCCTTTTTGCTTCGGATTTTGTTTCCCCTTGAGAGATCTCTCATTTGCATTTCCAATTTTTGAATGGATGCAGTGTGAGAGCCAACGAGCTCGGTCATATTTCCTCATAGAAAGTGTCGGACTTCTTTGATTTTGTAATTACCCGTTAAAAGCATGCTTTCCAACTTGGAATCACTTGAATGAACTTGATTTGAATATTGACCCTTTGGGGACATAAGGATTTGAACCTCGATTTGGGAAGTTGTTGTTGTTATTTCCAATTTCCTTGATTTGAGCCACCTTGGTCATTTCGCTATTGTTTGTTTGCCTTGCCCTTGCGTGTTAGGCCTCCATTGATTTTGTTGTCCTTGACCTTGGTATTGTTTCCTTTGATACCCTCCTTGAGAGTTGTTGATGTTGTTTGCTTCCTCAAAATCTTCATTTGATATGGGGTTGCACATCCTCCACCAACATTCACCTTCTTTGTTTGGCTTTCCGTGAACATTTTTGTCAACACATTGACATTTGTGGGAAGCCCTGCGATTACTTGATCTCTCTGTTGATTCTCCTTAATCAGGTTGGTCTAGGAAGGCGAACCATATGCAATTTCACACGTGGTATCTTCAGAGTGCCAATCTTGATTATGTTTTGCCATTTTGTCAAGTATTTTTGTGACCCTTGCGAATGATTTGTCCATAAAAGATCCGTCAGCTGCATTCTTCGCTATTGATTGGTTCATAGGATCCAAACCCATGTAAAATTTCTCCAACAAAATAGAGTCCGGAAAACCATGATTGGGAGACCTCACCAAATATAATTTGAATCGATCCCATGCCTCATGTAGATGTTCCCCTGGCTGTTGCTTGAAGAAGAAAATTTTATCCCGAAGTTCAGATTTCTTGCTCTGTGGGAACCATTTAGCTAAAAATGCTCGGACAAGTTCAGGCCAAGAACGGATGGAATTTGGTGGCAAGCTTTGGAGCCACCTCCTTGCATCTCCAGCTAGTGAGTACTTGAATACCCTCAACATTAGGGCATCATCTGAGACATTGTTCTGCTTATGCATAGCACATACTCCCAGAAGTTCCTAAGGTGTTGTGTTGGATCATCATCAGTGGAATTCCTGAAAAACCCCTCCGCTTTAAGCATTAGGATCAGACCATGTTCCACTTTGAAAGTTGAAGCACCAACAACCGGAGGTACAATAGCATTTGTATCCTCTATGTACTCATCTATGTCCGCAAAAGGATTTTCATCCACTTCTTCCTCGTAGTCTGACATGTCTTCCTATCAACACCAACCAAAACAAGCAAATTTTGATGGAATAGAATAAGACGTAAAGTAAAGCACACACTAATTTGTAATTTCAAAACCGTATTCCCCGGCAACGGCGCAAAAATTTGATACGCTCAAATTATACTTTAATAAATAGTGTAAGGCGGTCGATGTCAAATATAATAACCCAACAAGGTTGGGGTCGAATCCGGGAATAGGTGTGAAAAGGTTACTCAAATGGTGTGTTACTTGACTAAAGTCGTAATTCTATTCAGTTAATGGTAACAAGAGTATGAAATGATTTTGGTTTGAAGTAATGACTAATTGTAATGTTGAGAATGTAATAATTTGATTAGAAAAACCAAGGTTGTGTCCCCTTTAATGAAGTGTAATGCTATCAGGTGTTAATATGATATATTTCTAATGGAAGGTCCTTTTGATATGCAAATGATGTCTATATGACTACCCAATATTTTTCAATAGTTGGGTAGTATTTCCTCTTTATGATTTTTCCAAATATAAAAGAGTTGCAATTAATAACAATCAATATATG
>NC_031995.1:39799242-39828334 GCF_001879085.1 Nicotiana attenuata | reverse complement strand
TATGCCAAATAAAACCCACTTATTCCTAAGCGATCCTATTAAACAAGGTTTAAAGCCTTGAGTCTTTGATATTTACTTCTACCAAATTCTAACCCACTTTCCCAAGCAAAGCAAGAACTTAATGGCACTTGTTAATGTTTGCACCACCAACAATAAATGAAGAATGAGAAGTAAATAAATATCAACCAACTTAGTATTTATATATATATATATATATATATATATATATATTCAATGTTAAACACCCATTAACATAACACCCATATATATATATATATATATATATATGTATATATATATATATATATGTATATATATATATATATATATGTATATATATATATGTATATATATTCAATGTTAAACACCCATTAACATAACACCCATTTAGGGTCCACAACCTTAGTATTTAAAGCTAGCTACTCATACTAAAATAAAAAAACAAGAGAATATTAAATGCCATAAAGCTTACAAAGTGAAAGATTCTTGACCCAAAAACTTCCAAAAGAGAGGAATATTAAAGCCTTGTATTGTAGTCTCCAAGTCAGACCAGATGAGCCCACAAAACCCCAATAAATCTATTTATAGAAGGCCAAAATTTGGGACAAAAATGGACAAAATGCCCTTTCAGGTTAAATATGCGACCGTATATCTGTCGCATAACAGACATGCGGTCCGCATTCTCTTCATGCCCATCGCACTTCAGAACCCTAGTTTCCAGGCCGTCGTCGCATTGTTGATTTGAGGTCTGCTCCAAATATGCGATCGCATTTTGCGTCGCATTTTCCACCATCAGCATTTCTCCCCATGAGTTTGCGGTCCATTATGCGGTCCGCAAACCTGTTATGCGATCGCATTCTAGACCGCATTTCTTGCACTGGACTTTGGCCAACATTCTGTTTTTGTTTGTGATCCTTTGCACATTTATGCGACTCGCATGTAGGATTTGCGATCGCATCTTGGACTGCATTTCCACATTTGTGCTGCATTTTGCTCTTTTCTTGTCTTTTTGTGGCTTTTTTGCTTTCATTTCCATGCTCTTAGGTACTTAAACCTCATGTACTGCAAAAACACTAAAATTACATAAGAATAGGAGATAATTGCATTCAAAACAAGCTAAAATCTAAGCAATTTGCATTAAAATGTACTGAAATTCTTCGGCACATCACCGCACCAGCGGAAAATCCATCACAGGTGCGGTTTTTCACTTAAACCTCAAATCCCGCTTCTGCTATCAAGCACCCGCATCTGCGGTTCCGCAGGTACGGTCCTTTGTGCGCACCTGCGGCTTCGCCTCAGCTCCCAATTCTCTGCATCTTCGGCCCAATCTCGCTCTTACGAGTCCCGCACCTGCGATCCTCACTCCGCAGGTGCGGTTATGACAACTGAAGGAAATATTCAGCACTTCCTCAAATCCTATCTTTGATTTGTCAACCTCCCGAAATCAACCCGAGGCCCTCGGGACCTCAACCAAACCTACAAACCAGTCGCGTATCATCATTCAAACTTATTCCAACCCTCGGAACACTCCAAACAACATCAAAACATCAAATCACCTTCGGATTCAAGCCTAAGAACTTCTAAACTTCCGAATTCCGCAAAAGGTGCTGAAACCTATCAAACCTCGTTCGAATGACTTGAACTTTTGCACATACGTCACAAAGGACACTACGAACCTACTCCAATTTCTAGAATTCCATTCCGACCTTGATATCAAAATTTCCACTGCCGACCGTGAAATGCCAAATTTCCAATTTTGCCAATTCAAGCCTAGATCTACCATGGACCTCCAAATTATATTCCGAACACGCTCCTAAGTCCAAAATCACCTGACGGAGCTAACCGAACCATCAAAATTCACATCTGAGATCTTTTACTCATAAGTCAACATCCGGTTGACTTTTCCAACTTAAGCTTCTAAATAAGAGACTAAGTGTCTCATTCCACTCCACAACCACTCCGGACCTGAACCAACCAACACGATACAATGTATTACAGCTGAACAACACATAAAGAAGCAGAAATGGGGGAAACAGGGTTGTAACTCATGAAACGACCGGCTGGGTCGTTACATCCTTCCCCTCTTAAACAAACGTTTGTCCTCGAACGAGTCTAGAAACATACCTGAGCCTCAAACAGGTGTGGATATTTGCTCCGCATCTCTCGCTCGGTCTCCCAAGTAGCCTCCTCTACGGGCCGACCTCTCCACTGCACTTTCACTGACGCTATATCCTTTGATCCGAACTTTCGGACCTGCCGCTCCAAAATAGCCACTAGCTCCACATCATAAGTAAAATCACCGTCTAACTAAACCGTGCTGAAATCCAAAACATGAGACAGATCGCCAATATACTTCTGGAGAATAGAAACATGAAATACCGGATGCACACTCAGCAAGCAAGGTGGCAATGCGAGCTCATAAGCATCCTCCCCAATCCTCCGAAGCACCTCAAAAGGTCCAATGACCGAGAGCTCAATTTACCCTTCTTCCCAAATCTCATAACACCCTTCATGGGTGAAAACTTCAGTAGAACCTTCTCCCCGACCATGTAAGACACATCACAAACCTTTCTGTCAACATAACTCTTTTGTCTTGACTGCGCTGTACGAAGCCGCTCCTGAATCACTTTCACCTTGTCCAAAGCATCCTGTACCAGGTCTGCACCCAAAAGCCTTACCTCGCCCGACTCAAACCAACCTACTGAAGATCTACATCGTCTCCCATATAAAGCCTCATATGGAGCCATCTTAATACTCGACTGATAACTGTTGTTGTAAGCAAACTCAGAGAGCGGTAGAAACTGGTCCCATGAACCCCCAAAATCAATGACACAAGCGCGCAACATGTCCTCCAATATCTGAATAGTGTGCTCGGACTGCCCGTCCGTCTGAGGGTGAAAAGTTGTGCTCTACTCAACCTGAGTACCCAAAACTCGTTGCACGGCTCTCCAAAACTGCGATATGAACTGAGTACCTCTATCTGAAATGATGGAAACTGGGACACCATGCAGGCGAACAATCTCGCACATATAAATCTCAGCTAACCGCTTTGAAGAATAAGTAGTACACACAGGAATGAAGTGCGCGAACTTGGTCAGCCGATCCACAATCACCCAAATAGCATCAAACTTTCTCAAAGTCCATGGAAGTCCAACTACAAATCCATAGTGATCCGATCCCACTTCCACTATGGAATATCCATCTGCGGAAGCAAGCCACCTGGTATCTGATGCTTATATTTCACCTGTTGACAATTGAGGCACCGAGCTACAAACCCCACTATATTTTTCTTCATCCTCCTCCACCTATAGTGCTGTCTCAAATCCTGATACAACTTCACGGCACCCGGATGGACGGAATACCGTGAGCTGTGGGTCTCCTCCAGAATAAACTCCCGAAGCCCATCCACATTGCGCACACATATCCGGCCCTGCATCCTCAATACCCCATCATCATCAATAGTCACATCTCTGGCATCGTTATGCCGAACTTTATCCTTGAGGATAAGCAAATGAGGATCATCATACTGGGGCTCTCTGATGCAATCAACCAAGGAAGACCGAGAAAACAAGCAAGCTAGGATCCGACTGGGCTCCGAAATATCTAACCTCATAAATCGATTGGCCAAGGCCTGAACATCAACTACAAGAGGTCTCTCCCCAATAGGAATATATGCCAAACTGCCCTTACTCACCGCCTTCCTACTCAAAGCATCGACCACTACATTGGCCTTCCCCGGATGGTACAAGATAGTAATATCATAATCCTTCAGCAGCTCCAACCATCTCCGCTGCCTCAAATTGAGATCCTTCTGCTTGAACAAGTACTGGAGGCTACGATGATCAGTAAACACCTCACAAGACACACCATAGAGATAATGCCTCCAAGTCTTCAACGCATGAACAATGGCAGCCAACTCCTAATCATGAACAGGGTGGTTCTTCTCATGGGGCTTCAACTGACGAGAAGCATAAGCAATCACTCTACCCTCCTGCATCAACACATACCCGATGCCGACCCGAGAAGCATCACAATAATACCATATAAGAACCTAAAGCTGATGGCAAAACTAACACTGGAGCGATGGTCAAGGTAGTCTTGAGCTTCTGAAAGCTCGCCTCACACTCATCTGACCACATGAAAGGAGCACCCTTTTGAGTCAATTTGGTCAAGGGTGATGCTATAGATGAAAATCCCTGAAAGAAATGACGGTAATAACTCGCCAAACCAAGAAAGCTGCGAATCTCTATGGTTGAGGACGGTCCGGGCAAACTCTGAACCGCCTCAATCTTCTTCGGATCGACCAAAATACCCTCACTGGACACTACATGCCCCAAGAAAGCCACCGAGCTAAGCCAAAACTTACACTTAGAGAACTTTGAATAAAGCTTCTCCTCCCTCAACCGCTGCAATACAACTCTCAAATGCTCGACTTGCTCCTTGTGACTACGCGAGCGCAACAGAATATCATCAATGAATACAATAATAAATGAGTCGAGATAAGGCCAAAACACGCTGTTCCTCAAATGCATGAATGATGCTGGGGCATTGGTCAGCCCAAAATACATCACAAGGAACTCATCATGACCATATCGGGTCCTGAAAGCTATCTTAAGAATATTCGAGTCCTGATCTTCAACTGGTGATACCCTGACCTGAGATCAATCATGGAGAACACTCTCACTCCCTGAAGCTGGTCGAATAAATCATCAATACAAGGCAAAGGATACTTTTTCTTGATTGTGAGTTTGTTCAACTACTTGTAATCAATGCACATCCTCATAGTGCCATCCTTCTTCTTCACAAATAGGACAGGCGCACCCCACAGCGACACACTAGGCCGAATAAACCCCTTCTCAAGGAGTTCCTAAAGCTTCTCCTTAAACTCCTTCAACTCCGTCGGTGCCATACGATACGGTGCAATAGAAATGGGCTGAGTTCCCGGCACCAAATTAGTACCAAAGTCAACATCCCTGTCCAGGGGCATGCCCGATAGGTCTACAGGAAAAACATATGGAAATCTCTCACCACCGGAACCAAATAAATACTAGGAGTCTCTGCATTGACATCCCTCACAAAGGCCAAATAGGAAGGACAACCCTTCCCAACCATCCGCTAGGCCTTCAAGTATGAAATCTCCCTACTGGGGAACGTAATCCGTCGAACCTCGCCACTCGATCCGTGGTACCCCTGGCATAACTAACGTCACTGTCTTAGCATGACAGTCCAAAATAGCACGACACTGAGATAACCAATCCATGCCCAATATCACATCAGAATCCACCATACTAAGCAACAAGAGGTCTACTCGGGTATCCAAACCCCCAATAGTTACCACACACTACCGATATACGCGGTCCACAACAACAATATCGCCCACCGGGGTAGATACACGAACAGATGAAACAAGAAACTCGCGGGGCATATCCAAATAACGAGCGAAATATGATGACACATATGAAAAAGTGGAACCAGGGTCAAATAATACAGAGGCATCTCTGTGGCAAACTAAGACAATACCTGTAATCACAACATCTAAAGTGATAGCATCTGGTCTGGCTAGGAGTGCATAAAAATGGGCTTGACCACCACCTGATCGGCCTCCCCCTCTAGGGAGACCCCTAGCTGACTGACCTCCACCCCGAGCTGGCTGGGCAGGTGGGAAAGTAACTGGTGTTGAAGCCGAAGGCTGACTCCTCTGCTGCGATGAACCTCCAGTAAGATGGGGACAAAACCTCTTGATATGACCCAAATCTCTAAACTCGAAGAAACCTCTACCGGCCACTGGTAATAGGGACTGAAGGGAGCCCCGAGCACCGGGATACCCACTAAAAGAATAAGGTATAGATGAACCCTGAACCGATGGTGCATGAGTCAAACTCTGAGCTGGAAGGGCACTGATAGATGAGTGACCTTGATGTGAACTGTGAGAACCATGGCCAGATGATCCACCACGGTGGCCCAGACGAGTTGACTGAGCATGTTTGTATGGACGACCCCTGCCATGTTGGAACTAACCCCCAGAAGGCACACCACCAGAGCTACCAGATCCCCGAGGCCTCTTGGCCTCCCTCTCAACTCGCTCCTGGCAGCGAACTGACTCATTCTCTCTAGTAATGTCAACCACCTCCTCAAAAGAAGCGCCAGATACCCTCTCTCTGGTCAGAAAAATTCGTAGCTGATAAGTGAGGCCATCAATAAACCTCCTGATCCTTTCCCTATCCGTGGGAACTAGCCAGATAGCACGACGGGCCAACTCGAAGAATCTCATCTCATACTGCGTCACGGTCATATCCTCCTGATGCAACTGCTCGAACTGCTTGCTCAGCTCCTCTCTGCGAGAATGCGGTACATACTTCTCTAGGAAGAGAATGGAGAATTGATGCCAGGTAAAGGGCACTGCACCAACAGGCCTACGCCTTTCATAAGCCTCCTACCAAGTGAAGGCAGCTCCAGACAACTGAAAGGTAGTAAACGAGACCCCACTGGTCTCCAGAATACCCGCTGTAAACAGAATCCTCTGACACTTGTCCAAGAAACCCTGGGCATCCTCGCCCTCTACACCACTGAAAGTCGGAGGCTGAAGTCTACCAAACCTCTCCAATCAATGCTGATCGTCATCAGACATAGCTGGTACTACAAAATCCCGAGCAGGTGCAACCAGTTGGGCTGGTGATGCCTCCGGTGTCTGCAATCCCTGAACAACCTGCTCGGGTGTACATGCGACAAGAGTCTGAGTGCCTTCCCCGGCCTGAGAAGTGGCTGCTCTTACGCCCCGCAATATTCGATCGATATTACGTCCCTTAGTGTTATATTACAATGATGTTATGCTTCGCAGTATTAAATTACAACGATGTTGCAGCCTGTAGTATTGTACGTTGAATTTGTCGTAAGGTAATTGATAATAGTCCGAGGAAAAGATTATTTGGAGATTATAAGGATTATGCTATTCCAAACAAGTAATGAGTAAATTCATGAATGTGAGAGGGGAAGCAAGTCAAAGAAAATGAATTTTCGTCCATGTTTGGCATGTTGGGATAAAATAAGGGCCGAGCGTTAATACTCGATATTTATGGACTAGTACCATATAAGGTACCCCATGGCCATGATAGTAAGGTGTATAAAGTATATTAAAAATGAGTAGTATTTTAAGTAATTTGAGATAATTTTTAATTATGTGGGTAATTGGTTAATTATCGGGTAATGGGACATTACCTAGTTAATTATTATATTATGAGATAAGATTAACCCCCCCCCTTAAAATGTGGCAGAAAGCCACAAACTAAGAGAATGACTCTTAGTCATTTTATCATTAGGTGGCAAACTATGTTAGTTACATAACACTTCACTTCTAATATATTTAATACCAAAAAAGTCAACAATCCCATTTTAAGTTTGAGGTTGATAGATTAAGAGAGTTCTGGCGAGTTGTTTGTTTGGTTGCCCCTCTCAATCACTCTTGGCAGCCAACGATCACCCAATGTTTACCAATTTCAAAATTATTCTTTAGCATATTAAGTTCAGTGCGGTAGTGAAGATTTTCATTCTTCAACCAAAATCCAACGAGATTTCTTAGCACACAAGGAACGTGAGATTTTGCGATTCTAAGGGAGTACGGTGCAACCTTTTCCAAGAATTTCATGCGGATTTTTTCCTACTCCAGGTATGTTAAGGCTATCCCTTCTTTATTCTTGGCATGATCTATACGACAAGAACGAAACGAGCAAATGCACAAATTCCATAAATGACACTATTCATAGAAATACTAGAAATGCATATGTTTATGATTCCCTATATGTCAAATTGTTCTATCATCTGTTCATGGGTCTTAAAAATATGTAGGTTGGTAAAGTTTATTTCATGGTATTAATCAGAGGCATAATGATCTTATGATGTACCGAGAGATTTTATTAACGTATCGCATATGCATTTCATGCATTTATACATGCACATTGACCCATGACTAGATGATGTTATATACGCGTATATATATGTATATATATGTATATGGGATATGGGAAAGGTTATGGCATTATATATGCACCACCACCTGATCAGCTGGTATACGTTGATGATATTGCCCATAGTGGCCGAGATGATATGATGGGATGCCCTCAAAGACTTGATGATATGCACGACATGACATTCATACGCATATGGATGACACTATAAGGATTTCATGATTTACAAAGTTATCCAGACTTACAGGTTGAGTCTTTTACTCTATATTTCTTCCATTTAATTTATGTACTTATTTATGTGCCTTACATACTCGGTACATTATTCGTACTGACGTCCCTTTTGCCTGGGGACGCTGCATTTTATGCCCGCAGGTCTCGAAAGACAGATCGAGAGCCCTTCAAGTAGGCTATCAGCTCAGCGGAAGATGCTGGTGCACTCCATTTGCTCCATAGTTGCTTATTTGGTCAGTATGATTAGGACATATATATTGATTAGTATGGCGGGGCCCGGTCCCGACCTTTATGATATTATGTGTTCTTAGAGGCTTGTAGACAGGTTTCATGTATACGAATACTTGTATGGCCTTGTCGGCTTACGTTTTGAGTGCATAAAGGATCATGTCGTCCTTATAGGCTCGTACGTCATATGAATAAGTTTGGATTACGTGTTGGATCGTCCAATGCCAAGTATTTCCCCATGTTCTATTCTACTTATCTCACGACAGTCTCTCTAGCTTATTTACCTATGATAGTATGATACAAAAGATACATTACGTAGGTACTCGGTTGAGTAAGGTACCAGGTGCCTGTTGCGGCCCATCAGTTTGGGTCGTGACAGCTGTTGTAGAAACTACGATCGCCTGAGCAAGACTAGTACACACGGTCAAGATCTGAGCCAAGGTCTCCTGATGACCTGGAATAAAAATAGGCACAGCCAGTGCCTGAGCTGGTCCTGCTGGAGCGTCCACAACTGGGACCTGATCATGAACTGGGGCGACTGGTGGATCTGCAGGTGTTACCCTAGCTGCTGGGCGGGCTACACCCCTGCCCTTACCACGACCTCGACCTCGGCCTCTAGTGGCCCCAATTGGTGGTACTGGTGGTCGTCCGTCCTGACCGGTAGCACGTGTCCTCACCATCCGTGAGAGAATAGAATAACAGAAGTTTAGTACTAGAATCAACAGATTTGCACGACAAGAATTCAAGAATGTGAAGTTTTTCCTAAAGGTTCTGCAGCCTCTCGAAGATAAGTACAGACGTGTCCGTACCGATCCGCAAGACTCTACTAACCCGCTCATGACTCATGAGACCTATGTAACCTAGGCTCTGATACCTTCTTTTCACGACCCCAAAACCAAGCCAGTCATGATAGCGGCTATCATGAAACTAGGCCAGCCGACACATTTGCAAAGTAGTTCAACATTTCATTAAAACATAAATAGCACCATTTTTTCAACTGGAATTCCCATAAAAATATAAAGTTATAAACCAAAATAAATGCGGAAAATAAAAGCCCGACCTTGGGTGTCACTAAGTCATGAGCAATACTACAATTGTTCTGAATAAAAAACAAGACCAAAATGGTTTATAATTTTGGTTTATAAGTCATGAGTATTTTTATAATTTTTCTATAATTTTAAAGGCTTTAAACCAATTTATTTCTGCATTTTTTATTATAAAAATATTCAATAATTATCCCTCATATTATTCTTTATGATGATTTAATCATCTAAATTCATCATTTATTCCCATATAGTGCTTATATATTTTAATTGCATTTTTATAATTACATTTGCATTTTTAAGGCTAGAATTGCACATTTTGCAATAATAGCCCATATATATGCATAATTGCATTATCTATACAGAAAATGACTTTTTTTTTATATTTTTATAATGTCAATTAATTATTTGAAATCATTTTCATGCACAAATGACATTTTTTATTATTTATTAATTATTTTTTATAAATTATTTTACTGATTTAATTGGGTATTTAAAATCTAGCCCCTAAAAAAATCCAGTTTTAGACCTACATACTACCCAATTAACCCCCACCCCAATACACTAGCCCAACATTAGATACCCAATACCCTTAACCCATTAACCAATCCTATACCCGTCTATTATAACCCGACCCAGAACCCTTGAATCAGGACCGTTGATCTCCGAAATCAACGGTCCACATCACCCAACCCTTTTAATTAACATAAACCATATAAACCCTAATCATTCCACCCTGCCCGCCGTCTCTATACACTCCCTCTCTCATCTTCTCCTCTCTTCATCTTTAAAACCCTAACGTCATCACCTAGTTTCCTTCTTTGATTCCAACCGTATATGGAATCCCTTGATGATTTTCTTACCTTATTGGTTCTATCTCGCTACTGGCTACTCGATTATGGTATAACCTAATAGCTTGCCTAACATGACAAGCCGATTTCCCTATTTTTGGACCAAATCTGGTTCGAATCTTTCTCCTTTCTTCATCTAAGGTCATTCTTCATCTTTTCAAGTACGAATCTTCGAGATTTTCTTTCATCTTTGTTTACTCTAAAGTAGTGGTTTAGATCTTTTATGATCTGTTAATATTTCGTTCTTATTTTTTTGTTAAAAATGTCATCTATATTTCCGCATGTCTATCTATGAATATTTTTTGCGATTTTCGTACAACTTTTCCGCCTAATATATTTTTGCCCTAAATTTAGGGCTCAGATCTTTTAAGATTTGTTCTGGTTCTATTTTGGTTAATATCTTCTGTAATGTTTCCGTATATCTATTCTGTGCATCTTTATCATAGTGTTCCTTTGGTTATTTACGCTGATTTTACATACCCTAAAATTTAGGGTTTTTGATTCTTCAAAATCGAACAAATATGGTTCAAACATTAATTATTTCCGTCTATATGTCTTTGTGCATTTTTATTAAAGCTCTCTTGTATTTCTGCCTATTTTTCCTTACATTAAATTTAGGGTTTTCGTTATTTAATTATTTTTCCTTTAATGTTTCTGTCTATCTGCCTCTATGCATATTTAACTCTTGCCGTTAACTGTTGACTAATTTTACTTACCCCAAAATTAGGATTTTTGAAATCTTTACTGAGATTTTAGTCTTTCCTTTCTTGTATGGTACTGATATTTCCTTATTTGTGCATGTTGTCATTATTTCCTTAACTTATTTGATCTGGTACTTGACTATTGATTGATTCTGTATCTTAGTACTCGCCTGTTTACACACGGTTCTGTTCTGCTAATTGATTGAATCCGACTGAAATTGATTCTACTTCTATTTTCATTCCTTACTTGTGTGTGTTTGAATTATTACCTTATTTGTTTGTCTAGTTGAGTGCTATTTAAACCCTTGACCCTTTTCCCTTTAGGACAAGACTCGAAATCCCATATTTCTCACTAAAAACTTAAGCTCTCTCTGGTGTTCTGATTTCTGTGCTAGGTGTCTCTTCATTTTGGCCGGCTGAAAGCCGAGGCCAAGATTATTCTGGAACCTCATTGCTGTGGCATACTTACTTGCTTTCTCACTTAACTGGTATGCCCTAACCTTTGCAATTTCATTCTCTATGCTTTGCTTGACTAGCCTGTTTCAATTCTCAGCATGATTCTGTCCTTTATATGATTATATGATCTCATTTATTAACACTGTTAACTTAGGATTAAGTTATTTCAAGTAATATGAATCTTCTCGTAGGTTAGCTTAAGGTTCAACCTGTTTCATGCACTGTTGCTAATTCTGCACCTGTTTTGAACTTTGCACATTGCAAACATGTAATCAGTTAGCTTGTTGCTTAACTCATATGTCATGTTTGTTTAACTCAAATGTTTCTGTCTAATTGTTTATGTGATTAAGCCATGACTATCTTAAGTACTAGCATGAGTATTTAGCTTAACTAGACTTCAACTTATTTCAATTATGTGTTTAAGCATGAGTTCTGCAGTTCTTCCTGCAACTCTATGTTCCGAATCCTGTTTCTTCTGAAATCCAACTATTTTTAAAAAACCTACCCCTTCTCTCTTTTATATACTCTTAGTCTCTTAGGTTCTCAACCACCCCAGTGTGAGCACTGCCTAGGGTCCACATGAGACTCCTTTGAACTCTCACGCACTGGGGCTGGTTTTCCCATCTCTCATGAACTCTTTTCTGAATGTGTGGTTCTTGTGTGAGCATTGCCCGGGTCCCTGAGGCCCCTGGGAACTTTGACACAGTGGAAGCCTGGTTCTAATATGCTGTGGATGAATCACTGCTATGCTTCATAGATGTTATGTGGGAAGGCCTGGTTCCCAAGTTTATTTGGGCTTATGAAGGCTCCCTATAGTGTTACCGATACCTTTATGTAATTCATTCGACTATTCTGGTCTGTAATAACTTTGTAATAACAGATTCGGGGATATTTAGGAAAGCTGGGGGGGGGGGGGTTTCTTCTTATATCTTTTGTTAAACTGGGTAGAAATGCTGCCTATAGGATTTAACTATGCTGTCAATTCTGTTCATTTAAGTGAAATTTGTGTGAGTTATATGCTGTGTTTAGACATCCTGTCTATAGGACTTTCATGATCATTTCTCTATATTTTACATTTGTTTACCTTGAAAATGGTAATAACAATTGAATTTGTTGATGGGACTCTAAAAATATGTGATCTATTTTTATGCTAGTTGTTAAGCAGATGATGCTGTGCGTATGAAGTTTAGAGATAAAGTAGGAGCTAAAAATGAGGTGATAATCAAACCGAGAGGCTGACAATCGAGGCCTCAACCTTGTCGACATGGGGGCCTCGAGGTCGATTCAGTGGCTCGATAATGAGCTATCAGGGGCGATCGGGGTATAACTAATAGTTATTGCAAAATTAATAAAGGCTCTTTATGGCCAATGATAAGAAATAAATGATGAACAAGTATGAAGATAATAAATGAAAGCAATAATAACAAGAAAGTATGTTAGAAAGCAGAGAGAATGTTCTTCATATATTCGTGTGGAGTAACTGAAGCCACAGAGGGTATAAAAATGACAAGGATCTTTTTTATATAGGAGGGAATCCCAACATAATACAAAATGCATTAAGTACCAAGATATGGAGATGGGATAACTTAATGACACCCTGACTCGGATTTGGAATAGACCAGCAGACTCTATCAGCCCTAGGCGTGTGCCTTAGGAACCTTCCACTTCTACCACTATCGTGATCAATGCTACCATGGGGTCGAGTGTCGTCGACCCTCGAGGAAGGATGCTCGACCATGGCCTTGAGCCTTCGAGGTGATCTTCCAAAGTGCTTTAATGACGAGAAATTGGACCTTCCGATTGCGCATTGACATCTATCTCTTTGAATTTACTGTGATATCGTCGTACCGATGATATCGACATATGACGTATGCCTTTGCGATAATTGGGGCATGTCTTTTTAGTGCCATTCAATGCGCTGCCGATTCCCATTCTTCAAAACGAAAGTATCGCTGCCTACTCGGTTTTCAAATAATGCATTTGCGTCCGTCGATCCGTCTTCCAAAGGTATTGATGACCTTGTTGACCGTGTGATTACCCCTATAAATGGAGGCCTTCCGGTGTTATCTTTTTATCCAAGTGCCTTTCAACATCTTTCCATCCCTTTCTTCTTACTATCCTCTTCCATTGTTATCAACCATGCTTGGGGCCTATGGCCTCAAAATTATGTGGCGGCGTTCTTACCAGCCACGCTATGACCCTTTTCCCAGGCTTTCCCTTGCCGAGCGGGATCTCGTTGTTTTGTCCTTGTTGTCGTTATTATGGTTGCCATTGTTGTTGCCGTTGGCTCGAGGCGATGAGATAGGGGGGCCGATCTTTTCCAACTCAGAAGGACGTTTGGGCTCTACACCACTACTTGGGAGAGCGTTCAGATTATACACCGCTGCTCACTCTCCCACCCTGGCCTGGTGTGGCACTTCATCCGTTGGGTTTCCCAAGGGATAAAATGGCACAACCGGCCGTAGACTTGCTCGGTGCGACCTCCCAGAAGGTGGGTTCAGAGCGGCCGTGCATGTAGGGTTGATGCCAGCCGAATCTTCAACCTTTGGCTTCGGCGGGCTATGTCTCTTTTTTCTGCTTCTTCCGCCTCACCGCCCTCTTCATCTCCCCATTTCTCTCTTCTTCATCTTTGCCCTCAAGGGTATTATTCCGTGAGATTGAGATGGGAACCTAGAGGACGTGGCGGTCGAAGATATCACCGTCGATGATGCACGTTCGAGGAGACGGTGCTCAGAGATGTTGCTACCGGAGATGGAACCTCGAGAGTAGACTAGGTTCTAGGGTTTTGCTGTATGTGCACCCTTTAACTTCTTTGTTTCTGTGTAAGGATCCCTTGTGGGCTTTTGTAACCATGTGTAAGGACCCCTCGTGGGCTATTGTAATCGAATGTTCATGAATACAAAAATGCTTCTTCAATTATATCTTTGGTGCTTTCTGTTTTTCCTTTTGCGCTTACGGAAACCTTGAATGCATGATCCTAGCGGTCATTGTTGATATAGAGCCCAAGTGGGAGTGTATTTCTCTGACCTTTGGTTGTTTAGTATGGCTCCCCGCGGAACCGTTTGCCTTTCCTCGGATTGGACCGATAGATTCGGGTCGTCGGAACCCTTACTTCGGGCCGAATGAGGATAACACTTCGAACCTTCAGACTTTCGAGAACAGTCTTTAGGCACAACAATACTCTTTGAGGGAAATTTGCTCGGGAGCCCTAGGATCGGGTCTGGTTTTAAGCTCTCATGGGCAGTCTCCGAGCGGGGTTAGTTCAAACCTGAGCCACCCAGAAACCTTCTTTGAATTTAGCGTACGTAGCCCTAAGGCGTCGTAGGTAGATTACAGATGAGGTTTTACCTGAACTTGGATGGTACCCGTGGTCAAGCCCATATGGGAGGAGTTCAAATGCTTATTTCTTTGGAGCTTAACTTCTTCTTAGTGGAGATCCTCGAGGTCGGGTACCACCTCGGGATTGGCGATAATGTACCTGGAGCCTAACTTTTCTTTGATGGAGGTCCTTGAGGTCAAGTACCACCTCGGGACTGGAGAAGACGTCGTTGGCTTCCTAGAGCCTAACTTTCTTTGATGGAGGTCCTCGAGGTTGGGTACCACCTCGGGACTGGCAAAGATGTCGTCGGCTTCCTAAAACCTAACTTTCTTATCGGAGACCCTCGAGGTCGGGTATCACCTCGAGATTGATGATGCGTTTGATCTTTTAGGCAGGCGGGTCGTCGTCGCTTTTCCTATATATAGGGTCATTTGAGCCCCTTTGGAGATCCCTTTATTTCAAGCGGTAACTTTTCCTTTTCTGTGTTGAACCTTTCGTTATTTCAGTGCTGACGTACTTGCACAAATTTCTGCCCTAGCTCTCCGATTTTGCCACCTCCATGACCACTACACCGGGGTCTGTTTGGCAGAGAGGGGAGAATTCCGCCTCCGATATTTAGGACCAACGAGAGCGTACCTCGAAGATTGCTTCTTTTATAATAGAAGAACACCTTGGGTTAGTGAGAAAAAACTGTGGCTAGGGGGAGAAAGCAGTGTTGCAGATACTTTCCCTGGGTGAGGGCATCACGGATCGTATCGATGGATTATTGAATGAGTACATGTATCCCTTCACACTGGGCCCCCTTGATTGGGTAGTGCTAGATTTCTGTTTGGAGTATCGGGTTACTTTGGAGCATATCCATCCGTCGTTTTGGCGGATAGTGCTGATGATGAGATTTTTCACGGAGAAGGCGGGGCTTGACCTCACGTTCAGTCACCTCATCAGGCTGTACCATCCATTTCATCATCGGGGCCTGTTAACCTTGCGATGCTGGTCGACCATGCCCTTCGTCATCGATGATGAGGAGGATAGGGATCGAGAGTGGATGAGTCGATTCGTCCGAGTCCGAACGACTGACATTATCCCTATGGAACTTATGCCAATCCTTGAAGGATGGAATTATACACGTAAGTGGCACATTCCGTACCTTCTCAGTTTTGCTTATGGCGAAGGCTGATACCGTGACCGTGCCATCTTTTATTCTTCCGCAGCGATTGCATGGGCCCCAAGTGATGTTCTCGATCTGCCGGATTGGGTTCAGAAGTTAGCGACCTACTCAACTTGTGACGAGCTGTGTCCCGGGGCAGATGGGAAGCAAAACAACATGGTGAGTGTTGTGCTATTTTTTCCTTTCCCTTCCTTCATTTGGAGAGGAAATTTCCCTTTCCGTATGTTAATCTTGTTGTTGTAGGAATCGGAGAGCCTTCCAAGGCGAGGCCGCGCTCCATTGAGGAGGGGGAAGGGTCGCTAGCCTTCGGGCTAAAGAACGACAATAATAAGCGGGAGATGCCTTTACAGGGTGATGGCGCTCAAAGTAGGGTGAGGTTGTACCCGGGTTCTGGGACGGAAGCATCATCAGAGCCTACCGTGCTCGTGGTCCCCGGTTCTTAAAAGGTCGTTTCTCCATTGCCACTGCCTACTCATTCTGCTGATAGTGCTTCGGGGGATACTAGAGACTCGGGGTCGTCTACTCCGAGCGACCGTGTCTTGACCAGAGTCAATTCTTTTAGAGCCGAGGGAGCTAGGTTAATGGATGCACGTTCGGCCTTCGAGGAAGCCTAGTGACTTCACTTTGTGGTGAGTTTCGATATAGGCCCTTTGAATTTTGCGCTTTGCCTTTATTATTGGGTTTCCTTTTGCAGGCCTTTGACAGACTTAAGTCTGGGCTGCTTCGTCGTGAAGCTCGGCTGCGGAAAGCTCTGGATGAGGAGAAATCCCTTAGGCTCCTTTGCGATGAAAAGGAAGCCGAGCTGGAACACTTGCGGTATGAGGCGAGCCAGAGCCTGAATTAAGAGAGCTTCTTGGAGGAGCAGGTAACTTTCTGCCCCGGGTGAGTATGCACCCTGCCTCCTGGCTTCTAAGGCTAATACTTCGTTTATTTTAGTTGTAAGAAAGGACGGAGGCCATGTAGCGTCTTCGGGATGAAGCCGGCCGAGCGGAGAGTGAACGTGATGAGGTAAGAGCTCTGGCGGAGGTTCAGGATTTAGAGGAGAGGGATGCCCTGGCTAAAGTTCCAGACCTTGAGGCCCAACTCCGCTTAGCCTGTGACAATGCTTCGGCTCAAGCAGACGCGATTGCGAAGCTCGAATCCGAGCTTTCAAAGGTAAGGGCCGAGATCGTTGATGCCCGAGCTGAAGCTGTAATGAGCCGAACTAAAGCTGACCAGGAGATGGCGATCCACTTAAAGGATGCTACTGATGCTCAAGCTGAGTTGGGAAGGATCCTCAATCGTAAAGCGAGGATTTAAAGAATATGCTTGTTGCAAGTCTCGAAGGAAGACTCTCGAGAATATCTGTGCTAGGGAATTTGTTCTCTCGGAAGAGTTAGCGCGAGCGAGGACGAGCGTGATGCTCGGTTACTTCTATCTTACTTTGGGGAAAGCGAAGATGAGGCTGGCGGGCCGTAGCTCCCAGCGGGAGAATAGATTTTTTCCATCTCTATGTAGTATTTTTAAAGCATGTTTGTAGATGGAGATTGCATTTTTCGTATATGTCTATAATGAAACCCTTGCGGCTTTATTTCTTCCGTATCTCTTTCTATTTCGAATTTGGCCAGACGAACTGGTCATTGATTTATAGGAATCCTTAGATTCGCGATATGGCACTGGGGTTCATTAAGTTCGCGATAATGGCTCTTATGCCTCGGGTCGAAGTGACCTTTCAGTGTAAGCTGGCGTTTGAGCTCTTATGCTTTTTGCCCTGGGGCATTTTTAGGTAACTATTTTGGGTTCAGTCTCCGAATCGGGTTGCGATTTGAGCTCATTCGACCCTGAAGTTTTCAAATTTGCATGGGCTAGCAACAATGGCTCTTACGCCTTCGGTCGAAGCAACCTTTTATGTGTAAGCTGGCGTTTGAGATCTTATGCTTTTTGCCCTGGGGCATTTTTAGGTAACTATTTTAGGTTCAGTCTTCGGATCGGGTTGCGATTCGAGCTCATTCGACCTTCAAGTTTTCCAATTTGCATGGGCTGGCAACAATGGCTCTTACGTCTTCGGTCGTAGCGACCTTTTATGTGTAAGCTTCATTTTTCCCTAGTTAAGGACTTTTGCGATGATTTTTGCCTGACTCTTCGACGGTTTGAGAAGAACCTGGATTACGAGCCGTTTTGTGGCGATGATCGAGCACCTCAAGAGGTTTGGCTCGGAGGCTGAGTAGCTCGAAGCCCATTGTTTGGAGATGACATGGACGAAGCTCTTTTGCCTATGCCGAGGGTAGCCTGTTTAACCGGTTCTTTTCGAAGTAGATTCGAAGTAACTGAAGGCCTGTGATTTTGTAGGGACAGTCGGGCGTCCCCGAGTCGCGTTAGTTTGGCTAGTACAGCCTTATGACCGTATTCATTTGTGCTTGGCCGGAGCCATCTTTGATCCCAAGTGAAGTAGTTTGGGCATATATATCGAGGGTATGCCTTTTTAGGGGTCTTACAAGTTCGATATATAGCTTAAATTTTGAGATCGAGTTTTACGCCTTTAGCAAGGTCTTACAAGATTTTCATGCCGTTGAGGTCTTACAGTTTTGGATACTTGGTACAAGCATGGTTCATGCCTTGCTGGAGGTCTTACAGATGTTGCCACTTGGTAAAAGTGTGATTCATGCCTAGCTCGAGGTCTTACAGATATTGTTGCTGCCTTATGTAGGTCTTACGAGGCCGAGTCTGCCTGCTTGGAGTCTTATGGCCTCGGATTTTGTAATGAATGGTTCTTGGCGACAGTCCCCAAGTTAACGATGGCATCTTGGCTCCAAAGCCGTTTACTTGTAAGCTTGGTGTTGCCTCATTGAGGGCTTACGACTTTGGCGATTCCGACCTTGAGCTCAACGATTTTGGAGATTTTGACGCCAGTCCCAGAGTGTTCGGGGCACTTCCGGCCTTGGAGTCATTTCGTGATTTTTATGTTGCCTCGTTTAGGGCTTATGAGCTTGGAGTCCCATCCCGGAGGACGTTCAAAGATAGCTTAGTCGATGCCAGTCCCCGAGTGTTCGGGACGCTTTGACGGAGGACTCATTTTTTGCGAACAATGTTGAGTTTTTTTGGAGTGTGAAATGCTCCGGAAAAGGGTATTCTTAGATTACTTGGTAGAAGTATACATGTTCTCGCCGTTGGGGGCCTGGCTATACGGACACGGCTCGCTCGACCGTTTAGCCTGGTACATCATTTTCCTATGGGGACCCCATTTGGTGTTTCTTGGTTTTTCCGATGAACAGCCTTCCAGGTGGATGCCCAACAATGTTCGAGGTTGATTGCAAAAGAAGCCTTGAATAATTGTCGAGTCTTCCTTAGGTAGCATGTGGATGTTGCCTCGTTAAAAACCTTGCCGGTAAAAACCCTTTTTTGGGATAAAAACTCGGACGAAGGAAAATAGTGCAACAGATGCTTTAAAACCTTAAGGTCTTCGAGCTGGATCAGCATCTCAACCGCTTCGATCGGGCGCCTGCATAAGAGTTAGTATGAAATATAAAATGAAAAAGGGAGATGGCGATACCTTAGCATGGGATGTGCCTGCGATGTTACGAGGTCCGATATATCTCAGTTGCTTGCGATGAGGACGCGATACGGTCCTCCGTTTTGTTTAATCGGGCTTGACCGAAGATGTAGTTATATCATTCTTTGGTTCTTTCTCAGGTGGAGGTATCGGTGTTGGTGCGCTTTGCTGAGCGTGAGGGCGTCCTCGGGTATGTAACCCCGGGTTCGCTTTTCTCTAGTGATTGATATTTTTGTCTTTCTCATCACGGGTTCTTGCGGGGCATCAACGCCTCCCAAGATCATGTGGATGACATGTTGCGTCTCGTTCATTTCGTTCTTCTTGGCTGCCTCTCTTTCTCGAAACTGTTTTTTTGGCCCGATCACTTAGGAATTCCCAGAGATGAGCCTTGTTGAGTAGTCTGGCTACTTCCTCTCAGAGCTGGTGGCAATCCTTGGTCCTGTGGCAATGTGTGTTGTGAAATTCACACATTAAGTTATGATTCCTTTGCGAAGGATCCGATTGCACAGGCCTGGGCCACTTGGAGTCTTTTATTCTGCTGATGGCGAAGACAATATCCGATATATCAATGTTGAAGTTGTATTCTGACAGGCGAGGCGCCTCTACTGGCCCTGCGCTCCTGTCGAATCCGGCTCTGTTGATGAGTCCCTGAGGATTTTGCCCTCGGTCTATCCTTCGGTCATTTCGAGGTGGGTTACGCCTCGGGGAGTTCCTTTGGTTTTTGATGTATGGCTGATATCTTTCTTTGTTTGGCTTTGGCTCCTTCGCCATGAGCCTGCTTGGGTATACCGAGCCCGAGGGGGCTCCAAGCTGATCGTCCTCGACCCTGATTTTTGACTAGTATCGGTTATGAACATCCGACCAAGTGACAACGTGGTACTCAACCAGATTCTCTTTCAGCTGCTTCGAGGCTACCGAGCTTCATTCGTTCAGACCTTGACTGAAGGCCTGTACCGCCCAGTTGTTGGAGATCGGTGGTAGTTCCATTCTTTCTATTTGAAAGCGAGATACAAATTCTCGCAGCATCTCGTTCTCCCTTTGTTTGATTTTGAAGATGTCGGATTTCCTTGTGGCCACCTTGATGGCCCCAGCATGCGCTTTTATGAAGGAATTGCCAACATGGCAAATGAGTCTATAGAGTTTGGGGCCAAGTTATGATACCACATCATCGCCCCTTTAGAAAGTGTTTCTCCGAATTTTTTCAGGAGGACGGACTCGATCTCGTCGTCCTTCATGTCATTTCCCTTTACTGCACAAATGTAGGCGGTAACGTGTTCATTGGGGTCCGAGGTACCGTTGTATTTCGGAAGCTCCAGCATTCTGAACTTCTTTGGAATGTGTTTCGGGGCCGTTTCCTGCGGGAACGGTTTGTGCACGAAATTCTTCGAGTCCACGGCCTTCAAGACCGGGGGCGCTCCTGGAAATTGGTCAACCCTGGAGTTGTAAGTCTCGACCTTCTTATCGTTGGCTTCTATCATCTTCTAGCCCGATTCGATCCTTCTAGTGAGGTACTCGAGCATCTTTACGATGGCGGGCTCGGCTATCGACCCATTATTGCTTGACCTTTCGTACCTGTTCGGCCGGGGGAGCTGTCCCTGGTGCTACTGTGCTAAGAGTTTTCTGGTGACTTTGCAGCTGAGCAATAGCCAGCTGTTGTGCCTGCAACATTTCAAAAATAACATGAAGGCTAACTTCCCGTTCTTCCCGAGCTGGGGTTTTTTGGGTTTCCTGTTGGTCGCCTTGGTGTATGCTCCTGTTAATGTGGGAGCTTATTTCAACGTGTCGAGCGTCGCATGAGACTTTGTCCACCAGAATCGGTCCTGGTGCGTTCTCAAGGTTTTGTGGTAGTTCACTCTGGAACAGCCACACCATTCTTTCTGTGGTTCTTAATATTGTTGTTCACTGAATCAGACATTACGACATAAAATCAAAGATTTTTGGACAAGAAAAAGCGTAAAAGATAACTTGCGTTGTGTAATGGAACCAACAAGAAAATAATCACTATTATTTTTAGCCCCATGGTGGGCGCCAAACTGTTTACCGTGAAAATGGTATTAACAATTAAATTTGTTGATGGGACACTAAAAATATGTGATCTATTTTTATGCTAGTTGTTAAGTAGATGATGCTATGTGTATGAAGTTTAGAGACAAAGTAAGAGCTAAAAATGAGGTGATAATCAAACCAAGAGGCTGACAATCGAGGCCTCGAGCTTGTCGACATGGGGGCCTTAGAGTCAATTCAGTGGCCCGATAATGAGCTATCGGGGGCGATCGGGGTATCACCAACAACTATGTAAAAAATTAATAAAGGCTCTTTATGGCCAATGATAAGCAATAAATGATGAACAAGTATGAAGATAATAAATGAAAGCAATAATAACAATAAAGTATGTTAGAAGGCAGAGAGAATGTTCTTCATATATTCGTGTGGAGTAACTGAAGTCACAGAGGGTATAAAAATGACAAGGATCCCCTTTATATAGGAGGAGAATCCCAAAATAATATAAATAGCATTAAGTACAAAGATATGGAGATGGGACAACTGAATGACACCCTAACTCGGATTTGGAATAGACCAGCAGACTCTGTCAGCCCTAGGCGTGTGCCTTGGGAACCTTCCACTTCTACCACTATTGTGATCAATGCTACCATGGGGTCGAGTGTCGTCGACCGTCGGGGAAGGATGCTCGACCATGGCCTCGAGCCTTCGAGGTGATCTTCCGAAGTGCCTTATGACGAGAAATTGGACCCTTCGATTTCGCCGTATACAACATTGGCATACCAGAAATCCTGATTACTGGACTTTCATTTAATTTTGTATATTAGAAATCTCTCTTATAGGATTTGTACATGTTTCCAACAAATGTGCATTGGCAAGCATGCCTATAGGATCTTGATGTTTGAATTAACTGTCCTTCCTGGCAATCTGTTTAATTTCTGCCCGTATTCAGTTAATAGATATCATGCCTATAAGATTAAAACCATTCAAACCTAGAAATCATGCCTATAGGGTTTAAATCAATCCAGCAATAGATATCATGTATATAGGACTAAAATCAATTTCAAATTTAGAAATCATGCCCTTAAGGTTTATGTCAATTCAGTAATTAGAAATCATTCCTATAAGATTAAAAAGGAACAAAATCTATCCCTGCAAGTCAAAATCAGTGCTACGCTTAGAAACCACGTCTATAGGTCTATAATCAACAAGCCTGTAGAAACCATGCCTTTTGGATTCTATCGATCGATCCTGAATTCATTCGCTATTGTCAATCACTTAATCAATATATCTGTAGGTCTTAATAATGATTCTGGATCTAATTTGTGACACATTACTGCCTGAAGTGCCCAGATTCATGCTAAATAAAACCAGTAGGCAAACAAATAGGTCTTATGCTCACCTTAACAAAGTTGTCTAATAGATATCCTCCCTATACGATTCCAAAATTAATAAAGTACTCTGATTCAATTGCGTGTTTTTGTTTTCTATGTTTGGAGGTCAATGTGAGCCCATGCTTGTTCTTTATCTAAAAGTCCTATTTGTTCTTGTTTGTCGCCTAGATTTCACATTTTTAAGCAACATAGGTTGGTCTAGAATCATCCCAAATAGAGGTCCTAATACCTCCCGGTCCATAGGTAAGGGACGGGTAGTGCACGCATAAGGAATGAGCTAGAAACTACTAGAACGCTTAGGTAAAAACTTAAAGATAGTAATTGGGTAGTAAGGAGATGATAGTCCGTGCGCTAATGCTATGAGTAACACCCCGACTTGAGGGAGTTACAAAGTATTGCATGGAATGATCCTATAGGCTAAAAAACTCAGGATCACCCCCTATGCTCCTGTTTAAATATATATCGAATATTGTATTTGTCCAAATTATTTTCTTCCCTTTTTAGACTAATTCGCTTAATTTATGTTCGGCCGGGACCCAGCGTTGTGGACCACGAGGGGTGCCTAACACCTTCCCCTCAAGGTAATTTCGAGCCCTTACCCGATCTCTGGTGATGTAAACTAGTTATATGAGTTAATTGCTCTAGGTGCCCTAACGCACCTTAATCCGTTAGGTGGCGACTCTTCCAATTCCAATTCCCTACCATCTCAAAAGGAGTTGTCCTAGAAATGTCGAAACCCGATTTCACGAGAAAAAGGAGGCGCGACAGTGGTTACACCAACTCAGTGAGTAACAAGACCAAACTATGGGCTGATAGGTAGTGACGAACTAAACCTCAGCAATTATAAACACATTTAAATGGTACAGTAAAGTAGGCTTGCTGGCAATTCAAATATTCAACTTAACGGTAAAGCAAAATACCAAAATGAACATTGTTAAGTATAAAGCTCAGCAAATCTCTACATGTCAATACTAGAAATGTATGAAAATACACCATGTGCTACCACTCTCAAGTGCTCAACCACTCGGTACCGCATATGGCCATCCAGCCCAAGGAAATCCATCACGGAATATATACACAACACTGACTTTAGGTCAACCGGTACCGAGGAACAAGGGTATTCCAACACTGAGGAGAAATCCATCTGTAGGTATAAGTATTCCGGAAAAATCCATGCCCAGGGAAATCCATCCCTCAATAACATCATCCGCGCTCACTGTGGGTGTGTAGACTCCGGAGGGACTCCTTTTAGCCCAAGCGCTATAACAAGCCAATGAAGGCATAAATAATAATGTGCTGCGACGTGCAGCCCGATCCCATAACTGTCACTCACATTCAAGCTCTCGACCTTACTCAGTCATCACTCTCCAGTCTCACACACACGGGCTCACAATGCCAAAAACTAGCCCGAAACAATGATACGACATGCCAAATAATAATAATCGAGACTGAGACATGATATGGTATGCATGAACAAGACTGAGTACAGAATATCTATGAAGCTAATGGTATGACAGCAAGAAACAACCTCTCGGGTATCAACAGTATCGGTGTGAAGCCCTAACATGGTAATTAGCATGATTTACAGTTTATTAACTTATCTCATAGTAACAACACAGATATCAACAAGAAGAGTGATTCCATGGAATGATCCAGCCGCAATTGTCACGGTGCACGTCCACACGTCCATCACTTGGCATCTGCGTCACCTAAATTTAATCACATAACACATAGTTCGGGGTTTCGAACCCTCAAAACCAAGTTTGGAAGCGTTACTTACCTCAAACCAAGCCAAATGCTACTCCGCTACGCAATTTCCTCTGGAACCGGCCTCCAAATGCCCCGAATCTAACCAAAAGCAATGCAACGCAATCAATATAGGCCAAGGAATCAATTCCAAACAAAAAACTATTAATTCAGCCCAAAATCCCAAAATTTACCTGAACCCGATCCCCGGGCCCACGTCTCAGAATCCGACAAAAATTACAAAACTAGGAACTCCTTTCACTCCCGAGTCTATACATACCAAAATCATCAAAATCGGACCTCAAGTGGTCCCTCAGTGTAACGACC
The DNA here is from genome assembly GCF_001879085.1 of Nicotiana attenuata. Classification (NCBI taxonomy): domain Eukaryota; kingdom Viridiplantae; phylum Streptophyta; class Magnoliopsida; order Solanales; family Solanaceae; genus Nicotiana; species Nicotiana attenuata. The sequence goes on along the minus strand of NC_031995.1, from coordinate 39,803,379 downwards.
CGACCGGTCGTTTTGAGCTTTTGCACTTTGATCGCCAGTTCCCGGGCATGACTTGCCCTGTGTAATGTATTATGACTAATGTAGATCGTTGATTTTGGTTTTCAGGAAAAATTTGGAATGAATTTGAAAGAACTGTTTCAGTTGAAAGCTTTGAATTTGAAAGGTTTGACCAAGAGTTGACTTATTTGTATATCAGCTCGGATCGGAGTTTTTATGATTTGGTTAGCTTCGTCAGGTGATTTGTGACTTAGGAGCATGATCGGAATTGGTTTTGGAAGTCCGGTGTAGAATTAGGCTTGAATTGGCGAAGTTAGTATTTTGGCAATTTCCGGTTGATAAGTGAGATTTTGATCCGAGAGTTGCCGTAGCTTCGTCATGTGATTTGGGATGTGTGAGCAAAATTTCAGGTCATTCGCAGGTGTTTTGGTTGAGTTTCTGGTCAAATGCGTGTTTCGGAAGTTTTTGGAAAACTTAGGCTTGAATTCGATGTGAATTGATGGTTTTGGTGTTGTTTGAGGTGTTTTGGTGATTGGAACAAGTTTGGATGAGGTTTTAGGATGTGTTGGTGCTTTTGGTTGAGGTCCCGGGGGCCTCGGGTGAGTTTCGGGTGGTCAATCGGACCATTTTCTAAGTTGAAGAGTTGCAGATTTTCAGTTCAGGTGTTGCAGACATTTAAGCCTTCGCGATCGCGTGGGATATATCGCGATCGCGTAGAAGGATTTTGGAAGGCAGGAATTTAAGCCTCCGCGTTCGCGTTTGAGGGCTTGCGTTCGCGGAAGGCTAAGAGGTTGTGCCTCGCATTCGCATGAGTCCGCTCGCGTTCGCGTATAAGGATTTGGGGTCCAGTGGAATTACTCATCGCGTTCGCATTAGGTGCCTCGCGTTCGCGTAGGTCTGGGAGCTGAGGCATCGCGTTCGCGACTTGTGAGTCGCATTCGCATAGAGTAAAATTGGGTCAATGCAGGGTTGTGCTTTGCGAACGCGAGAGTTTGACCGCGTTCGCGAAGAAGGATGGATCAGACTTGGGCAGAATGTTTTAAAACATTTCATCCGCGATTTTGGGGCTCATTTACTCCATTGTTGATCTTTTTGAGAGCTTTTTGAAGGAAATTGAAGAGCGATTCAAGGAGAAACGGTTGGAGGTAAGATTTTTGAACTTAAAACTCATTTTTATTGTGTAATCTACCTAGAAATTCGTGGAAACTAAGCCAAAAATTGAAGAACTAGGGCTTGAGATTTTTGAAATTTGATTTGGGGATTTGAAGGACCATTTGAGGTCGGATTTGAGAAATTTTGGTATGTATGAACTCGTGAGGAGATAATGAACGTATTGATGTGAAAATTTCCGAGTTTCGAGAAGTGGCCCCGGGGCTCGGGTTTTGCTAATTTCGTGAGTTTCGATATTTTTTGATTGTTTTCGATTGGGTATTGTTCCATTGGCATATTGTGACGTATTCGTTCTGGCATTGGATTGATTCGACGCGCGTGGAGGCCGAATTGAGGGGCAAGGGCGTCGTGAGCTAGAGATTTCGCCGGTTCGAGGTGAGTAATGATTGTAAATGATATCCTGAGGGTTTGAAACCCCGGAGTTGCACAACGTAATGCTATATTGAGGTGAAACACGCGCTTAATGGCGAGCGCAGGGTTGTTTACTACTGGGATTGTGACTTGGTCCGTCCCGTTTGATACTTTACTGCGTATTTGACTGAAATTTACTTGTTATCATCATAATTTGGGCTGATTGCCATATTTGGGTTTCGTGCCAGCTATTTGAACCCTTCGGGGATTGTTGTTGATAATTCCTCACTGTTTTAATTATATTCTTGAACTCAGTCACCTATCTTCCACTGTTTTAAGACTCAACCAAGTTTATTTTAATTTAACACTTGAAATGATATTTCTAACAATATTTGGGCTGAGCATCATGTTTTACTGTTGCACTAGTGGCTTATGTGATTTTGTTGACTGAGTTAGGCCGAGGGCCGGTATTGTGAGGATACTTTTGGATCGGGCTGCACACCGCAGCAATATATATATATATACGGATCGAGCTGCACGTCGCAGCAGTGTTATACTGATACTGGTATGAGGCCAAGGGCCTAGATTTGATGCCACGAGATGGCTTGATATTGCGCTTGGGCCGTAAGGGGCCCCTCCGGAGTCTGCACCCCCACAGTGAGCGCGGGTACCCATACGGATCGGGCTGCACGCCGTAGCGAGATACGGATCGGGCTGCACGCCGCAGCGAGATGTGGATCGGGCTGCGCGCTGCAGCGGTTACTATATGATACTATGCAGAGTGATTTGAGAGTAAGCCCGAGGGGGCTGGTACTATTTGAGATATGGTCCGAGGGGCGGACTTTTATGTGCTCATTTGCCTATTTACTTGTCTTTTTACTTGTCATACCGTGGTATTTGTGCTCGAGGGGCGGATTTTTGTGCTTATCGGCACTAACTATTTGAAATCATTTCATAACCGTTGAAAAGATCATTTTTAAAAGAGTTTCACACTGAGCCAAATATTTCTAAAGATTTCACCGCTTCACTGTTTTCTCAAAGGATTTTACCCTTCTTCCATACGGTGTGATGGTGTGCTTTACGTGATTTCTTACTGCTCAGTTATTATTTACCTTTATTACTCACTGAGTTGGAGTACTCACTTTACTCCCTGCACCTTGCATATTCACCCGGTAGCGGGTTTTGGCTGATCAGAGGCAGGGTTATATGAGTCAAGAGGTGACTGCCAGCGTTCGCAGCACCATTTTTCTTTTCCTTGCTAGTTATTCCGGTTTTGTATATATTAGACTTTGTAGTGGATTTATTTTCCGATAGATGCTTGTGACTTGTGACACCCCCGGTTTGGGTTGTGTCGAGATGGTTTCCGTATTCTTATCGCTGTTTTCCGCTTTATTGACTACATTGTGCATGTGTTAGAATTTTTTTTTTATATTAATCAATTGCCCTAAAAGAGGTATTAGTTTTGTTCTGGCTGGCCTTGTCTTCACGAGAGGCGCCATCACGACCGGGTTGGGACTTGGGTCGTGACAAGTTGGTATCAGAGCCTAGGTTACTAGGTCTCACGAGTCATGAGCAGGTTTAGTTGAGTCTCGCGGATCGGTATGGAGACGTCTGTATTTATCCTCGAGAGGCTGCAGAACCTTTAGGAAAACTTCACCTTCTTGTAATCTTATCGTGCGTCCTTGATTCAGCTTGAAAAGTAACTCTTGAAATTCCTTCCACGCGTTCGTAAGCGTGCATGAGCATTCAGTATCGGATGTGCCTTGATGGCTTGTGATTCCCCGACCGAGGGGCGAGGTGTGATCTCTGTGATGCTGATGTTGGGCCAGTCTGAAAGACTTGAGGCCGGATCTTTGCCCATGGCTTGAGCACCGAGGTGCTGATTGTGTGAGTAAGTGTTTTGAAATCATATGTTCGGTATTGTCCCTATTAGTGGAAGTGACGGTTGGATAGCTATATGATGAGTATGTTATCTATGTGATTTGGAAGTGATGAGGAAGGTCTGCTGGATGATAGATGAAATATTAAGTGTATGATTTCCATAGTGATTGGATGTGTAGCTGCGAGTTATGGGCGCGTGAAGGATCTTTTCGTGTCTCCTAGTTGGGGGTGAAGTAAATTTCATGTGGCGGTATGAGTTCAGACTCAGCAAGACTAAATGACTGTGTAATGTGTATAACGGTGGAAAGTATGCAGAAATGTTAGATTGAGGCGAAGCAGGTGGTATGATCCTTATGTGTATGTTTGAAGATCTCATGTGTAAGTGAAAAGTACATGTTGAAATTTGAAATTTCGGGTCTCTTAAGAGAGTGGGCTTAGCTGTTGCGGGGGTGAATGCGAGAATTTCAGAATATTTACGGTACTAGATGATCTGTGATTTCACAAGCTTACAAATGATCTGAGTTTAATCTCGCTATGGTATTGTGGCATCAATAGAGTAGAAGTGTTATGAGTTATTGGGCGTATCTTGATCTATGGCTTCGAGCCAAGTGGGGGAGTCTGCTGTGAGCAGCTGATTGCACGGTTAGGTGCTATGTTGGTTCCAGTTTGGGGCATGCGAGTGAATTAGCTATGGCTAGAGTAAAGGAAAATTTTGACAAAGGTTACATTATGCTTCAT
>NC_031995.1:39767448-39797453 GCF_001879085.1 Nicotiana attenuata | reverse complement strand
GTAATGTATTATGACTAATGTAGATCGTTGGTTTTGGTTTTCAGGAAAAATTTGGAATGAATTTGAAAGAACAGTTTCAGTTGAAAGCTTTGAATTTGAAAGGTTTGACCAAGAGTTGACTTATTTGTATATGAGCTCGGATCGGAGTTTTTATGATTTGGTTAGCTTCGTCAGGTGATTTGTGACTTAGGAGCATGATCGGAATTGGTTTTGGAAGTCCGATGTAGAATTAGGCTTGAATTGGCGAAGTTAGTATTTTGGCGATTGCCGGTTGATAGGTTAGATTTTGATCCGAGGGTTGGAATGGAATTCCGAGAGTTGCTGTAGCTTCGTCATGTGATTTGGGATGTGTGTGCAAAATTTCAGATCATTCGGAGGTGTTTTGGTTGGGTTTCTGGTCAAATGCGTGTTTCGGAAGTTTTTGGAAAACTTAGTTGAATTCGATGTAAATTGATGGTTTTGTTGTTGTTTGAGGTGTTTTGGTGATTGGAACAAGTTTGAATGAGGTTTTAGGATGTGTTGGTGCTTTTGGTTGAGGTCTCGGGTGCCTCGGGTGAGTTTCGAGTGGTCAATCGGACCATTTTCTAAGTTGAAGAGTTGCAGATTTTGAGTTCAGGTGTTGCAGACATTTAAGCCTTCGCGATCGCGTGGGATATATCGCGATCGCGTATAAGGATTTTGGAAGGCAGGAATTTAAGCCTTCACGTTCGCGTTTGAGGGCTTGCGTTCGGGGAAGGCTAAGAGGTTGTGCCTCGCGTTCGCATGAGTCCGCTCGCGTTCGCGTATAAGGATTTGGGGTCCAGTGGAATTACTCTTCGCGTTCGCATCAGGTGCCTCGCGTTCGCGTAGGTCTGGGAGCTGAGGCATCGCGTTCGCGACCTGTGTGTCGCATTCGCATAGAGTAAAATTGGGTCAATGCAGGGTTGTGCTTCGCGAACGCGAGAGTTTGACCGTGTTCGCGAAGAAGGAAAGATCAGACCTGGGCAGAATATTTTAAAACATTTCATCCGCGATTTTGGGACTCATTTACTCCATCGTTGATCTTTTTGAGAGCTTTTGGAAGGAAATTGAAGAGGGATTCAAGGAGCATCGGTTGGAGGTAAGATTTTTGAACTTAAAACTCATTTTTATTGTGTAATCTACCTAGAAATTCGTGGAAACTAAGCCAAAAATTGAAGAACTAGGGCTTGAGATTTTTGAAATTTGATTTGGGGATTTGAAGGACCATTTGAGGTAGGATTTGATAAATTTTGGTATGTATGAACTCGTGAGGAGATAAAGAACGTATTGATGTGAAGATTTCCGAGTTTCGAGAAGTGGGCCCGGGGCTCGGGTTTTGCTAATTTCGTGAGTTTCGATATTTTTTGATTGTTTTCGATTGGGTATTGTTCCATTGGCGTATTGTGATGTATTCGTTCTAGTTTTGGATAGATTCGACGCTCGTGGAGGCCGAATTGAGGGTCAAGGGCGTCGCGAGCTAGAGATTTCGCCGGTTCGAGGTGAGTAATGATTGTAAATGATATCATGAGGGTTTGAAACCCCGGATTTGCACAACGTAGTGCTATATTGAGGTGAAACACGCACTTAATGGCGACAGGGTTGTTTACTACTGGGGATTGTGACTTGGTCCGTCCCGTTTGATACTTTACCGCGTATTTGACTGAAATTTACTTGTTATCATCATAATTTGGTCTGATTGCCATATTTGGGCTTCGTGCCAGCTATTTGAACCCTTCAGGGATTGTTGTTGATAATTCCTCACTGTTTTAATTATATTCTTGAACTCAGTCACGTATCTTCCACTGTTTTTAGACTCAGCCAAGTTTATTTTACTTTAACACTTGAAATGATATTTCTAACAATATTTGGGCTGAGCATAATGTTTTACTGTTGCCCTAGTGGCTTATGTGATTTTGTTGACTGAGTTAGGCCGAGGGCCTGTATTGTGAGGATACTTTTGGATCGGGCTGCACGCTGCAATAATATATATATATATGTATATATACGGATCGGGTTGCACGCCGCAGCAGTGTTATACTGATACTGGTATGAGGCCAAGAGCCGAGATTTGATGCCATGAGATGGCTTGATATTGCGCTTGGGTCGTAAGGGGCCCCTCCGGAGTCTGCACCCCTACAGTGAGCGCGAGTACCCATACGGATCGGGCTGCACGCCGCAGCGAGATACGGATTGGGCTGCACGCCGCAGCGAGATACGGATCGGGCTGCACGCCGCAGCGAGATGTGGATCGGGCTGCACGCCGCAGCGGTTACTATATGATACTATGCAGAGTGATTTGAGAGTGAGCCCAAGGGGGCTGGTACTGTTTGAGATATGGTCCGAGGGGCGGACTTTTATGTGCTCATTTGCCTATTTACTTGTCTTTTTACCTGTCATACCGTGGTATTTGTGCCCGAGGGGCGGATTTTTGTGTTTATTGGCACTAACTATTTGAAATCATTTCATAACCGTCGAAAAGATCATTTTTAAAAGAGTTCTACACTGAGCCAAATATTTCTAAAGATTTCACCGCTTCACTGTTTTCTCAAAGGATTTTACCCTGCTTCCATATAGTGTGATGGTGTGCTTTACGTGATTTCTTACTGCTCAGTTATTAGTTACCTTTATTACTCACTGAGTTGGAGTACTCACTTTACTCCCTGCACCTTGCGTGCAGATGCAAGTATCTATTCACCCGGTAGCGGGTTTTGGCTGATCAGAGGCAGGGTTATATGAGTCAAGAGGTGACTGCCAGCGTTCGCAACACCATTTTTCTTTTCCTTGCTAGTTATTCCGGTTTTGTATATATTAGACTTTGTAGTGGATTTATTTTCCGATAGATGCTCGTGACTTGTGACACCCCGCTTTGGGCTGTGTCAGGATGGTTTTCGTATTCTTATCGCTGTTTTCTGCTTTATTGACTACATTGAGCATGTGTTAGAATTTTTTTATGTTAATCAATTGCCCTAAAAGAGGTGTTAGTTTTGTTCTGGCTGGCCTTGTCTTCACGAGAGGCGCCATCACGACTGGATTGGGATTTGGGTCGTGACACTCAGATCCTCAATCAAAACTCTACAAAACTCAAGCTCTAACCCCCTTCAACTTCTCTCAAAATTCCCACTAAATTCCATGATTAAATAGTGGAAAAATCATCACAAACACAAATAATGAAGCCCAAGTAACTTACCTCACTGATACCCCTCGATTCCCTCTTGAAATCACTGCGCTAAGCTCCAAACTCGTCCAAAAATGGTGAAGAATGGGCAGAAATTCGCGAAGGAGACCTTTTATACTTTCTGCCCAGCGTTTTCCGCTTCTACGGTCACCATGTCGCTTCTGCGACGCCGCACCTGTAGAAAATCCACCGCAGGTGCAGTTTTTCACTTAAACCTCAAATCCCGCTTCTGCGGTCAAGCACCCGCATCAGCGGTCCGGCAGGTGCGGTCCTTTGTGCGCACCTGCAGCTTTGCCTCAGCTCCCGATTCTCCGCATCTGCGGCCCAATCTCGCTCCTGCGAGTCCCGCACCTGCGATTCTCACTCCACAGGTGCGGTTATGACAGTTGAAGGAAATCTTCAGCACTTCCTCAAATCCCATCTTTGATCCGTCAGCCTCCCGAAATCAACCCGAGGCCCTCGGGACCTCAACCAAGCCTACAAACCAATCGAGTATCGTCATTCAAACTTATTCCAACCCTTGGAACACTCCAAACAACATCAAAACATCCAATCACCTTCGGATTCAAGCCCAAGAACTTCTAAACTTCCGAATTCTGCAAACGATGCTGAAACATATCAAACCTCGTTCGAATGACCTGAAATTTTACACGCATGTCACAAATGACACTATGAACCTACTCCAATTTCCACCATTCCATTTCGACCTCGATATCGAAATTTCCACTGCCGACCGAGAAACGCCAAATTTCTAATTTCGCCAATTCAAGCCTAAATCTACCACATACCTCCAAATTAAATCCCAAACACGCTCCTAAGTCCAAAATTACCTAACGGATCTAACGGAACTGTCAGAATTCTCATCCGAGATCTTCTACTCATAAGTCAACATTCAGTGGACTTTTCCAACTTAAGCTTCTGAATATGTGACTAAGTGTCTCATTCCACTCCACAACCACTCCGGACCAGAACCAACCAACACATACGATGAAATACAGCTGAACAATACATTAAGAAGCAGAAATGGGGAAAACGGGACTGTAACTCATGAAACGACCGGCCAGATCGTTATAGTATAGTTATTTGAAAGACAGATATGATAACCTGAAATTGATCGTACTTCCACAAGCACGTCATGATTGGATCCATTTAAGAATACAAAATTTTAAATCTGTCAGTGAATATAATTCTTCTATGTTTTAAATGACCTCACAACCGAAATTGTGTGGAGATAAAATTATTGGCTATGATATGCTTACAAAATGCTCATCACTTTTCATGCCACAGACCCTGTAGTAACAATATCGAGAAGTGTGGTTCAACAAATATTCTGAACGGATTTCACACCTTCTTGTTGATGAACAATATAATACGTTGTTGATAAAAATCATGAAAGTCAACCTACAGGTTCAACTCCATTCCCAGAGGTGAATGATATGAATTTCCTCCGATCTGTGCGTGAAAAATATCATGACTCTAGTTGAGGTCATGGACGTGTTCGTGGAAGAAATACTAATTATGGTGAACATGATACATTAAAGAAAGCCCTTCACCATCAGTAGTTGAAAAAGAATGGTAAAAAGCATGAAACTGTGCAGAAAAAGGATTCAAAAATTCTTGCTATCGACGTGAAAAAAAAAGGCACTAGTCGCGTACTTGTCGTCCACCTTAACATCTCGTTGATTTTTATTATCAGCCACTTCACTTCAACATAAGGAGATAGATATTGAAGCAAAATTTACTCCTGGATATCAATTTGATTTCATGTATTAAGACGTAGCTAATTTCTTTGAGCTACCTGAAGGAAATATAAATAATATAATATATAATGGGTCAAGAAACATAAATGTTTTAATTTTCGATCGTCTGTATGTACGTAAAGTAAGTTATACTTTATTTTGGTAATGATACGCAATATAATGTTGGTTTTCCTTATGTATTTGAAGAGTATTTCGCAAATATGTCAAAGACCAATTCCGAAGATAGTTGTTTAATTGATTGTGCAGAAACACATACTATTCAAAGATCAAAAATATTTTTATATTTGCTTAAAGGAAATGCAAATGTTAGTATAATTTCTGGAAATGCAAATTTGATTGAAGGCTTCGGAAAAGCCAGTACACTTTTTATAAGGGAACAAAATTATTATCAATAATGCATTGTTCTCCTCCACGTTCCAAAGAAATTTGTTGAGTATTAAAGAGATTCGCTGAAATGGATATCATATTGAGACAATGGATGAAATAAATATCGTTATATTACAAAGATGTCTCCTGCCCGAAATGTGTTTTGGGAAAGCTACTAGCTTTATCTTTTAGCTTATGTTGTACAAAGATAATGTCACGATCCAAAATTTTGTCGAGCCATGATGGCACCTAACCGTACAGCCAAACAGTATAAGTCACTACTATAATGCGGAATCATCAATATTATTAATAAAACTGCAAAAGAGTTCAATACAACTATTTCGAGGACTGGTAGTACAAGTCATGAGCCACTATGATTTAGATTTATAAAGCTGGTAAAAGATACAACATCTATTTGAAGGTTACATAAATAAAAAAAGGTCCTAATCTACCATGGACAAATGGTAGCTTGGATCTGGCACACAACTTATACAACTTCAATGCATCCCTTCGTCATCTACTTTAGCTCAGCTCCAAGAAACTATACGCAAGGTGCAGAAGTGTAGTATAATACAATCTGTCACATGTACTCAGTAAGTATCTTGACTAACCTCAGAGTAGAAGTGAGGAGATTTTTAAGTCAAAAGATTCAATAACTAGTATAATATATAGAAAAAATTCCAGAAAGACAGTACCAGAATAAAGAATATTAGCAGTAAAGGTACATCAAAGGTGCACAATTGGGATAAGGTAATAAAAAGCTCTACCAATTAGACATGGTCCACAAATACAATCTGCCCCAACCCCGCTCACAAAGAGGTATGCACCATATAATATGTGTGCTCAATAATCACAGATGACTATAAACATGTGCCCAACATGATCCGATTCCGTATCAGTTGTCAAATAACACGTTCAAGAGAACTTTTCAAGTTCCATATCAATTGTCAAATAACACGTTCAAGAAAACTTTTCAAGAATCAAATATGCCAATGCACTATGACAACTTCCTTATCACATTAATCCTATATGCTACTAACAACTCAACAAAATATGAGATATCAACTCCTTGTAGATAAATTCATCGTGACAACCAAATCATCAAATAGTAACAGATGAATAGATTAGCATGTTAGATGCAATGCAAAAAAACATATAAGAATATATGACACACATAAGACAGTCACATGCACATTCAAGAATGTCACTCTCGTACCACCACATAAGTATAAACAATAAAATAGTCCCCAGGCCATCACATAACATCCCTACAATGCTATCCTTGTTTTGCCGCATGTGCACATAACAATTAAATGCCCTCTTTAGTTTGCCACATGCGCATATCATCACTTTTATTTCGCCACATGGACAACCCGAGAAAATGCCATCCTTATTTCTCCCCACACGCACAACACTAGACACAATCGCATGGCAAAGACCTCGTGCTGAAACCCCCTATCAATCTGCTCAAGATATCCACATGCGCCACAATATTATCACAATTGCACGGCAAAATCTCGTACCACAATCACAATAATGCAATATAATAAACTGTTATCGAGAGGCATATCCTCATAACTCATCAATAAAGTGCAAAAGGACATAATTACAACAAAAATGCGGATGGGGTTCAACATATAAAATATGACTACTGCTAAATCAATTATAACAACCAAGTTCAATTAGCTAGTCATACAAAGGATCACATATGTTTCACAGAGTGCACACGTCCCAATTAAGGTACAAGAAAAGAACGAGTACAGACGTGTGTTCATAATATACATGTATCTACCTACCTCCGAGGCTAGTTTAGCATAAATCTCAAGATTAGTTTATCGAGTTCAAACTATTGCACCAATAGCCTTAACATTAGCTCTATCATGGTTTATTACGCTAATGTAGCCAATGAATTAAATAACATATAGAATCAAGTAGAACACACAACCAAACAAGGCGTGGAGTAATCTAAAATTTACCCCAAGTATGGATACCCATGGAACATGTATATACGCTCTTCATCTCATATACACATCACCTCTGCATGTATCAAACAATACCAATTATGAAAAATTCTCTCATCCAAAGCATGGAAAGATACTTACCTCAAACAAGTCAAATCAATACTCTAAAAATTCATTCCCACGCGAATTGACCTCCGAGCGGATTGAATCTATCTAACATAAACTCAATAACATCAAACAAAGCCATAGGAAATAACTTCAAACAATAAAGCTTCGATATAAATACACATAGTCAACAGAAAAATCAACCCGGGTCGGCACCTCGAAACCCGACAAAACTCTCAAATTCCGAACACCCATTTTAATATGAGTCCAAATATACAAGTTTCATCCACAACCAACTCCAAATCGGGGTTTATCTCTATTTTTCACTTTAGAAAAGTTTTGTCAAAACCACCAAAAATACACTTTCTTATATTTCAAGCCAAAACCCTCTTTCTGTTTTCTTTTAAGATTCCTTGATTTAGAACCAAAATCAATGATAGATTCAGGTAATAATCATAAATTTGAGTTGGGGTTTCTTACTCCAATGAAGTAGATGAAAACTCCGTCAATAATCGCCTCTTCTGAGCTCCAAAACTTTGTGAGAAAAGTAACTAAATCCCGAAATAAGTAAAAAAAACATGCAGTAGCTATCCCAGCCCGAATCAAATTCTAGATGATCCCGAAACTCATATTTTATAAGCCCAACATAATCCATGTGACATTACACCCAAGATAGTCTTTTGAATCACCAAATTTGGCCTAAGGGAGATATGTTTTTGAAGTTTTAAAGGTAGTCTAAAAATTTCAGGGACATAACTAGTATTTTCGGAATTGTTGCACCAGAAAATCAGCAATCGTAAATCTTCATTTTAGCAGACAAAACTCATTCAGAACCTCCCGGATATAAATTATATATGCATTTTAGTCATAAAATACTCTACAAACCAGCTCGCACGCTCAAAACACCGAAAAGAGATCGTCTTGACCTGATATTGACCGTGGTCAAACTCCAAATCCTTAACTTAATTAATCACTCAACCAATGATCCCAAACACAACTGAGTCCCCCGAGTCCCCATACAATCATACCAAAAAGTATAAATACATTATCCAAACTTATCCAAAGGCTCAAAACACCTATGGAAACATCACAACAAAGAATGGAAGCTCAAAACGAATATAATTTCTCTTAAGTTATTAAATCTTCATTCTTTCAAAAGAGTGTCTGAATCACACTTACACACATAAGATTACTTCCAACCTTTTCACACAAGTTCAATTCAACTACATAGATCTTTCCAAGTTCTTCTAACACCAATTGGAGTCCAATAATATCAAAGTCAACTCTTCATCAAACTTATGAACTCTTAAGTTCTTCAAATTGCCAACTTTCGACAAATAGTGTTGAATTCTTCTATGAACCTCCAAAACCAAATTAGAACAAATATACAAGTCTAAAATCATCATACAAACCTATCAGAACCATTAAAATCTGATTCCGAGTCTGTTTATCCAAAAGTCAAACCTTGGTCAACTTTTCCAACTAAAAGCTTCCAAATCGAGAGTCATTCTTTCAAATCAATCCCAAACTACTCAAAAATAAAACCGACCAAACACGCAAGTCATAATACATCAAATGAAGCTACTCAAAGTCTTAAACCACAGAATGAAACACTAAAGCTCAAAAGGACTGGTCGGGTCATTATATTCTCCCCTACTTAAACATACGTTCATTCTCGAATGTGCCAAGAGTCGTTCCAACGCCATCAAATCATTGTATAAACACACAATACACATGTATATGGGTTATCCCACGTCACCATAAATTCTAAAAGTCTATTAGCACAATCCCGACTAAAGATTCTTTCTTCAACCTTAATCCATCAATGATAGAACCATATTCCAACATTCGAAATTCCTGATACGATCTGATTCTTTCATATACACATTATATCAATACCAACCCAACTCCTACTGGGGCTGCGACGACGCCTAACACTACTTGCAATGCAAGCCAACTATCACATAATAACTATGATTTTGAATGAACATGGTTTAATAAACTCAACAACGAAAATATCTTAAATATCTAATGAAAAAAATAACAATATTGCTACAAACCATCCAATTGATCTAGTGTTAATGAGTACATGAGCACTACTGAATATCAAAATACAAACAAAATCCTCAATACAACTGTCTGGACAATAGAACAATAATAAATGAAATAAAAGAAAGAGAGTCAAGGTCTGTAGAAGATATAGTAGCTACCTCTAAGTCTCCTAAGTATTGGTACCAACACGGCTCTAGCAAACACCACATCCAGAAGTATTTAGATCTGCACATGAAGCTCAGAGTGTAGTAAGAGTACAATAACCCCATGTAGTCAATAAGTAACAAACCTAACCTTAGGCTGAAGGAAGTGATGAGCTAAAAAATAGTTAGAGACCAATATCGATAACCAATAGAAGTTAAGAATAAAATGATGACTATAGCAATCAATAACTCAAAGGAATTGTCATATTCAACTTGTTCACAATACAAGAATTTAGACATGCTTCCAAGTATAATAGTTAAAGATCAACGCGGATAAGAACGTTTTATTTATCAGCTAGCACGAGGAATAATATATATCTATGCCTTCATGTGAAATATACATGTCAAGTTAATGATTTCACACTGATATGCTCAATATTCTCGCTCTCTGCACACTCAAGGTACCTGACCCAAATGCCTACTTAATCACACACACAATCACATGGCACTATGCCGGTGCCTGACATCAATGACCCTCACCAAAGCACGTGAATATATATCACCGTGCATACGCTCACTGTTGGTATGCCTGACTCCGAAGGGGCGGATCCTGCCCAAGTGCTAATAATAAGTCAAACTGGCATGCTGCGGCGTGCAACCCGATCCACAAATGTCACTCACAATACGGCTTTCAGGCCCCCACCCAGTCATCAATCTCTCCAGTCTCTTGGGCTCACAAATCTCATGCTAATTTGCCCCAAACAATGATATACAACACAACAATAAAAAGTAACAAAGACTGAGATATGATATGCAAATGATGGATATGGGTGAGTACAAAATTTCCATCCAAGCAAACAATTCAACAGCAAAAATGACCACAGTGGGTCTCAACAGGATAGTAAATAGCCTAACATGATTTCTAACATTAATCTGCAACTCAATTACTCTAACACATAGAGATCACATGAATGGCTATAAGGTTTGATGACTACATAGTACCACGAAATCAACCGGATCACAATTTCTATGGTGCACGCCCACACGCCCTTTACCTAGCATGCACGTCACCTCAACACCAACCACATAACACGTAATTCAGTGATTCATACCCTCAGAACAAAATTTGGAAGTGTTACTTCAAACCGTGCAAATCTTTACTCAAATAATCCCTTGCCTCGCGAATTAGCCTCTGGACGCCTTGAATCTAGCCACAAACAATTTGATACAATTCACTCAAGCTATAGGAATAAATTCCATATGGAAAAGCTAAGTTCTTTAACAAAATGCAAAAAGTCAACTCAAAAGTGAACCACAGGACCACGTCTCGAAATCCAATAAAAGCTATAAAATCTATACAGCCAATTAATCACGAGTCCAACCATATAAAAGTTACTCAAAAACCAATCATAACTCAACATTCTAATCCACAAATTAAAGCCTAGGAAGTTTCTACAGTTTTCCCTAATTTTCAACCCAAAACACTAATTAAATGATGAAATCAATGATATATTCATGTAATTTAACCAAATCAAGTTAGAACAACTTACCCCAATCACTCCCTTGAAAATCTCTCCGAGAATAACCTCAATTCGAGCTCGCAAAATCAAATTGTGAAATATAACTTAAACCCTCTTTTTTGGTATTTAAGAGTCTGCCCAGATGTTCTTCTTCGCGATTGCGGGAAAGGCTTTTCAATCGCGAAGCAAAAATCCTAAGCTGCCAAAAATTTTCTCTACTCGAACGCGTATAGACCCACACGAACTTGACTCACAACAATCCCAGACCTACGCGATCAAAAATATCATTAAGTGATCGCGAATCGCGTGAACCCAGTCTCTTCTTTTCCTTTTCGCGAATGCAACTAGACACACGTGTTCGCGATTAACTACCTCTCCAATATACACGATAGCAGACCCAAGCTCGCAAACGCATAGAAAAAAATCCTAGCTGCCTTAACAACACTTCGCGATTGCGATCATTCTCTCGCGATCGCGTGCAAGAAAACCAGCAGAAGCAAAATCAGAAATCTTTCAAGGTTCAAAATGCGCCGACCATGATTCAAATCACACCCGAGGCTCCCAGGACCTTAACCAAACATACCAACCAGTCCTAAAACATCATACGAACTTACTCGAAGCGTCAAATCACATTAAACAACACTAAAACCATGAATCGCACATCGATCCAAGCCTAGTGAACTTCTAACTTCTACATTCAATGCCGAAACCTATAAAATCAACTCCAATTGACCTCAAATCACTATCCGGACATAATCCTAAGTCCAAAATAACCCTACAGAGCTACACCGTCAAAACTCCATTTCGGAGCCATTTACACATAAGTCAACATCCGGCCAAATCTGTCAACTTATCATTTTGAAATAATGATTGATGTGTAAATGGCTCCGAAATGGAGTTTAAGTAAAAAATCCATATTGCTAAATATGAATTTTTGTTTTCCTTCTGTTTCTTTCTCTCTTTTTCCCCCCGAATGAGTGTTATTTGCATAGAGGTCTTTTAGAAGCATGATAATTGTCCTGAAGGGAGATTTAGAGCAATGGTAAAGTTAATTATCTCCATGTGACAGGCTTATAGGTCACGGGTTGAGCTACGGAAGCATCCAGTAATATATAAGTTTCATCCAAAACCAATTCCATACCGGGGTTCAAGTCTCCATTTTTTTACTTTAGAAAAGTTTTGCCAAAACCCCCAATTTTCTTCAAATGCCAAAATCAAAGATAGAGTCATAAATAATAATCAAATCAGAGTCACAAACACTTAGGCAATCCAAAAAGGTGAAAATCACCTAAGTCCACGCTCCCAATCTCAAAATATGATAAAATGAGCTCAATTTCTGAAAATGACAACTTATATAATCTCTCTAGAAATACCCTTCGCGATTGCGGGACCTACATCGCGATCCCGAAGCACAAAGATGATTACTGTCGATAATACACTTTGTGTTCGCGTCACATAACACGCGAATACGATTATCAAAGACGCCAATCTTCGCGAATGTGGCCTAGACATTGTGAATGCAGAGGCAATTCCACCAGCTCCTAGCTCTCAAACGCGAACAGTGCACATCTCGGCGAATACGATGAGAAAGCTACTGAGCAATTGCGAATGCAACCGCCTTGTCGTGAACGTGAAGAGGAAAGGTGCACAGACGCAACTAACATCCTTCTCGAACGCGGTCCTTCACCCGTGAATGCGAAGAACAAAACTCCTCCAATCCACTTCCTTATTAGCTAACGCGAATGCAATTCACTGTTGACAGCAGCAATGCAAACATGAGAGAAATGGTTTAAAATCAACCCGTATCACACCCGAGTCCCCCGGGACCCCGTCCCACCAAGTCAACAAGTCCAAATACATTATCCAAACTTATCCAAAGGCTCAAAATATCACAAATAATATCAAAACAAAGAATCGACGATCAAGATCATTCTCTTACTTTCTAACCTTTAAACATCATCGAACGCGTCCAAATCACACTTAAATATTCTGAAACACAACCAAACCTTGCACACAAGTTCTAATCAATAAAACAAATCAATAAGAGGTCTCAAAACTACAATAGGAGTCTGATAGCATCGAGGTTTACTCCTGGTCAAACCTATGATCTTTTCAAATCTTCAAATTGCTAACGTTGGAAAATTAAGCCAAATCAACCTAGGAGCCTCTAAATCTCAATCTAGACATACGCCTAAGTCCAAAATCACCATACGAACCCATTGGAACCATCATAACAAGAATACGATATCATCTACTCAAAAGTCAAACTTTGGTCAACTCTTCCAACTTAAAACTCCCAAATGAAGAATCACTCTATTAATTCAATTCTAAACCACTCGACAATCTAAACCAACCATTCATGCAAGTCACAACGCACCATAAGAAGCCACTCGAAGTTTCAAATCAAGGAATGAGATGCTATAACTCAAACCGACCGGCCGGATCATTACATTATACTTGTTGTATCTATTGATGACAAAAATCTTATTGGAACTTCATAAAAGCTCCAAAAAGCAATTAATTATTTGAAGAAAGAATTTGATATGAAGGATCTTCAAAAGAGAAAAGTTTATCTTGTATGCAAATTGAATATTTGACGGACGAGATCTTTATCCAACAATCTTCCTATACATAAAGTTTTTAAAATGATTTTACATGGACAAAATGCATTCATTAAGTAACCTATTGGTTTTTTGCTCACTTAAAGTAAATAAGGATCTGTTTTGACCCCGAGAATAGGATTAGAAACACCTTCGTTCTGAAGTACAATATTTTAGTGCAATTGATGCACTAATATATCTTGCTAATGCTACAAGGCATGATGTGACATTTTCTGTTAATGTGCTTGCAAGATATAGTTTTGCTTCTACTCAGAAGCACTGAAACAAAATCAAACATGTATTTTAGTATCTAAAGGGAACTATTGATTTTAGTTTATTTCATACTAAAACACATGTGGAGGTACTGCCAGACCAAGGCGCTCTACAAAATAATTTATTATTATTACTTCTTCAAATCATTATGAGATAATAGCCATCCATAAGGTAAGTAGAAAATGCGTGTGGTTGAGATCAGTGATTCATCTCATTCAAGAAAGATGTGGTTTGTAATGTGATAAAAGGCCCCTAATTTTTTATACGACCAGAAATCCTACCAAAATTCGTGATTGTGCCTATCCCACTTGCTAGAAAAGCCAACACTAAACAACAATAAAAAAAATTAAATTATTAATCCATTAATTGATTCATGATAATATTACAAAATGGAATAAGTCATAACTCAAATATCAAATATGCATAAACTCAGACTCGGTCTATTTGTTCACAACTGTCTCACTCTCCCAAAACCCGGGTGTCACAACTAGTGACAAGTATCTAATAAGAGTGCAAGATCTTAACTAAATACAAGGTCCGTCTGAAAAAAAAATAGATATAAAGAGTAGGGAAGGGATGACTCCATCTGCTGTGGATCAGATCTAGTAAGCAGCTCACCATGAAGTCTCCTGCTGGGTGTATGCTACCCAAACTAGCCTCAGAATCTGCACAAAAATATGCAGAAGTGTAGTATGAATACAAAATACGATACTCAATAAGTATCAAGTCTATCCTCAAAAAGTAGTAATGAGAGGTCAATAGAACCTACTAACAACTCAATAGTAATAATAGGCATAAAAAACCTATGAAATAAAGCATGATATGATCAATTAGGTGTACCAGAGAAAACACAGTAAAGCTAGTATGTAGACATGCTTTCTCAAATAAGAGATAACGACGCACATTGTCAGATATCTCAAATCTTTCGCTATCATGATAAGAGTCAATCAACATGCATATATGCATAAGAGCCACTTCATGAGTCTAAGCTACTAATGCATTCTCATAATCCGATACCAATTCTCTGAAAAGTTCCACATATCCGGCACTGATTGAGAGTTCAAGTCAACACCAATCTGAGTATCTTGCACTGATAGGGCCAAAAGTAACATGTGTAATCACTTGACTCTAGAGGGACGATACCAAATCCAAGTTCCATTGCAACGTGCAACCCGTCCAAATATAGTCATAATACCATTGCGACATGCAACCCGATCCAATATAACCTTTGTAGTGTGCAACCTAATTTAGATACAATACCGTTGCAGCACGCAACCTGATCCACATCAAAATCATCAATAATCATTATTCTGGTGATAATATCCATGGTGTCAAAACTCTCATCTTTTCACAATATTCAACTCTCCAACTCATAAATGTATGCATGTGAGGTAACATAATCAAAGGCACCAGATCATAATATTAGAAATGCGGATAAAAGCACAAATGGCTGAAATATGGCTATGTCTAATCATGTAGTTCAATTCATTTCAACAATGTAATAAGCAATTTTGTCGTTCAAAAGTCTTATTATAATATTTAACATGAATGAAATAATTCATGTAACCACCAAACCATGAATCAATAAGACAAGTATGTGACTACAACTCGAAAAAGAAGCTCAATATGGAAAATAATCATTTATTCCCAATTTAACCAGTTATAACCCTAAACATGCTTCTAAACCACAATTATGAGTCATCACGCAGTCATAAAATAAATGAAACTTGAATAATACGCTCACATAGTCCAAACAAGGCTTAAACATAAGCCAAATATTTACCGGATATGATCATAACCTAGCTACACATATGCATTCATCTCCTCGCATATATGTAGCTCATAAAACGAGCAACAAATAGAACATAGATCACTTATAGGGAATATTCCCTCTTACAAGGGTAGATAAGAGACTTACTTTCGCCCGGTAGTCTTCAACCTTCCAGCATAACTTTCCCTCTCAAACAACTGACAAACGAGTCGAATCTAGTAAAATACAACTCAATAATGTCAAATAAAGCCATAAGAATCAATTCCAACAATAAATCTTCAATCTGTAATCAAATCCCCAAAAGTCAACAAAAATTAATTTGGGCCCACATGGCAAAACCCGAGTCAAGGGATATATCCTGACTATCCACAACACGACAAGTCCAAAAATATAATTAGATTTCGAAACCCAGTCCAAATGACTCCCGAATCCCTGATTTATACAATCGGATTTTGTAGACAAACCTCCCCCCCCCCCCTCAAAATTTTTCTTTCAAATTCCATAATCTAGGAGTAATTATCCATGGGGAAATAAGGTATATAATCAAATTCGAGTAGAAATCACTAACCCCTAGCAATATGGTGAATATTCCCTCCAAAATCGCCTCGAGGCGAGCTCTAAAATTCAAATATAGAAAAAATAGCCTAAACCCTCGAAATATAACTCACTGCCAGGGTCTCGCTTATGCGGCCCTCATTGTCGCTTCTATGATATCGTATATGCCACCCTAAGATTACCACATGCGAGCTTCACTAAATTGCCGACCACATGCACCTACGGTGCATCCGCATCTTCTAACTAGCAGGTGCAACAAATGTTCCACTCTTATTCATTGTCGTAGATATCACCACTGCCAACTAATCCTCCCTTGCAAAAGTGCAAAAATCTATCGCTTGTATGACATCCACATGTGCGCCAAACTCGCTGTAGGTGTGAAATCTGCCCAAGCCCTCCTACCTTTGTATCTGCAAACCATCACTTCACACTTGCGCACCTCGCTTCTGCTAGTGCGATGCACCAGTACCAATAATGTATATATTTACCAACATAGCCCAGAATAAATCTTAGAAATGCCTGAGCCTCCAGAGACCCTTTCCAATCATACTAACAAGTCCCAATACGTTATTCAATTGGTCAAAACACCATGATTAACATCAAACAATGAATCAAAGATAAATAATTCAACTCTTATTTTTCCAACCATTCCAACTTCGCCGAACATGTCTGAATCATGCATACATATTGCGGATTCCCACCAAACTTTGCAGACAAATTCAAATTAACCAAATGAACCTACTCAAAATCCTGGTACACTAACCGAAACCCAATAATATTAATGTCAACTGACGATGAAAACTACTGACCCTCAAAACCATCAAATTGCAAACTTTTGGTAAATAGAGCCAAAACATTCTAGGAACCTCCAAATACGAATATATGCCTTTAAGTCCAAAATAACCTTAAATCCTACTGAAATATCAAATCACCAATCCGCGGCCATCTACCAAAAAGTCAAACCTTGATAAATTCTTACAACTTAAGCTTCCAAAAATGGAACTAAGTGTTTCAATTAACACTAAAACCTTCTCGAAACCAAATTGGCCATCCCTGTAAGTCAGAAAACAGCAAATAAGTATATTGAAAGCATCAAATAGGTAAACGGGCTCAAATTCAGAAAACAACTAGTCAGCTCGTTACATTCTCTCCCTCTTAAACAAACACTTGTCCTCAAACATGTTTAGAATCATACGTGAAATGTCTAATAGATGAGGATATTTGATCCATGTATCATGCTCAGTCTTCCAAGTCTCTTCCTCGACCGTTTGACCTCTCCACTGAACCTTCACTAATTCAATATCTTTAGACCTCAACTTCTGAATGCCTATCCAGAATGGCACACAAACACTTCTTCATGAGCTAAATTCTCATTTAACTTCACTAAATTAAAATCCAACACATGCGACGGATCCTCATGATACTTCCGAAGCATAGAAACATAAAACACTGGATAAACTCCCGTTGTCACGACCCCAAACCGGGCCCGATCGTGATGGCCCCTGTCGGAAAACAAGGCCAGCCAACACAAACCCCCAAACCAATTAACAGTTATAGTAATTCATAATCAAGTCATTAATAAGTGACAAAACCCAAAATAGAGTGAATTAGAACAAATGCGGAAAACAAACACAGCCCGACATCGGGGTGTCACCAGTCATGAGCATCTAAAATCCGTCTAAGAGTATGGAAAGACAACATAGTCTAATACAAAACTAGAAGAAACAAAATAAAGGTAGGAAGGAGAAGCACTGGGCTGCGAACACCGAGCAGCTACCTAGTAAACTCCAAACAAGCCTGCTGGAAGCAAATCAGCCCTCACTAGCGTGACCCGAGAGTCCTGAATCTGCACACAGGGGTGCAGGGAGTAATGTCAGTACGCCGACTCAGAAAGTAATAAAAGTAAAAGCAGCTGAGCGATAGGAAAACACATAAATACACAGCCAAATGCTACAACGAGGCAGGGTAAAACCAACACAATATAGTAAAATTGTAAAAACTCACAATAACTTCTTAGTTTAGTAAAAACCTCTTTAAAATATCTTTCAGCAGTCCAAATAAGTGAATGAAAACAGGTATAAAATATAGAAACACAAATTACCCCCTCGGGCAAAATACCAACAGAAACCAGCCCCTCGGGCTGTCTCACAATCACTTGTATCAGCCCTTCGGGCAATATCATGGAACATCAGCAGCCCCTCAAGCTATAACACATCACAAACTGGGTACCCGCGCTCACTAGGGGTGTACAGACTTCGGGAGGGGCCCCTTACGGCCCAAGCGCAATAATAAGCCATCTCGTGGCATAATCAACAGGCTCTAGGCCTTTTATTAATCACAAGCCACCTCGTGGCATAATAAATCTGGCCCTCGATCTCTCATATATCACAATCAGTACCACATGCTGCGGCGCACAGCCCGATCCCATAGTATCCTCACAACACAGCCCCTCAGCCTTACTTAGTCAGAATCTCACAAGCCACACGGGCAATAATAAAACATGATACTCAGCCCAAAATATCATTTAAAATATCAAAACAAGTAAAGATGGCTAGGTTGTAAAAATAGTAGAATATAGCATGACCGAATACAAATACTAAGTTAAAACAGTGAGGAGTAGTAGTAAAAAATCCTGGCACGAGGCCCATATATGGCATTCAGCCCAAAACATGATGATAGCAAACAATTTACAATCAAATACGTAGATAAACAGTCATACGGGATGGACTAAGTCACAATCCCCAATGGTGCACGACCCCACACTCGTCATCTAGCATGTACGTCACCTCAAAATGGCACAACGTGTAAAATCCGGGGTTTCATACCCTCAGGACAACATTTACAATCATTACTTACCTCTATTCGGTCCAATCTCTAGCCCGCGATGCCTTTGTCTCTCGTGTCGGCCTCAACTCGCGTCGAATCTAACCAAAATCAGAATCATGACGTTTAAATAAGCTAAGGGAACGAAGCCCATGTGAAAATAATCAATTTACGACACGAATTCCAAAATTAACAAAACCCGACCCCCGGGCCCACGTCTCGAAATCCGACAAAATTAACATCAATGGAATCCTTATCCTCCCACAAGTTCATGCATATCAAATTTACCAAAATCCAACCACAAATGACCCCTCAAATCCCAAATTCTAGGTCTCCAATTTCAAGCCCTAGTTTCTTCAATTTTACTCACAATTTTCCATGAATTTCAAGCCTAAATCAATGAAATAACACCATGGGAACGAGTTTTATGATCGAATTCTTACCTCAACGAAGTTTCCTCCGATTCTCCCTTCAAAATCCCCAAGAGGTCCAAAAATCGATTTGAAATGGTGAAGAAAGGCTGAAAATCGCGAAGGAGGGTTTATATACTTTCTGGCCCAGGGTTTTCGCACATGCGACCCTTCCTCCGCTTCTGCTCTACCACTTCTGCAGCTAAATGCACCGCATCTGCGGTTTTCACTAATGCACCCATTTCCGCATCTGCGATCAAGAAGCCGCACTTGCGCTATCGCAGGTGCGATCGAGCAGCCGCTTCTGCGGTCCCAGCCCCACAAGACCAATTCTGCACCTGCGACCACCTGGCGCTTCTGCGGGCCCGCACCTGCGGTTGCCTAGCCGTAGGTGCGGTTATGATAGCAATGGGACATCTTTAGCTGCCAAAACCAAACTCAAATCTTCCGTCAACCATCCGAAATCACCCCGAGGCCCCCGGGACCTCAATCAAAAGCACAAACAAGTCATATTCCACTATTTAAACTTATTACAATCTTCAAAACACCTCCAACAACATCGAATCAACCAAAACACATCGGATTCAGGCCTGAGGTTCTAAATATCTTCCGAATTACGCTTTTGATCAAAAAGTTTATCAAACCACGTCCGAATGACCTGAAATTTTGCACACACATCCCAAATGACACAAAAGACCTATTGCAGCTTCTGAAATTCCATTCCGACCCCTATATCAAAATCTCACCTATCAACTGGAAAGCGCCAAAAATCCATCTTCGCCAATTCAAGCCTAAAGCTACTCCGGACCTCCAAAACTCATTCCGATCACACTCCTAAGTCCCAAATCATCTCCCGAACCATCGGATTTCACATCCGAGCCCTTTTTCACATAAGTCAACATCCGATTGACTTTTCGCAACTTAAGCTTACGCAAAAGAGACTAAGTGTCTCAAGCCTTACAAGACCATTCCGGATTCGAACCGACTAACCCGATACCACATAATACGGATAAATAAAGCATTATAAAGAAGAAATGGGGAAAACAGAGCGGTCACACATGAAATGACTGGCCGGGTCCTTACATCCTCCCCCTCTTAAACAAACGTTCGTCCTTGAACGGGTCAAGAAACATACCTGAAGCCTCAAATTGGTTAGGATATCTGCTCCGCATCTCTCGCTCGGTCTCCCAGGTAGCCTCCTCCACGGGCTGACCTCTCCACTGCACCTTCACTGAAGCTATATCCTTTGACCTCAACTTCCGAACCTGACGCTCCAAAATAGCCACTGGCTCCACATCATAAGTCAAATCTCCCTCTAACTGAACCGAGCTGAAATCCAATACATGAGACGGATTGCCAATATACTTCCGAAACATAGAAACATGAAATACCGGATGCACACTCGACAAGCTGGGTGGCAAGGCAAGCTGATAAGCCACCTCCCCAATCCTCCGAAGTACCTCAAAAGGCCCAATAAACCGAGGACTCAATTTACCTTTCTTCCCAAACCTCATAACACCCTTCATGGGTGAAACCTTCAACAGAACCGTCTCACTAACCATGTAGGACACATGCCGAACCTTCCTGTCAGCATAACTCTTTTGTCTCGACTGTGCTGTACGAAGCCTCTCCTGAATCACCTTCACCTTGTCTAAAGCATCCTACACTAAGTATGCACCCAATAGCCTAGCCTCGCCCGGCTCAAACCAATCAACCAGAGATCTACACCGTCTCCCATACAAAGCCTCATATGGAGCCATTTCAATACTCGACTGGTAACTGTTGTTATAAGCAAACTCCGCGACCGCAGAAACCGATCCCATGACCCTCCAATATCAATGACACAAGCACGCAACATGTCCTCCAATATCTGAATAGTACGCTCGGACTGCCCGTCCGTCTGAGGGTGAAAAGTTGTGCTCAACTCAACCTGAGTACCCAACTCTCGTTGTACCGACCTCCAAAACTGTGAAGTAAACTAAGTACCTCTATCTGAAATGATGGAAACTGGGACACCATGCAGACGAACAATCTCCCAGATATATATCTCTGCTAACCGCTCTGGAGAATACGTAGTACACACATGAATGAAGTGTACGGACTTGGTCAGCCGATCCACAATACCCAAATAGCATCGAACTTCTTCAAAGTCCGTAAGAGCCTAACTATGAAGTCCATGGTGATCCGCTCCCAGTTCCACTCTGAAATATCCATCTGCTGAAGCAAGCCACCCGGCCTCTGATGCTCATATTTCACCTGCTGGCAATTGAGACACCGAGCTACAAATCCTGCAATGTCCTTCTTCATCATTCTCCACAAATAATGCTGTCTCAGATCCTGATACATCTTTACGGCACGCGGATGAATAGAATACCGCGAGCTGTGAGCCTCCTCTAGGATCAACTCTCGAAGACCTTCCACATTGGGCACGCATATCCGGCCCTGCATCCTCAATACCCCATCATCACCAATGGTCACATCTCTGGCATCGTCGTGCTGAACCTTGTCCTTAAGGACAAGCAAATGAGGATCATCATACTGGCGCTCTCTAATGCGATCAAGTAGGAAGATCGAGAAATCACACAAGCCAATACCCGATTGGGCTCCGAAATATCCAACCTCACGAACCGATTGGCCAAGGCCTGAACATCAACTGCAAGAGGTCTCTCCCCAACAGGAACATATGCAAAACTCCCCATACTCACCGCCTTCCGGCTTAAAGCATCGGCCACCACATTGTCCTTCCCCGGATGATACAAGATAGTAATATCCTAATCCTTTAGCAGCTCCAACCATCTCCGCTGCATCAAATTGAGATCCTTCTGCTTGAACAAGTTCCGGAGGCTACGATGATTAGTAAACACCTTCTAGGACACACCATATAGATAATGCCTCCAAATCTTCAATGCATGGACAATGGCAGCCAACTCCAAATCATGAACAAGGCAGTTCTTTTCATGGGGCTTCAACTGACGAGAAGCATAAGTAATAACTCTACCCTCCTGCATCAATATACATCCAATACCCACTCTCAAAGCATCACGGTAAACTGTATATGAGCCTGAAGCTGATGGCAATACTAACACTGGAGCTGTGGTCAAGGCAGTCTTGAGCCTCTGGAAGCTCTCCTCACACTCATCTGACCACTGAAATGGGGCACCCTTCCGAGTCAACATGGTAAAGTACGATGTGACAGATGAAAATCCCTGAACAAACCAGCGACATTAACCCTCCAAAGCAAGGAAGCTACGAATCTCCGTGGCTAAGGACGGTCTGGGCTAACTCTAAATTGCCTCTATCTTCTTCGGATCAACCTGAATACCCTCGCTAGACACCACGTGCCCCAAGAACTGAGCCAAAACTCACATTTGGAGAACTTTGCATAAAGCTTCTCCTCCCTCAATCTCTGCAACACCACTCTCAAATGCTCCGCGCGCTCCTCCTGACTATGCGAGTATACCAGAATATCATTAATGAAAAAAATAACGAACGAGTCGAGATAAGGCCGGAACATGCTGTTCATCAAATGCTTGAACGCTGCTGGGTCATTGGTCAACCCAAAAGACATCACAAGGAACTTATAGTGACAATATCGGGTCCTAAAAGCTATCTTGAGAATATCCGAGTCCCTGATCTTTAGCTGGTGATACCCTGAGCGAAGTTCAACCTTGGAGAATACCCTAGCTCCGTGAAGCTGGTCGAACAAATCATAAATGCGAGGCAGGGGATACTTTTTCTTAATTGTGACATTGTTCAACTGCCTGTAATCAATGCACATCCTCATGGTTCCATCCTTCTTCTTCACGAACAACACAGGAGCACCCCATGGTGAAACACTAGGACGAATAAACCCCTTATCGAGGAGGTCCTAAAGCTGCTCCTTCAACTCCTTCAACTCCGCTGGTGCCATACGATACGCTGGAACCGAAATGGGCTGAGTGACCGACACCAGATCAATACTAAAATCAATATCTGTTTACCGTGAAAATGGTAATAACAATTAAATTTGTTGATGGGACTCTAAAAATATGTGATCTATTTTTATGCTAGTTGTTAAGAAGATGATGCTACGTATATGAAGTTTAGAGATGAAGTACCAGCTAATAATGAGATGATAATCAAACCGAGAGGCTGACAATCGAGGCCTCGAGCTTGTCGATATGGGGCTTCGAGGTCGATCCAGTAGCTCGGTAACGAGCTATCGGGGGCGATCGGGGTAGAGCTAACAGTTATGTCGGAATTAATAAAGGCTCTTTATGGCCAATGATAAGAAATAAATAATGAACAAGTATGAAGATAATAAATAAAAGCAATAATAAGAAGAAAGTATGTTAGAAAGCAGGGAGAATGTTCTTCATATATTCGTGTGGAGTAACTGGAGCAACAGAGAGAGCTACATAATGACAAGGATCCCCTTTATATAGGAGGAGAATCCCAACGAAGTACAAGAGGCATTAATTACAAAGGTAGGGATACGGGCAACTATATGACTCCCCGGCTCGGATTTAGAGTATACCGGCAGACTTTGTCAGTCCTAGGCGTGTGCCTTGCGAACCTCCCATTTCCACCATCACAATGATCAATGCTACCATGAGGTCGAGCGTCGACGATCCTCGAGGGAGGGTGCTCGACCATGTCCTCGAGCCTTTGGGGTGACCTTCCGAAGCGCTTTAATGATGAAAAATTGGACCCTCTGATTTTATCCGTATACAGATAGTCCCTGCGTTTCTTGGAACGGAGTGATAGGAAACGATTTTGATATCCAACTCTTCGGTCATCCCGTGATGACATCATACTGATGATATCGGCTTGAGATACGAGTCTTCACAATAACCGGGATGTACCATGGACTTGTCTTTTCAGCCCATTCAAAGCACTGTCGATTCCCATTCCCCAAAGCGACAATATTGCCGTCGATTCTATTTTCAATAACGCATTGATTGCTCCTACCGATCCATCTTCCAAAGGCATTGATGGCCACATTATCACCACCAATAAATGGGGGTCTTCCGGCACTATCTCTTTATCCAAGTGCCTTTCTACATCATTCCATCCCCTTCTTCATACTATTATCTTCCATTGCTATCAACCATGCTTGGGGTCCACGGCCTCAAGGATATACGGTGGCGTTCTTACCAGCCACACCATGGCCTTTTGCCCGAGCTTTCCCTTGCTGAGTGAGATCTCATTGTTTTGTCTTTGTTATTGTTGTCACGGCTGCCATTAATGTCGCCGTTGGCTCGATGTGATGAGATAGGGGGACAGATCTTTTCCGAATCAGGAGGACGTTTGGGCTCCATACCGCTGCTCGGGAGAGCATTCGGATTATACACCGCTGCTCACTCTCCTACCCTGGCCTGGTGTGACACTTCATCCCTCGTGTTTCCCAAGGGGTAAAATGGCACAACCGGCCATCATACTTGCTCGGCGCAACGTCCCAAAAGGTGGGCTCGGATCGGGCGTGAAAGTAAGGTTGATGCCCGCCGAATCTTCAACCTTTGGCTTCGGCGGGCTATATCTCTTTTTTCAGCCTCTTCCGCCTCACTTTCCTCCACTTTACCTCCCCCTCTTTCTCTTCTTCATCTTTGCCCCTCGGGGGCATTATCTCGTGAGATTGAGATGGGAACCTAGAGGAGGTGGCGGTCGAAGACATCACCGTCAAGGATGCATGGTCGAGGAGATGGTGCTCGGAGATACTGCTACCGGAGATGGACCTCCGAGAGTAGACTAGGTTGTAGGCTTTTACGATATGTGTACCCTTTCTCTTCTTCGTTTCTGTGTAAGGACCCCTCGTGGGCTTTTTTAATCAACTGTTTATGAATACAAAAATGCTTCTTCAATTCTATCTTTGGTGCTGGCTGTTTATTCTTTTTCTGTGATTATGGAACCTTGAATGCATGATCCTAGTGGTCTTTGTCGATATAGAGCCCAAGTGGGAATGTATTTCTCTGGCCTTTGGTTGTTTAGTACGGCTCCCCGTGGAGCGGTTTGCCTTTCCTCGGATCAAACCCAGATTGGGCCGACATACGCAGGTCGTCGGAACCATTACTTCGGGTCGAATGAAGATAACACCTCGAACTTTCAGACTTTCGAGAACAGTTTTAGGCCTTGCAATACTCTTCGAAGGAAATTTCCTCGGGAGTCCTAGAATAGGGTTTGCCTTTGAGCTCTCGAGCGCAGTCTCCGAGCGGGTTTTGTTCAAACCCGAGCCACCTGGAAACCTGCTTTGAACTTAGCGTAGACAGTCCTAAGGCGTTGTAGGTATATCACAAATGATGTTTTATTAGAACTCTGATGGTATCCTGTGGTCAAGCCCATATGGGTGGAGTTTAAATGTTTATTTCTTTGGAGCTTAACTTCTTCTTGGTAGAGATCCTCGAGGTCGGGTATCACCTCAGGATTGGCGATAATGTCGTCGGCTACCTGGAGCCTAACTTTTCTTTAATGGAGGTCCTCGAGGTCGGGTACCACCTCGGGATTGATGATGCAGTTGGCTTTTTAGGCAGGCGGGTAGTCGCTGCTTTTCCCTTATACAGGGTCATTCGAGCCCCTTTGGAGATCCCACTATTTAAAGCGGTAATTTTTTTTTTCTGTGGTGAACCTTTCGTTATTTCAGAGCTGACGTACTTGCACAAATTTCTACTCTAGCTCTTCGATTTTGCCACCTCCATGACCACTACATCGCGGTCTATTCGGCAGAGAGAGGAGCATTCCGCCTCCGATATTCAAGACTAGCAAGAAGGTACCTTGAAGATTGCTTCATCGATAAGAGAAGGACACCGTGGGTTAGTGAGAAAAGACTGTGGCTGGTGGGAGAAAGCAGTGTTGCAGATACTTTCCCTGGATGAGGGCATCACGGATCGTGTCAATGGATTCTTGAATATGTACACGTATCCCTTCACACTGGGCCCCTTGATAGGGTTGTGCTAGATTTCTGTTTGAAGTATCGGGTTACTTTGGCGCATATCCATCCATCATTTTGGCGGATAGTGTTGATGATGAGATTTTTCATGGAGAAGGCGGGGCTTGACTTCACGCTCAGTCATCTCATCAGGTTGTACCTTCCCTTTCATCATCGGGGCCTGTTAACCTTGCGATGCCGGTCGACCACGCCCTTAGTCATTGATGATGAGATGGATGGAGATCGAGAGTAGATGATTCGATTCGTCCGAGTCCGAACGGCTGACATCATCCCTGTGGAATTTATGCCATTCCCTAAAGAATGGAATTATACACGTAAGTGGCATATTCCGTACCTTCTCAGTTTTGCTTGTGTCGAAGGCTGATATCGTGACCGTGCCATCTTTTATTCTTCTACAGCGATTACATGGACGCCACGTGACGTTCCCGATCTGCCGGATTGGGTTCAGAAGTTGGTCACCCACTCGACTTGTAACGAGGGTAGGTGGCGAGCTGTGTCCTGGGGCAGATGGGAAGCAAAACGTCATGGTGATTGTTGTGCTATTTTTTCCTTTCACTTTTTGTATGTTAATCTTGTTGTTATAGGGATCGGAGAGCCTTCTGAGGCGAGGCCGCGCTCCCTTGAGGAGGGGGAAGGGTCGCTAGCCTCCGGGCTAAGGAACGCCAATAATAAGTGGGAGATGCCTTTACAGGGTGATGGCGCTCAAAGTAGGGCGAGGCTGGACCCGGGTTCCGGGAAGGAAGCATCATCCGAGCCTGTCGTGCCCATGGTCCCCGGTTCTGAAAAGTTGGTTTCTCCGTTGCCACTGCCTTCTCATTTTGCTGATAGTGCTTCGGGGGATAATAAATACTCGGGGTCGTCTATTCCGAGCGACGGTGTCTCGATCGGAGTCAATTCATTTAGAGACGAGGGATCTAGGTTAATAGATGCGCATTCGGCCTTCGCGAAAGCCCAGAGGCTTCACTTCACGGTGAGTTTCGACATAGGCCCGTTGAATTTTGCGCCTTGTCTTTCTTATTGGGTTTCCTTTTGCATGCCTTTGACAGACTTATGTCTGGGCTGCTTCGTCGTGAAGCCCGGCTACGGAAAGCTCTGGATGAGGAGAAATCCCTTAGGATCCTTTGCGATGAAAAGGAAGCCGAGCTGGAACATTTACGGTATGAGGCAAGCTGGAGCTTGAATGAGGAGAGCGTTTTGGAAGAGCAGGTAACTTTCCGCCCCGAGTTAGTATGCGCCCCGCCTCTTGGCTTCTAAGGCTAATACTTCATTTATTTTAGTTGCAAAAAAATACGGAGGCCCTAGAGCGCCTTCGAGATGAAGCCGGCCGAGCCGAGAGTGAACTCGATGAGTTAAGAGATCTGGCGGAGGTTCATGCTTTAGAGGAGAGGGATTCCCTGGCTAAAGTTCCAGACCTCGAGGCCCAAATCCGCTTAGCCTGTGACAATGCTGCAGCTCAAGGGAACACGTTTGCAAAGCTCGAATTCGAGCTTTCGAAGGTAAGGGCCGAGATCGTTAAGGCTCGAGCTGAAGCTGTAATGAGCCAAACTAAGGCTGACCAGGAGATGGCGATCCACTTAAAGGATACTGCTGATGCTCAAGCTGAGTTGAGAAGGATCCTTGATCGTGAGGGGAGGATTAAAGAATATGCTCGTTGCAAGTATCGAAGGAAGACTCTCGAGGAGATCTGTGCTAGGGGATTTGTTCTCTCGGAAGAGTTAGCGCGAGCAAGGGTGGACGAGCGTAATGATCGGTCACTTCTATCTGACATTGGAAAAGCGAAGATGAGGCCGACGGGCCGTAGCTCCCAGGGGGAGCGTAGATTTTTGCCATCTGTATGTAGTGTTTTCAAAGCGTGTTTGTAGATGGAGATTGCATTTTTCGTATATGCGTATAATGAAACCCTTGCGGCTTTATTTCTTCCGTATCTCTTTCTCTCTCGAATTTGGCCAGGCGAATTGGTCTTTGATTTGGTAGGAATCCTTAGATTCGTGATATGGCCCTGGGGCTCATTAAGCTGGCGATAATGGCTCTTTAAGCCTTGGGTCGAAGTGACCATTAAGTGTAAGCTGGCGTTTGAGCTCTTATGCTTTTTCCCTGGGGAATTTGTAGGTAACTATTTTGGGTTCAGTCTCCGAATGGGGTTGCGATTCAAGCTCATTCGACCCTCAAGTTTTCAAATTTGCATGGGCTGGCGACAATGGCTCTTACGCCTTTGGTTGAAGCGACCTTTTATGTGGGCTTTATTTTCCCCTCGTTAAGGACTTTTGCGATGATTTTTGCCTGACTCTTCGACGGTTCGAGAAGAACCTCGATTACGAGCGTTTTGTGGCGATGATCGAGCACCTTGGGAGGTTTGGCTTGGAGGCTGAGTAGCTCGAAGCCTGTGATTTAAAGCTGACATGGTCGAAGCTTTTTTGCCTATGCCGAGGGTAGTCTATTTCACCGGTTCTTTTCGAAGTAGATTCAAATTAATTGAAGGCCTGTGATTTTGTAGCGACGGTCGTGCATCCCCGAGTAGTGTTAGTGTGGCTGGTACAACCTTATGACTGTAGTCATTTCTGCTTGGCCGAAGCCGTTTTTTGTCCCAAGTGAAGTAGTTTGGGCGTTTATATCGAGGGTATGCCTTTTTAGGGGTCTTACAAGTTCGATATATAGCCTAAACTTTGGGATCGTGTTTATGACTTTAGCAAGGTCTTACAAAATTTTCATGTCGTCGAGGTCTTACGAATTTCAGATACTTGGTACAAGTATGGTTCATGCCTTGCCTGAGGTCTTACAAATGTTGCCACTTGGTACAAGTGTGATTCATGCCTTGCTTGAGGTCTTACAGATGTTGTTGCTGCCTTATGTAGGTCTTACGAGGCCGAGTCTGCCCGCTCGGGGTCTTATGGACTCGGGTTTTTTAATGAATGGTGCTTGGCGACAGTCGCTGAGTTAACGAGGGCATCCTGGCTCGGAAGCCATTTACTTGTAAGCTTGTGTTGCCTCATTAAGGGCTTACGACTTTGGTGATTCCGACCCTGAGGTGATACCATTTTTGAGATTTTGACACCAGTCCTCGAATGTTCGGGGCACTTTCGGCCTTGGAGTCATTTCGTGCTTTTTATGTTGCCACGTTGAGGGCATATAAGCTTGGAGTCCCGACCCGAAGGTCTTTCGAAGATAGATTTGGTGATGCCAGTCCCCGAGTATTTGGGACAACTTTCGGCCTTGGAGTTGTTTCGCGATTTTCCCATTGCCTCGTTGAGGGCTTATGAGTTTGGAGTCCCGACCCGGAGGTCGTTCGGAGATAGATTTGTCGATGCCAGTCCCCGAGTGTTTGGGATACTTTTCATTTTGGAGATGCTTTTGCTAGAACATTTGAGTTCCCTTTGAAGCGTGAAATGTTTTATTGAAAATTTCTCTCCGGCTACTTTGTTCAAGTATACATGTTTTTACGGCTAGGGGCTCGGTTGCTCTGTATGATCACAGTTTGTTCGACCGTTTGGCTTGGTACATTGCTTTCCTATTGATGCCCCGTTTTGAGATAACCTGGCTTTCCCGAGCAGGTGACCTTTCGGGGGGGGGGG
>NC_031995.1:39743911-39767348 GCF_001879085.1 Nicotiana attenuata | reverse complement strand
TCAAAAGCGCTTTTCTGAATGGATTCATCGAAGAGGAAGTTTATGTAAAACAACCTCCAGGTTTTGAAGACTCAAAATTCCCATATCATGTGTACAAGCTTACTAAGGCCCTATATGGACTAAAACAGGCTCCACGTGCCTGGTATGACAGGCTAAGTACTTTCCTTGTTGATCATGGGTTTACTAGAGGTAAAATTGATACTACTCTATTCATTAAACGATCAACAAAAGGTAATCTTATCATTCAAATTTATGTTGATGACATTATCTTTGGTAGTGCTAACTCTCTTATGTGCAAGGAATTTGCAAACCTCATACAAAGCGAGTTCGAAATGAGCATGATGGGTGAACTCACATTTTTTCTTGGGCTTCAAATTCAACAAACCGAAGAAGGAACCTTCATTTGTCAGACTAAATATACAAAGGAGCTGATCCAGAAATTTGGTATGAGCAATGCAAAATCAATTGGCACGCCTATGAGTCCGGCTACAAATTTGGATAAGGATGAACAGGGTACTCCAGTTGATGAAACCAAATACAGAGGAATGATTGGATCACTACTATATCTGACTGCAAGTCGACCAGATATAATGTTCAGCGTTTGTAAATGTGCCAGGTTTCAGTCGGCTCCCAAGGAGTCACATCTGACTGCTGTAAAAAGAATTATTCGATATCTCATTGGCACAGTATCTCATGGATTATGGTATCCTCGCTCTAACTCGTTTAAATTAGAAGGTTTCTCAAATGTAGATTTAGAAGGTGATAAGGAAGATAGTAAAAGCACGAGTAGCACTTGTCAATTACTAGGAAAGGCTTTAATATCCTGGAACAGTGAAAAGCAAGCATCAGTCGCCTTGTCCACTACTGAAGCTGAGTATATTGCCATTGGTCAATGTTGTGCACAACTCCTATGGATGTCTCATCAATTGGGTGACTATGAACTTTCTTTTAAACCTATACAAATCTTTTGTGATAATTCAAGTGCAATTTGTCTTTCAAAAAATCTTGTGCATCACTCTAGATCAAAGCATATTGACATTAAGCATCATTTTATTAGAGATCATGTTCGTAAGGGTGACATAGAATTAGCTTTTGTTGGCACTTCTACCCAATTAGCTGATATTTTTACTAAACCTTTGTTGGAAGAAAGATTTTGCCTTTTGAGAAAATTACTTGGGATAATTTGGTTTTCAAAAAACTCTTAGGACCTAATTGTTCTTTTTCAAAAAACTTGTCATAATTACTACTTTTCAGTGCATTAATTACGCTTTCAATTCCTTCCCTCTCTTTTTTATTCTGTTTCACATCAGTTCGCAGTCGAAGATGGAAAGCCAATCATCACATCGTTTCATCTGACACTCTTTCCTTTTTGTACTCAACCGTCAAATCTTTCTTACTTTAAGTTAAGCCTTTTCGGGTCACTCTCATCTCCATCCTCTCTCTTCAGTTTGTGAAAACCCTCTCTTCTCCCATGGCTAAAACCTCCAAAAACCCCTCCGCCTCCACCAGAAAGAGCACTCGTTCTAAGGCAAAACCCTCTTTAGCGCCTCCTGAGCAAGTAGACCTAGGGTATGATCATTCTGAGGGCTTCGCCTCTTCTCAAGGAGCGTTCTCTGAACACTCTCAACTCTTAGGAGAAAAAGCCTCTGGTAAGCGTCCCATGGAGGATCTTCCTGTCTCTTCCACTCCAAAGAAATCAAAATTCGATTTCTCTGCTTCTCTCGATTCCACCTAAATTTTTGGGATACCCCAAATAGGGATTCTTTTATCTCTCTCAAGGATAAGCCCATCGCCCATGGTAGAATTGTGGATCTTGACGATATGGAGGCCCTCAACTGTAAGGTAAAGGATCTCTTTGTGTATCAAGGGTGGGAAAAATTTCTCTCCATTTCTCCGCCTAAAGTGTATGAGCGTTTAGTCCGTATGTTTTATGCTAATCTTTGCTCTAGTAAACCTGATAAGCTTGAAACTGTTATCCTTGGTAAACGCATTGTTCTTGACTGTGCCCTGTTCGATTCTATTTTTCTCTGTCGTTGCACTGGTTTCCCCACTCTCTTTAAAAATGTTTGGCCTGAGGACTTTGAAATTTCCTTTGACCAGGCCAAACAGTGCATTGCTGAAAATCCCTCTGAAACCCTTCCAAATCAATTGGGGCCTAGTGATGTAAGTTTTGAAACTCGGGTTCTCACCCACATTGTTGCAACCACTCTTCTCCCCAGAACTGGTTCCTTCTCCACCTTCTCTCAAAGGGACACTTTCTTTGTCTATTGTCTCATCACCAAATTCAAACTCAAGCTGTCCTCCTAGGTCATAAATTTTATGATTGAGAGTGCTGCAGATCCCACCAGTTTACCTTTTGGTATGGCCATTACCCACATTCTGGAAGCCCATCAAATCCCTCTTTCTAACTACCCTTTTGTCTGTGTTTCCAAGTCCTACAATTCTAGAGCTTTCTCTAATATGGGGTATATGAGTGTCAAGGGTGCCTGGGTTAAGAAGGGTGAGAGTGAAGCAAAATAGACCCCTCTGGATTCCAAGCCTTCATTTGCTGTTCCGCCACCTCTTATTAGTTCTGACCTAAGTAAGAAGCTAAGCTCCATTGACTCCCAACTCTTAGACATCAAAACTCTCCTGTCTGCTACTCAGTCGACTGTGGGTGCTATTCATGCTATTTCAAAGGAAACTGGGTCTGATGTGTCTAAAATCAGAGTGGCTGTGCAAAGGGTAAGGGAGAATGCGGTTAAAGCCTTCAAGGAGGTTCATGACAGGCTAGATGGAATGAGCGTTGCTGCAAACACCAGGTTTGAACAGTTGAAGGAGGCGATCTGCAACACTCTTACTTACTTCCTGCGTCGCTAGTGTGGATGTGTTTTACAGACAATTTTTGTTTCAAACTTGTTTTGGCTTTGTTTTGGGTTGTGCCCTTGGATGTTTTCTTGCCTGTGTGGATAGTTTTTTTTTGCTTACTAATCCCTCTTTGCTGATGTCAAAAAGGGGGAGAATGTATATGTATATCTCTTTGGACTATTATGACAATCTGTGCAGGTTCAAGTTGATTATGCATAGACCTCTTTGTGCAGGTTCAAGTCGACTATGCTACATGCATAGATGGTACTCTTTATTCTTTGAACAGGTTAAGTCGACTATGCTACATGCATAGACTTTATATGTATTGCACAGGAACAAGTCAACTATACAGGATACAGGTACAAGTCGAGTGCACACATTGAGGGGGATACTAAGTCCAGTTGAATACACACATTGAGGGGGAGCCAAGTCGGCTAGTCACAAACAGGGAAGTCAACTGTTTACTTCCTTACATCTACGTATATTATTTTTGCATCATCAAAAAGGGGAATATTGTTAGATCATATTTTAATGATGCAATTAATATACATGTGCAGGAGTTCAAAGAAGTAAAGAAGAACTAGTGAAATGGCTGTGTCGAACAAGGAAGGAAATATCTCACAAGGGAAGCCACCTATAGAACGCACGGTGTAAAAGGAAAGCTACAAATCTATATCAGCAAATCAGGATTAGCTCTGGGAATCTGGGAAATCAAATCAGCCATAACGAAGTGAAGATTCGAAGTGATCTCTGATTGGCGAAATCACGGGAGAATAATAAAGGCTAGAAGATCCGGTCAGTGGTCAAGTTTGGAAGGTCCAACAATCAAGGAGAAATCTTGTTAATTCCATTTTCTGCCGAAGGAAAAGATCTCAAGAGAAACAACGGATAGTTCCTTATTCTTGGAAAGAATCAATTCTTTCCAAGGATCAAAACCCTTGGGTTGACGAGCCTTCACCATTCATCTTTGTATAAATGTACCGTGTAACATAATCCTTAGCATACTTTGATCGAACCAAAATAACTCTCTTCATTCTACTGCAAACAAGCATAGTAGCCTACATAGATCTTCTGTGTAATAAGTCAGGGATAGAAAGAGGGCATACAACTGGTGAGGCATTGTATCAAACGAGTGCTAGAGAATCTGAGCGATATACATCACATCTGTACTCGAAAGAAAACTTATTTGCTTGAAGAGAAATCCCTTGCAACCCAAGGGGACTGGACTAGGATTCACATTAAATCCGAACCAGTATAAAATTTCTGGTGTCTTTAGTTTCTGCATTTACTTTCTCCATATTACCTCAAACTGTTATATCTGCAAGATTTCCATATTTAGTCGACTACTAATGTTTTAAGTCAACTCAATAACGATTAATTTCAATTAGTGACAATTCACCCCCCCCCCCCCTCTTGTACTTTCAGAATCTATCTTTGATTGAGCTATCATAACCTGGCTTTACTTGTTCATTTAAAACAGAGGCAAGGAGTTTGAATGTGTGATTACCTTGATGCCATTTTCCATATCGCAAATCTCAAGTTTGTGCATTGTTTGATGTTTATGCCGGATGGCGGATTTAGTTTGTAGTGTATTTGAATTTTAATTACAATTCTTGATGTTAAGAGGTAACGGGAAATCCCTTTAAGCTTTTCTTTAATCAATTAACCTCCTTTTGAAATTAGATTCGAGGTGTGCCATAAGCGAAAATTAGATAATCCATGGCCCTCAAAAGCTTAGTTTTGAATTCCCTTTAAAATTGGAATCGAGGTGTGCCGTGCCAAATAAAATCTCAAAATGCACGGCCCTCATTTAATTGATCTTGAATATCTAAATCCTTAGAAATCGAGGCGTGTCATTTAGTCGAATTTTCATGGCCCTTGCAAATTTGAAAGTGCGTAGTTGCTTTAGGCGCGCTATTTTAAAAATTACCTTCCTGAACTCGGGTGTGCATTTCGTGTGACCCAAATCCAAATCTTAACAACATTAAATAAAATGAGTCTCGGATTGCGGGTGTATTTCATGTGGCGTGGTCCAAAGACGTGTTTTAGATGACGTTGAAATCTTCCTTAAAATAATTAAAAGCGGTTTAAAGTTAAAAAGTGCACATAGGCTTAAAAGTGTTTTAAAATCAGATAATTAGACCAATAATAACAGTTGAGCGATCGTGCTAGAACCACGAAACTCGGGAATGCCTAACACCTTCTCCCGGGTTAACAGAATTTCTTACCCGGATTTCTGTGTTCGCGGACTGTAAAACAGAGTCAATCTTTTCCTCGATTCGGGATTTAAACCGGTGACTTGGGACACCATAAATTATCCCAAGTGGCGACTCTGAATTTTAAATAAATAATCCCGTTTCGATTGTCACTTTAAGTTGGAAAAAACTCCTTATATACCCTTACGGGTGGAGGAAAAATGAGGTGTGACAGCTCTGGCGACTCCGCTGGGGAGAAGAACCCAGAATCTCTGGTTCAGGGTTCAGTAGTCGAGCTTAGATAAATTGTTATATTTGGCTTTATTTATTATCTGATTTTGTTACATGTTTGGGCCTAATGTGCTAAGTGTTGCTTTTACCGCTTTGATATTCCGTGAACTGTATATAAACTGCTACAAAACCCTTCCTCTCTCTGAGTCTTCTAAATCAAGAAGAAGGGTGCACTTTGTGTGACTTCTCTTCTGTCTAGAGTCTTATCCCATTTTGGAATGAGGTTCGGACAAGTTGCAAAGCCGGTGAAGCTTCTGTATTCCCGGTACGCTGCCCCCCCCCCCCCCGGCTCGAGCGTCCGCTCGGGTAAGCCAGGTCTAGAACAAATAAACCTAGGTTTTTAAACCTAGAAAAACTCAGCCTCATGCCGGATCCCTAGTAGGAACGTTTGTTTGCATCATGTGCACTTGACTTAGGGGACTCAACACAGGGGTTGGGTCCGTCTAGGATAGGTGTACCCAAAATAACAGACCATCCTGATGCATCCTATGTGCTACATGTTGCATTTATTCAAGGGGAAAGGGTCATTTGGCTGACCAATGATAGTTGAGGGCCAATGAAAAAGAAAATGAAAAAAAGAGAGAGGATGAAATGTGAAGATAAAGCGAGTTGGGCCCAATTACGAAAGAAAAAAAAGAGATTTTGCACTTTTTCATCATTTTCCAAAAATCAAAAAAAAAAGGAAAAAGAAAGAAAATCCAGAAAGATTTTGCATGTTTCATCATTTTCAAGGAAAAGATAAAAAAATATATTTTCTCTAAATTAGTTATTTTTTTTAATTTCTTGACCGTATCCAATCTGCCTAAACTACGCATACCAGATTCTCGTCTTTCGGGGCGTGATACGTAGGCAACCCACATAGGGTCCGGTCTTCCTAGTAAATCTTAGGTTCTTGTCTTTGCGAGGTCTTAGCCAAATTTTGCACTTCTAGCCACCTTTTGGCCAAATAAGTTATTTTGCAAAAATAGTCTCAATCATGTCTTGCATGTGTCTAATAGGGAGTGTTATTATCTCACATAGTGTTGGTTAAAGTTTTCTCATACAGGTATGGGTCTATTTATCGGAGTATGAGCATGGCAGACGCCCCAGGACCATCCAATCAGGACCACTTCAGGAGTTTGCTTGAGGAGATTCTCTTTATGTTTTAGTCTGTTGTTCTTTTTTATATCATCTTTTACCCTCTAGTTTTGTACAGTAATGTCGAGCATTTTAGGTGATGTTAGAGTTTGTCATAGTCTAGTTAAGTTTGTCGAGTCTTTTGTTATTGTATTTCTTATTTTGTGTTTTTATATTTCCGTTAGAAGTTCTCTTTAGAATACTAATTCTAGAAATAGAAAAGAAAAAAAATTTCCTTTGAGATTGTTTTTCCTTTAAGCAATTAATATCAAAATAAAAATTATTTTTATGTTTCCTCTACTATATTAGGACCAAAATTCACAAAAAAAGAGAAGTTTCTTTTAGTACCTCTTTAAAAGCTTCTTTAAGGTATTAATTCCAAAATCCAAAAAGATTTTCTTTTGAGGTGTTTCTTGGGAAAATTAGTGAAAAATAAAAAAAAAATTCTTTTTATTTTCATTAGAAATTTAGGATATTGTACATTGTACATAGAAGAAAAAATATTTTGTTTTATCTTTTTCATTGCTTGTTTCAAAATCTTGCATCAGGATATCAAATGAAAATTCAAAATATTTTCCTGTGGTTTATTCTTTAGATTTTCTTCCTAAAAAAAAGAAGAATCAAAAAATATTTTTCTCTTCTAGGGTTTTTCCTTAATAATTTCCCATAGAGTGTTTGTTTAAAAAAGAAAAAAGGAAGCAAAAATATATGCTCGTTAAGCTTGAGTTTGGAATAGGTTATAGAACATTAAGTCTAGAAAATTTTAAAAATTTGCTTCTTTTATTTCTCTTTTCTCATCAGAGTAGTCATTAAGGTGAAAAAGAAAAAAAAAAGGGAGAATGTCGGTTTGTTTACTTTATTCCCGTTCTTCCAGAACTACGCAAAGATCTGATTCATGCGGGGTCATGATACGTACGCAACCTACATAGGGTTCGATCGAATCATTTTTTTATTATTAAAAGAAAAAGAAAAAGAAAAGAAAAAAAAGGAAAAAGAGAGAAAAAGAAAGAAAAGTTGGTGAAATTATGGGAGGTGAGAAATGAGAAGGAAGAAAAAGAGTGATAATCAGAAAGAAAAAGGGGGAAGAAAATGAGCGAGCTAAGAAGTGCGAGGAAAGAAAAGAAAAGAGAAGATTCAAATGGACAAAT
Source organism: Nicotiana attenuata (assembly GCF_001879085.1). Lineage (NCBI taxonomy): Eukaryota > Viridiplantae > Streptophyta > Magnoliopsida > Solanales > Solanaceae > Nicotiana > Nicotiana attenuata. Next base: position 39,759,751 of record NC_031995.1, on the reverse strand, counting down.
TGGGATGATGCCAAGTGACCTTACGACCCTCGAAGTCATTCTAGAACCATTAATTGTTGCTAGGTGCATTCCACGCAATGTGATATTTTTGCTGTTAAATGCCCTAACGCTAACAAGATGACCCCATTTTGTTCCCTTTTGACATCTTCATAGCAGAAGGGTGGTTGGTTTGTGGTTTTTGAAGTGGTAACTCTTCTCTACAACATAAACTCAAAAGGCAATGGCAGACAACGACAGAACTGGGTTGGTTGATACGGGTGCATCACCCGAAAGCAGTTGGTTGAACAGAACACTGGTTTGGCTAATGAGGCGAGAATGTTAAGACAACACATGGTGGACATGTATCAAGCCTGGATGAATGGGAAGGCACCACCCTCGCCACCACCTGGCTTCTTAGATGCTACCTTTTTCCAAGTTTTGGCACTTCCCAACCACCCCAGTATCTCCATCACTCTCCCTCCAATTACCTCTCCCTAAAATTGCCCTCCTGTCATATCCACTACCCCCAACAATGAATACCCACTCAAGGTTTGTGATGCCCAATATTACCCCTCAAAGGTCGCCCACAAGGTTCTTGATTCATACAATAAGAGCCCTCTGGATGAGCTTCATGCTGAAAATGTAAAGGTTACAGGAAAAGTAGGGCGAGATGAGATATCCATGAAGCTGAAAGGCGTAGAGGGAGACCAGGTTAACACATCTTCTAACGAATTGTGTATGTTCCCTGACGTTCTCCTGCTTGCGGGGTTTAAAGTTCCAAAGTTTAACTTGTATGATGGGGGTGAAGATCTGGTAGCCCATCTGAGGGGTTATTGCCGTGAAATGAGAAGTGTTGGCGAGAAAGATGATTTGTTGATGGCGTATTTCAGTGAGAGCCTGACTGGGGCAGCTTTGGAATGGCATAATCATCAAGATGTCGGGAAGTGGCATACATTGGGTGACATGGCTCAAGATTTTGTGCAGCGCTTTTAGTACAATATAGACATTGTCCCAGGCCGCTCCTCCATATCTCAGATGGAAAAGAAACCCAAGGAAAGTTTTAAGGATTTTTGGCTTAGATGGAATGAACAAGTTGCATGGGATAGTCCTCCCATTGATAGAAAAGATATCGCTGAGCCCCCCCGACGACAGGGTCCAGTGGTCGTTCTTGCCAAGCGTCTTCAACCTCAGCTCCAACCCCAAACCTGTCCCCGAGCTCCACATAATCCACCTCAGCATTATCCTCTGAACAATGAGCGGTTATATGTCCAACCACTAGGTCACTCCCTCCGCCAACGACAGGGTCCGCTGGTCGTTCTTGCTAAGTGCTTTCAGCCACAATACTGACCCCGTGAGCATCCCCAAACTCCACATAAGCCACCCCAGTATTATCCGCCGAACAACATCCGGCCATCTGTCCAACTACCAAGTCACTCCCTAGGGCGAGCACCAACATCCCAAAATTCTCGTGTGCCTTCACAGCATTTTCAAGCATCCAACAATCCTAGAAAACTGAGGCATGGAAGGAAACAAAGGCAAAAAGAGAATTTCACGCCCATCAGAGAATCCTACACAAGTTTGTTTGAAAAGTTAAATCATTCTGGCCTGATTGAGCCGCTCCTCACCTACACTCTAGACCCATATGCAAAAGGCTTTGATCCTGCTGTTCGATGCATGTACCACTCTAATGTCCAGGGGCATAGCATTGAAGATTGTCTCTCTTTGAAAAGGGAAATAGAAAGAATGATTCAAGAAGGGGTAGTTGTGGTCAATGACAGTGACAGGGAGCATGCGAATCCTCTTGGGAACTTGTTAATTAAAGTTGATAATGTTGAAGTTGGTAATGGTCTTGGCAATATTAATGCGAAACTCAGTGGCTAAGATGTCGTGCTTGGTAATTGGAAAGACGCTCTTTTCTTGGTTAGCCAGGGAGGAGTTTTGGTGGTTTATTTTGTTGTCATTTCTGTTGTCTGGGTTATTTCGGGGTTGTAATCCGGATATTGTCTTGTGAATCAAACCCTTCTATCCTTTTATTTTGCCTAGTTCCTTTAGTCGTAGCAACTCAGTTAGTGTTACCTAGTTTTGTTCCAGGGTTGTACCCCAATTTGTTTTGCTTGTTTTGTTATTCGAACCGTTTCACCGTCTGTCTAATGCAAATTCCGGTCTTTTGTTATTTCTAGTCATTTTCTTTGTTTAGTTCTTTTCTATCCTTTCGTTTTGTCTTTTGTCTAATGCTGGTTCTAATGACATGACATGCATGCAAAATTCTAGACCCGGTCTTAAAAGTTAGTTTATTCATGAAGCATTGAAACAATTTTGAAAATGATATGGGCACTTGAGGGAAATAAGAATAGATTTGGACACTTTGAGATCATTTGAAGCCCGAACCATGTGAAATTGGGGTAGATAGAGCATAAAGAAATACTATTAAAATGCATCATGCTGCATCAGATTGAAGCTAAAGGCAAGTTTGCCCAAATTGGCAGGGGCCGTTCGTGGTAATAAGAGTGAGAGTGTTGTCCAATGGTGCTTTGTATTTAACAGATGTAGAAGGCGAATGTGTGGATATGGTTGTTAAGTCTGGCCCAATCAAAAGATGTTACGAATGTTTTCTTTGGTTTGTTTAATCGTGTTGTTGGTACTTGGCATGTTGTGAAGATTGGAATGACGAAGGCATTTTGTTCTGCTATCTAAACACCTTATCCTTCGTTACCCCTTTGAGCCTTATTTATTTTCTTTCATACCCCTCTTTCGGAATCAGTACCAAAGATCAGAAGCACAAGCGTGAAATATAAGTAAAGGAAAAAGAGAAAAGAAAAGAATGAAAAGAGAGAGAATGAAAAAGGAAGAAGAAAAGAAAAAAAAAGAAGAGAAAAAGAGAAGAAAAAGAAAAAAACAACAACAAAACAACAAAAAGAGAAAAGGAAGAAAGAAAAAAAAAAGAAGAGAAAGAGGAAGAAAAAGAAAAGAGAAATCACAACAACAGATTAATTTCTATGACATGAACTACGTTCGACCTGATTCCTTTTAAGGATACGTAGGCAGCCTCACGGTTCGGTCCCATCAAAGTAAAAATCCAAATGTCCCCAAGCAAAGAAACTGGGGCAGAAGTTGTGATTGTTGTATAATAACCTGGCTTTACTTGTTCATTTAAAACAAAGGCTAGGAGTTTGAATGTGTGATTACCTTGATGCCATTTTCCATATCGCAAATCTCAAGTTTGTGCATTGTTTGCTGTTTACGTTGGATGGCGAATTTAGTTTGTAGCGTATTTGAATTTTAATTTGTTCATACAATTCTTGATGTTAAGAGGTAACAGGAAATTCCTTTAAGCTTTTCTTTAATCAATTAACCTCCTTTTGAATTTAGATTCGAGGTGTGCCATAAGCGAAAATTAGATAATCCATGGCCCTTAAAAGCTTAGTTTTGAATTACCTTTAAAATTGATATCGAGGTGTGTCGTGCCAAATAAAATCTCAAAATGCACGGCCCTCATTTAATTGATCTTGAATATCTGAATCCTTAGAAATTGAGGCATGCCATTTAGTCGAATTTTCATGGCCCTCGCAAAGTTGAAAGTGCATAGTTGCTTTAGGCGCGCTATTTTAAAAATTACTTTCCTAAACTCGGGTGTGCATTTCATGTGACCCAAATCCAAATCTTAACAACGTTAAATAAAGTGAGTCTCGAACTGCAGGTGCATTTCATATAGCGTGGTCCAAAGACGTGTTTTAGATGACGTTGAAATCTTCCTTAAAATAATTAAAAGCAGTTTAAAGTTAAAAAGTGTACATAGGCTTAAAAGTATTTTAAAATCAGATAATTAGGCCAATAATAACAGTTGAGCGACCGTGCTAGAACCACGGAACTCGGTAATGCCTAACACCTTCTCCCGGGTTAACAGAATTCCTTACCCGGATTTCTGTGTTCGTGGACTGTAAAACAGAGTCAATCTTTTCCTCGATTCGGGATTTAAACCGGTGACTTGGGACACCATAAATTATCCCAAGTGGCGACTCTGAATTTTAAATAAATAATCCTGTTTCAATTGTCACTTTAAGTTGGAAAAACCTCCTTATATACCCTTACGGGTGTATGTAAAAGGAGGTGTGGCAACTTGTTTCCTCAGGAGAGGGGTCAGGTTCATCAAGAGGGGTCCCAGTAGCCTCTTTTGGTACAGGTTGTTCAAAAAGCACCATTGCTCCTTCTCCTACCAAGGAGTGGGTCTCTTCCCCCTGAGACTCAGGAATGGTAGAATTTTCCTTCCCAATAATTCCCTCAGCAGCAATAGCCAATGTATTTTCTATGGAATCCCTCTCTTGAGGTTCCATAGGAGCAACAACAGAAGAGATAGGAGTACATGTAGACTGATCAGAGTTTTCCTTAGAACCCTAAGCACTTTCAAGACTGATCGATGAAGTTTTTTCTGCCGGTGGAGACTTATTCTTTTCCACTGGAACTGGAATGTCATCTTTACTTTGTTCTTTGAGAGTCTCAGGCAACAAGGGAGAGAAGCTTTCATTCTTAGGATTGTCTGAGTTCTCAAGACTTAGAGGAGGAGTAGAGTAAGAGGGAGTAGAGAGAGGGATAGAGGGTGACGGAGAAATTGGTTTATGGTTTTCTATTTGAACAGCGGTGGAATAAGGTATGACTGGTGTTTTTTCTACAGGAGAAGACTTGAGCTTTTTCTCTTAAGTGGTAGGAGGGATTGTTTGATCCTCATCCATGGTAGAGGAGTTAGCTTGAAAGTTCTGGAGTGACTAAGGAGGACAAAGATGGTCGTTCAAATTTTTTTTTGGGAGTGAGAGGGTTATAATGAGGTGAATGGAAATTATGAAGGAAAGAGAAACGGGTTCTGAAATGGGTTTGTGGGAAGATGCAATGTTTCAGAGGGAAATGAAAGGATTTGAACGAAAAGGTGTGACATATATGGTCTGAAAAAGTTGATGATGTGGCATTAGTTTTCTTTTCTTTTTAGATATGTATGAGAAAAGCAAAAGACTACTAACCTATGGCACAAGAACCAGGTTCCTAACCGGTCTTTAAAAAATGCTCAACCTTCTTTTACTGCTCATGCATTTCCTCAGCAGCTTCTATAATCATCATGTGTGTCTACCTGTAATGGTATAGAAGTGAGTTAGACTTGGCCGGAAAACACTTTAGCTAATTTTACCTGTATGTGATTTTCATAGCTATATGGTAGGAATCAGGTTCTCAATTAGGCTTTATTAGCCCTAGTGCTAACATGTTTCTCTTAAAGTGTTCTCTGCTTAGGGCTTTGGTGAAGATATCTACAATTTGGTCTTCTGTGGTGCAAAACATTATACAGATATGCCCCTTTTCCACATTGTCTCTGAGAATGATGTCTCACATCAATGTGCTTGGTTCTTTTGTGCTGGACTGGATTTTTGGCCATGTTGAGTGCACTTGTGTTATCACATAGAAAAGGTACACAATCAGTGTACACTCCAAAGTTTTACAACTGCTGTTTGATCCATAGAAGCTGAGCACAACAGGAGGCTGCAGCAACATATTCCGCTTCAGCTGTTGAAAGAGCTACTGAATTTTACTTTCTTGTGTCCCATGAAATAAGACATGAACCCAAGAAGTGAGCCATTCCAGATGTGCTTTTCCTATTAACTAGATAACCTGCATAATCAGCATTAGCATACCCAATAATATTAAAATTATCACCTGAAGGGCAGTACAGAACTAGGTCATGTGTTCCCTTAAGATATCTCAGGATTCTTTTGGCATCCTTCAGATGAGATTCCTTGGGGTTTGACCGAAACATTGCACATAGTCCCACACTAAAAACAGTATATGTCCTGCTTGCAGTAAGATAGAGGAGAGATCCAATAATGTCTCTATACATTGTTTGATTCACAGAAGAGCCAGATTCGTCCATGTCAAGTCGAGTAGCAGTGACAATGGGAGTGTCAATCACTATTGATGCTTCCATGTCAAACCTCTTTAGAATCTCTTTAATATGCTTCTGCTGACTAATGAATATTCCCTTTGTGGACTGCTCCACTTGAAGACCCAAGAAGAAATTCAACTCACCCATCATGCTCATCTCAAACATACTTCCCATGAGTTTTGCGAATTTCTCACATAGTGAATCAACTGTTGACCCAAAAATAATATCATCAACATATACTTGAACAATGAGTAGGTTCCTCCCTCGTTTCTTCAGAAACAAAGTGTTGTCAATTTTTCCTCTTGCAAAACAATTTTCTAAGAGAAACTTTGACAACCTCTCATACCAAGCTCGAGGAGCCTGCGTCAACCCATACAGTGCCTTGTCCAATTTGAACACATATTCAGGGTGTTCATGACATTCAAAACCTGGAGGTTTCTTTACATTGAATTCTTCCTTGAGGAAACCATTTTAAAAATGCACTTTTGACATCCATTTGGAATAGAGTGAATTCCATATGTGATGCAAAGGCAATGAGGATTCTGATAGCTTCCATACGAGCAACCGGAGCAAAAATCTCATCATAATCAATTCCTTTCTCCTGATTGCAGCCTTGGACCACTAGCCTTGCCTTGTTCCTTATAGTGTTTCCTTGTTCATCAAGCTTGTTCCTGAATACCCAACTGGTCCCTATGATGGTCCGATCTGAGGGTCTAGGTACCAGGTGCTATACTTTGTTCCTTTCGAATTGATGCAGCTCATCTTGTGTGGATGTGATCTAGTCTGCATCTTTTAAGGCTTCCTTAATGTTCTTGGGCTCTATTTGGGAGAGAAATGCTGAGAAGACAAGTGAATTTTTGTCTTTTGATTTGGTTTGGACTCCTGAATCTGGAGGAGTAATTATGTTGTCGAGAGGATGTGATCTTTTGTGTTTCCAGTTGGGCACTTGAATTTCATAAGTAGAGGAGCGGGGTAAGTCTGACTGGTTCCCTTGTATCATTCTTTAAGCTACCTGTAGAGTACTTTGAACTACATCAACCACTCTTTCTTCAGCTTCAGTGGTTGTAATTGTAGTACCCGGTTCCTCTCCGGCTGATGAGGAAGTGATTGCATTGTCTTCACCTATCTCCTTCACTTGACTCATCAAATCTGCCTTTCCATTTTCCATATCAATGACCTCTCTTGGAACCAGTAGAGGCTCTTCATCTTGATCATCCTTCTTTCTCTTCTCACAGGAGAGATAGGACTCGCCAAATATTACGTGTAAACTCTCCTCAACACACTGAGTCCGCTTGTTGTATACCTTGAAGGATTTACTTTGAGAAGAGTACCCCAGAAAAATTCCTTCATCACTCTTGACATCAAATTTTCTAAGCCGATCCTTTCCATTGTTGAGAACATAACATTTGGTCTTCCTTCCATTCAGCAACTCATAGGGAGTTTTCTTCAAGAGAGACCTGATCATGTACCTATTCACCAAGTAGCAGGCAGTGTTGATAGCTTCAGCCTAGAAGTTCATAGCAATCCCACTATCGATCAGCATTGTTCTTGCCATTTCTTCAAGGGTTCTATTCTTCTTTTCCACAACTCCATTTTGCTGTGGAGTTCTTGGGGCTGAGAAGTTGTGGGGTGATGCCATTCTCGTTGCAGAATTCGTCAAACTTAGCATTGTCAAATTCTGTTCCATGATCTGATCTAATGGATGCTACTTTTGATTCCATCTTCACTTGAATTTTCTTCACAAAGGCTACAAAAAGTTCAAAGGTCTCATCTTTTGTTAAAGAACAGAGTCCAAGTGAATCTGGAATAGTCATGCACTATCACAAAAATGTATCTTTTTCCTTCCCTACTTGGCACTCTCATAGGACCACATAAATCCATATGAAGGAGATCAGGTGGTTTTGAGGTGCTGACATCCTTCTTTGGCTTGAATGAGGATTTCACATGCTTTCCTCTAGCGCAGGCATCACAAACTTTGTGCTCATTGAACTTTGACTTGGGCAGACCACGAACCAGGTCCTTCTCAACCAGCTTGTTCAGTAAAGAGAAGCTTTCATGCCCCAGACTTATGTGCCACAATTCAGCATCATCATTAACTGGTTTCAGGAAGCTCAGATCATCGCTTTGTAGGGACTCGAAATCAACAACGTAGATGTTCTTGTATCTTTTGGCCACAAGTACCACTTCACCAGTTACTAGATTTGTAAGTGTGCATATCTTTGACATGAACTCAACTTTGTTTCCTTTATCACATATTTGAGAAACACTCAAGTGACTTTACTTAAGACCATTGACATAGTACACATTGAGTGAGTGAGTGATTTTCCAATTTTTTCAACACCTAGAATGTACCCCTTTTTTCTATTTCCAAAGGATACACTCCCTCCTTGCTGAGCTTTTAGTGAAAGAAAGTTCATTGTATTCCCAGTCATGTGCTTTGAGTAGCCACTGTCCATGAACCATTGTTGAGTGCTTCCTTTCACTATTCCCTGCACAAGGAAATCAAGGGTTAGATTTAGGAACCCAAACAAGTTTGGGTCCCTTGTAATAAGGAAAGGGATGAATAAGTGATCTTCTAGTCCATGCAGGTAACATGCCCTTTTTATGGGTGGCACCTATTCCTCTTTCAGCAAAAACTTTGTTTTTCTGAAGAGACTGAACTCTGGCTTGGCAATTTTCCTTGAAATGCCCATTGTTCCCACAGTGGGTACATAACCAATTATCAGGCACAGTGACGTACTTGCTATGAGGGTGATAAGGAGTTCTCTCCCTTTGAAACCCTACTCCATGCCTATTTCCACCATTGTTAACGTACATGGCAGTAATAGCATCTGAGGACCAGGTCCACTTAAGAGACTTCTCAAGATCACTTTTTACTCTTTCCAATTCTAACTTGAAGTTGTCTATTTTTCTCAAGTTCAGCACACAAACTAGTTTTTACAACATTTAACTCATTTTCAAGTTTAATATGTGCCTCACTAGCCACTTCTTTTCCTTTTTCAAAATTCACAGGCCTACATTCAGCTTTGAGTTCCTCTATTGTTTCCTTTAAGTCTACAATCACCATTAAGAGGTCATATCTTTACTGCTGAATAACAGCTACTTTCTCCACTAAGGCATCTTTTTCTTTACTGTAATTCTTAATGGTTTCTTTTAGGTCAACTACTACTACAATCAGATCATCTCTTTCAAGTTCTACACTAGTGATTTTCTCAGTTAGAACCTCCTTTTTATTTTCCAGATTATTTATGGTTTCCTTCAAATCAACCATACAAACTACCAAGTCATCTCTAGTATTCCCAGCATCTCCTAACTCCATATTTAAGGCTTCCTTATCATTTACAAGACTATGGTAAGTATCAATTAACACATTAGCTAATGACATGAGTTTTTTTTAGAAGAGTAGGACTTCAGATTTCTCTGAACATCCCAAAAATTTATCTCATCATTGTCATCGTCTTCAGCATCATCTGATTGAGCCATCAAAGCAAATATTGAGTCATACTCATTTGCTTCACTTTCAACTGCCATCATTGAGCTGTCGCCTACATCATCTTCTTCTTCAGACTCGCTGGAAGAATATCCCCATGCTGCAAGAGCTTACTTCATAACATTGTCTGTGGCGTTCTTTATTTTAAAGTGTTTATCAGGAACCGGGTTCCTCTTGGCTGCTTTTTCAGAGTTTTGTTTGAAGTTTTCTTGCTTCAGGAGAGGAAAATCTTTGATGAAATGCCCTGGCTTTCCACACTTATGACAGAGGTCGTAATTGTTTCGCTTGTTGGGACTACCCCTCTTTGGTATACCTCCATTCCTTCAAACCATTTTCTGAAACCTTCTGGTTAAGTAGGCCATGTCACTATCCTCGCCACTTGAGTCATTATTTTCTTCCTTGAGTACCAGGTTTTTTTTCCTTCTTTGGTTCTCTTCTTTCAATGTCCTTCTTCTTCTTCATTTCATAGGTTTTCAGATTCCCAATCAGCTCATCTATAGTCAGCGCCTGCAAATCCTAATGGCATTCACTTTACTCTCCCACCAACTGGGCAAAACACTAAGAAATTTCCTCACGAGCTTGTTCCTAGGAATGATTTCACCAAACGAGTGTAGCTCATTTATGATGGAAGTGAATCGAGTGTGCATGTCTTGAATGGATACATCGTCCTTCATTCTGAAGAGCTCATACTCAGTGGTGAGCATGTCAATCTTATATTACTTTACTTGAGTAGTTCCTTTGTGTGTTGTTTGTAAAGCTTCCCGTATCTCTTTGGCAGATTGGCAAGCTGAAATCATGTTGTATTCATTAGGACCTATACCACACACCAAAATTTTGCTTGGCACGAAAAATTTTCTCCACAGCCTTCTTGTCAGCATCTTTGTATTCTTTCCTCGTCTGAGCCACTGTCACAGCAAGATCTCCGACCTTTTTTGTAGGGATATAAGGACCATCACATATAACATCCCACAACTCTAAATCTTCAGCCATGACAAAGTCATGTATCCTTGTCTTCCACCATCCATAATATTGGCCATTGAACCTGGGTGGTCTGTAGGTAGACTGACCCTCTTCGAAGTTTGGTGGAGCAGTCATGAGGATCATTTCTGGGTGTTAACCTGATAGAACCCGCTCTAATACCAATTGATAGAATATATGAGTCCACCAAACTATATAGAGACCAGGTCCAATATAGGTTTCCACATATAAGTCTAATGCAACAGTAAGTAAATGGAACAGGGAACTTTTACGTGAAAAAATCCCTGCTCAAGGAGATCAAAAAACCACGACCTACACTGGTAAGATTTCAACTTCACAATGATCAATCTTTAGATTACAACCTATGCAACCTAGGAATTAAACTCTTAATCCCTCACTAACGTGTAATACACCTATTACAAGCCACTTTGCAATACACCTATTACAAAGACTTCAACTCATAACTAACTCTAGTCACGATACAAACACTAAGGGTTTATGGATTACAAAGGGTTCCTAATTAAAGCTTCTAGATAAGCAAAGTAGGAATTTCAATGAAGAAAAATTACAAAGTTACAACTCAACAAAGGACATACAACAGACTTGTTATAGGAACTGGTCCGTAGTGGTGTTGTACTTTGTCGTTGATGCACTTGAGAATTTAATGCTTGATTGTCAGATGCTTGGAATGCTTGAATAAATTCTCAAGTGTTCAAGTAATGTTTTTCTGTAATGTTTATTGTTTATACAACTTGTATGACATCACTTGAATGATGTAGTCACTTGGTTGGTACAAGGTCCTCCCAATGAGAAGTAACTGGTGCACTGTGCTGCACTATCTTCGTGTTCAGTGCAGGCAGTCACTTTCCAGCTGTAGAGAGTTGACTTCGTACTGTTGTCAGGGAAACCCATAGGGATCAGGTCCTTGTGTTGATTCTTTATCTTTTGAAGTCATAGCAACTCACAAAAGCTTGAGTCCGGTTGTTGAATTGTATACCAAATGTATCAGGTTCCTTATCTGGTTTTTTGACAGTAAGTTTGTTAGAACATCAAAACATGAAGCTAAGGTACTATAAACCCATCAAAATATGTATCAATTATGAGTTAATTTATCTGTTGTTCTATGAGATAATAAAATTATTAAGACTAGAATTGTACTTATTCAGTAGTTAGTTATCATTGTTGCTTTAGTCAGTTATTGTTAGTTGTTAGTTAATGCTTAGTTGTCTATTAGCTTTCCTTTTCGGATTAGTTAGTTAGCTTAGTGCTCAATCAGTGCTCATTGTATATAAGAACAACTGTGCAACATAATTGAGTTTGAGTTTCACTTTTCTCAATTAGAGACTCCCCCTATGTTTCGCCTTTCTTCAGTCGATATTCTGGAAGCTTCTAGCTGCTTCCTCCATTGTAGCTGCGAAGCTTTATAAGCTTGAATTCCAAAGCTTGACATGGTATCAAAGCAGTTATCACGACTAAATTGATCCACAGAATTGAATCGCGCAGGGTATTGCATTCTTCGTGCTCAAAATTAGGGTTCATTTTGGTGCGATATAAATTCTCAAGGGAACAAAAAATCGAAGCTACACTCATTCAATTAAGGGTCTCTGCAGCTTCATTCACTCCTTCAATCGGCGTTTCTTCTCTTTCATTTTCTGCTTTGAGCTAAACTAATCATGGCGGTAGACGACCCAAATATAGAATTTACGACTGCGACAACAACAGAGATCTAATTGGCAATCGATGTATGTAGTCCGCTTTATTTTCATCCTTCTAACAGTCCTGGACTGGTTTTAGTTCCAGTTCCTTTTGTTGGGCTACGATATCATTCATGGAGGAGAGGTGTATTGAGGGCCCTCTCTATTAAGAACAAATTAGGTTTCATCACTAGGGAATGTAAAAAACCTAATTCTAAGTCGATAAATTTTAGACAATGAGAGAGATGTGACGATATGGTAACTTCATGGATTTTGAATTCACTTGCTAAAGAAACTGCAGATAGTGTAGAGAATGTGAATAGTGTTGTTGAATTAGTGGAGAGAACTTGAAGATCATTATGATCAAATAAATGGGGCAAAATTATACCATATCCAAAAGGCAACTAATGATTTGAGTAGGAGTACTCGACATTACTGGATATTACACCAAAATGAAAAAACTATGGGAAGAGTTAACTAATCTCAGTATAGAAATCCTTCTGTAGCTGTCAGTGCACCTGTGGTGCAAAGGAAGACATGCACAAAGTTGAACAGGACGGAAGATTGATACAATTTCGGATGGGTTTGAATGAGGTTTATACTATAGTTCGAGGGAACATACTGATGATGAATTCCTTGCCTTCAATGGCACAAGCCTTTGCACTTCTGGTGCAAGAGGAGAAACAAAGAGAGTTTCGACCAAGAAATCAACTAAATTTTGAATCCACTACAATGAATGCTGGCACAACAATCCCAATAGGATTCAGGACAAATTACTCAGTAAACAGCACCAGACCCAGGCCCTTTTGTGACTTTTGCAAAAGACCAGGACACACCAAAGGCAAATGATTCAAACTTCATGGATATCCACAACACTTCAATCGACAAGGAGCCCAAAACACATAATTTGAATGCCAAAAATCACAATCAATATCCCAAGAATAACAATGGAAAGAGTATTGCAGTAAATGATGTAACTGGTGTACAAGGCATGCCGCTAGATGCAATGAGAAACCAAGGAGGATCTGGAGCATCAGGGAAGTCACAGTAACCAAAATATGAATCTTTCAAAGGAGCAATATGACCAAGTAGTGAGGTTGCTACAACATTTCCAAAGTGATGATGCTGGAGATACTTCAAGCAATACAAATGTAGCCAATGGAATAGTAAACTTTGCAGGAAACTTTGCAGGTATTGTGACTTGCACTTCTTCTATAGATTTTGACAAACTCTCATGCAAGTGCTTTCAAGCAAAGGCTGACTAATGAATTCTAGACTCAGCAGCTTCACACCGCATGACCTTTAACAAGACACACCTACCGAATATAATTGTCCTACCCTATCCTTTACTCGTGAAACTACCAAATGGTTACAAAGTCAAAGTAACACAAGTGGGAACTGTGACTCTTACACCTGAATTAGTTTTATATAGAGTCATATTTTTTCCTTATTTCAAATACAATCTTATCTCAATCAGTTCATTAACAGTACATCTCAAATGTCTAGCTTCTTTCTCTAACACATGCTGTATCCTGCACGCCCCTTCTTGAAGAGGCCTCTAGAGATTGGTAAGGTTCATAATAGGTTGTATCTTCTCTGCTCAGATTACTTAAACAAAGGAAGTTCTGTTGTAGCAAAGAAGAGTGCAATTTCCTCTTTCTCCATGAGAAACAGTCATGATAGTGCAACACATTGTTTTTCTCATTCTTGTCCTCCTAAAAATATTCAGTGTCCTTCCCATCCCTGCCACCCTTGTTCTACTGTAAATACTGTGTCTCCGTCTTCTATTGTAAATACTTTCACCTGGAATAAAATAAATAGGGTTTATGATTGTGACTCGTTTTCAATTGATGCAAGTGACACAAATCAGTTATGGCACTATAGACTTGGGCATATACCTTTTTGGAAGATGAAAGGAATGTCTAATATACCAGTGACTTTTGCATCAAAACAACATTTTCTTTGGTCTACATGCCCTATGGCCAGACAAACTAGACTTTATTTTCCCTTAAAGTTACAAACACCACTGCTATATTTGACCTCTAACATGTTGATTTGTGGGGACCTTTATCATGTACCCACTCATGATAGTTGTAAAATACTTTCTTTTAGTAGATCCACTTAGACTCGTCTACTCAGTTGTAAAAGAAATGCATTACACACTCTTAGAAGTTTCATATCTATGGTTGAGACACAATTTACTACCAGTGTAAAGTGCATCAGATCACACAATGGTTTGGAATTTACTAGTAGTGAAGCCACCTTATTCTTTCAGTCCAAAGGAATTGAACACCAAAGAACCTGTCCTTATACACCCCAACAAAATGGCATAGTAGAAAAAAAGAATAAATACCTATTAGAGACTGCCAGAGCCTTGCTATTTCAAGCCAAACTTCCTTTGAAGTATTGGGGAGAATGTGTACTTATAGCAACTTTTCTCATAAATCAATTTCCCACTGTAGCTTTAAAGAACAAATGTCCTTTTGAATTGTTGTATGGAAAGAAACCAAATTACTCACACTTAAGAAGTTTTGGTTGTCTGTACTATCCAACTATTCTTAAACCTCACAGAGACAAGTTTGAGCCAAGGGCTTCTCCACATGTATTTGTAGGTTATCCTTTGGTGTCAAGGGGTACAAAGTGTTAGGTCTAACTACCAAGAAAATCTGTTTATCTAGAGATGTTATTTTTCATGAGTCCATCTTTCCTTTCTCTCTTCCATCAGTTTCAGTTCCCCATTCTTCCTTGCCTCATACTGCTACACATCATGACCACTCTAATGTATTTCCCTCTTATCCTACTCAAAGTGTCACAACTCCTTAAAGAGATGTTTCTGTTACACCTATCTCAATGTCACCTAATCACACTATGCATTTATCAATTCCTATGTCACCTAATCACACCATACACTCATCTCCTATCTCTAACACCACTTCACCACAAATAACATCTCCAATTACTTCAAGAATTAATCAGCCATCTCCTTCGACACTAAAACCCAATCAGAGAGTATCTAGTAGAGTATCTAAAGTTCCATCTTACTTGTCTAAATATGTATGTTCTGTTCCAAATCTGAAATAACCTCAGAATGATGAAGTCACTCAGACTAACTCACCTTTCTATCTCAATGCCGTTTTTACCCAAAATAGTCACATTACTCAGGATGTCTTGAGTCCTGATAGCCAGCAGGTTGTGAGAAGTATATGTAATGACAGGGAGACCTTTTCATATGAAGAAGCAGCACGCAATCCTGCCTGGCAACATGCCATGACACAAGAATTTGAAGCACTTCATGCAAATAACACATGGACATTGGTTCCATTACCTGCTGGAAAGAAAGCCACAGGCTACAAGCGGGTATACAAGATCAAACATAAAACAGATGAAAGTGTAGAGAGATATAGATTAGTTGTGAAAGGATATACGCAGATGGCAGGAGTTGACTATATATAAACCTTTTCTCCAATAGTAAAAATGACTATTTTTAGAGCCTTAGTTGCTACTGCTGCCAAGAAGAACCGTGAGCTCTTTCAGTTGGATGTGAACAATGCTTTCCTTCATGGAGATTTGCATGAGAAGGTCTACATGAACCTGCCCCAAAGTCTTAGAGTCTCCTCTTCTGGACTAGTTTGCAGATTGAACAAATCATTTTATGGCTTGAAGCAAGCCAGCAGACAGTGGTATGCTAAGCTTACTGAAGCCCTATACTCTAAAGGCTATAGCCATTCCATGCATAGTTACTCTCTATTTTACAAGAAGACTACTGATTGTGTAGTTTT
>NC_031995.1:39596007-39736959 GCF_001879085.1 Nicotiana attenuata | reverse complement strand
TGGCTACTTCGCTCCCCCTTAGGGTGGCGAGTAGGCACACCGATGCTAGATCAGCTCTCCGACTGAGCGCATCAGCAACATGATTGGTCTTTCCACTGCGATACTCCAAGTTGAAGTGGAATTCAGCTAGGAGTTCCTGCCACCTGGCCTGTCGACCGTTCAGCTTCGGCTGGGTCATGAAATGGCTAACAGCTGTGTTGTCTGTCTTGACCACGAACGGGGTTCCCAGCAGATAGTGCCTCCAGAGGCGCAAGCAGTGGACGACAGCCAATAATTCTTTCTCATGGGCGGCATAGCGCCGCTCTGCATCCTTTAGCTTCCGACTCTCGTACGCTACAGGGTGTCCTCCTTGTAGCAGGACTCCGCCGAGGGCATAGTCAGATGCATCCGTTTGTACCTCGAACGGCTTGGCCAAATCAGGGAGGGCCAAGACGGGGCTACTAGACATAGCCGCTTTTAATGCGTTGAAGGCCTCTGCTCTCCTTGGTCCCCAATCCCAGGGTGTGACCTTCTTGAGGAGTTCTGTCAATGGCACTGCGATAAGTGAGTAGATCTTCACAAACCGCCGGTAGAAGTTGCATAGGCCAAGGAACGCCCTCAAGGTGTGGACATCCTTAGGCGGCGGCCAATCTGTGATGGCCTGGATTTTCTGTTGGTCCATCTTGATGCGTCCTTCCTCGATGACATGTCCGAGGAAATCAATTTGCTTCTGAGCGAAGGAGCACTTGGATAATTGCATATAGTTCATGTTCCCGCAACCGAGCTAGGACCTTCCGCAAGTGTACTAGGTGTTCTTCCAATGTCTGGCTATATACCATAATGTCATCTAAGTAGACCACCACAAATTCATCGATGTACTCTCGGAAGACTTGGTTCATGAGAGTGCAAAACGTAGCAGGGGCGTTGGTCAAGCCGAATGGCATGACCAGGAAGTCGTACGACCCATATCTTGTCACACAGGTCGTCTTGTGTTCATCACCCTCTGCAATACGAACTTGCCAATAACCTGTCTTCAGATCTATCTTGGTGAACACCGTTGCACCACCCAGTCTATCAAACAAGTCTGCCATTAGAGGAATGGGGTACTTGTTCTTCACGGTGATTTTGTTTAGAGCTCGATAATCCACCCAGAGTCGCAGGCTGCCATCATGTTTCTTTCGGAATAGAACAGGGGACCCATATGGGGACTTGGAGGGTACAATGATCCCTGAATCCAGCATTTCCGTCAATTGTCTTCGAAGCTCGGTGAGTTCGGGTTGTGACATTCTGTAAGGCGCCCGGGCAGGTGGCTTCTCCCCCGGCACCAACTCAATTTCATGGTCCACAGTACGCCTAGGCGGGAGCCGCTTTGGCATGTCTTGTGGCATGGCATCTTCAAACTCCAGTAGTAACTCCTTCACGGGTTCAGGAATGGGCCCCGAGGAGCGTTCTATATCTTCAATGCATATGGTTGCCAGGAACGTGGGTTCATTCCTTTTGACCCCTTTCTTCAACTACAAGGCCGAGATGTTCTCAACGGCCATCTTCATGGGCAGGCACGGGATAATGCAGGGCTTGGCCCTATTGGTACCCATCATCAGTAGCATGTCTGCAAATGGTACAGGCATGGTGTTGGTTTGCCTTAGGAATTCCAGCCCAACAATCAGCTCGAAGTCATCTATGATCACCACTCGCAGGTTGAATTTTCCTTCGTAAGGGCCAAGCTTCACCGGTACTTCTTTAGCTATTCCACCCACTGGCTGGGGAGGTGAGTTAATAGCCTTGACACTACCTTTACCTTTCCCTACAACTAGTCCAAGGCGCTCCACCTGAGTCGAGGCTAAGTAGTTGTGGGTAGCACCCGTGTCTATCATAGCCCGAATGGGCTGCCATTCACCTTCATCTCGACGAACATTAAAGTCCTCTCTTTTTTAAGAGGAGTCTCTTCCTTCGCCTTCTTTTTCCCTTTCCTGGTGACGGGACATGGGTCCTTCTTTTTACGAATACCAGCACTGGTCTCCGCTAATGCTTCGGAAATGGAACCAACAATTGCATTGAAGGCACCTACTGGTTCAATCTGGTCCGCATCGTCTGAGTCATCATCGGTACCATCATCAATAGCCTAATGGGCATTCATCTGTGCATGTGGGCACTCATTGTTCCAATGTGGACCGCCGCAATGACGGCATCCTGAAGGAGGCTTTCTCGCCCGATCATTGTTGTTTGACGCAGCACTGTTGCTGCCGGAGGAAGGAGCTCTAGATTTGTTTGAGTTCCGATCTCCCCCATTTTTGCTAGGACCACCATTGCTAGGCAGGCCCCCTTTGAACCCTGCTCGGGCAGGCGGCTGAGGCCTGTCCCTTCGAGCTTCCATTTGATAGTCCCCAAGGCATTCAGCTGCATGGATTGCCTTGGGAAGGGTATCTATCCTCTGTCTCTGTAGCTCTACGCGGGCATAAGGTTTCAACCCTTCCATGAAGGTGAAGAGTTTGTCCTTGTCCCCCATGTCGCGTATGCTGAGCATGAGTGCGGAGAATTCTCGCACGTAGTCCCGCACTGATTTTGTCTGGCGGAGCTCCCGTAGTTTTCTCCTTGCATTGTATTCAATATTCTCGGGGAAGAACTGCAGGCGTATAGCTGCCTTCAGTTCTGCCCATGTCTCGAGAGCATCTTCACTGGCCTTGATGGCTTCGTACTTCACCCGCCACCAGAGTTTAGCATCACCCTGAAGATACATGGCAGCAGTTGCTACCTTCTTAGCTTCCTCCAGATCCCCAACAGCATCGAAATACTGTTCGACGTCAAAGATGAAGTTTTCCACTTCCTTGGCATTCCTAGCTCCACTGTATGGCTTTGGCTCAGGAATTTTCAGTTTCTTTGTCGCGGAAGCGGAGTTCACAGCACCTCTGATTTGGTTTCCACCTCGTCGGAGTAGGCCCTGTAAAGCAGCGTTGACAACATTGAGCTGGTCTGTCAATTTGTCAATGGTTTGTTGCATGGCCGTCACCTTTTCTGCCTCTTGTGCCCTGTGGGCTAAATCCTCGGTGCGCTCCTGTTGGAGCCCCTCGAATTTCTCAAAGATTTCGGCTGCCTCTGTGGCTGCCGTCTGCCGGTCTCCCTCGGAGTCGCGACTGATGTTTTCAACGTCAACTTCGACCTGAAGCACCCTGCGGTCCAGGTCGTCCAACCTTTGCAGTAGGCTGGTTCTTAGTTCAGGCACCGTATCCACAATAGGCCGCAATACCTCAACCGTCCCTTCGAGAGCCGAAATGCGGTCCCCCATGATTCACCATGGTCAGAAATGGTGGTATGTCAATACGTTCCCTCGTCCGATGTCGAACCAGGCTCTGATACCAACTGTTACGCGCCGCCTTCCTGAGATTCTTTGGAAGGGCGACGTAAGGCTAAGCAACTGATGTATGTGCAGTTGCTGTCCGCCAACTGAGGTCCCCGCCGTACGCTAGACTAGATCGTCAGTGCCGTACGGGAAAACCAATGTTAAGAACAATTGAGAGAACAAAATGAGAATTCAGAATGAAAGAAAGCTTGATTGCATTAATGAAAGCTATTACAGAAAAGCAACGCGATGTCGAGGGGGAGAGACACCAATACAGAGAATTGCTTGCTTGCTAGAAAGTTTTGATTGCTTGATCCCCCGTAATAGTACTTAAAAAAAATAATTCAAAGCTACACGACTAGACTTGATTAAGCTAGGAAACATAATGGAAGTACATGAAATAAAACTACTCTATATTTACAATGAAAATGACTTAGTTTTCTATAAGGCAGCAGCAGGTCCGTTGTCAGCAGCAGCGTCTTTGGCATCACGGTCTGCGCGCGCGGCGCTGTTGGCATCTGCTTGCGGTTTGGCGCTGGCGAGGGATATCGGTGGGGCGACAGAGGCACCTGCACACTTGTCACTTGGCGCGGCCAAGACCACAAGGGCCGTCCGTGGCGCTAGGCATTTGGAGGCTTGCTAGGACGCCACGGGGCGCGCCCAAGGGGTCCTGGAGCATGGCTGGAAAGCCGCCCATGACAGAAATCATGCACCATTCTTATAATTCTTAATACAAAGAATCAAACGTTCCATAAAAAATAATATATACATTATAATTCTTACATAACCAATCCTTACATTTCATTCCCTGTATTATAATTTATACATTTAAATTATTGCCAAACCAAATAATGTTAATATCAAGCTGATATGGATTAGTGTTTGCACCAAACTACAGTAATAAATATTATAAAATATAATTTTTTATATAGATTTATACCATTTAATTATGATTAATTAATATATTTGCATGTTGAACTTGATGTTAAAAAATATTTTAATTTCTTTACAGTTCTGTAAATATAAATTATAATGTCATAATATGTAATAACAGAATGCGGGGGGAAAAAATGAGAATGAAGTACTAAACCATGAGGAGATAAATGAATATTTAGTGGGATATATCTGACACTCGTATATTACAGGAGTACTATTGAATTAGAGGTTAGTTGTTACCTGGGGAAACGTGCATCGTCCTTCTTTCTTTTTCTTTTCTCTTTTTATTTTTGAGATAATACCACTTTTGAATCTACGGGCAACGCCAACTCTAAACTAGATTTTGAAATCACTTCTTTTTAATCTTTTTTATTTCAGTTGATACCATGTTGAGGGTAATTTATAAATTTAACTTGATTTTCATACTTAGTAGGTATTACTATGTGTCAATTATATTTTTTTCTCCTTAAACCAGAATCTAACTAAAGCCAAATTATTTTAGGATTAGAATCGATTTTTTATGTAGTATTTTACCCATATAATAACTTTTACCTATATCACTCATTTTGATAATTTTTGTAAAATTACCTCTTTATAACAATCATCAAAATACTAATAGATTCATTACCTATAAAAAGATGAAGCAATATTAATGGTGGCCTGGTAAAAAAAAATTGTTGATTCAGTGATGGCATAATGTTTTTCGGATTAAGGAATACTTATTTACTTTTAAAAGAAAAGGATTGAAAAAGAAGAGAGAAGTTTGGAAAATTATTTAGAGAATGTTTTTTAACAGAATTAAATATGCATGAAGATGAGAGCTAATTATTCATAGACTTGAAACAGATACAGATATTCTTTTACATCCAAATGAACTGTTATAGGATTGCAGGACTAGAATTACAAAACATTACACAATACAAAAACTTGGAAAAATAAAGAGTAACTAACTACTAGTACGAACATGAAACTAAATGAAGCGTGAAATAGCTAGCTAGGAACATTACGTGAGTGCAAAAAAGGAACAAACAGATCTATGATGCAAAAAAGGAATTATTAGTGCATGAACAAATGAAGATCTACTACCATGATCTATTCTTTTCGCTCCAGAAAGTCCACCATTGCCACCAGAAATGGCTGCTACTATGGTTGCCTTGATGGAAAAGGGAGAGAGATTTGAGGAACAAGAGAGATGATTGAGAATCTTGTTGTGAGAGAGAGATGGAAAAGAGGGAGAAAGAACATAATTGACGTATTTCATGTCTCAATGGTAGGGTATAAAATAAATACATATTTTGCTATAAAATAAAAAAGATAGCTATATGTAATAATATTTTAAATTATTTTGGTTTATATAATAAATAGATGTAATAATTTGCTATAGGAGGTAAAAAGGAGTTTGTGTTTGGAACTGTTATTTAATGACTATTTTTAAGTGTATAATTACAAAAGAAGACATATAAAGATACATTATGCATGCAATTAGTATTATTCGGATATTGATGATTTAATGTAAACCACAGTAACAATCATACGATGATTTAATTGGTTTATAAGCTGTGAGGTGAAAATTAAGAGAGAGTACGTACGTTTATGAGACTTTATTGGTCATAGTATTGTCGATTAGTACGTGGGATTAGTCTTTGTTGGTGCTCCTATTATTATAGAAGGATACTATGGTAGAAATAATCCTAATAACACTATTTTTGACTTGAAATTTTTGTTTTTACAATCCTGTTTTTAAGGAGAAACTACAAAATTCAGCATCTTCCTCGCCAAAGGTGGAGCCAAGTTTTGAAGCTAATGGGTTTGGAATTTTAGTCTTGTTAAGTTACTGAGTTTTAAATTAATAAATTGTACATTTTAATTGATTTTTAGACAAATATAGACCAAAGTTACTGTGTTCGGCCGAACCGGTACCGCCATGCTACCTCCGCCCCTGTTCCTCGCAATAGAAAATTAAAATATGTAGCTTCTACAACTATTCAAAATCTTTTATTTTTCCCCTTATTTAGAAGCTTAGTAATTCCCTAGTAGATTATAGTGGGCTAATTCATGAATTGAATCAAATGGGGCCTTGTAATTTAACTAATTTAGAGTTAATGTAATGAAAGATTTACGCTCTTTAAACATCCTATCAGAAGAAGAAAGGGGCTTAAGTCATCGCTTTTTCAATTCGATAAACGATTTTTTTAAAATTTCCACAATGGTCCGTCTCTTAAATTTAAGCAGATATATTTTTGATTTCTAGTTTCTCAAACTTGACCAACTGGCTATAAGTTTCCCTAATTCCGTTTAAAAGTGCACCTAAATCTTCTCTTGTTTCTATTTCCTCTTGTTCTTCTCGGATCTGAATATGAAAATAGAATAACTTCATATATTTTAAGAGTGAATTCTTATACCCACAAGTAACGAGAAATAAAGACCAGCAGTACGTCCAATATATGGAGTTATTACAATAAAAATGTGCAGCGCGGGCATCCTTCTAGTTCAAAGTTCGTTATAATAAATAAATTGAAATAGACAAAAATTGATCTGTCATATTCAGCAGTTAAAAAACTCGACTAACCATCTTTTACATTGTGCATCTTTAAAAACATACTTAAAAATAAATATTAACATTCGACATCATTTTAGATTAGACGGAAAATATTTGATATCTCTTGGAGGAATATCAATGAAAGGAAAAGTTGTTAAAATTCCAAATTGTAAATGAGTCAAGTATTTGTAATGGACGGGCAATATAGTTATTAGAAAATGAAAGTTGTTAGTATACTGGTTTTTGTTGTGTGTGTGAGAGAGAGAGTTGCAACAATATGGTTAATTTCCATCTCTTATCTAAGTAACTGATTGATGCACCAAATAAAATATTGGAGGGGAGAGGAGCTCTTGTGTTATGAGGACTGATTTGTTACTGGTGAGGAACCACATTTCAGTTATCCACTCAACTTTTGGTGTGACAGAGATTAAAGCCCAAAAATTAAACAAGATAAAAAAATTATAAAATCATACTAATGAAAATTTAAAAGGAATAAAAAGGAAAGAGAAAAAAGGCGAAGATTCTAGACCTTCGGGAACTTCAAACATGCATGAAGATGAGAGCTAATTACTCATAGCCTTGAAACAGATGTAGATATTCTTTTACATCCAAATGAACTGTATTATAGGCACTAGAATCGCAAAACATTACACAATGCAAAATAAAGAGTAACTAACTAGTACGAACAGTGCAACATCATGAAACTAAATGAAGCTTGAAATAGCTAGGTAGGAACATTACGTGAGTGCAAAAAAGGAACGAACATATGTATGATGCAAAAAAGGAATTAGTGCATGAACAGATGACGATCTACTACCATGATCAATGTAATCTAATTAGCTTCCTTGGGGAGCCAAGGATAAACCATCCGAGCGACGTTGCGGAGCAACCGGAGCAGCAGCTGGTTCTCCAGATAAGGTTTTTCTCAGATCTTCAACAACAATGTAAATCTGAAGGAGGAAGACGCTGCCGAGAAAGATAGCTAAAAAGAAGGCAAACACAATAACCCCAGTTGATACATGGTCGGTCGTGGAGTTTTTGTGTAAATAATGCTTTACCAAAAATGTTATTGGCCAAGAGGAAATAGCAGCAGTAAATGCTGCACATCCTGCATATTTGTAAGGGAAGTTGTAAATGATATTACCAATGATGGATGGTTCGTCCATTTTATGCAGTAAAGGAAGGATAAATTGAAGTGAGGAAGATGAAGTAGTGATGAGTGGAAGATGATAAGTAGCGATGGTAGCTAGCTAATATATGCACGCTAAAATGAGCCGCCCGCAACTGCTCTCTAAGATTCTAACAAACTTATTGGATTAACCCACTTGCATGCCCACGGCGCGTGATACAGTTAGTATGATTTTTTGCCATTTCCCATAGGCATGGTACAATAATCCACGTCAGCATCAAGCTTTGATATTCCAGATTTCTTTTTAAATTTTACAAAATTTGTCAAAATTCTCTCCAGCGAAATCTATTTATTTTGATATATTGTTTTAACTATTATAAAATAATAAATATATAAATAGTTGAGTAAGACTGTTATGGTAATATAATTTTAATAAGAATATATTGTTATAATGATTGTATGTTGTTATCATAATTAAAAGCACATAAATAATATGATAGTGTAACTGTTATTTGGGGGTTGGAGTTGGGTGAGGGGTCTAACAAATCTATACTATATTAAAAGCATGAAAGATCGTAGCTAAAATTGGCTCATCTTATTTACCTTTTAAAATAGGGTTTATATTGAATAAAATAGTCATTTTATTATTTTTCTAATACTTAGCACTTTGAAATCAGTTAAAGTTTTATTTATTAAAGTTTTTCCCAATTGAAATACTACATAGGAAATCCTAATATTTTGCATATTGCAGTCGATTAAAATACCTAATACAAATCAAACAATTCGTTTATAAAATTTTCTACTTTTTGTAGGTGCATACACATTAGGAAGGTGCATATCATAATTTTATAAATCATTTCAAAGTTCCATTCAATGTGCATTTTTCTCTCAAATTAAATATTTAAACTATTGTATGTACATTAATTTATATAGTTATTTTCTTAAAATTATCCTAATGCCATTAAAGTGTTCTCCACTTTTTACAATAATATCATTCATGTTAATTTTTCTAATATTTGGAGTTTTGATAATAAATAAAGTTTTTTTAATTAATTTTTTATAATCTTTCTATAATATATTAAAAACACGAAGGCCCTTAGCGAAATGTCATTCGCCATTTTTATTCTTTATAAGTATAGTTTATATTTTATATATGTAATTGTAAATATAAATGATTTAAAAAACTTAAAATGGCCGAATTATAGTGTAAAAGAAGCTCGATCGATTTTCCATAATTAAAGTCACTTCTGCCTTGGGATTTTTATTATCAAAACTGATCGGTAATTCATGTCACTTTAATTTTAGTATTCTTTTACCATAATTACCGTTGAATTTTCCACATTGCGGGTTATTCAATCAAGAATATATATTCTAAAGATTTAAGTGTTACATTTCGCGTTTTCTTATATATGTTAAGAGTTTCGTCTTCAGTAAATCGAGGTAGACTCGTGGATGAAATTATTTTGAGGTTAACGTATTTACGCTATTTATAACAAGCGATAAATAAGTGCCATGAAGGATAAAAGGTACACAAATTAAAGAAAACGAGTTTCGTTGAAAGTGACCACTTTGGGATAAAATACGGGTCGAGCGATAATACCCGATAATTATGAACTAGTACCATGCAAAGTACCATATGACCCTAATAGAGACAAACAAAACAGGCTGAGTAAAACTTTAGGGACACATGAAAATTAGGCGAAAAATAATTCAAAAACCCTAATAGAGATTAATTAAGATAACAATAACAAAGCAAGGAATTTGACTAAGGAAAAACATGTAAATAAGAATACAGAATGAACCAATAGGACTAGTAACTTTGAAAAGCTCAGCATCGAAGCAAAGCATCAAACAATTAAAGTTTTAACATGAATCAACTAGGGCTTATGCAACTTTAGCATAATTCAGTCAAGAACACTTAAAAACAAAAGACGGAGCGTTCAAAAGTCAAAAAAACCTTTTGAGAAGACGACTTAGGGTAAACCCTAGTTTAGGACAAACGAGAAATCAATTGAAAATCAGAAAACTTTCAAGGAAAACATGTGAGATATGTTCGATTCATCTCAGATCTATACAGATCTGAGAAGATAGGAGATGAAAATTAGGGTTTTTTAGAAAGCATGACAGAGACGAGAACATAGTCCTAGAAAATCATGGATTCTTATAAAAATAGGAGAGGTTTCTTACTCATGGTCGAGCAAACGGCCTGAAACAGGCAATGAAATCAAAGGTGCAAACCAGACAGCTAGGTCCCTTGAGATCTTCCCAAGGATCTAAGAAACTGATGAACCATAGCAAGTAGGAGGCCAGAATAGGCCTGAGACGACAAAGAAACATCATAGAACGAAGGGCTAAACCGGTGACGGTGCCTGAGGATTAGGGTTTGGATAGAGAGCATTTGAGAGAGAAAGGAAAGGGTGACATAAGGGTATGGTGGAAATGAATTAAGTTAGGAGGGGGGTCGTTTGGAATTAAAATGGTAAGAATTAATACGGGTCGTTGATCTCAGAGATCAACGACCAGGATTAGGGGGCTTGGTTTGGGTTTAGATTAATTGGGGTTGGGTTTGACCGAGTTGGGCCTGGTCTTAGTGGGTTAGGGGTTGAAATTGGGCTGTTCAATTAGGCTAAATCCAAAATAAGAGGGCTATTTGTTAAATACCCAGGTATTTGAATAAAAAATATTTTATAAAATAATTAACAATGAGAAAAAATAATTTTCATACACGGAGATGCTTTAAAATAGTTATTCAATATTTTAAAAATATAACGGGGTAATTTCTGGTAAAATAATGCGATGACTTATGCATAGGTATAATTACAAAACTATTGCAATTGTTACCAAAAGGTGTGAATCTGGCCATTTGTGAAATAATTGGAACTTAATAGGACCATAAATGGTAATATTAAATCAAGAAATGTTTTAAAATTACCTGTAATGCAATTTTATAATTATTTATATGAATCAAATATTATAAAAATTATGGAAAAATACCAATTGATGCTAATGCATGGTTTTAAAGGTATGTATGCATTTCAAAAAATATTATAGGGAAATTTTGGGTATCAACAGCTACCCCTCTTTACCCGAGAATGATGGAAGAGTTATCGGGTAAAGAAATTTTTTTTCGAACGGGCGTTTTGGAAAATATAGGCCGAACCCTGGTCTTTGAGCTGCCTACATATCCCTGGTTTTACAGGAATCAGGCCATGAGTAGTTCTGTATCCACCGGTGAATGAAGCCGATGAAGTTGTTATAAGAATGGTTGCCAATTTCAACAAAGGCTCTTTTATGAAGGGTAATGTCAGATGGAGTTATGACTGTGGGTCTAGAGTGTTTCGGGTGCATTATAGGGCAGGTAACTGGATATCACGAGGTAAGATGGGTAGCTGATGAATGATTAGTTATGAATGGCGAAGTGAAAAAGGTATGAAACCCGAGCGAATGGTTGCTCCTATTTGAAAACGATTACCTCCGGGATCACCTGCAAACTCAAAACATGATACATGCAAGTACGTAGATTACTGCGAGTATTTAAACATGATGCAAGTTCCCTTTGGACCATGAAAGATTGCCTTTGGACGGTGTGGATGATGTCCTTAGACCATGATGTCCTAGGCCATGAATTGTTCTGTGACGGATTCGCAGGCCATGAAATGATGTTCTCGGGCCAAAAAATGGTGCCTCCGAACCATGTCTCCTTTGAATAATGATATGCAAATTTGAGAGATCCTCAGGCCATGGCATGGTGTCTTCCGGCTATGAGGATGATGCATTTAGACTATGGCGCCTTTGGACAGGTTGGCGGTATTTCAGCCCATGAGATGCAATAATATGATGCAAAAGTCAACAAGACAAGGCTTAGTCTGTGAGGTTGAGGGCAGAGCTTAGCCCGAAAGAGGAGAAAATAGATAGTGCCGGAATAGAGCAACATTTATGTAAGGAGGGACAATGCTTAGTACCATGAGAAGGTAATGCTTAGCCTTATGAAAAATAGGAGACAGAGCTTAGTCTCATGCAAGACGTGGGACAGGGCTTAGTCCCATGCAGGTGGAAGGCAGGGCTTAGCCTTATGCAAATATGGAGGCAAGGCTTAGTCTCATGTAAGATGGGAGACATGGCTTAGTCTCATGCGGGATGCAACACAGGGCTTAGTCCTATGCAGGTGCGGGACATGGCTTAGTCCCATCCAGATGGGAGGCAGGGCTTAGCCTTATACAAATATGGAGGCAGGGCTTAACCTCATGCAAGATGCGAGACAGGGCTTAGTCTCATGAAGGATGTGGGACAGGGCTTAGTCCCATACAGATGGAAGGCAGGTCTTAGACTTATGCAAATATGGAGGCGAGGCTTAGCCTCATGCAGGTGGAGACAAAGCTTAGTCTCATGCAAGATTTGGGACAGGGCTTAGTCCCATGTAGATGGAAGGTAGGGCTTAGCCTTATGCAAATGTGGAGGCAGGCATAGCCTCATGCAGGTGGAGACAGAGCTTAGTCTCATGTAGGATGTGGGACAGGGCTTAGTCCCATGCAGATGGAAGTCAGGGCTTAGCCTTATGCAAATATGGAGGCAGGGCTTAGCCTCATGCAAGATGGGAGACAGAGCTTAGTCTCATGCAAGATGTGGGACAAGGCTTAGTCCCATGCAGATGGAAGGCAAAGCTTAGCCTTATGCAAATATGGAGGCAGGGCTTAGCCTCATACAAGATGGGAGACCAGGCTTAGTCTCATGTAGGATGCAGGACAGGACTTAGTACTATGCAGATAGAAGGCATAGCTTAGCCTTATGTAGATATGGAGGCAGGGCTTAGCCTCATGCAAGGTTCAGGACAGGGCTTAGTCCCATGCAATGAACAAGTAGCAAAATAAGAGCAGAATATTTCTTAGCTGTAGATATATTCGGTGTCTTGTGGCCCAATTGATAGTGATTTTGCCGCGTGTATATATTTGCGAATGCTACTGTTATGTCAGTGGTGCCTGCGTTCAAAGAAAGATTATAAGTTTTGTAAGGGGACTTCGTGCCTTTGTCTGCTGGCTTTACTCCTCCGTTCTGGAGGCCTTGTTTGAGTTTCCCTAGGTAACCTGGCTATTACAGAAATAGAGTTTTTGAAAGTATGCAATTATCGATGAAAAGAGAGTTATTTTAGAAAACATAGTGAAATATCAAGTAATTTCAGATGACTAGTGACTGTAACATATTTCAGAGACACTACAGCTTTCTTGTATTAGAATTTTGAGGGTCCTCCTAAAATTCTGCCCCAGATTGGTAGATGATCCTTCGGCCGTTTGCAAGTGACGAAACTCGTTGAACCTTCTTCGAAATTTTGAGAATCCTTCTCAAAATTCTGCCCCACTTTCTTAACCAATTTCTGACTCTCTGGCATGCGATGGTGTCAACTGAACTTGCTCCAGAATTTTGAGGGTCCTCCTCAAAATTCTGCCCCAGTTCTGGATCCTAGGGGAAAGGAAAATTTTATTATGATATGACCGAAACCACATGGTTTCCTACGTATCTCCTCTTAAATGGGAATCAGGTCAACTGTAGTCCAATTACATCATATGGGTAAATAGTCTACACATAGTATCTCTTGACTGCGTCTGAATTGTTTGGTTTCGGCCAGATCTCTCCTTCTATTTCTGGAAGTATGAGCGCTCCTCCTGTTAGCACCTTATGAACCATGTAATGACCTTTCCAGCTGGGTGAAAATTTCCCTTTGGCTTCATCCTGATGCGGGAAGATCTGTTTCAACACCAACTGTCTCGGTATGAATTCTCTTGGTTTGACCCTTTTGTTGAAAGCTCTGGACATTCCATTCTGATAAAGTTGACCGTGACATACTACATTCATTCGTTTTTCGTCTATGAGGGCTAGTTGCTCGTAGCAGCTCCTTATCCATTCTGCATCGCTGAGTTCGGCTTTCTGTATGATCCTTAAAGAAGGGATCTCTACCTCGGCTGAGATGACAGCTTTGGTACCATAAACCAGCATGTAGGGAGTTGCCCCAGTTGATGTGCGAATTGTAGTACGGTATCCCAACAAAGAAAAGGGTATCTTCTCGTGCTATTGTTTGTGGTTTTCTACCATCTTCCTTAGTATCTTCTTGATGTTTTTGTTGGCGGCTTCTACGAATCCATTCATCTGAGGTCTATAGGCTGTGGAATTCATTTGCTTGATTTTGAAAGATTCACACATGGCTTTCATCATATCACTGTTGAGATTGGCAGCATTATCAGTGACAATGGACTCGGAACTCCAAATCGGCAAACAATACGATCCTTGACAAAGTCTGCAACGACCTTCTTGGTTACAGCTTTGTAGGATGCAACTTCTACTTATTTTGTGAAGTAGTCAATGGCCACTAGAATAAACATGTGCCCGTTTGAAGTAGTGGGCTCGATCGGATCGATAACATCCATTCCCCATGCGGCGAATGGCCAAGGCGAGCTTGTTGCATTGAGCTCATTTGGCGGCACCTTTATCATATCGGCATGAACTTGACATTGGTAGCATTTTCGGACATACTGGACACAATCTGTCTCCACGGTCATCCAAAAATAACCGGCCTTGAGTATCTTCTTGGTCAAGACAAAACCATTCATATGTGGGTCGCAGGTCCCAGCATGTATCTCCTCAAGTAGCTTAGAAGCCTCTTTTGCATCGACACATCTTAGCAATCCCAAATCAGGAGTCCTTCTGTACAAGTTTTCTCCAATGTGGAAGAAGTGATTGGACAATCTCCGGAATGTGCGTTTCTGAGTGTGGTTCGCATGCTCCGGGTATTCTCCTTTCGCCAATATTCATGGAACCAAGGTTGTCCATCGATTTCTTCTTCAACATGGGCACAATATGCCAGCTGATCATGAATTCTCTCTGGGATGGGATCAATGAAATTATTATTTGGATGTTGTATCATGGATGACAAAGTGGCCAATGCATCAGCAAACTCATTTTGAATTTTGGGCACATGTCAAAACTCTATCTTCGTGAACCTTTTTCTCAATTCCTGTACACGGTGCAGATATGGCAATATCTTAGAATTCTTGGTGGCCTATTCTCCTTGTACCTGGTGCACAAGCAAATCTCAATCACCGATTACCAGCAACTCCTGAATATTCATGTTGATTGCCATGTTGAGTCTTAGTATGCAGGCTTCATACTCTGCCATGTTGTTGGTGTGGGGAAATTTGAGTTTAGCAGATACCGGATAGTGTTGACCCATTTCTGATACCAAAACCGCTCTAATGCCACTCCTTTCAAATTTGTAGCTCCATTAAAGAACATCCTCCAACCATCGTATACTTTAGTAATGTCCTCCCCTACGAATGACACTTCTTCATCAGGAAAATACATTTTAAGGGTTCGTATTCTCCTCCCACAGGATTTTCAGCAAGATGGTCTGCCAATGCTTGTCTTTTGACCACCTTTTGAGTTACATAGACGATATCGAACTCACTTAACAGTATCTGCCACTTGGCTAACTTCCCAGTCGGCATGGGTTTCTGAAATATGTACTTCAGAGGATCCATCCTGGATATAAGGTACGTGGTATAGGCACAGAAGTAATGCCTCAATTTCTGGGCCGTCCAGGTCAAAGCACAGCAAGTGCATTCCAGCAGAGAGTATCGCGCTTCATAAGGTGTGAATTTCATACTTAGGTAGTACATGGCTTGCTCCTTTCTCCCTGTCTCATTATGTCGTCCCAGAACACATCTGAAGGCTTCATCCAATAAAGATAGATAGAGTAGCAAAGGCCGTCCAGGCTTTGGCGGGACCAAGATCGGTGGTGTGGACAGATACCCCTTGATTTTGTCAAAAGCTTTCCGACAATCCTCAGTCCAGCTTGTTTCGGCATCTTTCCTCAGCATCTTGGACATGGGTTCACATATAGCTGTGGACTGGGCTATGAAGCTACTAATATAGTTGAGACGTCCTAGGAAGCTCATCACGTCCTTTTTGCTCCTAGGCGGTGGTAACTCCTAAATAGCCTTAACCTTAGACGGGTCCAGCTCGATCCCTCGACGACTGACAATAAATCCCAGTAACTTTCTTGGGGGAACCCCGACAGCACATTTTGCGAGGTTCAATTTTAAGTTGTACTTCCTTAACCTGTCAAAGAACTTTCTCAAGTCCGCTATGTGATCCGCAACTCTCTTGGATTTGATAATGACGTCGTCAACATACACCTTGATTTCTTTGTGTATCATATCATGGAAGATGGTTGTCATGGCTCTCATGTAAGTAGCCCAACATTCTTTAGACCGAATGGCATCATCTTGTAGCAACGTACCCCCCCATGGTGTACTAAAAGTTGTTTTCTCTACGTCTTTTTCATTCATCCAGATCTGGTGATACCCCGCGAAGAAATCTACAAAGGATTAGAGTTCGTGCTTGGCGCAATTGTCGATCATGATGTGTATATTTGGCAGTGGAAAGTCGTCCTTGGGACTCGCTCTGTTTAAATATCGATAGTCAACACATTCTCTTACCTTCCCATCTTTCTTCGGAACTGGTACAGTGTTGGCTAACCAGGTTGGGTACTCAACCACTCTTAGGACTTTGGCTTTGATCTGCTTAGTAACTTCCTCCTTGATTTTCAGGCTCATATCTGGTTTGAATTTCCTGAGTTTCTTCTTCACTGGCGGACACATGGGATTGGTAGGCAATTTGTGAGCCACTATGGACGTGCTCAAACCGGTCATATCATCGTATGACCATGCAAAGATATCCTCATACTCCTTCAAGAAATGAATTTACTCCTCTTTCTCTATCGGTGATAAGTGAATGCTGATGCGAGTCTCCTTGACGGTTTCAGCGTCTCCCAAATTTACTGCTTCGGTTTCATCCAGGTTGGACTTAGGCTTATTCTTAAAGTTCTTAACCTCCCTGACAATCTCCTCAAGTATTTCATCTTCTTCATCCGAGTCACTATCCTTATATTGCATTGTCTCATTACATGTCACGATCACCGGTTTATCAGGAAAAGTAATAATAATGTTGTAGAAAGAAAAGTGTGAAAGGTAATAATGAATGATAAATAGCAGTGCATTGATTAGAACTGAAAACATCCAAAACAAGTACGACTCGATGAATTGAGCATTTATTTGAAACAAGTAAGTCTTTAAAAACAAACTTACTGAAAATCTTAGATGCCTAGCATGGCTATAGAAATAAAATTAAGTTGATTTCCAAGCTACACAGGGACTCGGCGGGCCCGGGATGATGTGGCAGTCCAGTTCCTGAGAACAACTACCTTTTCCACAGTCTGAATGGTGAGGCCTTCATCCTACTCCTCCTCAATTATTGCACTACAATCCAAATCCTCTTCCTCTAGGAAAAGACTCCTCAGCCCAGCTAATGCTTCTTCTTATGCAGTTCCCCATATTGTATCAGCTTGGTGAAAAGTCTGACCTAGATGTGGCACTGGTTGCTCGAGAGGGTAATAAGTTCCACGCCATGGAGGCGACCAGTCATCATTGTGAACACGTCAGTTTTGCCCTGTATGAATTACTCCCATAATTTCAAAAACAAAATAATTTCTTTTCACTGTTTGCAATTCTGTGGATTTTCGTGGCATTTTCTGTTAATTGTGTGCATTTTTGTCTGTGCATTTTAATTGGTGAAAAATACAAAAATACATCGCATCTGCATTTAAGATCCAATTTTCTTTTTTAGGACAATTAGTTATTTAATGTTACGAAAATGAAAGAAAATAACAAAAATAGCTCTTTTTGCATTTTTACTTTTTAGTTTTCGAATCTATTATAGTTTTCTTTTTAATTTAAGACTTTATTGATTTTTGAGGAAACAATTAGTTTAGATTTGGATTTAAATCAGGTTTTTCTATTTTTAATTTGTATTTAAATAAAAAAAAAGAAAAAAAAATCTGAAAATCAAAAAAGAAAAAGAAAAGAAAAATGAAAAGAAAATGGATTTGTTAATAAAAGACCAAACTTTGGGCTCCTTCTTGATTTACCCCCCAGCCCAATTGAACTCCTCCCCTGAAACCCGTCCAAACTCCTGATACCCAGATCGGAAGAGCGNCCCGTCCAAACTCCTGATACCCAGCCTAAAACCAAATTCCAACCGGTCTCCCCCACCTAATAACCCAAACGACCCCGTTTTCCCCTAAGAAATCAAGACCGGCGAGGTTCCAAGATCGGACGGTGGGGAAGCTGGGGTCTCTAAGTATATTAGTGTCCAAACGCCCCCCCCCACTCCCATCTATCGTCTCTCACAACCCCCACAGAACCCCATTAGCACCACCCTCAGACCACCGCCTGCCGCCCGCCGGAAATCGCCTACGGCGGCAGCCGGCGTCCAACCTCCCTCAAATTTACACCACAGCTCCGTCTCCCCTCCCTCATGCCCCTACCACACTCCATTCCCCTCAAATCCCATTGGAACATGTCGAATCTTCCAAACCCTAGGGCGCCGCCCTCAAATCCTCCACCACAGCCGGCGGCACCACCTCCTTCCCTCAATAAAATAACACCCCATGACCATCACGACCCCCTCGTTCCAAATCCCCACTCCGTTTGTTTCGAATCCCCACCGGAGATTCTTGAATTTTAGATCGAAAGTAAACCCTAAAAACTCCAAATCTCCCCAAATCGTCAAGTTTAACGAATGATTAGGGTCGAAACTGGCTTTGCTCGCCTGTTCTTGACAAGAACACGCGATTAGGGCCAATTCTGGCTCAAAATCGAAGGTTTGAAGCCAGGTCCTGCCTGTCATCCGTCTGCCTCTATTAGGTATTTCAGTCATTTTTTTCTTTCATCTTTTTTGTTTTATTCCCATTTTTACCTTCTTCTGTTTCTCTCCTTTTCTTTCTTATGTTTTTAAAAAATTATTCTGCATGCCTGTTAATTCTAGTTTATTTTTAGCTAGTATATTTTGTTAGTTTGTTTGATTCTGTTGTTTGATTTCACCCCAGATCCCTCCTATTTTGTTTTAATTGGAATCCCTAGCTTTAGGAGTTCATGTAACTCCGATTGGTCATTTCCTTAGGTTTTCTATTTGGTTTTGATTTATCAAATGGGCTCTGTCAACAGAGGCTCAAAGTGGGGGGTTAGTCAGGGTTTGTAAGCCTAGGTTTTGGGTTGATTGTTGGACTGACCTGACCCATACATGGTTCATGAAAGTAATTAGTAAACATTGGAAGGGTAGTTTAGGGAAAGGGATTGAGAGAATCTTTACTAACAGAAATAGGAAGCTTCTAGTAGGGGTTTTTAATAAAATTTCAGAACTGTGGTAGGTGAGCTTGGGTAACAAGTCAATAATTGAGGGATTTTTAAGCTAAAAATAAAATTAAAGAGGGGGGTAGAGTGAAAGATGAAAATCTGAAGGTTGCCCTAATCCTTTGCCTATAAAGGCACCCCAAACTTGCCTTGCAAGGCAGATTGGAAGAGCTAAAAAAAATTTAGAAAAATAGTCGGCCAAATAGTTACTGTTCCATTGGATCTTGAGTGAATTTCAACTTCCTTCAACCTCTAAAATATTCTCTGAATAGCTTAAGAGTGGAAATGGATTAAGTTCAGTGTGAGTCTGTGTGTTTTAGAAGGTGTTTTAGTCTGGAGTTTTATTGAAATTACTGTTCCATCGAATCCTTTTTGTGGTATCCTCGACTTCTAATTCCTGAATTGGTTGCCGAGTTACTTGGGTTTTGATGATTTAAGTTTGGTATCTTAAAAGCTGGGTTTGAAGTTTGGTTGTGGATTTGTAACTGCTGAACATCAGTTTTTGGTTCAAAACTGTTTCATGGTTGTTTCTGCTGGTTAATTACTGCTGAACTTACCCCTTCAATTGTTGAGCTTCTATAATTATTTTGGCTGTTCCAGGTACATATCTCTTGATACCTGTAATCTGATGCTCAAGTTAAAAGTGAAAACAAAAGTAATGGAATGTTTGGAGTTCTGATGTTCAACTATACTTACTATTCATATGTTGATTGTTATTTGAATTTTTCTTTTATACAAGCTAGCTTGTTATACTGAATATTAAGGCTGCTTAAGTTTTATAGTATTCACAATAGGTGAATCATGTTGAGTAGAATTAGTAGCAGTTTATCTAGATTGAATGGCTTTCAATTGTTGAATTATGTAGATTCCCCTGTTTTGTTTTGTAGATGCAGGCTTAGTATTGCCTTCTAATAGTTTTGTTAGATGTACTAATTGAACTCTTGACACTCATGAAGCCTGGAAATTTGGAAAGACTAATTGTAGGATAGTATGGATTTGTCGTGTGTTTCAAAGGTTTATTATCATGTTAATTAAGCTTCAAGTTTGGGTATCATGTGAGTATGTTCAGATTTGACATGCGATTTGAATTTGTGCTATTCTACTGTTAACTGGAATTCCAGTAGCTAGTCTTTATTTAATTGGATTCCTTGGTAGTTTGAAGATAATTTTTCATACTCATTGAGTTCTATTTCATCGCATTATTTAAAATTAGTTTGATTCTTAAGGATCATTAATTTAATTTTAATTTTCTGGAACCTTTTGAAGCATTGTTAGTCTACTAATCATTCATGTGTATTGAATCTTAAGACCAAGCTGTAGCGTGGCCCAGTTGCTTGAAAGTGCAATTCTGCTGATGGTGTTTGTTCTTTTGGGCTTCAAGTGAGACCAGATTCTCTTTAATGTGCTGGGGTCGAATAAGCTGTTTCATGAACGGACAAGCATTTGAAACTAAAAATTATTATTGCTGTATCATTGTTGCAATTCTAGCTGGTCAATTAAGATTCGAGACATGTGAGATTGCATGGTTTTGAACGTTTGGATTGTCAAAGTTTTCTGGGCCTCATGTTTGCCCGGTCAAATTCATGAGGTTTCCAAATTGGGTTTGTTCTTTGGACCCAATTCCGTTTAGAAGGATGGTTGCTGCCTTGGGCCCCATGGTTGGCCACAAACCACCCCATATAATTTGGGTGTTCGTTTCATTATAACTGGGTTGCTGACTAACGAGAATAAATCGGACCTCAATTTAGATTACACCTCGCGTAGTGCTGGCCCTGTGTTTCATAACCTGAATTTGAGCTTAAACTTAGGAGTAATTATAATCTTTAAGCTTTATTTTGTTAGCCTAATTAGTGGAGGTGTTTCATATTGAACAAGTAGTTTATGGCCCTCCGAGCTTTAGTTTGAATACCTTTACTTTAAAAAATGGAATTGAGGTCCGCCGCGTCAAATAAAAGTCTCAAATACGTGGCCCTCGTCTAATTACTTCCTTTAAAATACTTAGAACTCGAGGCGTGCCATTTAGCAAATTTCCATGGCCCTCACAAAGTTAAAAACGTGTAGTTGCTTTAGGCGCGTTGTTTTAATAACTTACCTTCCTAAACTCGGGTGCGCATTTATGCGACCCAAATCCAAATCTCAATGTTGGATAAAATGTGTTGCGGACTGCGGGCGCATTTATGCGACGCGGTTTGAAACATATTTTAAACGACGTTGCAATCTTCCTTTAATTAATTAAATAAAAGCGGTTAACAAGTAAAAATTGCACATAGGTTCAAAATGTTTCAAAATCAGATAATTATGCCAATTATAACAGTGGAGCGGCCGTGCTAGAACCACGGAACTCGAGAATGCCTAACACCTTCTCCCGGGTCAACAGAATTCCTTACCCGGATTTCTGGTTCGCGGATTGTAGTACAGAGTCAACCCTTTCCTCGATTCGGGATTTAAACCGGTGACTTGGGACACCATAAATCTCCCAAGTGGCGACTCTGAATCTTTTAATAAATAATCCCGTTTCATTGTCCTTTAATTGGAAAAACTCCCTCTATTGCCCCTTCCGGGGGTGTAGTAAAAAAGGAGGTGTGACAGCTCTGGCGACTCTACTGGGGACAAGAACCCAGAACTTCGGTTCAGGGTTCAAGAATTCGTGCTTGGAATAATTGTTGTATTTGGCTTTATTTACTATCTAATTTTATTACATGCTTGCGACTAATGTGCAAAATGTTGCTTTTTACCGCTTTGATATTATCTGAACTGTATATATAAACTGCTACGAAACCCTTCTCTTCTCCCTCCTGAGGAGTGCACGCTGGTCGTGACTTCTTTCTGTTAGTGTCATATCCCAAATAGGACGAGGCTCAGACAAGTTGCAAAGCCGGGGGATCTTTTCATTACGTACGCAGCCCCCCTTGGCTCGAGTTGTCCGCTCGGGTAAGCCAGGTCTAGAAAAAATAAACCCAAGTTTTAAACCTAGAATAACTCATCCTCATGTCGGATCCCTAGTAGGAACGCTTATCTGCATCATGTGCATTTGACTTAGGGGACTCAACACAGGGGTTGGGTCCGTCTAGGACAGGTGTACCCAAAAATAACAAGACCATTCTGATGCATCCTACTTGTGCATTTATTTGCTTTGGATTTGCATGTTGACCGGCTTTTAAATAAAAAGGGGAGAGTTTGAAAAAGAAAATAGCAGTGTGAGGGTTAAGAGGGGTAATCACTTGTTTTGAAAGAAAAACCCAATGTCCAAATGGTACTGAAACTCCACCAAATTTTTGAGAAAAATGAAAAAAAAGAGAAGGAAAAGGTTTTGTTTTCAAAAATAGTTGGTTTTGTTTGCCCGAACTACGCCAGTTTGATTCTCACAGGGTGTGGGATACGTAGTAGGGCTGTGCATAACTTGGTAAATACCGAATTCCCATACCGAAACCGAAAATTTTGGTATTTGGTATACGGTATTTTGGTATTTGGTATGGTATTTGGTTTAAGTTTTTAAAAAAATTGGTATTAGGTATAGCATTTGGTATATTAAAACAAAATACCGAAATACCAATACCATACCGAAATATATATTATATTACACAAAACACATATTATCAATTATAACATAAATATAAAATATCTATAATTTAACTTTTCTATATTCTCTAAGTTCATCAATTAACTCTAAACAAGTAACAAGACATTTCTAATTATCAAATATTCTTTTGTGTACAATTTTCTCTCCTTGGGTCGATATTTGCTAGTTTTGGACAAAATTTTTGTCAACAAACATTTTGAGTTTTGTATTTTTGAGTACTTTAATTAAGAATATTAGAGTCTATGGCTCTATGCACTAGTTAGTATTCAAACCGAATAAAACGAAGTTACCGAACCGAATAAACCGAAATCGAAAGTAGAAAAATCGAACCATACCGAATTTAATTAGGTACGGTATTGGTATAGGATTTTAAAAAATCGAATACCGAAAATATCGAACCGAAATGTCTAATACCGTACCGTACCGACCGACGAACACCCCTAATACGTAGGCAACCCTCATCGGGTCCAACTCCCCTTTTTGCAAAATTAGCCCAAAAGAACAAAATTTTATTTTTTTATGGTAAACAAGTAAGGTGATGTCATTCTTGTCCAAAATAGCCGAATGTCCCTAAAATGGCGCTGGAAGGCTGTTTTGCAAGAACAGCCACCTCTGGTCATTTTTTTTATTTTTGGCCAGTTAGCAGGCACGGCCTTAAAATCTTCTTCCCCGAAGTGCTGAAAGGCCGTATTTGCAAAAACTGGGTTTTAGTTTGAAATAATTTTTTTTGAAAGAGTGGTGTTGTTTTTCTTGGGTCGAAATGAGTCATAGTTTTTCTTTTAATTAAAATCACCTTAATAAATATGCAGAATGAGCACGGATCAAGGTTTGTCAGTAACAATCATGAACAAGATCCCTTTGGAGTTGCATATGTGGTGGGAGGATTTAGGTAAATCGGAGCAAGATAAGGTCAAGCTACATTTGGGAGGTCTCACCGGTTTGCTGAAGATAAGGCCTAGAGCAGACATTATAAAGGCGTTGGTTACTTTTTTGGACCCAGCTCACAACGTCTTGCATTTCTCGGATTTTGAACTCACACCCACCTTGGAAGAGATAGCAGGCTATATGGGAAGTACAGAAGGTCTAAGGCATAAGTATTTGATCGCTCCAAGGGCTGTTAACTCTCACAAATTCATGGATTTGCTAAAGATAAACAAGGGAGTCCCATATTCCGAGTTGGAGGATGGTTTTGCCACTCTACGTTTTATATACCAGAGATACGGGCATGTAGGATGATTCAACAATCCGAAAAACGGGGTTTGTAGCAAAGGGAACCGAGCAAAATGGGATGAGCATAGGCGTTTCGCTTTTATAGTAGCTTTCTTAGGCCTTGTGGTGTTCCCGGAAAGGTGGAAATATTGATTTGCGGGTGACTGGAGTCGTTAAGGTTTTGATTACCAATGCCAAAAGCACCCTTTCCCCTATAATAGTATCTGATATATACTGAGCTCTCACAGCTTGTAGACCTGGGGCAGATTTCTTCGAGGGATGCAATTTGCTATTACAGATGTGGATGATCGAGCACTTGTGTCACCGCCCTCAGTATATGAGTTATGGGTCCGCTGAGAAAAGTTGCATCGAGGAGTTTGATACAAGGATTTTAGGGTTCAAGTTGCCAGAAGGGTTTGGAGATTGGGTATCCCGCCTTCGCTCCATCACTGCGGGGCAAATAGAGTGGACATTAAGTTGGCTTCCTGTTGAAGAAATTGTGTATATGCCTGCTACTGGTCCTTACTTCCTTTTAATGGGCCTTCGAGGCATTCAGCCGTACGCTCCATACCGTGTGATGAGACAATTGGGCAGGTGTCAGGTAGTGCATCCAGATGAAGATCTTAGTGTTCATGCGGTCGAGGTTAGCTCCAACGGCCCATTTCATGAGGAAACAATTCGTTCTATTTGGAACGAGTGCCAGTATTTGACAGCGAACACTCGAGTACGTGACCGATCTAGAGGCGAGGTCTTACCCGCCTATCTTGCCTGGTATAGAAAGAAGAACACTGCAAGAGCTGAACCAGAAAGACCAGCCAAAAATCCTCACATTCAAGAATTCGTTGAGGCGTCGCAAGAACAGTGGGCTTGGTTGACCAAGGAGAAAGAGCATAGGGCCAAAATAGGAGAGATGGAAAAGCAGGTCCGGGATCTGCAATTTGAAAATGGTTTGCAAGCCTCGGCGGATGAGGGTGAAAAGAAGAAACTAGCCAAGGAAAATGAAGCCTTAGGAGCCCAAATTTGAGAAATGAAAATAGCAGCCGAAAATCCCGCCAGGAGTGTAAAGGATGAAAAGCTCATAAAGAACCTTAGGCAGAAAGTGGATGACTATGGTTTTGATTTGAACAAAGCAGAGAATGAATTGGCCAGGGCTCGAACACAATTGGCTAAGAATGCGGAAGAAAGAGCACGCCTGGTTAGACAATTAAAAGATCAATACGACAATGAGGTTGCGGGGTTAAAGAAAAGGGTCGCACCGTCGAGAACAAAATGATCAAACAAGCCAAGGATTTTAAAGCTGAAAGGGAACACTGTTATAATCTTATGGATCAGATGGAGGAAGAAGTTCAATAGCTGCAAAATCAACATCTCCATGACACTCAGGTATTAGAAGCCCGTAATCGGCAGGCCGGGCGTCTGCTTCAAGAGAAGGGTAGGATCAGAGAGAGGATCGGGGCCATTGCCGATTATATTGTTGTGAAGTGCCAAGCATGTGAGGATATGACCCGTACCACTTTCTTTCCGGCGGTGATGAAATTTGTTCAACAAATCATGAATGATTTAGAGAGGCTCCAAGGGGATCTTGCATATAGGCCCGCGACGAGGCCTAATGATGCCCCGCGGGCCCCAGGAGTTTTCGAGGCATTAATGTATTCGTGATCTTTGCTTGATTTTGTACTTTCCTGCTGTTGAAGTCTGTTTTGAGTCTGTTAGTTCTTTTTTTTGAGTCCGTATGTCCATCTTTTCAGAATATGAAGTGAAGGATAAACGTATATACATACGTATTGAATCTTGTCAGTTTCTTTTGAGTCTGTGAGTTTTTGGGTCATTGTAATCAAAGTATTTGCCTTTTATGAAAAATTGAAAATCCCAAAATATTTTCGTTATTTATTATTTTATATCCCCAAGAACTACGCTTGGTCTGATTCATGCGGGGTCATGATACGTAGGCAATCTCCATAGGATTCGACCGTAACCAGATAAGAAAAAGAAAAAAGAAGAAAAGAGGAAAACCAAGAGAGGAAAAGCAAAGAAAAAGAGAGAAAATAAGAAACAAAGAGAAAGAAAGAGGGAGGAATGAGAGGATAAAAACAAAGAGAAAGCGAAGGCAAGAATGAGAAAAAGAAAAAGAAGGAAAAGAAAAGAAAAAGAAACAGAAGTTGCAAATAAAAATAAGGAAAGCCGGGATGACGCATGCAACCGATCAAAGGCATAATAGAAACGGTTAACTGCTTAGGTGCATTCATGCCCCAAAATGTGCGGTTACCAATCTGTTAAAGCCTTAATCGCTAACAAAGTTGTTGTTGATGTTGAGTCCAGGCAGGTGGTTAGTTGATTGGCATTCTGGCAACTCACTCTTACAATACCCGGTCTAAGGACAAGCTGAACATGGCCAACCAAGAACTAGAGGCGAGTATCGTTGATCCGTCAAGAGAGGTGGAAGAATTGGATGTTAATGCAATGAAAGAAGAGATGCATAAGCTGAAGCAGCAAATGGCTGAAATGTACCAGGCCTGGTCAAAGGGGAATCCATCACCGGTTTATCCTGCTAACCCTGCTTATATCCCATCGTTGGCTCAACCTCAGGAGCCTTCTACTGTGAACTCATCTCCAGCCTTTCCCACCTACCAACAATGCTATGGCACCACCTCCCAAACACCACCAGCTCCACCACTCAAACAAGTTCCATACCCTCCTCCACCAATCACTCCTGTGTTTGTGGAACCTCCGCCTGCTGCATTACACCGATCTTCCAGTGAGCCTCTGTTCCAGACTCACGACAACCATTACTATCCCCCAGAACCAATCTTCAAAGCACCAGAACCATGTTGTTACACTCCTCATTTTGATCTCTCGGCAAAAACCGAGAAGCCTCCTAAGAATTCTGAGCAGGAGGAGATGATTAGGAAAGTCAAAAGCTTGGAGTAATCTTTCAGGAATATGCAGGGGCTAGGTGGCCAAGTAAGCGTAGCATATAAAGACCTATGTCTGTTTCCAGATGTCCAATTACCAGCAGGGTTCAAGTTGCCCAAGTTTGATTTATATGATGGGCATGGTGATCCAGTGGCACACCTGAGAGGTTTTTGTAGCAAGATGAGAGGAGCAGGCGGAAAAGATGAATTACTAATGGCGTATTTCAGTCAAAGTTTAAGTTGCTCAGCTTTGGAATGGTACACCCGACAAGATCATGGTCGATGGTACACTTGGGACGATCTAGCCCAAGCATTTGCATGCCATTTTCAGTATAATCTTGAAATTGTTCCAGACCGTCTGTCATTGACGAAAATTGAGAAGAAGCCTGGGGAGAGTTTCAGAGAATATGGCTTCCGTTGGAGAGAGCAACCAGCGAGGGTTGACCCTCCGATGAAAGAGAGTGAAATGGTTGACTATTTCTTGCAGGCCTTAGAGCCCACTTATTTCGGTCACTTGGTGTCAGCGGTAGGGAAATCCTTTAATGAAGTGGTAAAAATGGGAAGCATGGTAGAGGAAGGACTCAAATCTAACAAAATCATGAGCTATTCAGCAATCAAGGCGACCACCCAGGCCATTCAAAACGGCACTGGGGTGTATTGGGAAAAAATAAGAAAGAGGACGTTGCTACAATTGAGTCAAGAGCTTGCTCCAGGGGCCCATCACCTTACTATACCCAGCCTCGACCCCACACCCAAATTTACCCCCACACTCCATATAGCCCACCACAACACTACTACCCACCTCCAGATCCCCACTTCTCTATCCATCATGATCAAACATACACTAAACCTCCTGCCCACGCACAATGGCCCACAGAATACCTACCCAGCTCCACAAAGTACCTATCCACCCCCAAGAGCCTACAGAAATCCCCCTGGAACAGGTTTCCGACCAAATCAAGCCTTCAAGAATGAGAGGGTGCAGAAGCAGAAGACTTTCACTCCATTGGGAGAATCATATACCAGTCTATTCCACAGGTTGAGACAGTTGGGTATGTTGAATCCGATTGAGCCTAAGTTGCCAAATCCCCTTCCGAGAAA
Source organism: Nicotiana attenuata (assembly GCF_001879085.1). Taxonomy (NCBI): domain Eukaryota; kingdom Viridiplantae; phylum Streptophyta; class Magnoliopsida; order Solanales; family Solanaceae; genus Nicotiana; species Nicotiana attenuata. The sequence continues at coordinate 39,709,000 of NC_031995.1, read as the reverse complement.
TCTTGACCACTTGGTGAGTTGTGAATATTGTTCAGGGGCTCCGGGGCATGACATAGAGAAATGCTGGAAATTGAAAATAGCTATTAAAGAGCTCATTGATACCCATCGGATCGAGGTTCAAGCCCCGGAAGCACCTAATATCAACCAGAATCCATTGCCGGCCCATCATGAGACCAATATGATTGAGATAGTGCATAAAGGAGGAGAACGGAAGAAGCCCTCGCAGACTGTAATGATGATCAGGTCCAGTGAAGTCAGGCCGAGTGAAAAGTCAACTAGTGGAAAGTCGTCGATCAAGTTGAAAGAAACAGACAATAAACCAGTTGTGGTAATTAAGAAGGAGTCCTCAAACGGGACTGCAGTGAAACAGGGAAAAGCAAAAGTGGTGGCACCAGGGCAGCAAACAAGCCTGTTGTAGTCGTGGAAGGTGCTCGCACAGAGCCTGTTATTATCAAACCAGTGACTCAACTACCAATAGTCAGCAGCAAGGCCGTCCTTTGGAACTATAGCCGAATGACATTAATTTACAAAGGGAAAGAGGTTAAAGAAGAAGTTTGTGAGACCCATGGTTTGACTCGCTCGGGGAGATGCTTCGCCCCCGAGGAGTTAAGGAAAGCCAAAACCGCCAAAGATACCCTAGTGTTAGTGAAGAAAGTTGTGACCAAAGAAGAGGCAGAAGAGTTCTTGAGGAAGATGAAGGCGCAGGACTATTCTATTGTAGAGCAGTTGAGGAAGACCCCTGCTCAGATCTCATTGCTCTCATTGTTAATCCATTCGGACGAGCACCGTCGGGCGTTGATGAAAATTTTGAATGAGGCCCACGTTCCTGACAAGATCTCTGTAAACCATCTGGAAAAGATAGCAAACAAGATTTTTGAGGTAAAAAGAGTCACTTTTTCTGATGATGAACTGCCCATGGAGGGTACCGAGCATAACAGAGCCCTTTACCTTATGGTGAAGTGCGAAGATTCCATGGTTACCCGGGTACTAATTGATAATGGATCCAGCGCAAACATTTTCCCTCTCTCCACCCTGGACAAATTGAAGGTGGATAATGAAAGAATTCACAAGAACAGTATTTGTGTTCAGGGGTTCAATGGTGGAGGGAAAGATTCAGTTGGGGACATAGTGCTGGAACTGACAATAGGGCCAGTTGAATTTACTATGGAATTACAGGTTCTCGATGTGGCGGTTTCTTACAATCTTCGACCCTGGATTTATGCCGCCAAGGCAGTGCCGTCTACCCTGCACCAGATGGTCAAATTTGAATGGGACAAACAGGAAATTGTAGTGCACAGAGAGGATAGTTTGTGTGCCCAGAATGATGCCATTATACCTTTCATCGAAGTTGAAGACGACAAGGGGCCGTGGGTCTATCAGGTTTTTGACACAATGTCAGTTGAGAAAATCCTAGAAGGGGGATGTGTTCCAGTTCCAAAAGTGGCAGCCGCATCAGTCATGGTAGCCTCCGAAATGTTGAAGAATGGTTTTTTATCTGGCAAGGGTTTGGGTGCATCTCTGCAAGGTATCGTACAGCCGGTGTCTCTCCCCAAAAACTTGGACATCTTTGGTTTGGGGTTCAAGCCTACAGCTGCAGACATAAGGCGAGCCAGAAAGTTGAAACAGAGAGCATGGGTTCTTCCGAAGCCTGTCCCACGTTTCTCCCGATCCTTTGTCAAGCTGGCCTGGTACCAAGAAGCGCCCAGTAACAACAATGCCCGGTTCTGCGGTTGGTCCTGATAAGGAGTTGCTTGAAAGGTTTGAAAAGTAGTTCGATGAGGTGAATATGGTGGAAACTGGAGAGGGATCGAGCAAGGCAGACGTGCAATTCGTGGGGCCTAGTGCAAAGATCAACAATTGGGAAGCTACTCCTCTTCCTACTCGGAGAGAGTCTTGGTAGTCGGCTTTGATTTTTCTTTCAATTTAATCTGGATTATTTCCAGGGTTGTAATTCAAATTCTATGTTCTGTCCGTTTGGATGAGCTAAACCTTGTTATCTTAAAATTTCAATGAAATGCAATTTCCCTTCTTTTTCATTCCTGATAGTTTTTATTTTTGTTTTTCTTTTCTTTCTTGTACAGTCCTTTTTATGCTGGTTTCAGTGACATGACATGCATGAGGAATCTCCGACCCAGTCTTAAATGCCAATCTAATTCTGAAATAATAATAATACAAGAAATTGAGTGTGATGATGAAGTGGAATATGATGATGAGGCCTTTGAAGAGATCAGTAAAGAATTAAACCATTTTGAAGGAAAACCCAAACCTAAGCAGAATGATACAGAAGCAATCAACTTAGGGGATCAAGATAATGTCCGGGAAACTAAAATAAGTGTCCATCTTGAACCACAACTCAGAGAAGAGATAATTAAGGCACTGTTCGAGTATAAGGATGTTTTTGCATGGTCATATGACGACATGCCAGGTCTAAGCACTGACTTAGTGGTTCACAAATTGCCCATTGAACCGGCATTCCCCCTGTCAAGCAGAAGCTGAGGAAATTTAAACTGATATGAGTGTGAAAATCAAAGAAGAGGTCACCAAGCAGTTTGATGCAAAAGTCATTTGAGTCACGCGGTATCCCACATGGTTAGCCAACGTTGTGCCTGTGCCAAAAAAGGATGGTAAGACCAGGGTGTGCGTTGATTACCGTGATCTCAACAAGGTGAGTCCAAAGGATAACTTCCCATTGCCGAACATCCACATATTGATTGATAATTGTGCGAAACATGAGATTGGATCTTTTGTGGATTGTTACGCGGGCTATCACCAGATGCTAATGGATGAAGAAGATGTAGAAAAGACGGCATTCATCACGCCATGGGGAACATACTGCTATAGGGTCATGCCATTCGGTTTGAAAAATGCTGGGGCAACCTACATGAGGGCAATGACAGCCATATTCCACGACATGATACACAGGGAGATCGAGGTTTATGTGGACGATGTAATTATAAAGTCCAAGAAGCAGTCTGACCACGTCAGGGATCTGAGAAAATTCTTCCAAAGGCTTCGCAGGTACAATCTTAAGCTCAATCCTGCAAAGTGCGCTTTCGGTGTTCCATATGGAAAATTGTTGGGATTCATAGTCATCCATCAAGGTATTGAATTGGACCCATCAAAAATCAAAGCCATCGAAGAATTTCCACCTCCGAGGAACAAGACTGAGGTAATGAGTCTGTTAGGAAGATTGAATTACATCAGCAGGTTTATTGCTCAGCTTACAACGTGTGAGCCTATCTTCAAGCTGTTGAAGAAGGCTGCTGCGGTCAAGTGGACAGACGAGTGTCAAGAAGCATTTGATAAGATAAAGGGGTATTTGTCAAACCCACCGGTGTTGGTCCCACCAGAGCCAGGGAGGCCTTTGATTCTGTAGTTGACGGTTTTGGACAATTCGTTTGGTTGTGTGTTGGGTCAGAATGACATCACCGACAGGAAAGAGCAGGCCATATATTATCTTAGCAAGAATTTCACATCTTATGAGGTTAAGTACACTCAGCTTGAGAGGACGTGTTGCACCCTAACTTGGGTAGCGCAGAAGTTGAAACATTACTTGTCATCCTATACTACTTACCTCATCTGTCGGTTGGATCCGTTGAAGTATATCTTTCAGAAGCCTATGCCCATTGGGAGGCTCGCAAAGTGACAGATCTTGCTCACAGAATTTGACATTGTCTACGTGACCCGGTGTCACGACCCCAGTTCACCCTCCATGAACATGTCGTGATGGCACCTAGTTCCTACAACTAGGTAAGCCTAACAGTGCAGAATAAACAACATAACTTGCAAAAATAACTAATTAAGACTGAACAACTAAAAGAAAATATGTATATAACAGCCACTTGGCACATACAACTCATAATGAATGCAAAAGTCTAAAGTCTCATCCCAAAACCTGGAAACTCACGGGAACCACAGGCTAATAGAAATACCGTAAGTGCTCTAATCTCCAGAATGTCTACATCAAAAGTATGATGGAATATAAACACTACAGCTAGAATACGGAAGAAGACTCTTCGGTTTGCGGACGCTGCAGATATACCTCGAAGTCTCCGTAGCTCTCCCTGCCTTAAGGGTAATGCGCCTGAGTGGAGATACCTGGATGATCTGCACATGAATAACATGCGCAGGAAGGGCATGAGTACACCACAGCGGTACTCAGTAAGTGCCAAGCCTAACCTCGGTTGGGTAGTGACGAGGAAAGGTCAGGGCCCTACTGAGGTAAAACACAATATATAATAGGTTAAGGGAAACAGTATAGATGAAGTCTACAGCAAGAATCTAAACAGGATAAATAAGGGAAACAGTAAGAGGAAACAGAAACAAAACAATATAAGGAATACTGCTCACAACGGGAAGTAATAGCCCGGGGATCTCTTGGTATCCCGAGGATCTCTTGGTATCCTCATCATATACACTAGAGATCTCTTGGTATCCCGAGGATCTCTTGGTATCCTCATCATTCACACGAGGGATCTCGTGGTATCCGGAGGATCTCTTGGTATCCTCAAATCTTACATTTACATGTGCCAGGGATCTCTTGGTATCCCGCACCTCAATCCAGAACATAACGAGTACAGGGGGATCTCCCGGAATGCCGTCCCGTAGTCCCAATTTAAAACACACCATAACAGCCCAAAACTTTAGAATAAATGCTGAACTCAGAACAAGTAATAGGAATCCTAGCCTAACATGCTTCACGTAGTACAAACAAAACAGTTTAAGCACTTAAGCAAGTAAGTCAACTAAACATGCTTCTCTAAACTAGCATAGGATACACTTACAATTCAAAATAAGCAAGTAAGCAAGAAAAAACTCAATTTAAATACTTCAAGTAAAAACGGATTTCCAACAATTAGCTCAAGTACGCGCTCGTCACCTCACGTACGAGGCTTTCAAATATCAATTATCATGTCCTAAGGGGAAGAGGTCCCCCACACAAGGTTAGACAAGTCACTTACCTCGAACCGGCTCAAAATCAACTAGAAATCACGCCCTTGCCACGAGTATCCGACTCCAAATGGCCCAAATCTATTCAATTCAATTACATATCGTAAATAACATCGCAAACAAAAGGTTTTGCTATTTAATTCAAAGCTACAGTGTGAAATTAGGTGAAATGACCAAAATGCCCTTCAGGCCAATGTCTCGGAATCGAATAACTTTCACATTTTCAGAACCCTCTTACCCTCACGAGTCTAACCGTATAAAAATCTCCCAAATCGGAGGTCAAACACCCACTCAAAACCCAATAGCTTAGCCCATGAAGTTTTACCCAATTTCTTCCAATTTTTGATCCCAAATTCGAATTTTAATGATGGATTTAACTACAAAATGATGAAATATAACTAGAAGGGATTAAAGAAACGTTACCCTATAGTGTTCTCTTCAAAACCCTCTGAAAATCGCCCTTCCCCGAGCTCAAATTAATTTTTCTAACTTATGAAATCTAACCCTCGAAATTTCTATATCTGCACAGGCATTTCCGCTTCTGCGGACAAGGGACCGCTTCTGCGGTCCCGCTTCTGTTGAACAAGAGCCGCTTCTGCGGTTTTCATTAAAGTCCAGGGTTCCGCTTCTGCGGTATTAAACCGCACCTGCAGTTGCTGCTTCTAGAAAAGCTTACCGCTTCTGCGGTTCCTCACAAACGACCCATGGCCGCATCTGCGATAAAAGTCTTGCAGGTGCGTAACCGCATCTGCGGTTAGTCTTCCGCACCTGCAAAAAAGCTGAGGGAGCCCAAATTCCGCTCCTGCGATGACCAGGCCGCTTCTGCAGCTCCGCTTCTGCGGTTCCCAAGCCGCAGAAGTGAAAATACCAGAAGATAAAAAAACTTCAACTGCTGCAATACCTCTCAAATTCTTCCGTTAACCACCCGAAATCATCCCGAGGCCCCCGGGACCTCAACCAAAAGCACCAATAACACCTAATACCTCATTCAAACTTGTACCAATCCTTAAACCACCTAAAACAATGCCGGAAACCTCGAATTAAACAAGGATTTGAGCCTAAGAACTTCAATTTTCATCAAAACACGCTTTCGCTCAAAAACCTAGCCAAAACACATCCGATTGACCTGAAATTTTGCGCACACATCCCAAGTGACATGACGGAGCTACTGCAACTTCCGGAATTCTAATCCGACCCTCGGATCAAAAACTCACTATCGGACCGGAACTTCAAAAATTCAAACTTCGGCATTTCAAGCCTAAATGAGCTACGGACTTCCAAAATACATTCCGAACACGCTCCCAACCCCGAAATCACCTAACGGAGCTAACGGAACCATCGAATTTCCATTCTGAGGTCGTCTTCACACTGTTCCGAGTATGGACCACTTTTCAACACTTAAGCTCTCATTTAGGGACTAAGTGTCGCAAAACTCTCCGAAACTCAACACTGAACGTCCCGGCAAACCAAAATAGTAGAAATGAACTTAGGGGAATCAGTTAATAGGGTATCGGGGCGTTAATTCTTAAGACGACCGGCCGGGTCGTCACACCCGGACTGCAATGAAAGCTCAAGCATTAGCTGACCATTTGGCCGAGAATCCGGTGGATGAAGAATATGAACCTTTGAAGACTTACTTCCCTGATGAAGAGGTGATGCATGTTGACGAGTTGGAACAGGTCGAAAAGCCAGGATGGAAACTTTTCTTTGATGGGGCTGCCAACATGAAGGGCGTTGGGATAGGAGCGGTACTTATTTCTGAAACAGGGCAACATCACCCTGTTACGGCCCAGCTTCGTTTCTACTGTACTAACAACATGGCCGAGTATGAGGCATGTATCCTGGGTTTAAGGTTGGCTGTAGACATGGGTGTCCAGGAAGTCTTGGTCATGGGAGACTCGGACCTTCTGGTGCACCAGATTCAAGGGGAATGGGAAACACGAGATTTGAAGCTTATACCGTACCGACAATGTTTGCATGATCTTTGTCAACGGTTTCAATCAATAGAGTTCAAGCACATTCCGAGGATTCATAATGAGGTTGCCGACGCTTTGGCCACTTTGGCATCAATGTTACATCATCCAGATAAGGCTTATGTGGACCCTTTGCAGATTCAGGTCCGCGATCAGCATGCTTACTGTAATATGGTGGAAGAAGAACTTGATGGTGAGCCTTGGTTTCATGACATCAAGAAATATATCAGAATAGGGGTGTATCCAGTGCAGGCCACAGGTGACCAAAAGAGAACAATTCGACGGTTGGCAAGTGGATTTTTCTTCAGTGGAGGGGTATTGTACAAAAGAACTCCAGACCTTGGGTTCTTGAGATGCATAGATGCTAAACAGGCCACAGCTATCATGACTGAAGTACATTCAGGAGCCTGTGGACCGCATATGAGTGGGTACGTGTTAGCAAAGAAGATTCTCCGAGCAGGCTATTATTGGCTTACTATGGAGTGGGATTGTATCAGTTTCGTGCGCAAGTGTCATTAGTGTCAAGTGCATGGAGACTTGATTCACTCTTCACCATCGGAATTGCACACAATGTCTGCACCATGGCCTTTTGTTGCATGGGGCATGGATGTCATCGGGCCAATTGAGCCAGCAGCATCAAATGGGCACAGGTTTATTCTGGTGGCCATTGATTATTTCACCAAGTGGGTTGAGGCCAAAACATTCAAGTCTGTAACCAAGAAAGCGGTGGTTGATTTTGTGCACTCAAACATCATTTGTCGGTTTGGAATACCAAAGGTGATCATTACAGACAATGTGGCTAATCTCAATAGTCATCTGATGAAAGAGGTATGTCAGCAGTTCAAGATTACACATCGCAATTCCACCCTTTACCGTCCCAAGGCACACGGAGCAGTTGAGGCGGCCAACAAGAATATAAAGAAGATACTCCAGAAAATGGTGGAGGGTTCTAGACAGAGGCATGAAAAGCTGTCTTTTGCATTGCTGGGATATCGCACAACTGTTCGTACTTCAGTAGGGGCGACTCCTTATTTGTTAGTGTATGGAACCAAAGTAGTGATACCCGCAGAAGTGGAGATCCCATCCCTTCGAATTGTCGCAGAAACCAAAATTGATGATGATGAGTGGGTCCAGACCCGTTTGGAACAATTGAGTTTGATCGATGAGAAAAGATTGGCAGTAGTGTGTCATGGTCAATTGTATCAACAGAGAATGGCAAGAGCATATAATAAGAAGGTGCGTCCACGAAAGTTTGAAGTGGGTCAGCAAGTGTTGAGACGTATTCTTCCACATCAGGCTGAGGCCAAAGGCAAGTTCGCCCCAAATTGGCAGGGGCTGTTCATCGTGACGAGAGTGTTGTCTAATGGTGTTTTGTATTTAACAGACATAGAAGGCAAGTGCGTTGAAATGGCCATCAATTCCGATGCGGTCAAGAGATATTATGTATGATTTTCTTTGGTTTAATTGTATTTGTTTGTACTTGGCATGTTTTAAAGATTGGAATGACGAAGGCATTTTGTTCTGCTATCTAAACAATTTATCCTTTGTTACCCCTTTGAGCCTTATTTATTTTCTTTCATACCCCTCTTTCGAAATCAGTAGTAAAGATCAGAAACACAAGCGTAAAAGGTAAGTAAAAGGAAAGAGAAAAGAAAAAGAATGAAAAGAGAGAGAAGGAAAAAGGAAGAAGAAAAAAAAAGGAAAGAAAAAAAAAGGAAAAAGAAAGAAAAAACAACAAAAAGAAAAGGAAGGAAGAAAAGAAAAGAAGAGAAAGTGAAAAAAAAAAGAGAAAAGAAAAGTCACAACAACAAAGCAATTCCTATGACATGAACTACGTTCGACCTGATTCCTTTTAAGGATATGTAGGCAGCCTCACGGTTCGGTCCCATCAAAATAAAATCCAAAAGTCCCCAAGCATGAAACTGGGGCAGAAGTTCTGGTTGTTGTAAGAAATCTGATTCCGAAAGTTGTAATTTTGAACACATTTGAATTGTTTTGAGCCTTTAATACCCTTTCTTGCTAACCCTATCCAAAAGCCCACATTACGGTCCAAAGAAAGACCTTCTGAGCAAACTTCGAGAGATGCCAAGTCGAGCAAGTAGAGGTAAAACATATCAGGGGCAGCACTCTGGTCCAAGCAGGAAAAATAATAAAATGAGAGAGTCTTATTGGTGAAAACCCTCACGGGCACCGTAAGGCGACGAGAGCTGAGGGAAAATAAAAAATAAAAGAGTCTTATTGGTGAAAACCCTCACGGGCACCTTAAGGCGAAAGTGAGTTGTGAGATGAACAACTGAGAGAGGTCTGTGGGTGAAAACCTTTCAGGGCATCGCAGGATAAACAAGGTCAAGTTTTGGGTGAAGAAATCAGGTTGTGGAGTTCCGGGGCAACAAAGTATGGCAACTGGAAGTTGATTGGTTGAACAGATTGGGCCGATTAATCCGAAATGCATGTCATGATCATTGGTGCCGGCTATTCCACTCAGATAAGTCTCTTTTCCTTTTCCTTTTTAGCAAGTCGTCCGGTTTTGGATTTTCTTTATCCTTAACTCTCAAGGTCATTGCATTTCATTTCTTTTGGGGTTTTGTTTCTCTAAGATGTTTCAATGTCAGTCTTGTTCAAAGCAAATAAGAAAGGATTTCAAAGCTCACTACCAGCTTCCAAAATGCAAAGCACAGTGTGGCCAGAACATATCAAAGATAGCAGGATGTAAAGTGGGATGTAGGGAGTCACCGGAAGTTTCATCGGTGGAATGACTTGTTAATTTCATGGGAGAGGCAAAGGTTCAGAGAAAGGGGGTCAGAGGTGTAAAACAACAGTATGGGTATAGAACACTCGGGTCGTCAAAGGTCATGAGGTTTGAAAGTCAGTCAGAAAGTCAAGCGGTTCAGGGGCAATTCGGAGAAGCAGGCCAAATCAAGGCACGGCAGCGGAGACATCTTCAGCAAGAATGCCATCAGCTAACCACCATTTTAAACTGACAAGATTTTTCTTTGATTAAAACAGGGGCAGAAAGTTTAGTTTGTTTCGGAGGAATTCTCCGTAGGGGAAGAGCAAGCACCAAACAGGTTCGATCGTAGACTCTCAGGACCCTCCTGTAAAATGGGATTTAGTTTAAGTTCAAGGCAATCATGAATAGCATAGTTTAGCATAAGGAATATAAGCTGGCGTCAAAATTTGCACGTTTAGGATAGGATCCAATTAGGAGTTTTTAGGACTCTCCTGGAAAATGGGGCCTAGTTTAAATTTCAAAACAATCATGAGTAGCATAATTTAGCATAAATGTACCCCAAAGGAATATAAGTTGGCTTCAAAGTTTGCATTTTTAAGATAGGATTCAATTAGGAGTTCTCAGGACCCTCCTGAAAAATGGGACCTAGTTTAAAAGTCAAAACAATCACGAGTAGTAAAATTTAGCATAGTCGTACCCCAAGGAATATAAGATAGTTTCAAAGTTTGCATGTCGAGATAGGATTTAATTAGGAGTTTTCAGGACCCTCCTGGAAAATGGGACCTAGTTTAAAAGTCGAAACAATCATGAGTAGTAAAATTTAGCATAGCCGTACTCCAAGGAATATAAGATGGTTTCAAAGTTTGCATGTCGAGATAGGATCTAATTAGGAGTTTTCAGGACCCCCTTGAATAATGGGACCTAGCTTTAAGATTTCCATTAGATCACAAGATGTAGCGTAAATTCTGTTGTAGTATAGTATAACTCAGTCGTAAAGTTGTCATTTTAAGATAATACTTGATTTTCAGGACCTTCCTGGATAATAGGATGTAGTTTAAGACCCTCTTAGATAACAGGACTTAGCGGAAGTAACACCTTTAGAAGATACCGCTTAGATCTATAATTGTCGTTTAATTAAGAGTTGTCAGGACCTCCCTGGATAATAGGACTTAGCTTTCAAATTCTTAATAATAGTTGGTAGAATGATTCAGTTTAACACTCACCTGTGTGCCCAGCTACCAAACTGGGGTAGAAATTTCCTTTGTTTTGTCTATTTTTATTGGAATCGGGTACCCACTTGGAGAACAAGGGAATACATTTCAAGTCAGCAGTCAGGAGAGCGCCTGGAGAACAAGGGAATACATTTCAGTTCAGCAGTCAGGAGCCCGCCTGGAGAACAAGGGAATACATTTCAAGTCAGCACTCAGGAGCCCGCTTGGGGAACAAGGGAATACATTTCAAGTCAGCAGTCAGGAGCCCGCCTGGAGAACAAGGGAGTACATTTCAAGTCAGCAGTCAGGAGCCCGCCTGGAGAGCAGGGAATACATTTCAAGTCAGCAGTCAAGAGCCCGCCTGGAGAACAAGGGAGTACAATTCAAGTCAGCAGTCAGGAGCCCGCCTGGAGAACAAGGGAATACAATTCAAATTAAGCAGTCAGGAGCCCGCCTGGAAAGCAAGGGAATACATTTCGAGTTTAGCAATCAGGTGCCCGCCTGGAAAGCATGGGAGTACAATTCAAGTTAAGCAGTCAGGAGCCTGCCTGGAGAGCAGGGAATACATTCAAGTTTAGCAATCAGGAGCCCGCCTGGAGAGCAGGGAATACATTCAAGTTTAGCAATCAGGAGCCCGCCTGGAGAGCAGGGAATACATTCAAGCCAGCAATCAGGAGCCCGCCTGGAGAGCATGGGAATACATTCAAGTTCAGCAATCAGGAGCCCGCCTGGAGAGCATGGGAATATAATTCAAGTTTAGCAGTCAGGAACCGCCTGGAAAGCAAGGGAGTACAATTCAAATTCAGCAGTTAGGAGCCCGCCTGGAAAGCATGGGAATATAATTCGAGTTCAGCAGTCAGGAGCCCGCCCGAAGAGCAAGGGAATACAGTTCAAATTCAGCAGTCAGGTGCCCACCTGAAGAAAAGAAAAATATCTCAAATTATAATTCAAGTCGACAACAGAGGAATGTCACCGGAAAAATACAAGTCAGCATGGCAACAAAAGCTGCAAGGTCGAGTTTGAAGAGATAGATAGGTTTTGTAATTCATAGCTCATAGTTTAGTCTAGCTTCTTTTTATTTTGACATGGTGTAATAAGGGGGTTTAGTAAGCAGTAGCAGCAGCAGCAACGGTGAAATCACAGCTCCATGGTAGTCTCAGCTACCAAACATTCATGAACTACACTGACCTGATTCCTTTTTAGCCAAGGATATGTAGGCAACCTCGGAAGCAGGGTGCGGTCAAATCTTTCAAAAATGCTTCCCACGGAGTATTTGAACGGGCAAAAATCGCTCGTATCCGCTCACTTTATCTTTGCACGAAAACTCTTTGTGTTTCCGAGCAAAGAGGGGCAGCTGTGAGCATGTCATTTTTGCCCTGTATGAATTACTCCCATAATTTCAAAAACAAAATAATTTCTTTTCAGTGTTTGCAATTCTGTGGATTTTTGTGGCATTTTCTGTTAATTGTGTGCATTTTTGTCTGTGCATTTTAATTGGTAAAAAATATAAAAATACATTGCATCTGCATTTAAGATCCAATTTTCTTTTTTAGGACAATTAGTTATTTAATGTTACAAAAATGAAAGAAAATAACAAAAATAGCTCTTTTTGCATTTTTACTTTTTAGTTTTCGAATCTATTATAGTTTTCTTTTTAATTTAGGACTTAATTGATTTTTGAGGAAACAATTAGTTTAGTTTTGGATTTAAATCAGGTTTTTCTATTTTTAATTTGTATTTAACAAAAAAAAAATCTGAAAATCAAAAAAGAAAAAGAAAAGAAAAATGAAAAGAAAATGGATTTGTTAATAAAAGACCAAACTTTGGGCTCCTTCTTGATTTACCCCCCAGCCCAATTGAACTCCTCCCCTGAAACCCGTCCAAACTCCTGATACCCAGCCTAAAACCAAATTCCAACCGGTCTCCCCCACCTAATAACCCAAACGACCCCGTTTTCCCTAAGAAATCAAGACCGTCGAGGTTCCAAGATCGGACGGTGGGGAAGCTGGGGTCTCTAAGTATATTAGTGTCCAAACGCCCCCCCACCCCCACCCACATCTATCGTCTCTCACAACCCCCACAGAACCCCATTAGCACCACCCTCAGACCACCGCCTGCCGCCCGCCGGAAATCGGCTACGGCGGCGGCCGGCGTCCAACCTCCCTCAAATTTACACCACAACTCCATCTCCCCCTCCCTCATGCCTCCCATTCCCCTCAAATCCTATTGGAACGTGTCGAATCTTCCAAACCCTAGGGCGCCCCCCGCAAATCCTCCACCACAGCCGGCGGCGCCACCTCCTTCCCTCACCAAAATAACACCCCATGACCACCACGACCCCCTCGTTCCAAATCCCCACTCCGTTTGCTTCGAATCCCCCCGGAAATTCTTGAATTTTAGATCGAAAGTAAACCCTAAAAACTCCAAATCTCCCCAAATCATCAAGTTCAACGAATGATTAGGGTCGTAACTGGCTTTGCTCGTTTGTTCTTGACAAGAACATGCGATTAGGGCCAATTCCGGCTCAAAATCAAAGGTTTGAAGCCAGGTCCAGCCTGTCATCCGTCTGCCTCTATTAGGTATTTCAGTCATTGTTTTCTTTCATCTTTTTTGTTTTATTCCCATTTTTACCTTCTTCTGTTTCTCTCTTTTTCTTTCTTATGTTTTTAAAAAATAATTCTGCATGCCTGTTAATTCTAGTTTATTTTTAGCCAGCATATTTTGTTAGTTTGTTTGATTCTGTTGTTTGATTTCACCCCAGTTCCCTCCTATTTTGTTTTAATTGGAATTCCTAGCTTTAGGAGTTCATGTAACTCCAATTGGCCATTTTCTTAGGTTTTCTATTTGGTTTTGATTTATCAAATGGGCTCTGTCAATAGAGGCCCAAAGTGGGGGGTTAGTCAGGGTTTGTAAGCCTAGGTTTTGGGTTGATTGTTGGACTGACCTGACCCATACCTGGTTCATGAAAGTAATTAGTAAACATTGGAAGGGTAGTTTAGGGAAAGGGATTGAGAGAATCTTTAGTAACAGAAATAGGAAGCTTCTAGTGGGGGTTTTTATTAAAATTTCAGAACTGTGGTAGGTTAGCTTGGGTAACAAGTCAATAATTGAGGAATTTTTAAGCTAAAAATAAAATTAAAGAGGGGGGTAGAGTGCAAAATGAAAATCTAAAGGTTGCCCTAATCCTTTGCCTATATAGGCACCCCAAACTTGCCTTGCAAGGCAGATTGGAAGAGCTAAAAAAATTCAGAAAAATAGTCGGCCAAATAGTTACTGTTCCATTGGATCTTGAGTGAATTTCAACTTCCTTCAACCTCTAAAATATTCTCTGAATAGCTTAAGAGTGGAAATAAGTTCAGTGTGAGTCTGTGTGTTTTAGAAGGTGTTTTAGTCTGGAGTTTTGTTGAAATTACTGTTCCATCGAATCCTTTTTGTGGTATCCTCGACTTCTGATTCCTGAATTGGTTGCTGAGTTACTTGGGTTGAGATGATTTAAGTTTGGTATCTTAAAAGCAGGGTTTGAAGTTTGGTTGTGGATTTGTAACTGCTGAACATCAGTTTTTGGTTCAAAACTGTTTCATGGTTGTTTCTGCTGGTTAATTACTGCTGAACTTACCCCTTCAATTGCTGAGCTTCTATAATTGTTTTGGCTGTTCCAGGTACATATCTCTTGAAACCTGTAATCTGATGCTCAAGTTGAAAGTGAAAACAAAAGTAATGCAATGTTTGGAGTTCTGATGTTCAGTTGTGCTTACCGTTCATATGCTGATTGTTATTTGAATTTTTCTTTTATACAAGCTAGCTTGTTATACTGAATATTAAGGCTGCATAAGTTTTATAGTATGCATAATAGGTGAATCATGTTGAGTAGAATTAGTAGCAGTTTATCTATATTGAATGGCTTTCGATTGTTGAATTATGTAGATTCCCCTATTTTGATTTGTAGATGCAGGCTTAGTATTGCTTTCTAATAGTTTTATTAGATGTACTAATTGAACTCTTGACACTCATGAAGCCTGGAAATTTGGAAAGACTAATTGTAGGATAGTATGGATATGCCGTGTGTTTCAAAGGTTTATTATCATGCTTGAAATGTTAATTAAGCTTCAAGTTTGGGTATCATGTGAGTGTGTTCAGATTTGACATGCGATTTGAATTTGTGTTATTCTACTGTTAATTGGAATTCCAGTAGCTAGTCTTTATTTAATTGGATTCCTTGGTAGTTTGAAGATAATTTTTCAGACTCATTGAGTTCTATTTCATCGCATTATTTAAAATTAGTTTGATGCCTAAGGATAGATAATTTTTATTTTTATTTTCTGGAACCTTTTGAACCATTGTTAGTCTACTAATCATTCATGTGTATTGAATCTTAAGACTGGGCTGTAGCGTGGCCCAGTTGCTTTAAAGTGCAATTCTGCTGATGGTGTTTGTTCTTTTGGGCTTCAAGTGAGCCCAAATTCTCTTTAATGTGCTGGGGTCGAATAAGCAGCTTCATGAACGGACAAGCATTTGAAACTAAAAATTATTATTGTCGTATCATCGTTGCAATTCTAGCTGGTCAATTAAGATTCGAGACATGTGAGATTGCATGGTTTTGAACGTTTGGATTGTCAAAGTTTTCTGGGCCTCATGTTTGCCCGGTCAAATTCATGAGGTTTCCAAATTGGGTTTGTTCTTTGGACCCAATTCCGTTTAGAAGGATGGTTGCTGCCTTGGGCCCCATGGTTGGCCCCAAACCACCCCATATGATTTGGGTGTTCGTTTCATTATAACTGGGTTGCTGACTAACGAGAATAAATCGGATCTCAATTTAGATTACACCTCGCGTAGTGCTGGCCCCGTGTTTCATAACCTGAATTTGAGCTTAAACTTAGGAGTAATTATAATCTTTAATCTTTATTTTGTTAGCCTAATTAGTGGAGGTGTTTCATATTGAACAAGTAGTTTATGGCCCTCCGAGCTTTAGTTTGAATACCTTTACTTTAAAAAATAGATTTGAGGTGCGCCGCGTCAAATAAAAGTCTCAAATGCGTGGCCCTCGTCTAATTACTTCCTTTAAAATACTTAGAACTTGAGGCGTGCCATTTAGCAAATTTCCATGGCCCTCCCAAAGTTAAAAATGCGTAGTTGCTTTAGGCGCGTTGTTTAAATAACTTACCTTCCTAAACTCGGGTGCGCATTTATGCGACCCAAATCCAAATCTCAATGTTGGATAAAATATGTTGCGGACTGCGGGCGCATTTATGCAACGCGGTTTGAAACATATTTTAAACGACGTTGCAATCTTCCTTTAACTAATTAAATAAAAGCGGTTAACAAGTAAAAATTGCACAAAGGTTCAAAATGTTTTAAAATCAGATAATTATGCCAATTATAACAGTTGAGCGACCGCGCTAGAACCACGGAACTCGGGAATGCCTAACACCTTCTCCCGGGTTAACAGAATTCCTTACCTGGATTTCTGGTTCGCGGACTGTAATACAGAGTCAACCCTTTCCTCGATTAGGGATTTAAACCGGTGACTTGGGACACCATAAATCTCCCAAGTGGCGACTCTGAATCTTTTAATAAATAATCCCGTTTCGATTGTCCTTTAATTGGAAAAACTCCCTCCATTACCTCTTTTGTGGGTGTAGTAAAAAAGGAGGTGTGACAATCATACTCTTGCCGTGTATATTGGTATTCGAGCCTGAAAGTAGTACTGTGACATTTCAGCAGTATTGGTTTGGTGATGCCTTGGAGATTATTCCCAAGCCCTTTGCTAGTATGCTCTCTATTTTGATACTCCACCATTTGTCTTTCTCAACCATATTGACATGTTCGATTTAATGATAGGCTTCCCCTCCTAACCTTCTTCTGTTCCTGATAACCGGGATGGTTTGACTGGTGTAAACGGGCTTACACCCATCCCCGTGAATGATCACCTCCCGATGGTTCCATTCAAACTTAATGACCTGGTGTAGTGTGGAAGCCACAGCCCCAACGGCATATATCCATGGTCGTCCCAACAGAAGATTGTATAAAGCTGATATGTCAAGCACCTAGAATTCAACGTCGAACCAAATTGGCCTCATCTGTAGACAAAGATTAATCTCCCCAATCGTGGCCCTTTGAGACCTATCGAAGGCTTTCACGTTCATGCTACCTGCCCGTATTTCATGGAAACCTTTACCCAATTTTTTCAAAGTATTCAACGGACAAATGTTGAGGCTTGAACCTCCATCGATCAGAACTCTCGCAATGAATTTATCTTTAAATTGTATCGTGATATGCAATGCGCGGTTATGATTCAACCCTTCAGGCGGTAGTTCATCCTCGTGGAAGATTATATTATGACTTTCCAGCACTTGTCCTACCATGTTGGCCATCTCTCCGCAGGTTATATTCTTGGGCACGTAAGCTTTTCTCAACACCTTCATCAAAGCATTCTTATGTGGCTCCGAATTTTTCAACAGTGATAGGATATATATCTGAGCTGGGGTTTTGTACAAATGATCAATGACAGAGTATTCCCTTGCTTGTACTTTCCTCCAAAGGTCATCTAGTCCCATTTTAGTGACAGGCTGCTTGGTAGTGGCATCCTTAATTGGTCCTCCCAAGTGTTCAGGTGTATAGATTCTTCCGGTCCTATTCATTCCTTGTGCAGCACCAGATTCCTCCATCTTTGTCTTTCCTTTTCGCCTAGCTTCGGCAACATAATCCCAGGGTATTGCTTTTGAATCAAAAGGAGTTGTGGTTGATAATGTCACTGTGAAAGGTATGGCCACTTCTATTTCAAATGGAACAGGGGTGGACGCAGGTGGAGCTACCTCTACCTCAAATGGAACCGATACATCTATCTCAACCTCGACTGGCGACTGCATCTGTACTACAATTGGGGTGAGTATGAGTGCAGGTTTAAAGTCACTACCTTCTCGAATCTATCTCTATCACATGTATTCCACCACCTCTATGGTCCGGGAGAGGATTGTTGCAGACATTGGGTGCGGCTTCTTTTGCCTGTATGACCTTGTTGTCAATCAGTGTCTGAATTTTATCTTTCAATGTTCGGCGCTCGTCGATGGTGTGCCCTTTCATATCGGAGTGATATGCACATGTTTTGTTTAGGTTGACCCATTGGGATGGGTTCTCCACTGCCACAGCGGGAATATGAGTGACATAATAAGCGGCTTTTAATCTTTCACACACCTGGTCGATGGGTTCCGCAATATCGGTGTATTGCCTGGGTGGTTTTCGGTCAAAATTGAGTCGTGGTCTTGGGTAGTTTTGAGGAGTTGGAGGTGATTGGAAATGAGATAGTTGGGAATTATAGGTGTGCTAGCCAGTGGCTGGTGGGGAATATCTAGGGGATGAGGGTTGATATGTAGGTGGAGGTGTTTGGTATGTTGGTGGGGTGCTTGGTATGTGAGTGGAGATGTTTGGTATGTGAGTGGAGATTTTGGGCCTTGGGATACCATTACTACCCCCCATGTCCTTCTTCTTAGATATACCCCTAACTGCAATGCTTTATTATTGGCCTGCAATGCCTCAAAGTTCGTTACCATCCCGCTCTTGATTCCTTCTCGATCCTTTCACCAAGTTTGATGATGTCAGAGAACTTATGATTTTCAATAACCATCAATATTTCATAATATTGCAAATCCTGTGCTCGGACAAAGAACTAGTTCATATGTTCCTCGTCCAAAGATGGTCTGACCTTGGCTGCTTCCGGCCTTCATCAAGTAGCATACTCGCGGAAAGTCTTGGTGGGCTTCTTCTTAAGGTTCTGAATGTAGAAAATATCTGGTGCATTTTGTGTGTTGAACCTGAATCGGCCCATGAAATCAGATTCCATACTCACCCAGTTGGACCATTTCTTAGGATCATGGCTGATGTACCAGGACAAAGTATCTCCCGTAAGACTCCTCATAAAGAGTTCCATCCGGATCTTTTCATCCTTTCTGACCCCGACAAGCTTCTCATAATAGGTCCTAAAATGAACCCTGGGATCACCTGTACCATCAAACATCTCGAACTTGGGAGGTTTGTAACCCTCTGACCGTTCTACATCCGACTGTATGCATAGGTCTTCGTAGTTTAGACCTTCTATCCCCTTGCCTCCTTTTACGCCTTGAACTCGGCTGGTCACTTCTTGAGCTCCTCATCCATGTTCTTAATGAGCATTTCCTTCTCAATAGATTTTGATGCATAGGAGATGGGTTGAGGGGAGTGAGGTAGGGTTTCTACATATATAGGGTTTTTTTGGTGACCTAGAATCTGAGTATGGTGGTGATCATTGGTGGAATTCTGGGGTTTAGGAATGACCGGTGTAGCATTTTGTGGAGTGTGGTAGGTGTTTGACGGGTATTGTGGTGGGATCGTTTGATTTTGTGGTGGAGTTGTATAATGGTGAGGCAGAGGTGGATTTTGTGGGCGCTTGTTGGGCGTCTTTTGAGGTGGTATGGGGTTCTGAGTGTTTGGATGACTGATGTCTGGGACGCTGAGTGAGAAGGATAGGTTTGCCACATTTAGGACATGCTCAAGCTCACTCTGGAATTCCAGTATTTTCTGTTCAAGCCGTGAAATTGCATCATTTGGGGCCTAGGTACCCTGACCTTTAGAAGTTTCTACGTGTTCAACCCCTGTGTTGTTTTCCTTTCTGGTGTCGTTCAACTCTTCCATTTTTGTTTTTCCCTTCCCTTTTTGTGGACTAGGGGGAGGAGAAGGTGGAGGCCCCCTGGATCTTGTGTGATAAGCTGATGATGCCAGCATGCACAAACCAACTTTTTTGGGGAATGGGAATAATCGAAAAGAAAGAAAGAAAAACAAAAGTTAGTCAAGTCAATAATGATTCTGAAATTTTTGCAGTATTTAAACACATATTGCGGGAATGTAAATTTGTGTCCTAATTTGGGAGCCTCGTTGTGCCCGAGGTAGGCCTCGCGACAAATAGATTTAGAGAACTTTAGATGCCAGTAAATGCCTCATTTCATAATATGAAAATAGACGAATCCCAAACGACACTAAGATAATAGAAAAGTAAGTCACTATTGGCACTTGGCCTTATTAGATTTAGGAAAGCGAATAAATCTAGCCTACTTGGTCCAGAAGGACCTTCCCTAGATTCGATCTTCCTGACTCCATCATACAGGTTTCCCAACTCGCGCAGACCCAGCAGTAGGTAGGGTCTAGCCAAATGTCCTCCTTCGCTTCCTTCAGCATTATGGAAATCCTCGATCCTCTTTATGATTTTGCCCTCCATCTCCACTAAACCTCGCTACAGATAATCCAACCTTCTGTTGGAAGTGACAGTCATTTCCGTCCATTCGTTGATCAGCCTCATGTATTTCTCGGTGCTCATTCTCAGAGTCGTGGACCCTCTTTCGCTATCTGTTGTATTTGACTTGAGCCTCAGCATCTTCATCTACGATCCTATTCCCTCGACCGGCTCCTGGCCTTACCATCCCCTTTAGGTTGTCTTCTAACCATGTTGGGTAGAGAGGTTCACACCCAGCGTGATACATGTCTGGCTCAATGGTGTTCTTTTCCACAACGAACTTGCAGTGCCACACGTGTTGAGCTTGGCGCTTGTAAGGGACGTCGTCGTCCTGAAAGTCTGCTATGAAGTGACTCATCTTGGCAACCCTTGGTACAACCTGCTTCCTACCCGCTTGCCTCATAACTCGGATAGGGACATAAGGGTATATTCCCTTCAACCCAATCAACACTAAGTGTGGAGCGTCCCTGGATCTGATGATGAACTCGTCTGTTGGGAACCATTCAAACATCCATTTCACTTGTTCTTTGGTCAGATTGTCGTAGAACTCTACCCACTATTTGGCACTTTTCGGCTGAGATATATATATATATATATATATATATATATATATACACACGTGCCAGGGATCTCTTGGTATCCCGCACTCTCAGTCCAGAACATATCACGTACAGGGGATCACCCAGGATGCCGTCCCGTAGTCCCAAATTTAAAACATACAATATCAGCTCAAACAAACAAGAAAAATACTAAACTCGGAACAAGTAATAGTAAATTCTAGCCTAACATGCTTCACGGAGTACAAACAAGACAGTTTAAGCAAATAGGCAAGTAAGTCAACTAAACATGCTTCTCTAAGCTAACACAGGAAGAGCTTACAATTAGGATAAACAGATAAGCAAGAAAACTCAATTGAAATGCTTCAAGTAAAAACGGATTTCTCAACAATTAGCTCAAGTACGCGCTCCTCACCTCACGTACGAGGCATCCAAATATCAAATATCATGTCCTAAGGGGAAAAGGTCCCCCACACAAGGTTAGACAAGCCACTAACCTCGAACCGGCACAAAAATCAACTAGAAACCACGCCTTTGCCACGAGTATCCGACTACAAATGGCCCAAATCTATTCAATTCAATTACATATTGTAAATAACATCTCAAGCAACTAATTATACTATTTAATTTAAAGCTAAGGCGCGAAATTAGGTAAAATAACCAAAACGTCCCTCAAGCCAACGTCTCGGAATCGGATGAAATTAACATTTTCAGA
Organism: Nicotiana attenuata; assembly: GCF_001879085.1. Taxonomy (NCBI): domain Eukaryota; kingdom Viridiplantae; phylum Streptophyta; class Magnoliopsida; order Solanales; family Solanaceae; genus Nicotiana; species Nicotiana attenuata. The sequence continues at coordinate 39,687,604 of NC_031995.1, read as the reverse complement.
ACCCTCGTACTCTCACGAGTCTATACATAATAAGAACACTGAAATCGGAGTCCAAATGGCCTCTCAAATCCTCAATTAAAGGTCTAAGAACTTTTCCCCCAATTTCTACCAAAATTTCGAAATTAAATGGTGAAATTAACTAAAGATTGATGGAATATAACTAGAAAGGGTTAAAGAAACGTTACCCAATAATCTCCTCTTCAAAACCCTCTCAAAATCTCCCTCTCCCGATCTCCAATTTGATTTTTCCAACTTTTGAAACTAAACCCTTGAATTTCATATTTCACTCCAGTGATTTCCGCTTCTGCAGTCCCACTTCTGCGGAATATGTGCCGCTTCTGCGGCTTTCATTAAGGACGCCAATCTCTGCATCTGCGGTCCCGCTCCTGCGGAACTAATGTCGCACCTGCGACTTTCATAATATAGCCAGTTTACGCACCTGCGGTCTTTATCTCGCAGATGCGGTTCCGCTTCTGCGGAAAATCCACCGCATCTGCAGAAACTGCTGAGCCACCCTAAATCCGCTTCTGCGTTTCCTTCAGCCGCATATGCGGTACCGCATGTGTGGTTCCCAAACCGCAGATGCGAAAATACCAGAAGCAGCAAAAATCTAATATCTCCCAACTTCCAAAATCCTTCCATCAACCATCCGAAATCATCCCGAGGCCCCCGGGACCTCAACTAAAAGCACCAATCACACCTAATATCCTATTCAAACTTGTACAAATCCTTGAAACACCTTAGACAACATCGGAAACCCTAATTAACCAATTATTTAAGCCTAAGAACTTCAAATTCTAACAAAATACGCTTTCGATCAAAAACCTAACCAAACCTCGTCCAATTGACCTAAAATTTTACACGCACATCCCAAATGACATGACGGAGCTACTGCAACTTCCGGAATTCCATTCCGACCCTCGGATCAAAATCTCACTACCGGACCGGAAACTTCAAAAATTCAAACTTCGGCATTTCAAGCCTAAATTAGCTACGGACCTCCAAAATACATTCCGAACACGCTCCCAACCCCGAAATCACCTAACGAAGCTAACGGAACCATTGAATTTCCATTCCGAGGCCGTCTTCACACTGTTCCGACTACGGGCAGCTTTCCAACTCTTAAGCTCTCATTAGGGTCTAAGTGTCCCAAAACTCTCCGAAACTCAAAACCGAACATCCCGGCAATTCAAATTAGCATAAATATACTTGGGGAAAGCAGTTAATAGGGGATCGGGGCATTAATTCTTAAGACGACCGGCCGGGTCGTCACAAAGCCTCATCGGTAATTTTACAGAAAATCGGGCAGAGTTTCTCCTGTTTTTGGACCATCCCAAAAATTTCCTGTCTCAAATCAGCAACCAAACAACCTAATAGCAATTCAACTGGTAATTGACAACTTACCAATTAGCCAAAATAAGTCTCCACCATTACTAATCAACACACTAACAACCAGAAATACTAATCTACCTCCAACTTTCATAATAAAGGACGATACTCAACATAAGACTATAATAACAAAAGAATATTCATGACACTAAATTATTGACTATGGAGAGACTCTAAGATTTTAATGAAACGACCATAACAATTGATAAAAATCTCCGCCCACGCGAACAAGTGTGAGGTTCACCAAGAATTGTCAACCTGTGCGCTCTAATTAACGAAATCCTCGCCTGCGTTAACTGCTGTCTCTGTAAAAAAATTTAGCGGGGAATGAGTCGCTAGCTCAGTGAGTAATAACACTTAACCAAAACCATTTTTATTTGGGGACAAGTCAGAAAACATGCTAGTATATCAAACAGAAAACAACATAAAAATGCCCTTTCAGAAACAATAAATAATTTTCAGTCTCGTCACGCTTTTCTTGTAATATAATGTAATTAACAATTCAGTAATAAGCTCGGTAACCACTGTATAATATCAGTATTCAGATTTTGGGAGCCTTCAATGAACGTATCATGTAATCGCTATAACTGTGGACTTCTTCGCAAGAAGTAAAATATAACGGTAGTCCCTACTCGAGGAAAACGGTAACGGTATGCTAGTTCTACCTTCCCACTAGCGAGGGCTATAACGGTAATCGGTAATTACAAGGTACACCAGGTCTAACGAACCCGTCGTTAGCTACGGGATCCTTCAATGTCTACTCCCATTTATACTTGTCTATGTAATCCGTATATACTCGTAGAAACTATTTTAAAACAATATAGGGCATTTCGGTTCTTATCAAATCATATAATTTCCTTTTGATAACAGTAAATTCAAGTAACGGTAAAACAGATCTAGTGACAATGAAAATATTTAAAACCACGGTATTCATGTCAAATAACTATTTCGGTATCATATCGAGTAAAAGACTTGTCCCACATGCAACTTAAAATAATCGGTAACATATTCATATTAAAATCATGTGTAAATCATGCAAATTATGAAAATACAAATTGCGGTAAGATTACTACTCACAGTACTCGTGCCGAAATACCAACTGCTTCACCTCAAGCAACTCGTACAAATTCCTCCAATCAATCTATAATTACATAATATCGATCTCATGTTAATTTTCTTATTTGGGCTAATTCATAGCTATTTTAGATACCCAACCCTCGAGGTTTCATGTTTGACTCTTAATTTGCCCAGAATAATTCTTATTGGTATTTAATTTCTTATACCTTGTGAAACCCTTCAAATATATGAACTGAGATAAAAAGAATTACAGAAGAAAAGAACCCAGATGAAAAATTCGAGTATTACCCGTAAAACCAGTGCGTATTTAAGATTTACGAGCTGAAGGTCCATAAATTTACAATATACTCCTAAGTATAACTAACATCTGAAGAAGAAAAGAAAAGACAATTTTTTAAAATAAAAACTAATCAAAATTTCTTCCTAACTTCAAAGCTTTTCCACTGCCACCAAATCCTTCAAACCAAGCTTCAATATTGCAAGAAATCAGCTATAGAGCTGTTTCTCACAAGTCAGCATTTCAAACTCCAGCCCTGAGTTTGCTTTGCCTTATCGTCATTCACATACAAAACAACAAAGATAAAGTGCAGGTTTCAGCATTTATTGAGATCCATTAACTAATGTATCTTTGACTTAAACAATCACAAAGAGAGAAAGGAGACCATTTCAGCAATTGAATATCCATGTTCAAACAGACAAATCTACTACATTCATACCAAAACAACCAAGTATCACGTGGAAAGCTCATTCATTATACATATTTGTTACAAACTTACTAATGCTATATAACCTCAAAACAAACAGTACATGAGAGGAGGTGGGATTAATACTTGTAGCAGCAAAAAACAAGCAGTTAACAGGGTAGAAATACTAATCCGAACTTTGAAGAAGGAGCAGCAAACAAAACCAAGCAGCAACAGTAAAATCAAACCAGAGAAAACCCAGAATCAACACTCAAAATATCTTCCAAAATCAGAATAACAGCCTAGACATCTAACCCGGAAAAACTGAAGTTTTCAGAGAACTTTTAAGGAAATTTTTCTCTTTGTTTTCAAAACCCTTTTTGTGCATAAAAATGCTGATGATTGTGTGTGTGTGAATGAGGGAATGCTTTCCTTTTTATAGAGTGTTTAAAGATGGTATCAAAAGGTCATATTCTAACCTAAATTCTGAATTTTGAGGATAGTACAGCATCTTTGACAGCTGTATGTCCTTTTTCCCACCCAATTTCAGCATGTTTTGCTAAAAATGGGGCAGCTGTACCATTTCTGGAAACTTCTCTTCCTAGATATTTTTTTTTAAAATTGTCCTAGGTTTCTTTTAGTTCAACTAGGTCCCTATAAGTTCTAATGATTTACAAATGAAGGCCAACAAAGTCAACAGCCATCAAAGGATCAGAATCCAAATCAGAAAGGGCAAACAGAATCAAAATGATGCAATTTAAAATTAACCTAATCAGTAGATAAAAGTGTTTATCTAATTGAACCTAAACAAGACTAAACTTAAACGGCTAAATACATTTACACAGTAACTAAACCAAAAATTATCGGGGAGAAAAAACCCAAAGAAATCCTAGAAGTTAAACTACTCAATTTATGAATTAACATGCTGAAATTTAATCACAGAATATAGGAGAGGGGCAATTAAACAAGAAAAATGGAAACGAAGGCAGGATAAACAATTAACCAGAACCCTAGTTAAGCTAAACTTATGCAAAATTGAAATGAAGTTTTAACATGCTTTGATTAATCTAATGAACAACGTATAAATAAATAACTAACAGTTTAAAAGAAGAAAAACCCTAAAATTATGCGGTTTAATAGAAACAATCAAACACGAAAGAGGAATTAACAACAAAGAAAAAATAAAAAATAAATAGAAGGTAGAAGAAGTTACCTAATGTTCATTTTTCAAAATAAAACTATACCATCTAACGAACTTTGACCAAATTTTTATGGGATAAATTGAACTTTATACGACCATCAATCGATTGCTCTTATCAAAAGCAGTCGATTAATGGAAGTCTTGGGTTCAAATGACCCAGAAATCGCCTGAAATTGGAAGTGGGAAAGTTAGGGTTTTGGATCTTAGATCCGAGATTCAAGAAGTTCTAGGCTTGTTTGAGAGGAATGGTTGGGATATATGAAAAGAGGGGGGTGAGGTGATCATATGGTGTAAATTTGGTAGGGTTTGGAGAAGCTCCGCTGCCGTGGGGCGATTTTCGGGTGGCGGAGAAGGCGGAGCCGGCGAGGGTTTTTTAGGCGGCTAGGGTTTGCTCTTGGTTTAGATGAAGAACTGAAATGAGGGGGGAAACTGAAACAGTACCTGTGATAACAGAGTCAAATGAATCAGCCTCAGACCTGGCTAGGAAAGCATAACATCGGGGCTAGGCCCCATCACTCTGAACTACAACCCTAGGACGGCCTCTAGCTTGCTAGCCTCCACCTCTAGCAGTCTGAACTCCACCTCTCGCGGCCTGACCTCCACCTTTAACGTCTTGACCTCCACCTCTAGCTGCCTGACCCCTACATCTAGCTGGATGAGAGGGTGGTGGTGCAACTGGTGCCTGAATCATAATACGAGAACTCTATTATTGCATGCCACCCAATAATCTCGGACAGGTCCTCCTGATATGCCCAAAACCAACACACTTAAAACATCCATCATGATGTTGTGGTTGCTAAAACTGAGGCTGACCAGAATGGGCCAAATAACCACGGTGATAACTCTGAATCGGAGGTGCTCTGATAGGAGCTGATGGTGCACTGTAGGTTGGCTGCCCAGAATGAGGCATATAAGGACCACCGACTCCCTGAAGCACTGTGGGATACCTGAAGCGCTGATTGAAATGGTCTGGGATAATTGCCCCTACGAAAGGTACCCCTTCCTCTATATGAGGCACCACTAAAACCACCAGAATGATAAGGCCTCTTATTAGGCCCATTCCTCTTGAAAGGAAATCTCACCCCCGGTCTCCTTCGCCATCTGTAGCTTGATAGGGTGAGCGAGTCCCTCAATAAACCTCCTCACTCTCTCTCTCTATCCTCTCTCTCCTCTCTCTTTCTCTCTCTCGATAGGAAGAAGAAGAATAGCATGACGGTCTGGATACACAAAACGGGTCTCATACTGAGTGACTAATATACTTCCCTTTTGGAGATGCTCAAACTGCCTGCGGTAACTCTCTCTCAACGTGATAGGAAGGAAATTCACAAAAAATAGTTGAGAGAACTGGTCCCAAGTAATAGCAGGCGACCCAGCTAGTCTGGTAGATACATAATCCTTCCACCATCTCTTGGCGGAAACCATCATCTGAAACACAGCAAAATCGACCCCATTGGTCTCATGTACCCATGTTCCGCAGCACCTTATGGCACCGGTCAAGATAATCCTATGGGTCCTCAGAAGGTGCTCCACTGAAGTGATCTGGGAAGAGCTTGGTAAACTTGTCCAATCTCAATAAGCCCTCAGAAGCATGGCATGCCCATCACCGGCCTGTGCCACAACAACTGGCTGGACTAGACCAACTAGCGAAGCTGCTGGAGTCTGATACTGGGGAGCCATCTGCTCCGGCGTGTGAGTAGCGGGAGTCTGTGCTCCTCCCCCATCCTGAGAGACGTTCGGTGCCATAGGAAATGTACTGAATTGGGCCACACTCTTCATAAGGCCCACCAAATAGATTAGAGCGTCCTGGAGCACTAGGGTGGCGATGAACCCCTCCGGGACCTGAGCTGGTCCAACAGATATAGTCTGAGCTGGAACCTCTTAATCAAAATCTACCTGAGGCTCCACTACTGGTGCTGCTGATCGATCTCTAGGCTGAGCTCTGCCCCTGCCTCGGGCGACATCGGTCTTGACCTCAGCCCCTCGTAGAAGCTGCTGCTGGGGGCTCCGGCTGTTGTCCAGCTCAAGATGCGGTGCGTGTTCTCGCTATCTGTGAGAGATCAAGAATAGAAGAGTTCAATCACTAATGGTAGAATAAACTCGCACGATAAAGAAGAATAGAAGTGAAATTGTTCCTAACTCCATAGCCTCTAGAATATAAGTACAGACATCTCCGTACCGATCCTCCAAACTCTACTAAGTTTCCTCGTGACTCGTGAGACCTATGCAACCTAGTGCTCTGATACCAACTCATCACGACCCGAAATTCCTACCTTCGGGACTATGATGGCTCCTAACATTTTACTTGCCAGGCAAGCCAACGTTAGAAAAACTTATTCATTTTTCAGCAATTTAGATTAAATAAAGAGAAAGAACTTAAATAACTGCAGAAATCCAAAGTAAAATGCGGAAGCTAAAATAGTCAAACATCTGCTAAAATCCCTAGACTCAGTGTCACAAGTGACGAGCTACTAGAATAGTACAAATAAGGGTATGAAATAACATAAAGTTATCTGAGAGGAAAGTACACAGCTAAACAAAAAGGGAAGGGGACTCCAGGAGCTACAGGCGCTAAATAGCTATACCTCAAGTCTCCACAAGCTCTCCAATCTGAGAATGCTAACAACCGCCGGTGGGACTGACTCCAAAATCTGCACAAGAAGTGCAGAGTGTAGTATGAGTACAACCGATCCCATGTACGAGGCTAAGGCAGGTCACTTGCACTACAACCTGTACGCAGTATATAATAAAAACAAAAAAGGAAATACGAAACGAAATAAGATAGTCAACTGCATATAATAGCTATAGCCTGAAGAAATAAGCCAGTGACGTTCAGCATTACCAATCCTTAGAGTTTCCAATGAAAATACCGAAAACCAACACAACTCAAGGAAATAGAAACATATAGGTTGTTGCGGCGTGCAACCCGATCCTACCGTTCAATAAAATCCTCCCTTATTCCACCGTAACAATATCAACAATCAAAATAAATAAATGTTGCGGCGCGCAACCCGATCCCACCATATAACAAAATCATTATCAAAATTCACCCTTATTTCACCGTATCAATCCACCATTATTTCACTGTATCAATCCACCCTTAGTTCACTTGTTGCAGCCTACAACCCGATCCCACCATATCAGTACAAGTTCACCCTTATTCCACCATATCAATCCACCATTATTTTACCTGTTATGGCGTGCAACCCAATCCCACCATGTCAGTACAAATATACACTGGGTGAAGTTAAACTCATAATTCAAATCACAAGAAACTCTACGGTTGATGAATATAAATCCGAATCAGAAAGGAAACCTTGTACCAACTCGAAAATCCACATCTGTAATACTACACGGCAAGACAAGCCCAGTAATTACAATTAGGAGGTGCAAGTAATTAATTTAAGGCAAATAGTAACAAGTCATGAAAGCATGAAAAGGTTTAACATGCTTAACAGGAGAAACCATGATTAACAAGAAGCAAATAAAGCATGGAAGGCATTTAGAATGTATAACAGTAAGGAAGGGAAGGAGAAAACTATGGCGAAGCTGGAAATCAGGGAAAACAAGTAATTCGGCGGCGTATAAGTACTCGTCACCTCGCATATACGCCGTAACACATGAAATTCACATAACACATAGTCAGAGGGTTCATAATTTTCTCCAATCAAAATTAGAATCAACACTTACCTTACTCCGCAGTCAACTCGGAGCTCTACCGGGGTCTAAATTCTAATTATACAAAAATCTCTAATCTTCCCAAACTCTCAATTTCCACCATGAAATTCCTAGATTTTAGGTTGAAAACTTCTAAAATGTAATGGAAGATTGAAAATTGGGGAAGAAGAGTTCTTAGAAAAATTGCCTCTAGGGTTTTCTTGTTTTGAAAATTTAAAGAATGAGAGAAAATCCCTTTTTTCAGCTATTTGACAAGTTGCAGATGTCGCAATTGCGACCTCGGGTTCGCAATTGCGAATCCCGCAAATGCGAGCTTTTCTTCGTAAATGCAAAGTCCCACAGTTTCTGCTACCATCGCAATTGTGATGGCTTGTTCGCAATTGTGAACTGTAGTCTTCTCACAATTGCGACCCATTGATCGTAAATGCGAACTCATTGCTGATCCACCCCTCTTCGCAATTGCGAAGATTTTCTTCGCAATTGCGATCCTAGCAGGAATAGGTTATTTCGCAATTACGAACACTAACCTTGCAAATCTGAGGTCAGAGACCTGCACCAGAACTGAAGCACACCAACAATGTTTCTAAGTCCAAATTCACCCCGTAGCCTCTGGGAAACTCACCCGAGCCCTCGGGGCTCCAAACCAAACATGCACGCAAGTCCAAAAATATCATACGAACTTGCTCGCGCGATCAAATCACCAAAATAATACCTAGAACTACGAATTGGACACCAAATCAAATGAAATTTTCAAGAAAACTTATGAACTTCTATTTTAACAATCGGACGTCTGAATCACGTCACACCAACTTCCTTTCCCAACAGATAAGTCATAAATATAGTAATGGACCTATACCGGATTTCGGAACTAAAATACGGACCCGATATCAATAAAGTCAAACATTGGTCAAACTTCTAGATTCATTAAGCCTTCCAACTTCAATTTTTCAATAAAATACGATAACTCGAGCGAGAGACCTCCGAATTCAATTTCGAAAATACGCCCAAGTCTCAAATCACAATACAGACCCATCGGGACCGTCAAAATACGGATTTGGGTCCATTTGTTCAAAACTTTGATCGAAGTCAACTCAAATGGATTTTTTCTAACAGTAAAATTTCATATTTTATCAATTTTTAATATAAAAGCTTTCAGAAAAAATACTCAGACTGCACACACAAATCGAGAAAGGCTTAAAGAAGTTATTGAAGGTTTTGAACACAGAATTAGGTTCTAAAACTCTAAATGACCTAGCAGGTCATCATACTGAGTTTTAGCGCAAAATCATTAAGGAGGTTAGATTTTCTTACCATATTCACTTGTTTAAAATAAAGAACAAAAGTATAGATAAAGTTTATGGATAATCCAAATAAAATAAATAGAGAAAAAAATACATTACTTAATGACCTCCCTTTCTAAAATTTCTAATTCAGTAGAGAGACAATATCTTCTTCTTTGTTTTAGTTTTTTAACAAAAAATATAAAGAAGAAAAAATAAAAAGATAAAACCATACAAAAGAATATCACGTTACATATTTTGAAATTTAAAAAGATAGTAATGAAAACATCAAGAAAAATTCACACGGTACAAATTTCACGTAAGCTTTGGTCAGTCTCTCCCAAAATAATTCAATGAAGAGAATATCATCACCTTTTTCTTAAACAAACCCAAAAAGAAAAAGAGCACTCTTCGTTAAGAGAATATTGTTATTATTTTTTTTATACTACAAAAATAATATGTCGATGAATATCACATTATATTAATTTATTACTGTTTATTTGGCCGAAAAAGGAATCTTGTTTTGCCTTGATCATCTCCATCTTCATACCTTTAGTTGTTGCTCGTAGGCGTGTCAATGGATATTTAAAAACCGATCGAATCGTATCGTGCCGAACCGATTTTTAAGTTTCTTTTAATAAAATCGTAAGTTTTTACATAAATCTACAATTGTACCAATAATTAGGGTAGGTTTTTTATTTTATAAAAATAAACCGAAAAAATACCGAAACGTTCCGAATAAATTAGTTACATGTGAAGAATATATTTACATATTAAGTTTAAAAATAAATAATGTATTAAAATTTTCCTTGAGCATACACCATGGCATGTATAGATCAACAACAACAACTACCCAGTAAAATCCCACATAGTGGGGTCTGGGGAGGGTAATGTGTACGCAGACCTTACCCCTGCCCCGATAGGGGCAGAGAGGCTGTTTTCGATAGACACGTGGCTCAGGAAGACGAAAATAAAGTAAGAAAAAGCAAGAGGAGAGAATTCATTAGTAACTCCAGTAGAAATCGTAATAGTAACAGAAACATAAAAACCGAAAGATGAATGACATGCAATAACAGTAACCATAATCTAAGGCCTGGGGCTAAGGCAAACAACAAGAATAGTGTGGGTCCAACATAAACTGTAAGCCATCTAAGACCAATCCTAATCCAACCCCGCCTCACCCCCGGAATGAAGTAAGGAAAGATTTACTACCCCTATCCTACAGCCCTAATGCTTGACCCCCAGGCCTTCCTATCAAGGGCCATGTCCTCGGAAATGAGCAGTCGTGCCATGTCCTGCCTGATCACCTCTCCCCAATTCTTCTTAGGTCTCCATCTACCTCTTCTCGTACCCACCACGGACAACCGCTCATACCTCCTCACCGGTGCATCGAGGCTTCTCCTCTACACGTGCTCGAACCATCTGAGCCTTGCCTCCCGCATCTTGTCATCCACCGGGGCGACGCCCACCTTCTTCCGAATATCTTCATTCCTAATCTTGTCTATCCTAGTGTACCCGCACATCCACCTCAGCATCCGCATCTCTGCTACTTTTATCCTCTGGATATGGGAGTTCTTAACCGGCCAGCACTCTGCCCCATACAACATGGCCGGTCTAACTACAGCTCTATAAAACTTTCCTTTGAGTATCGGTGGCACTTTCTTGTCACACAAGACTCCAGATGCAAGCCTCCATTTCATCCAGCCCGCCCCTATGCGGTGAGTGACGTCCTCGTCGATCTCTCCGTCCCCCTGAATCATCGACCCAAGGTACTTGAAGCTATCTCTCTTGGGGATGACCTGTGGCCCAAGCCTCACGTCCCCGCCTACATCCCTCGACTCAGCGCTAAACTTGCATTCCAGGTACTCTGTCTTAGACCTGCTCAATTTGAAACCCATAGACTCAAGAGTCTGTCTCCTAACCTCCAATCTCTCGTTAACACCGGCCCTCGTCTCGTCAATTAGAACTATGTCATCAGCAAACAACATACACCACGGCACCTCCCCTTGAATATGGTGTGTCAAAGCATCCATCACCAAGGCAAATAAGAACGGGCTAAGCGCTGAGCCTTGGTGTAATCCCATAACAACCGGGAAATGCTCCAAGTCGCCTCCCACCGTCCTAACCTTAGTCTCAGCTCCATCATACATGTCCTTGATCGCTCGTATGTAGGCTACCGGCACGCCCTTCGCCTCAAGACATCTCCAGAGCACCTCCCTAGGAACCTTATCACACGCTCTCTCCAAGTCAATAAACACCATGTGCAGATCCTTCTTCTTATCCATGTACTGTTCCACCAACCTCCTAATAAGGTGGATAGCTTCCGTAGTGGAGCGGCCCGACATGAACCCAAACTGATTGTCGGATATAGACGTCGTCTTCCTTACCCTCACCTCCACCACCCTCTCCCAGACTTTCATGGTATGGCTAAGTAACTTGATACCCCTATAATTCTTACATGTATAGATCAAATATAATAAAAAGATAACTAATGGAAACGACCTTAGCTAACTTTTAGCTATCCATGTCTTTTACTACTACAAATTAGTTAATTAGATAGTATCCATAAATTTAGGTAACTACCCTCCTATGAATTTTGAGAGATATACGGATAAGGCCGATTTAAAAGAAGATTAGATAGGACTTTTTCAATAGTTACCTTTTTATATTCATTACATTAGTATATATATGTAAATATACATAGAGTTAACTGACCTCATATATTGTTTGCTCTTTAGCAAAGAAAAGAAGAATATGATGATGTGGTCAAAATGGCAAAAATTGAGGACCTTGGGTGCATATTGCCAGACTAGTTGCTTGACAATTGTAGCCTGTTTTTGTTTAAATTCAGTAGCGATGGCTATGAAGAAGCTGTCAACAACAGAACATTCCCTAATTTCCAGCCAAAAATATATACTGCTTAGAGCAAGCATCTTCCTCTTAGCTGCAGCCGTTTCAAGTTTTCTTCTTATGATCAACTTTTACCGTCCAGACAAATCAATTGTATTTAGAGCAACCTTACTCGTTGTAGCCTTTGTGCTTTTCTGTCTTCTGGTTTACGCTGTAGTTGATGTTGCATTCTCTAATCTTCTCTGAGTTCTTATCAACTTTACATTACTAGCCAGAAATGGTTCCGGAATTTTATTATAGTACTTGATAGGTTATTCATTAAATTTAATTATTGTACTTTTGAAAGTATGGATCGGTATTTGTTGAAATTTCAGTAATTTTTCATATATATACCTATATTTCGTGCCGAAAAAATTAGAATCAGTTGAATTAACCCATATATAGTACAAAAACAACTTTAGCTGCATACTCAGCTTGTTGGATGAGCACGTATTATAGTAAGGAGTAAATATTTTTGTTCATTTGACCAAAATCTAGCTATATCAAATTGAATTGGTCAATTTAGCATTGTCTAAGGATTTACAATCAAGGCAAGATGGCATTTTCTAAAATTTATGATCCGGGATTTGATGGTTGTTGGTGCCACTTTTTAATGCAAATCTGATACTAGTGAAGGAGATTGAATTAAGGTGCACATTTTATTGGTTTGATCCATTTTGAACTGATTTGGTTTGCTTGGTCCGATCTATTTGGAACTAATTCGGTTTGATTTACAAGATTTTTGGTGCATAAATAGATATATGACCATCAAACCGAACAAACTTGTCCAATTCAATCTAATTCTCTAGCTCTATTGAATGATGTAATTAGATGCTTGAAATTAAAATAAAATTTTAAATTAGCAAATACACCCCTTATATGTCTATTGATGCCATCATTATAAAAGATTTTAGAAATCATAGAAATAATAAAATTATATGGATTAAAAGAGAAAAATATTAAAATCATATTCAAATAAAATGTTTAAGATCTATGAAATGAAAAAAAGAATCAAATATATTATTGAATAAATAATAATATGGTTTTACTAAAAGAGGAAATTAATAGATGAAGAAATACAAGAAATTAAGAAAAGAAGCAGAAAGTAAGGACAGAAAAGGGAATAATAGGGATTCAATCTTACATCTTGGATCTGGAATGTACACTTTGGGCCATGGCATCTATTTTGAATCAATTCGGTTCGATTTACAAGATTTTTGGTGCATAAATAGATAAATGACCACAAACCGAATAAATTTTGTCCATTCAATCTAATTCTCTAGCTCTATTGAATGATGTGATTAGATGCTTGAAATTAAAGTAAAATTTTAAGTTAGCAAATACAACCCTTATATGTATATTGATGCCATCATTATAAAAGATTTTAGAAATCATAGAATATTAAATTATATGGATAAAAAGAGAAAATATTAAAATTGCATTCAAGTAAAATGTCGAAGATCTACGCAAAGAAAAAAATAATCAAATATATTATTGAATAAATAATAAAATGGTTTTACTAAGAGAGGAAATTAAAAGATGAAGAAATACAAGAAATTAAGAAAAGAAGCAAAAAGTAAACTGATATATAAAAACTCATTTTGTAAACTATCAATATATATTCAGAGACACATAAAATTTTACCCAAGCGTCCGGGTGGTGTACCACCCCCTCCCCCCCCAACACTGTTGGGTTTTGATGTATTTAATTAATATATTAAATACTTAAAAGAGGGTGAATGGGAAATGGAGGGAAATGAAATTTTTGAGTGAAATTTTAAGTTTCCCCCCTTGGCAAATGGGCATTGTCCCATATTGGAAGAGGAAGAGGTTTTTTATGGGTATATAAGCAATTGCTCTTCTTCTAGCTCTTAAAGAGTTGAGAAGAAGACAAGCCTCGCGCCGTCGTCGTCGTCGCTCGGCTCGGCTTCGGATTTGGTCGATTGATTGATTAACTTTTTGGACCAAATTTATTTGTTAATAGTAAAATATTAACAGAAATGTGATTAAATATTTGTTTTAATAACAGAATATTAATATTAAATCCAATCCGTTTTTCTGTTTCCCTCTTTATTGTTGAGTAAATGGCCATTTATGTAATGGCATTTATGCTGTGGGCGTTTTGCATAAACAGCCGCTGAAACGCTGGGGTTTGAAGTACCACTACACTAGTGTGTAATTTGTTCTATCCTGGGAGGAAATAATCTATAACCTTGGGTACTAGGAGGGGATTAAATTCTTAAGGAAACACTGTGAATTCAGTGGGCTCGAATTGGTTTTATGTCATTTCTGTTTATGTTCATTTCTATTTATATTCATTTATATTTCCAGAATTATTTTACAAATACAGTCTACTAACAAGCATAAGGAATTTAATATATTTTCTGTATTTGTACTTACTATTTCTGGAAGAGTAAAACCTTTGTGGTTTTGTACTCTATTAAAATCTACGTGATTTTAACGTTTGTGTCATTCTTTTACAGAAATGACTAATGAGAATGAGAACCAAGCTGTTCCAATGGTGACTGCCAATGCCTCAACAAGCCGAACGACACCGGCAGCATTGGCACCGGCGGAGAAACCCGAAAAATTTTCCGGGATTGATTTCAAGCGCTGGCAGCAAAAGATGTTCTTCTATTTGACTACTCTAAGTCTCCAGAAGTTCATCAAGGAAGATGTTCCTGTACTGTCCGATGAAACTCCAGAAACTGAACGCTTTCTCGTGATTGAGGCGTGGAAGCATTCAGATTTTTTGTGCAAGAATTATATTCTAAGCGGGCTGGAGGATGCTTTGTATAACGTCTATAGTGGCGTGGAAACGTCAAAGGAACTGTGGACTGCGCTTGAAAAGAAATACAAAACCGAAGATGCCGGGTTGAAAAAGTTTGTTGCTGCAAAGTTTTTGGACTACAAAATGGTAAATAGCAAGTCTGTTATTACCCAAGTCCAGGAATTGCAAGTGATTATTCACGATCTCCTTNATTGGGACTATGGCCGAGAACAAGTCATAGTGGCGGTAACTCTACCTAGAAGACTGGAGATCCCAAGATCTAGGTTCAAGGAGATCAAACAAAGTCATTTATGACGGTTCAACATTGTCAACTAAACTTTTGGTCCATTCTCGTGATGAGACAATGTTCAGTACCAAGGATAAAGCATTAAGGTTTTTTAATGATTTCTAAATTTGATACGGGGTATATCAAATAGTGTATCTACGGGATGACACGTTTAAGAATCACCTATGTAAGTGTGAAGTGTTAGCCGCTTCAAGGAGAACATTGTAAGGCCAGTTCTCTACGCACTTATGAAACCAGGCGGTATTCATGGCTGAAACGAACACAACAATGAGAATCAAAGACGGTTAAGGGTTGGTTGTGTGACTTATGGTTGTCTAGGTATACACTAAAGTTCGAGGTTCAAAGATATCAAATCTATCGATTGATCGAGTATATCCGACATAAGTTCACTACGGAAAGTTCAAAGGGAAACCTACTTATCCAGATGCAATTAATCCTTACTTGCGAATCACACAGTTTTTCATGCATACTTCCGTGATATAGCCATTCCCCATTCATGTGGGGGATTGTTGGGTTTTGGATGTATTTAATTAATATATTAAATACTTAAAAGAGGGTGAATGGGAAATGGAGGGAAATGAAATTTTTGAGTGAAATTTTAAGTTTCCCCCCTTGGCAAATGGGCATTGTCCTATATTGGAAGAGGAAGAGGTTTTTTATGGGTATATAAGCAATTGCTCTTCTTCTAGCTCTTAAAGAGTTGAGAAGAAGGCAAGCCTCGCGCCGTCGTCGTCGTTGCTCGCTCGACTCGGCTTCGGCTTCGGCTTCGGCTACGGCTTCGGCTTCGGATTTGGATTTGGATTTGGTCAAATGATCGATTGATTGATTAACTTTTTGGACCAAATTTATTTGTTAATAGTAAAATATTAATAGAAATGTGATTAAATATTTGTTTTAATAACAAAATATTAATATTAAATATTAATATTAAATCCAATCCGTTTTCCTGTTTTGGTAACAGAAAAGTAACTACCCTCTTCAATTTTCCCTCTTTATTGTTGAGTAAATGGCCATTTATGTAATGGCATTTATGCTGTGGGCGTTTTGCATAAACAGCCATTCTGAAGAGTTGCACCTCTTCAGATTTCAGCCCAACTGGCTATAAATACAACACTATTCTGCTCAGAATTTCACTACGATTTTCTGAGTTTCTTCTCCTTCTTCTGCATACTTTTAGCATCAAACAAAGCAAAAAGTAAGTGTGATTTGCTACCGAACTTTGTGTTCGCTGAAACGCTGGGGTTTGAAGTACCACTACACCAGTGTGTAATTCATTCTATCCTGGGAGGAAATAATCCATAACCTTGGGTACTAGGAGGGGATTAAATTCCTTAAGGAAACACTGTGAATTCAATGGGCTCGAATTGGTTTTATGTCATTTCTGTTTATGT
This sequence comes from Nicotiana attenuata, assembly GCF_001879085.1. Lineage (NCBI taxonomy): Eukaryota > Viridiplantae > Streptophyta > Magnoliopsida > Solanales > Solanaceae > Nicotiana > Nicotiana attenuata. Next base: position 39,670,943 of record NC_031995.1, on the reverse strand, counting down.
TCATTTCTGTTTATATTCATTTATATTTCGAGAATTATTTTACAAATACAGTCTACTAACAAACACTACATAGATCCGTCCCTGAAGGTAAGCTTCAACCTGGACTTTATGCAACTTTCTAATTTTATGTGTGCATATTCTTTTTAATGGAAAACTTAATCTAATTTATTTATGTGGTGTATTAAATTTTACGTATGTATAGATTGCTCGTGCCTTTAAGTTATACTTGGATTCTAAATGCAACATTTTCAATTTAAATTATTTTTTTTATGTATGAGATAGTAGACCTAATAATAATATGAAAGAATATTCGCCGGGTTTATTACAGTTTCCAATGTTGCCGATTTTGGGAGATTTTTTTCCTTTTATTATCCACCAACTAAGCATCTTATTAGGAAAAAAAAAAGATTTAAAGGTTGCATTTTTTAGTTTAACTTTTATAACAAGTAGTAAGTAGGAATATAAATTCACTTGTTAAGAAAAAATTAGTCTCGCATAAGTATTGTTGTTTCTGTCACTCACATAGTAAATTTCTCAGCACAACTTATATAAGGTATATAGTAATATTTACAGAGAGGAAAGACTTATCAAATAATGTAAATAAGACGTAAATCGTCTCGATATATGGCGGGAAAAAAAAACAGTCATAATAGAGACAGAATATTTTATCAAGTTCTAATGTCTTGAAAGCCATGCGGTACCTTTAACCTTATGTTCATTGGCTATGGGGTTAATTAATTAGTGTTGCATCTTATGAGCTAACCAAATGATATGAAATAAAAAATAATTAGGCCAGTTTGATAGTAATTTATTTTTATTTTATGGAGTATGAAATTAAAAATTGAAGTTTATTGTTAAATATCGTTATAGGTTTGTACTAACATTTTTTTTTCACGACTAACATTATACTGAATTTTTTCTTCTTCTTGTAAAAGCCTAACAATCGATCCATAAGTTTTGGAAAAATAGAAGGAGAAATCCAACACATTTGACTATGTAAATTGCAATATAGTCGCTTTTTTTTTCCCCGGTTCCTCATATCATAATATCTAATTTAGTTTGAAGAAGGATTAGAGATATATTTATTTTGAAAGAGTTTTCTTCTCCCGTTAGTTACGCCCCCTTCCCCCCTCCCCCAATTTTCTCCAGTTAGTTACGTTATCTAATCATTTTCGACTTATGTAATCCTTTATACTCATTACATTTGTCTATATAAGGTTCTTATTTTGCTCCCATTCTTAAAAGCATATACATTCTCAAAGAGTTCCAAAAAAAATTAGTGAATGATGTCGTCAATTGAAAAATGTTTGCCAAAAGAAGAGCTCAAGTGGCAATTAGACAAAGCCATCCTTGTATTCCAAACTATTTGTCTAACAATTGTAGCATGTCTTTCTTTACATGCATCAGAAATTGCTATGATCGCCTAATTAAGCATGATAACTACGTAACCAAGATATATTTAAAAGCTTAGTGATGATATATTATATATACCGGCCCCTTGTTTTGTTTTAGTTTTGTATCAATATGATCGTCTAGATACTACGTACTCTAGAGACGTTAATTATAGAAAGAAAAAGAATCAGTGACAAACAAATTTTATACTTACATTATAAAAATTCATCGCTAATCCTATTTAATGACGGCATATCATCCAAATTTCTATTATCCAAGATGAATTTCGTAGTTAATTCATATTTTTTAGTAAAATTATGTAATAAAGTTTTTTAGTAAATATTAATTTCTTTTTTACCAAAAGACAATGTCATTTTTCATGTATTTAACGGGAATAAGCATTAAATTTTAAGTGACATTTTTAACTTGGTTATGTTTCCTCCTCAAACAAGTAATAAATTAAATGTTTATCACTAATAAATGATTACTATTTTTTCCAAGGATAATTAGTATTTTAAATTCTTTCTAGCATGTCGTTTCTAAGAGTAGAAAAGAAACAAATTAGACAGCCAAAATTCTAAGGAATACTTATTATTAAAATCATAAGAACAACAAACTGTTCATATGAATGGATTGAGGCAAAATTGGTCCGGTATAAATAAATACAAATAATAAAGAACAAAAGATTTACACAGATCGGCGAGTTCCTTGTTGGTAAAGAAACTTTTTGCCTAATTTTTTGCATTCATTTTTATTTAATTAATATCTCGTGCAGCCTTATTAGGAAAATATCTCCAATACAAAACTATATTGGGAACAAATTTATTTGATTTCAAACTCCTAAATATTAGGTAAGTTTTATGATTTTACAATTTTATTCAATTTAAAATATATTTTTAAAGGGTATAAAAGGCGAACGAAATTTCGCTAATGGCCTTCGTGCTTTTAATATAGTATAGATATATATTTTAAAAATAGTACATATGCATTTATAAGCTGCATAAGCATTTTTTATAATTTTTCTATAATTTTAAGAGCTTCAAAATCAATTATTTTCTCTCTTTTATTTATAAAATATCCAATAATTATTCTTCAAATACTTTTGTGATAATTTAGTCATCTAAACTCTTTATTTATGCCAATATAGTGCTTAAATATTTTTAGTGCATTTTTATAGTTATATTTGCATTNTTTTTTCAAATAACACAAATTTAAAAATATAATCTCTTGGTCCTTTTGAGATTTGGGCATGATAGATTTGCCTTATGGCTCTTAGAAAAAAGGTACATTTGACTAAAATCTAAAAATGATTAATATTAAATTAATATTTTACAGCAAACAACTAAATACGTTGAAAAAAATATAGGGAGTTCAATCTGTGGAAATGTTTAAAATATAAAAAAGGAAAACTAACTAATGACAAATCATATAGAATATAATTTGTCTTCTACTGTTTCATTTTTAGTGTTTCAAGTTTGCATTTTTACTGATTTGACTCTTAATACACAATACAGGATTTTACGCTATTTCTTATTCTTTCATATATCCTAGTAGTTTTTTCTATTTGGAAAATAATTTTACTTTTATGATAATTTGGGGAAAAATAAATTGCACTCTTTTGTTACTTAGCTAATTTAATTATTTATTTTAAATATTAAAGAAAATATTGTTTCATCAATTAAAAGCTTGATATTAACTTATCCCAAGTTTTAATATTTAGCTATAATCACAATTTGGGATAATTTCGAAAACTTTCCTATGAGATTCTCCTTATAACACAAACTTCTATTGCAGTTTGAGAATTACGCACACCTCTCTTATTTTTATTTTTTTTTATAACAAAACAAAACTCATATGATAAAATCTAATAACATTTATGTAATGTTCAAATTTCCCTTTAATGGAATTAAATATTAAATTTAATAACACAAAATTCTTTACATGAGTACAAAATAAAAGTACTTGCACTTCCAAAATGATAAAAACAGGATTACAACTCTTTTATCTTATGCACAAACTATAACCTATTCCATGGTTTATGTTGCATATTTATTTAGCTAAATTGAATATTGACAGTTAGAAATGAAATAAATCAATCTTCTTTCTATTCGATTGTTCTTTTCAATTTATTTATTAATATTAAAAAATTATTAATGTATGATAAAAATTTAAACCATTGATTTTAATTAAGAATCTAAATACCCGAAATATGTCATATTACAAAAGACATTAGAAGGAAAATAGCCTCAAAAAATTGTAAAAAACTAAATCAAACATTAAGAACTCGATTTTAAAATTGAGTCCTACGTTTTACGTATAACATGTAATAACATAATACTTAGACAAACTTGTCGAAAAAATAAATTTGTAATATCATTTAAAATTTCAAGAGAAAATTTAATTAACAAAATGTTTTTACAATTATTCCTTAATTTTTTTAATTATTCGATGTTCCTCTTAGTTTTTGACTAATATAAGGAGTATTTTACTTTTGTGTTATATATGGCTTATGTGTGCCTATTTTCAGTAGTGCTAATTGGACGAAAAAAAGTAGTACAAATACAACTTCTTAATTTCTAAGTTTTGAATGAAAAAAATATATATTGTAGTTTACAACAACTTTAATATTAATGGGCTTTAAATAAGGAAACCTATATGAGAAAAAATTCTAATTGCTTGTAGAATCCTAAATATGGAAAAAATAAATATTCAGAATTATAGTTGATTCCAATATCCCAGTTTAGGAAAATAATTAAATGATCACTCCTACATATTAGAAAAATATTAAAATTACTATATTGTCCAGTGTGAACTCTATTTTTAAAGGGTAAAAAAGGCGAACGACATTTCGCTAAGGGCCTTCGTGCTTTTAATATAGTATAGATATAGATAATAATAGATATAGATATAGATATAAATAGTCATTAAATTAATTTCCTAATATTTCGGATTAGACAAAGTTTTGACCACTTTGCATTCCTTTTAGATTTAGGCCGTATTTATTAGTTGATATCCTTTTATACGCTAAATATCAACATTGTTATTCTATTAGGTATTTAAAATTAAGTATATTAATTTATAAAGTAAATGTAGTTGATAGTCTAAGAAGAGTAACCTTCTGCCAACAATTACAGTATTGTACTAAATTATAAAGAAATTATTGTATTGTTAATGTTTGTTCTAAATCCTTCTAAAATATACAGACACATACATGTGCAACATATATTAGAGTTCTAAATCTTTGATTATGGACACTACTCACTGGATAAAATAGTTATTTAATTATTTTTTTAATATTTAAGGATAGTAATTTAATTATTTTTCTAAAAATTAAGATTCTATAATTAATTAAACCTTTGAATTTTAAAATTTTCTTTATTTGAAAAATGTACGAACGCCTAAATTTAAAATTTTTAAAATCGAGTGATTTTACTTGTATAAATCCTAGTCATAAACATTGAAAAATTTCTCGAGATCGGCGGCTTATTATGTCTTCTCGAGGTTTGCCATCAACGTTGTTTGGCGTAGATCAGTATTGAAAAATTATTACTTTCTTTTATTTTTTTTTTGTGCTTTCTTACAAAAATATGTCATCTGGCTCCAAATACTAGATCAATTTAAATGCAAGGTATTGGGCATAAAAAATAATTTTTGACTATTCTTCTCTCTTTCTTCAGTTTTTTATTTTTCATATGGCCAAATACTAGCAATTTTAATATCTTTCAGTTATTCAAATTACTTTATCAACAAATATAAACGTTAACCAGAATATTAAATATCAAATAACGTGTTTGCCTAATAAGAAAATAATATAATTGTAACATAAACATGCGTAATATGTCCTAGAACTTATCATCATTACAAAGAGCCAAGAAAATGTATTTATCACAAGATGATGAAAACTTTGGTTTTTGAAAAAGTTAATTAGTGTGTGTTGAAAGAATTATCTTTGGAAAGTATATGTTTGCTAATTTTTATTTATCACAAATATATCTTTTGAATATACCATTTATATTATTTTAAAAAATTTATTTTTATTAATATGGGTACATGCGCAAGCGCGGTTCCTAAGACTAGTTACAAAAGAGGGTCATGAATGGAAATTAGAAGGGGATATTAGGAGATAAACCTGCATTTTTTTTAATGGGAAACTCTCACTGATATCGCTAGTTGCTCTTTATTAATAATGGATGAAAAAATATATATCCACAACCGAGAAATCGCGGGAGAAATTCAAAAATAGTAAGATTTACAAGTGGTCATTAAAAATAGTTACGGTTTTAAAAGTAATCGAATTTAGCCACTTTTCATGTAAAGATAAATCTGAATGAAAAAACTGTTCAAAATCCGAAAAATATCCCAGCATAATATACTGGAGTTCCAGTATAATATACTAGACTTCTAGCAATCTAGCATAATATACTGGAGTTTCAGTATAATATAGCGGTCCAGCATAATATGCTGAAAGTTCATACACGGGTGCTCTAATCTCCAGTATATTATGCTGGAACTTTCCGCGTGTTGGAGTTCCAGCATAAGTTCATACACGGGTGCACCAATCTCCAGTATATTATGCTGGAACTTTCTGTGTTGCAGCAAAATAGTGACTATTTTTTAATGACTTTGCAAACGCTGGCTATTATTTAATTACCGGTCCGAAAACTGACTAGTCCGTGCTATTTTTACAGAAACCGCGTATCTAGAGTAGGCATTTAACTCCTTGAGGTGAGAATCAAATGCTTACTTTTCAATTAATTTTGCACTACGGTCACACCTTATTGGATTATTCAAGAAAATGTTCCTACTGTCTAGCTAAAGCGAATCATTTAACAGAGGATAGAGATGATGAAGCCCAACCTGAACGGATTATATTCTCTTTTCTGTTTCTGCAATTTGACTGCATTTATCGGAGATAACCAAATTAAAAATAAAAATAAAAATAAATGAAAGACTGCTTCTTTGTCTCGGAAGGACATATTCTGTATTCTGTCCGTTGCATTAACACTATTTCTGATTCAAAAGTTCTGCACTTGAATCCATATGACATACTCAAAAAGTGCTATCCATATGATACACTTACAACCATTTTCATAAGACAAAATGGAATGTTGCGTAAAAGATTTAGCTACTTGTTGAACGTTAACGGCAGGTTATTGCTGGCTGGAATCATTCTTCTCTATCTGTTCAATACTGTGATCATCAAATGTTTAAAACATAAATGTTTTAACCAAGTAATCAAGGTGCTTCTTTCTTTTGCTCTGCATGTCCACCAGTTCAAACTTAACTTTGGTACATCACTAATTTAGGCACTCGAATGCTTCAACAAAATAATTGTCACTTACTAAAAAGGAAAGGGAAAAAAAACAACAATCAATACCATTGTCTGACTGCTATCTTCAATAAAGTGAAATGAAAAATAGAAGCAGAATTCGTCATAGATGTACAAGACAAGGGGGTGGGTAGTCCTTTCATTAGATTTAGAACAAATTTTGCTATCATCAATGACGCAGTACAAGACAACTAGGGGTACAAAGGTTCCTCTCAAAGCTGCATTTACTGGATAGAAGGGTTTCAGTTGTTTCATTCAACTTTTTAAGCTGGAGGGCCACAAAGGAACATGACAAAGCCCCGCAACGAACAAAGAGTCTAAACACATAAAACTAAATATTTGAAGCACTAAGCGCCATAACCTTGCATTGTTCATTCATGGCCAAAAGTTGTGCCTCTTTCTTATCAAGTAGAGCAGTCAACCTCACATTTTCTTCCATCAGTTTTTGTACTTCAACCTCTTTCTGCGTCTTCTCACTCTCCAATTGTGTTGTCTTGGCAACCAGCCTGGTTCACATAAGACAAACTCAGCACACAAATTCCAGATGATGAAATATTACTTAAATGAATTATAGCAGCTTCAACATTTCGTGCCGATTGGGAAATAACAAATTTTGCAGTCATATTTTGACGAGGATGGATACATCAACCAATAAATATTAACCACTCTTATGGTGGTCAGAATTCTATCTTCATGTGCTAATTAGATGACAAACAGGTGTTCAGACATATCGTGATTCATTACCATTTGGAAAGCCAACCTAACAAAATCTCACTAAGCTAGTTGTAAGAGCACAAAGTTTGAAGCTAATATTTGCTCAAATAGATATAGCAGTGAGGACAAGTGATGTTCTCTGGATTCCAATCAGATGAAACTTCATCCAAGTTGGTGCTCTCTTTTTGTTCTGTACTATTACTATGTTACTTGGTCATACAGCTACCAACTACTTTAAGATGCTAAGAGAGTAATGAAATACAGGATCGTGGTGCAAATAGGCAATAAGTAAATCATTTTGAGCCTAAACAATGTCACTCTTTGAGGCCATAATTCTCCACGATATTCTCATATTCTGTAAAATGAATATTTTATTAACATACAGAAGATGGTTGCTTAAAACATCATTTCTGACCTTCCACCATTTAAAGTTTTGAGAAAATTATGCATACCTTTCTTGGGTTTCCAACTTGTAACAAAAACTCATAATTTCAAACTCCCTTCTTTCAGACCTTGTGTACAACAGTAATTTAACCTAGAAGTGTACAAAAATTTCTCTTTTGCATCAAAGTTTTAGTAGTCTGCAAAACTATATCATCTAAATTACTGGTAATTAGATCGTCTATCTTTTTGACAAGTATTATTAATTCATGAATCTAATCCTTTTTTTTTCAAATAATGGTAAATCATGAATCTAATCTTATCATTCTTCAATTCACTTTGTTAAAATAATATTTGCATACTAAAAAATATAAACAAAAACAAAATAAATTAAACAAATATCATGAAATTAAAGAAAAAAGAACGAAAGATAAGCTCAAAAGGGAAGAGAAAAATAATTTTCTTTTCTTATTTTTTCTTATTTGTTGTTTTTCTTAATGTTGTTTACTAGGGTTTCAGTGACATGAAAGGATTACATGTAATATAGCAATTAAAAAAACTAAATTTTTTATATAAAGCTAATATTTATTAAAGTGATGGAGATCTGCATACAGAACTTCAGTAAAATAAGGTAGTTTTGTTACACAAAATGGAAGAAAACAAAACTAATAATTAAAGGGAAAACCTGTAATTTGAAGATTGGAATTTAGTTTTGCTACACACAATTTTTTTTAAAGAAGTAAAACATATTCCATAATGAAGAGATCATCATATTTCAGCTTCAAATTAATAAATGTTAAAGAGGATCACTTCAGTTTGTATTCATGATATATCTATACATAATTCAGGCAGGCACAAAGTTGACAGTTCAGTACTTGAACTTCAGTAACTCAAATTTCAAGCTAAAGACTTCAGACTTTAATTTTAGCAAGCAGCTCGAAGGGGCGGAAAAAGGGAGAAATCTTGCATAATTAAGTATTAACATCACATGTAAGAATTTAGAAGTCTAGATTTGTGTTAGACATTCAACATATCATAAGGAAAGACTGAAATCTGTTGAAGATAACATCTACCATTCTTCTGTGAAGGGGTGCTACTTTGATAATTCAACATGTCCGGGTCATTGTATAACTTCTCCTATATCTTTAAGCAGATGATTTTACCAATTAAGTTACAACTAAAACAATAAATGGATTTTTATAAAATCAGTATTGCTCAACACTAAAATGTCAATTTTATTAGATAAAGAGAGTGCGAATGACGCTATCATTTTAAAATAATGCATTTTAAAAGTTCTAGATTTCAAAAATATTACCAATGAGAAAAAGATTATTCAACTTTATTCTCAAAAGAAAAAAATTCAAAAAAAAAAAAAAACGATTATTCAACATTATGTCATAAGATAGAGAATACAACTTCTTTTACTAATAAAAGATTGAGAGAACTAGGATTTAATACGTAGATCTCAGCCATCTTGAAGTTTGTGATTTCAATTTTTTCGTTAATCCAGGTTTCAGTCTTCACATTTCGCAATCAATAATTGATTCACCAAAAACCATTTGCCAAACTTTCTTAAATGATGAAGTTGACTACCCACTATTGCCTAATATTGGATTAACCTAGAGGAGTTACAAACTAGCAGTAAAGCCGTCTTTCTTATTTTGTGGCCACCCCTATAAAACTAATTATTCTCAACTATTTCATTCTGGCATCATCAAACTGTTTATACTTTGTGATTCTTTAGTTTCTGGACTGATATGTAAGGAAAAAAGCCTTTGACAAGCTGCTCTGTCACACAATATATCCAGGACTGGGCAAGATGGTTATTGGGGTGCCATTCTGCAACTCTCGGCACAAATATCCAAAAACAAAAATTTATAAAAAACCCCAATGAAATTTAGTTGTTACCAGTATTTTATGAAAAATAGAGAAACCCTTTTAATTTTGTGTTTTTTGGCCCCCGTACACCCTTAAAATAGGTGTACTTTACATAGAGTAAAGATTCTAAGCTCTGCTCCTTCGGCTGATTGATCGAACTTCTCACAAATAATTTTTTTTATGAAGCAAGTTCTCACAAAAACTCACGTAAAGAAAACACACCTTGGGCCCAACTCAACCTCCAACGCTAGCTCATGAGGTGAGGATTGCCTAAGACCATATGACATCAGCCATATATTAGGAGATGTTTTATTCCCTAGAATCTGTATCTTACCATATTGTAAACTAGTAACTGGTATACATTCTCAACCAAGCTTGAGCGGTAATCAAGCTTTCCAATCACTTCTCAATATTTCGGATGGTATATCTGTCTTGCATCTGGGAGTTACCTAGTGCAACAAAGCACATTTCAAAATAAAGTAAAATAACTCCATAAGCAGCAATTTGGACTTTTTTATTTCTCTTTATTTTCAACTATCCCTGATAACGTCATGTGAATAATGCCCAAAATTGTTAATTTCATACAGTCCCAGGCTCCTAGCCCTTTGCATTGAACAATGACCAACACTGTTAAGTTTCAAATATTCCCCCATCCCACCCCAAGCCTTGAAAATAATAGAGAAGGAGAAGCTATGACAGCCCTGGATCAGTACAAGATCTTATAATAGCCCGATAGATTAAAAGGGATGTTATAGCACTAAGCATGTCCAAGAGTCCATTATGGTATTGATGATCTAAATCAACCACACTCGAAGGGAAAATGTTTAAAGCACTTAGTTAGAACAAATGAGCGTTCATGCTTGCATTCCCTTCAAGTAAATAAATATCTAAAGGTGAAAACAAGGAAAAAAATTACTCTGGAAAGTAACATTTATAAACGAAAAGGGACCAACAAGCAAACTAGAGAAATGAGGTAGCAATTGATGGAGCTATCAAAGCATCTTCTAACCAAATGACACACATATAATATGCAGTGAATTTACGATTGTGCATTTGTATTTCAATTATTATAAACAAGCTGCAAGGCAAGTGTTATTGAACACACAGGAAGAAGTTGTGCTTTGACATTTGTATTCCAGTTATTATAGCAAGCTGCATGGCAAGTATTAAGATGCAGTGGTACATAAGTGAGAGAAAAACGATATATTTAACTATAAACTTCATGCATCACAGACAAACTGCATAGCCAGGAAAGAAGGAAATAGGTCTGCCAGCATGTTATGGTTATGAAAATTTCTTTTGACGAAAGGGGAATACTTACCGCTCAAAAAGCCTTTCAATCGTCTGGAATTGCTTTTCTGATGATAGAAGTGTTTCTCTCACACTAATGAGACTACTGACATAGGATTTCAGAGACTCAAAGTCTCTCTTAACACGACAAAGCTCCTGCTCATTTTCTGCAGCTCTCTGCCTCTGTCTAGAAGTTTCTTCAACCAAATCTTCAACTCTCTGTCGCATCTCAGTCAGGATAAGATTTGTACCCAGAGCAAATCTTTCCATTTCCTCTAACTTAACAGACATGTTTTCGATCTGGAGCGCCTTCCTCTTAATCTCTTCTTCACCTACCGTTACCTTCTCTTTCTCTATAGCAGTTTCAGATTCCGCCATTATAACCCTCTTTACAAGACTTTCCATAACATCTGTAACCAACTGTACACTTCTGAGTAGTTCACTCATATAAGATCCTTCTTGTTCAGCAAGGTGACCATGCTTACTCGAAAGTCTAATCCATGTTTCATCATCAGCATCATCAAAAGACGAGAGATCTACATCCCTAGACCAACCAGATAATGGTATTCCATTTTTATCTACAAGGCCTACTCCATCTAGTTCTTTGATACCGCATGAGGAATTGGCCAAATCTGGAACAGCCATGACTCTGGCTTTAGCTTTCAAGTACGTCATCAATGTTGTAGCAGTTCTGACTCTATGCCATAGAGCATCTAACTCTCTCTTTGTATCTTCCTCTGATCCTTGAATACAAGCTTTTACCTCCAACAGTTTTGCTTGCAAAGCATCCACTTGGGACTGACTTTTCTCCATCTCTAGCTTCCAAGTAACGTCTGTTTGAGCCAATTGGGATTTTAAAGCTGAGAGATCAATATCTTCCTCACCCGCCATCACCTTATCAGGTCAGTGATGTAAGCTCAGGAACCTATGAAAATAAAAGTTTAGGAACATTTGGGAGTAATAAGTAGTAGAAGAAAGTTGGTCAAATCACAATGAACCACATGAGAATCATATAAAAACTTTAACTCTAATCACCACCATGCAGTTCTTGAACTTTCAGATCAAAAATAAAGATCCTTCCATGGTGATTTTAATAACTTTCATGCATTAAGCTGAATATTCAGATAAAAAGGCTAAACTAAACTCCGTTAACACTTGTTGAGGAATTCCCATGACATTCACAGGATAAAGCATAATAATTGCATCACATTTTCTTCGGAATGCACTAGCAATTTAGTCTAGAAAATACAAAATGCATCTCAAAATATTATTAAGTATCAAATGGAAGAGGTCCAACTGGAGTACTGGACGAAATGGATATTGAGGACTCATATAGCCTACCAACTAGCTTGGGATTAAGGTGTAGAAGTTGTTGTGGTGGAACACTTGCACAAAAACCTTAACAAGGCAGAATACTTTTAAATGCAAACAGAAATCAAGAAACATAAGAAGATATTGCCCTATGTACGGTCTAGATGGAGCATGGAGCATAAATATACATGTGAAAAATCATTAAAAATTTAAAAATATTAAATTTGAACCCAAAAGTTCTAAGGTGTAATCGGATCAGTAATAAGAACCTATAGATTGAACTCGTCAAATTTAAGCAATCTGCTTATGTCTATGTAAACAGTTGTTGTTAGAATTTCCTTTGGCATCCAAACTTTAAGCAGCCTAATTTCACTTCCCGTAAAGACAGCATTTCCTGATAAAGTATATAAAGAACACCATAAATTCATACAAATTCGTGGCAAACTGTGCCATTCGCACGCCTAAGAAAGGAAAGCACATACAAAAATAATTTGGCAGGGAGTGAAGATATCAGTCAACCGGGTACATCCTTATAAGTCCAAAATCCAACTGTAAAAATGGTTTCATCAATCAAAATCATAAAAATCCAAGAAAGAGGAATCCCAGTATCAGTCCCCCCCCACCCACCCACCCACCCCACCCCCAAAAAAAAACACTCATGAAGAGAATTAGAATTTCAGACAAAGAAAGGGACAAAATTATCACATAAATTATACCATTATCGTAGGATTAACCCTTCCTACCGATACCCATCAAATTCCGATCAACATTCAAAGGAATTGCAATGAAAAGAGACGCGATCAAAACCAAAAAAGTACACTTTTTGCGGAAAAAATTCAAGGAATAGAGAAAGAGGCACCTCGCAAATTGAGAGAAAATTTTGGGAGATTCAATTGAGGCTATGAACAGGAGACAAATTGGCAGGTGATTATGTTGAATGTTGATGATTAAGCTCTCTCACACATTTTCTTGCTTTTGTTGTCTCTGCCTTTTCCTTTTCCAGTTTCCTTTAAGATTTTTTACACAAATTATTATACAGTGGGGACCTTTGAGTCTTTTATTTTAGTCCATTATATTATGATAAAACCACCAAAATGGATTTAGAGGATAAATGAAATAAAATTGCTCGAGATAGTGTGTCATGTGATCATGTCCTACTTGAACTTTTATATATACCAACTCATATTTATGACACACTATGATAATTGTAGATACTAAAATATAGATAAGGAATTCATACCCGTTGATAGTTGGGGGATCAAGTAGATTGAACAAATACAGAGATAGTCATGAATTCACTAAGTACGATAAGTCTAAAAATTGAGATATAGATAATTGATATAATTATACATAATAAAATTTAATTAGGTCAGTAGAATTTTAGCTCGTTGTAATGTCATTTGAATTGTGACATCAACTATGACGTGTCTCCATATATAGACATCATATTTACCTAATTTAAGTAGTTTATTGATTGTTTTTTCCCAATCACTATGAAGATTAATATTAAAAATTAGCTGAGGATATGACTTGTCATGTATATGATAGATATGTCACCTGTGACCATGTATCAAAAATCCATATTTCTTTTTAATAATATAAATTGTGATAAAAACCTTACGTTACACGCGTTTCATATATAGTACCTACTTCAAATACTATGAGCTTATTCTTTTTTCTTCATATACATAGGAACACCCAACGAAAGGACACTTGGGATCAGAAAATGCCCAACTCATAGATACACATGGCAGTGATGACATGGGCATATGCAAGGAAAAAAAAAAAAGACAGCCTGGTGCATTAAGCTTACGCTATGCGAGGATCGAGGAAAGAGCCGGACCTTGCATAAAATTCCTTACGACTAAAGGGTGTCATTCTATGGTTGAAAAATATTACTACAAATTTACATATTGGCTACTCCTTTCATTTCTCAGAGGAGTCGCTCATAGGGACATATCTATCTGATTGACTAGGTGAAGAATCGCAGTAAGGACAGGTTAAGGCAGGGCGTTTGGAACTGGCGGCAGTTGTAGTTGCGCTTAAGTTGTAGCGTTATTACTTGTATGGTGAACCATGTGCGGTTTTCACTGACCTAACAAGGAAAACACAGTGCTGGAGTTTATGTTTCAGTTTTTCACAAAGGACTCTACTTGTGATGAAGAGGTGATCAGGCCTGAGATGAGTCCAACAATAAGGGCACTGTTGTAAGTGGTGGTTTCACTTTGGGAAATGTTGTTCCGAAAGTCCATATATGTATCACTAAGGGATGGTCCTCCAACAAGAGCTCCCACTGCAACATTTGGATTAGGTTCTCTTGTATGAAGCCATTTGAAGCCATCACTGCAATTAGAATTATCATCTACTGGAATTGAAGCACCCCTGTGGTGAACTTGCTGAGGATATCTACTTCCATAACCAACAAGGTAGCTCATTTCCGTCGGATTGTTTCCCAATATATAGTCCAACTGGAAACAAATAAAGACAGATGTTTAATGGACTTGACATATAATGCATCTGAAAAAAATGACATGTTCAACTGGCCGTGCCATTTTATATTACGAAAATTGAACCTTGAAATAAGCAAATACATGCCTGTGAAACTGCAAAGTTGCGCAATTCTGTTGGCTCATAGAGCTCCCCACTGCAATATAAATTTGATGTTTGGGAGCTAAGCATGTAATCACTGTAAACAACTGCCAAAAATGAAGAGGCCACAGAATACTGCAATGGATTCCACTGGTTAACCCATACTAGGCCATCTGCAACAAAATTATACTAGTTTTATTGCACCTACCTTTCTTTCTAAAAGGAAAAAGACCATAATGATACAATGACTTGCTGACAGGATCATAATACCTGGTGTTCTTTGAGATGTTGCCGTTGGGGATTCAGGTAGCAGTCCACACAAAAAGGTCTCAGCAGTTTGTCTGTACAACTGGAGCGAAAGACTTTCCTCAGTTGAAATATCTTCCTCTGTACCAAAGAAATTGACCCTTGATAATAGGACCTGAATCAAAGGTAAAAAATCTGCATAGCTGTTAGCTGGAGTATTCTTTCTTCTCGAGAATAAAAAAAACAAGCCATTAGTCATTTCTTGTTTATGAACATTACTTATGAGAATAATGGCACATGCTTCACCAAATTATGGGCCTTAACCTATTTTAACAAAGCTAAGGATGCAGTTCAAAACAGAAGCAAGATTTCGTGTTCTTCATAGTGTTTCCAAATTCCAAGTATAGTATTTTTCCAGCTTCATGTTAATGATGCAAACAGATTTATGTGTACAATACCTGAACTCCGGCCAACTTATTTTCCCAAGAAAACCAAGACGAATTTCCCCAATTAGCAAACACATCGCCATTTGTAGCGACGTATCTAAGGTAAGATTTGTCTCTGGTAGCATGATAAAGCCAGGCAGCTGCCCACAAGAGTTCATCCCCAAATCCAGTAGAATTATAAAATTCTTGCACTCCGGGTATACTGATACTGTATAAACCTCTATAAGTATCAGCAAACGTGAATAACTGCCGGGCATGCTTAAGCAGAGTCTTTGAGTAGGCAGAGTCAATTGACTTGAACACCAAAGATGCAGCTGCCATTGCTGCTGCAGTTTCAGCTGCAACATCTGTCCCTGGATACGTCGCGTTCACTTGTGTGAGAGGCCTTTTCCCTGTCATAACCTCAGGTCTTTCCCAGCAAGTGTGATCCAGCTTTGGGTCACCCACCTTTCTTGTAGAAAAACACAGAAAGATACTTCAGTAAGTTTTATCACTGAAAATAGTTTGTAATTATCAAAGGGAATTAAATTTACCTGAATATAGAGGACATTATCAGAAGGATGGGCATTAATAAGGAAATCAGTGATCCACTTGAGGGATTCTTGGGCATTTTCCAGCTCATTCACCAACTTCATGTTATTGCCATACTCCAAAATGGACCATGATAAAACAGTTGCAGTGAATGCCATTGGAAATCCAAACTTCACATGATCTCCAGCATCAAACATTCCTTTAGTTAAATCCAAATTCGCTTCGCTTCCATCTCCCATAGCTGAATCTCCTCTCCAAGCAATCTTATTATTCACCAATTTTCCAGCTGCAGTCAATAATTCAAATATCAAAACCAAAATAAGCATTAAACTTAGGACTAATTAAGCGACCAATGTGAATATATATAGTCTTACACTTCTGAACGTCAAAGAATTGCATAGCAATGATAAGAGCATTTGCATATTTGTCAACAACTTGGTGGGTATCAGCCTTTGAAGAATCAGAACGATGAAAATATTTGCTGAAACTGAATAAAACCGCAGCAATAACAAGTGCTACAAAAGAAAAAAGGACCAGCCCTCGCCAAAACCATCTTTTATCCTTGGGTGGTTCCTTTTCCATTCAGTTTCAGTTCTCTTCACCAAAATATTTCAGAATAAAATCAGACGGTACCCTCCATTCTTTGAATTGAAGGAACACATATATTAAAAGGAACGACTTTTTCCAGCATGCCGAATGATGAAAATGCAAATTAAACTGAGAGACTAGATCATGATAATTAGTTAAATTGTACTCCCAGTGAAGCCACATTATATATGCTATTTGGGTATCTGGACAATCACCATAATACAGGAGATGAAGGTGAAACCGGCATATTTGAGATTTGTCTTTTTCCTTTATATATTGTGAAGAGTGATGATATCTTAAATGATAAAAGATGTGAGACACGTACGTACGTAATTGTCGAAACCCAATACTTTATTGAGAAGCTGGTGAAAAGTCAGCAATGAATGATGCCAACAATCTGATCCTTGATTTCTCTACTTCAACGAACATCTTTTTAGAAGTATTTGGAAGTATTTTTAACGAGAATCATGATGCTTATTCCTCTTTCCAACGTATGCCACCAATATATAAGAGTGTCACGACCCTAAACCGGACCCGCTCGTGATGGCGCCTATCGTAAAACAAGGCCAGCCGACACAAACCCCCAAGACTACTAAGCAGTTATAATCATTCATTTTTAAGTCATTAATAAGCTGTAAATCCCAAAATAAAGAGTAGAATAGAACAGTGCGGAAACAAACACAGCCCGACATCGGGGTGTCACCAGTCATGAGCATCTCCGTCTACGAGTATGAAAAGACAACATAGTCTAATACAAAGCTAGAACAAGTGAAATAAAGATAGGAAGGAGAAGCACTGGGTTGCGAACGCCGAGCAGCTACCTAGTCAACTCCGAACAAGCCTGCTGGAAAGCAAATCAGCCCTCGCTAGCGTGACCTGAGACTCCTGAATCTGCACACAGGGTGCAGGGAGTAATGTGAGTACGCCAACTCAGTAAGTAATAAAAGTAAAGGCAGTTGAGAGATAAGAAAACACGTAAAACACAGCATAATACTACAGCAAAGCAGTATAAACCAGACAATGCAATAAAACAGTAAAAGCTCATAAAAACACCTTAGTTTAGTGAAAACCTCTTTAAAACATCTTCCAGTAGTTCAAATGAGTGATGAAAACAGGAAGAAAACGATAGAGACATAAATCAGCCCCTCGGGCAAAATACCAACAGAACCAGCCCCTCGGGCTATCTCACCATCACTTGTATCAGCCCCTCGGGAAATAACATGAACAACAACCGCCCCTCGAGCAATATCACATCTCACACTGGGTACCCGCGCTCATTGGGGGTGTACAGACTCCGGGAGGGGCTCCTTACAGCCCAAGCGCTATCACAAGCCACCTCGCGGCATAACAAATCGGGCTCTCGGCCTTATAACAACAAGCTAACTCGTGGCATAGATCCATCAGGCCCTCGGCCTCACAATATATCACAATATCCTCACAACATAGGCCCTCGGCCTCACTCAATCAGATCTCACTCAAGCCCCTCGGGCTGATAGTAAAACAAGTACTAGGCTCAAAATCATTATGAAATCAAAAAGGAGTAGATAAAAATCGAAGTTATAGAAANTAGAAAGTTGTTGATACTAATACCTTCTTTCCCCGACTTGAGATAATTATCAATTAATGGATTATGAATCCGGAGATTTTAATTAAAAAGGAACTTTCACCTGTTTAGTGACTCATGTGAATTTTACTGTGGTTCTTAATGGATCTGTGAGTCATCGCATTTATAATATTATTACTGGACCTTTAGTAAGTGTCGAAGTTGCCATCTCGTCTCTACTTCTTCGAGATTAGGCGGGATACTTACTGAGTACACGTTGTTTATGTACTCATACTACACTTCTGTGCACTTTTGTTGCACAGGCACTTGTACTACTAGTGGCCTACTGGGCGTAGCAGCATGGATGATACTGGGACTAGGTGAGTTGCATTACTCGAGGCGCCCCGCAGCTAGTATTGTCCCTTCCAGTATATTGTATTTATTTTCTGTCCAATTGTATTCCGGACAGGTGTTGTACTTTATTCGGTTTTTTTCTTAGAAATTGCTCATGCACTTGTGACACCGGGTTCTGGGATGGTTTTGAAGTACTTTGTATCAATTGTTTATCATTTAATTTGAATTGAAGCAATTATCTTTTTACTTATAAAAATGGAGGAAAATCATAGATTTCAAGAGTATTAAAACGAGAATTTAAATAAGTAATTTGGTTGGCTTGCCTGACGGTGGTGTTCGGCGCCATCACGACCCTTAGTGGATTTTGGATCGTGACAATATCACATCTCACACTGGGTACCGCGCTCACTGGGGGTGTACAGACTCCTAGAGGGGCTCCTTACAGCCCAAGCGCTATCACAAGCCACCTCGTGGCATAACAAATCAGGCTCTCGGCCTTATAACAACAAGCCAACTCGTGGCATAATCAGGCCCTCGTCCTCACAATATATCACAATATCCTCACAACATAGGCCCTCGGCCTCACTCAATCAGATCTCACTCAAGCCCCTCGGGCTGATAGTAAAACAAGTACTAGGCTCAAAATCATTTATGAAATCAAAAGGAGTGAATAAAATCGAGTTATGAAAATAGAAAGAACATAGCATGACTGAGTGTAAATATTTAAACCAAAACAGTGAGGAAAAATAGTAGTAAAAGCCCCTAAGGGTCCAAACAATCGGCACAAGGCCCAGACACGGCGTTTAGCCCCAAACACAATAATATTTTTCAAAATATAACAATATCAAATAGTTTCCAAGTAAAATACGCGATTTAATAGTCGCACGGGACGGACCAAGTCACAATCCCCAACGGTGCACAACCCCACGCTCGTCACCTAGCATGTGCGTCACCTCCAAATAGCACAACAAAGTGAAATTCGGGGTTTCATACCCTCAGGACAACATTTACAATCATTACTTACCTCAATCCGATCCAAACTCTAGCCCGCGATGCCTTTGCCTCTCGAATCGGCATCAACACGCGTCGAATCTATCCAAAATCAGTTCATCACCATCAATATATGCTAAAGGAGTGAAGCCCATACGAAATTAATCAAATTACAACACAAATCCCGAAATTAACCAAACCTGATCCCCGGGCCCACGTCTCGGAATCCGACAAATTAACATCAATGGAATCCTTATCTTCCCACGAGTTCATGCATATCAAATTTACCAAAATCCAACCACGAATGACCCCTCAAATCCCTAATTTTAGGTCTCCAATTATAAGCCCTAGTTCTTCAATATTTACCCACAAATTTCCATAAATTTCATGCCTAATCAATGAAATAACACCGTAGGAACGAGTTTTATGTTCAAAAATCTTACCTCAATGAAGTTCCCTTGAATTCCCTCTTCAAAATCCCACATAAAGCTCTAAAATCGATTTAAAAATGGTGAAGAAAGGCTGAAAATCGCGAAGGATGAAATATATACTTTCTTACCCAGGCTTCTCGCACCTACGGTCCCTATACCGCACCTGCGGTGCCGCATTTGTGGCCAAAACACCGCATCTGTGATTTTCACTTAAAATCCCAATTCCGCACCTGTGATCAAACACCTGCACCTGCGCTATCGCAGGTGCGCTCCAATAGCCACTTCTGCGATTCCAGCTCCCCATGGCCAATTCCGCATCTGCGACCCTCTGGGTGCTTCTGCGAGCCCGCACCTGCAGTCCCCTAGCCGCAGGTGCGGTTATGACAGCAATAGAGAACTTCAGCTGCCAAACCCAACTCAAAATCTCCCGGTAACCTCCCGAAATCACCCCGAGGCCCCCGGGACCTCAACCAATAGCACGAACAAGTCATATACCACTATCCAAACTTATTCCAATCTTCAAAATACCTCAAACAACATCGAATCAACCAAATAACATCGGATTCAAGCCTAAGGTTCCAAAAATCTTCCGAATTTCGCTTTTGATCAAAAAGTCTATCAAACCACGTCCGAATGTTCTGAAATTTAGCACACACATCCCAAATGACACACTGGACCTACTGCAACTCCCGGAATTCCATTCCGACCACTTTATCAAAATCTCACCTAACAACCGGAAAACGCCAAAATTCCAATTTCGCCAATTCAAGCCTTAATCTACTACGGATCTCTAAAAGACATTCTGATCACGCTCCTAAGTCCCAAATCATCTCCCGAAGCTATCCGAATCATCGGAATTCACATCCGATCCCTTTTCCACATAAGTCAACATCCTGTTGACTTTTCCAACTTAAGCTTACTCAAAAGAGACTAAGTGTCTCAAACCTTACCAAAACCTCTCCGAACCCGAGCCAACCAACCCGATAGCACATAATAGCTAAAAAAGACAATAAGAAACAGGAATGGGGAAAACAGAGCGGTAACACATGAAATGACCGGCCGGGTCGTTACATCCTCCCCCTCTTAAACAAACGTTCGTCCTCGAACGGGTCAAGAAACATACCTGAAGCCTCAAATAGGTGAGGATATCTACTCCGCATCTCCCGCTCGGTCTCCCAGGTAGCCTCCTCCACGGGCTGACCTCTCCACTGCACTTTCACTGAAGCTATATCCTTTGACCTCAACTTTCAAACCTGACGCTCCAAAATTGCCACTGGCTCCACATCATAAGTCAAATCACAATCCAACTGAACCGTGCTGAAATCCTGAACATGAGACGGATCCCCAATATACTTCCGGAGCATAGAAACATGAAATACAGGATGCACACTCGACAAGTTGGGTGGCAAAGCAAGCTCATAAGTCACCTCCCCAATCCTTCCAAGTATCTCAAAAGGCCCAATGAACCGAGGACTCAATTTACCTTTCTTCCCAAATCTCATAACACCCTTCATGGGCGAAACCTTCAACAGAACGTTCTCACCAACCATGTAGGACACATCCCGAACCTTCCTGTCAGCATAACTCTTTTGTCTCGACTGCGCTGTACGAAGCCTCTCCTGAATCACCTTCACCTTGTCTAAAGCATCCTGCACCAAGTCTGTACCCAATAGCTTAGCCTCACCCGGCTCAAACCAATCGACCAGAGATCTACACCGCCTCCCGTACAAAGCCTCATATGGAGTCATCTGAATACTCGACTGATAACTGTTGTTATAAGCAAACTCTGCGAGCGGTAGAAACTGATCCCATGAACCACCGAAGTCAATCACACTTGGGCACGCATATCCGGCCTACATCCCCAATACCCTATCATCACCAATTGTCACATCTATGGCATCGCCATGCTTAACCCTGTCCTTAAGGACAAGCAAGTGAGGAGCATCATATTGGCGCTCTCTGATGCGATCGAACAAGGAAGACCGAGAAATCACACTAGCTAAGACCCGACTGGGCTCGAAAATATCCAATCTCACCAACCGGTTGGCCAGGGCCTGAACATCAACTGCAAGCGGTCTCTCCCCAACAGGCATATGTGCCAAACTTCCCATACTCACCGCCTTTCTGCTCAAGGCATCAGCCACTACATTGGCCTTTCCCGGGTGATATAAGATAGTGATGTCATAATCCTTTAACAGCTCTAACAATCTCCGCTGCCTCAAATTGAGATCCTTCTGTTTGAACAAGTGCTGGAGGCTACGATGATCGGTAAATACCTCGCAAGACACACCATACAAATAATGCTCCAAATCTTCAATGCGTGAACAATGGCAGCCAACCCAAGATCGTGAACATGGTAGTTCTTCTCATGGGGCTTCAACTGACGAGAAGCATAAGAAATAACTCTACCCTCCTACATCAACAAACATCCAATACCCACTCTCGAAGCATCACAATACACTGTATATGAACCTGAAGCTAATGGCAAAACCAACACTGGAGCTATGGTCAAAGCAGTCTTGAGCTTCTGGAAGCTCGCCTCACACTCATCCGACCACTGAAATGGAGCACCCTTCTGAGTCAATTTGGTCAAGAGTGATGCAATAGATGAAAATCCCTAAACGAACCGACGGTAATAACCCGCCAAACCAAGAAAACTGCGGATCTCTGTGGATGAGGACGGCCTAGGCCAACTCTGAACCGCCTCTATCTTCTTCGGATCAACCTGAATACCCTCACCGGACACCACGTGCCCCAAGAAAGCCACTGAACTGAGCCAAAACTCACATTTGGAGAACTTTGGATAAAGCTTCTCCTCCCTCAATCTCTACAACACAAATCTCAAATGCTCCGCGTGCTCCACCTAACTACGTGAGTATACCAGAATATCATCAATGAGAACAATAACGAACGAGTCGAGATAAGGACGGAACACGCTGTTCATCAAATGCATGAACGCAGATGGGGCATTGGTCATCCCAAAAGACATCACAAGGAACTCATAGTGACCATATCGGGTCCTGAAGGCTGTCTTAAGAATATCCGAGTCTCTGATCTTCAACTGGTGATACCCTGAACGGAGATCAATCTTGGAGAACACTCTCGCTCCCTGAAGCTGGTCGAACAAATCATCAATGCGAGGCAGGGGATACTTGTTCTTAATTGTGACCTTGTTCAACTGCCTGTAATCAATGCACATCCTCATCGTGCCATCCTTCTTCTTCACAAATAGAACAGGTGCACCCCAAGGCGAAACACTAGGCCGAATAAACCCCTTATCAAGGAGTTCCTGAAGCTGCTCCTTCAACTCTTTCAGCTCCGCTGGTGCCATACGATACTGTGGAATAGAAATGGGCTGAGTGCCTGGCACCAGATCAATACCAAAATCGATATCCCTGTCCGGTGGCATGCCCGGCAGGTCTGCAGGAAACACATTGGGAAAATCCCTTATAACTGGAACAGAATCAATGCTGGGAGTCTCTACACTGACATCCCTCACAAATGCTAAATATGAAAGACAGCCTTTCCCAACCATACGCTGGGCCTTCAAGAATCAGATTACCCTGCTGGGAACATAATCAGACAAACCTCGCCACTCAATTCGTGGTACACCCGGCATAGCTAACATCATTGTCTTGGCGTGACAGTCCAAAATAGCCCGGCACGGAGATAACCAATCCATGCCCAATATCACATCGAAATCCACCATGCAAAGTAGCAGAAGATCCACTCGGGTCTCAAGACACCCAATAGACATAACGCACGACCGATATATACGGTCTACCACAATAGTATCGCCCACTGGAGTAGAGACATGAACAGAAGAAACGAGGGACTCGCAGGGCGTATCCAAATAATAGGCAAAATATGATGACACATAAGAGAAAGTAGAACCAGGGTCAAATAACACAGAGGCATCTCTGTGGCAGACTGAGACAATACCTGTAATCACTGCATCTGAAGCAATAGCATTAGGTCTAGCTGGGAGTGCATAGAAACGGGCCTGACCACCACCTGATCGACCTCCCCCTCTTGGGCGACCCCTAGATGACTGTCCTCCACCCCTAGCTGGCTGGGTGGGTGGTGAAGTAACTGGTGCTGAAGTCGATGGCTGACTCCTCTGCTGAGATGAACCCCCAAGGCGACGAGGACACTGCCTCCATATATGTCCCAACTCCCCACACTCATAACTACTCCCTGGTGCCGGAGACGGGGACTGAAGGGGACCTCTAGCACCAGAATGACTAGCAGATGCACCTGGTGTAGAAGAGTCCTGAACTGATGGAGCACGGGACGAACCCTGGGCTAGAAGGGCACTGAGTGAGGAATGACCCTACTGAGAACTGTGAGAACCATGGCCCGATGATGCCGCACGATAACCTGGGCGAGCTGACTGAGCATGCCTGAATGGGCGGCCTCTGCCGTGCTGAAACTAACCTCTCGAAAGAGCACCCCCAAAACTACCAGATCCTCGAGGCC
This sequence comes from Nicotiana attenuata, assembly GCF_001879085.1. Classification (NCBI taxonomy): domain Eukaryota; kingdom Viridiplantae; phylum Streptophyta; class Magnoliopsida; order Solanales; family Solanaceae; genus Nicotiana; species Nicotiana attenuata. Next base: position 39,646,451 of record NC_031995.1, on the reverse strand, counting down.
TCTTAGCCTCCCTCTCCTATGGTTCCTGGCGACAAACTGACTCAATCTCACGAGCGATATCCACAACCTCCTCAAAAGTAGCACCTGACACCCTCTCCTTGGTCATGAGAATCTGAAGCTGATATGTGAGGCCATCAACGAACCTCCTGATCCTCTCTCTATCCGTAGAAACCAACCAGATAGCATGACGAGCTAACTCTGAGAACCTCATCTCGTACTGTGTCACTGTCATATCTCCCTGTCGCAACTGCTCAGACTGCCTCCACAGCTCTTCCCTGCGGGACTATGGCACATACTTCTCCAAGAAGAGAGCGGAGAACTGCTACCAGGTAAGGGGTGCCGCACCAACAGGCCTACGCCTCTCATAAGCCTCCCACCAAGTGAAAGCAGCTCCCGTAAACTAAAAAGTAGTGAATACGACCCCACTAGTCTCCAGAATACCCGCAGTGCGAAGAATCCTCTAACACCTGTCCAAGAAACCCTGGGCATCCTCGCCCTCCACACCACTGAAAGTCAGAGGTTGGAGTCTGCCAAACCTCTCCAATCTGCGCTGCTCGTCCTCTGGCATAACCGGAGCTACATAACCCTGAGCAGCTGCAACCGACTGAGCTAGTGGTGCCTTCGGTGTCTGCAATCCCTGAACAACCTGATCGGGTGTGCGAGCAGCGGGAGTGTGAGTGCCTCCCCCGGCCTGAGAAGTAGCTGCCGTAGTAGAGACCGACTGCCTGAGCGAGACTGGTGCACACTGTCAAGATATGAGCCAAGGTCTCCTGAAGACCCGGAATGATAATAGGCACGGCCGGCGCCTGAGCTAGCGCTGCTGGAGCGTCCACAACTGGGACCTGATCCTGAACTGGGGCTGCTGGTGGATCTGCAGGTGCTGCCCTAGCTGTTGTGCGGGCTACACCCCTACCCCTACCACGACCTCGACCGCATCCTCGGCCTCTAGTGGCCCCAGCTGGTGGTATTGGTGGTGGTCCATCCTGACCGGTAGCGCGTATCCTCACCATCTGTGAGAGAATAGAATAACAGAAGTTTAGTACTAACATCAACAGATTCGCACGACAGGAATTCAAGAATAAGAAGTTTTTCCTAAAGGTTCTGTAGCCTCCCCGAGAATAAATACAGACGTCTCCGTACCGATCCACGAGATTCTACTAAACCTTCTCATGACTCGTGAGACCTATGTAACCTAGGCTCCGATACCAACTTGTCACGACCCTAAACCGGACCCGGTCATGATGGCGCCTATCGTGAAACAAGGCCAGCCGACACAAACCCCCAAGACTACTAAGCAGTTATAATAATTCATTTTTAAGTCATTAATAAGCTGAAAATCCCAAAATAAAGAGTAGAATAGAACAGTGCGGAAACAAACACAGCCCGACATCGGGGTGTCACCAGTCATGAGCATCTAAAATCCGTCTACGAGTATGAAAAGACAACATAGTCTAATACAAAGCTAGAACAAGTGAAATAAAGATAGGAAGGAGAAGCACTGGGTTGCGAACGCCGAGAAGCTACCTAGTCAACTCCGAACAAGCCTACTGGAAAGCAAATCAGCCCTCGCTAGCGTGACCCGAGACTCCTGAATCTGCACACAGGGTACAGGGAGTAATGTGAGTACGCCAACTCAGTAAGTAATAAAAGTAAAGGCAACTGAGCAATAAGAAAACACGTAAAACACAGCATAATGCTACAGTAAAGCAGTATAAACCAGAACAATGCAATAAAATAGTAAAAGCTCATAAAAACACCTTAGTTCAGCGAGAACCTCTTTAAAACATCTTTCAGTAGTTCAAATGAGTGATGAAAACAGGAAGAAAAAGATAGAGACATAAATCAGCCCCTCGGGCAAAATACCAATTGAACCAGCCCCTCGGGCTATCTCACCATCACTCGTATCAACCCCTCGCGAAATAACATGAACAACAACCTCCCCTCGGGTAATATCACATCTCACACTGGGTACCCGCGCTCACTGGGGGTGTACAGACTCCGGGAGGGGCTCCTTACAGCCCAAGCGCTATCACAAGCCACCTCGTGGCATAACAAATCTGGCTCTCGGCCTTATAACAACAAGCCAACTCGTGTCATAGATCCATCAGGCCCTCGGCCTCACAATATCCTCACAACATAGGCTCTCGGCCTCACTCAATCAGATCTCACTCAAGCCCCTCGGTCTGACAGTAAAATAAGTACTCGGCTCAAAATCATTTATGAAATCAAAAAGAGTGAATAAAACCGAGTTATGAAAACAGTAAGAACATAGCATGACTGAGTGTAAATATTTAAACCAAAACAGTGAGGAAAAATAGTAGTAAAAGCCCCTAAGGGTCCAAACAATCGACACAAGGCCTAGACACGGCGTTTAGCCCCAAACACAATAATATTTTCCAAAATACAACAATATCAACTAGTTTCCAAGTAAAATACGCGACTTAATAGTCGCACGGACGGACCAAGTCACAATCTCCAACGGTGCACAACCCCACGCTTGTCACCTAGCGTGTGCGTCACCTTCAAATAGCACAACGAAGTGAAATTCGGGGTTTCATACCCTCAGGACAACATTTACAATCATTGCTTACGTCAATCCGGTCCAAACTCTAGCCCGCGATGCCTTTGCCTCTCGAATCGGCCTCAACACGCGTCGAATATATCCAAAATCAGTTCATCACCATCAATATATGCTAAAGGAGTGAAGCCCATACGAAATTAATCAAATTACAACACAAATCCCGAAATTAACCAAACCTGATCCCCGGGCCCACGTCTCGGAATCCAACAAAATTAACATCAATGGAATCCTTATCTTCCCACGAGTTCATGCATATCAAATTTACCAAAATCCAACCACGAATGACCCCTCAAATCCCTAATTTTAGGTCTCCAATTATAAGCCCTAGTTCTTCAATATTTACCCACAAAATTTCCATAAATTTCATGCCTAATCAATGAAATAACACCGTAGGAACGAGTTTTATGTTCAAAAATCTTACCTCAATGAAGTTCCCTTGAATTCCCTCTTCAAAATCCCACATAAAGCTNCCACGGGCCGACCTCTCCACTGCACTTTCACTGAAGCTATATCCTTTGACCTCAACTTTTAAACCTGACGCTCCAAAATTGCCACTGGCTCCACATCATAAGTCAAATCACCATCCAACTGAACCGTGCTGAAATCCTGAACATGAGACGGATCCCCAATATACTTCCGGAGCATAGAAACATGAAATACAGGATGCACACTCGACAAGCTGGGTGGAAAAGCAAGCTCATAAGCCACCTCCCCAATCCTCCGAAGTATCTCAAAAAGGCCCAATGAACCGAGGACTCAATTTACCTTTCTTCCCAAATCTCATAACACTCTTCATGGGAGAAACCTTCAACAGAACCTTCTCACCAACCATGTAGGACACATCCCGAACCTTCCTGTCAGCATAACTCTTTTGTCTCGACTGCGCTGTACGAAGCCTCTCCTGAATCACCTTCACCTTGTCTAAAGCATCCTGCACCAAGTCTGTACCCAATAACCTAGCCTCACCCGGCTCAAACCAATCGACCAGAGATCTACACCGCCTCCCGTACAAAGCCTCATATGGAGTCATCTGAATACTCAACTGATAACTGTTGTTATAAGCAAACTCTGCGAGCGGTAGAAAGTGATCCCATGAACCACCGAAGTCAATCACACAAGCGCACAACATGTCCTCCAATATCTGAATCGTGCGCTCGGATTGCCCGTCCGTCTGAGGGTGAAAAGTTGTGCTCAACTTGACCTGAGTACCCAACTCTCTCTGCACGGCCCTCCAAAACTGCAAAGTAAACTGAGTGCCCCTATCTGAAATGATGGAAACTAGGATACCATGCAAGAGAACAATCTCTCGGATATAGATCCCTGCCAACCGCTCTGAAGAATAGGAAGTACACACAGGAACGAAGTGCGCGGACTTGGTCAGCCGATCCACAATCACCCAAATAGCATCGAACTTCTTCAAAGTCCGTGGGAGCCCAACTACAAAGTCCATGGTGATCCGCTCCCACTTCCACTCTGGAATATCCATCTGCTGAAGCAAGTCACCTGGTCTCTGATGCTCATATTTCACCTGCTGACAATTGAGACACCGAGCTACGAACCCCACAATATCTTTCTTCATCCTCCCCCACCAATAATGTTGTCTCGGATCCTGATACATCTTCGCGACACCCGGATGAATAGAATACCACGAGCTATGGGCCTCCTCTAGAATCAACTCCCGAAGTCCATCAACATTGGGCACGCATATCCGGCATGCATCCCCAATACCCCATCATCACCAATTGTCACATCTATGGCATCGCCATGCTTAACCCTGTCCTTAAGGACAAGCAAGTGAGGATCATCATACTGGCGCTCTCTGATGCAATCGAACAAGGAAGACCGAGAAATAACACTAGCTAAGACCCGATTGGGCTCGGAAATATCCAATCTCGCCAACCGGTTGGCCAGGGCCTGAACATCAACTGCAAGCGGTCTCTCCCCAACAGGAATATATGCCAAACTTCCCATATTCACCGCCCTTCTGCTCAAGGCATCAGCCACTACATTGGCCTTTCCCGGGTGATATAAGATAGTGATGTCGTAATCCTTTAACAACTCTAACCATCTCCGCTGCCTCAAATTGAGATCCTTCTGTTTGAACAAGTGCTGGAGGCTACGATGATCGGTAAATACCTCGCAAGACACACCATACAAATAATGCCTCCAAATCTTCAATGCGTGAACAATGGCAGCCAACTCAAGATCGTGAACAGGGTAGTTCTTCTCATGGGGCTTCAACTGACGAGAAGCATAAGCAATAACTCTACCCTCCTACATCAACAAACATCCAATACCCACTCTCGAAGCATCACAATACACTGTATATGAACCTGAAGCTGATGGCAAAACCAACACTGGAGCTGTGGTCAAAGCAGTCTTGAGCTTCTGGAAGCTCGCCTCACACTTATCCAACCACTGAAATGGAGCACTCTTCTGAGTCAATTTGGTCAAGAGTGATGCAATAGATGAAAATCCCTGAACGAACCGACGGTAATAACCCGCCAAACCAAGAAAACTGCGGATCTCTGTGGCTGAGGACGGCCTAGGCCAACTCTGAACCGCCTCTATCTTCTTCGGATCAACCTGAATACCCTCACTGGACACCACGTGCCCCAAGAAAGCCACTGAACTGAGCCAAAACTCACATTTGGAGAACTTTGCATAAAGCTTCTCCTCCCTCAATCTCTGCAACACAACTCTCAAATGCTCCGCGTGCTCCTCCTAACTACATGAGTATACCAGAATATCATCAATGAAAACAATAACGAACGAGTCAAGATAAGGCCGGAACACGCTGTTCATCAAATGCATGAACGCTGATGGGGCATTGGTCATCCCAAAAGACATCACAAGGAACTCATAGTGACCATATCGGGTCCTGAAGGGTGTCTTAAGAATATCCGATTCCCTGATCTTCAACTGGTGATACCCTGAACGGAGATCAATCTTGGAGAACACTCTCGCTCCATGAAGCTGGTCGAACAAATCACCAATGCGAGGCAGGGGATACTTGTTCTTAATTGTGACCTTGTTCAACTGCTTGTAATCAATGCACATCCTCATCGTGCCATCCTTCTTCTTCACAAATAGAACAGGCACACCCCAAGGCGAAACACTAGGCCGAATAAACCCCTTATCAAGGAGTTCCTGAAGCTGCTCCTTCAACTCTTTCAGCTCCGCTGGTGCCATACGATACTGTGGAATAGAAATGGGCTGAGTGCCCGGCACTAGATCAATACCAAAATCGATATCCCTGTCCGATGGCATGCCCGGCAGGTCTGCAGGAAACACATAGGGAAAATCCCTTATAATTGGAACAGAATCAATGCTGGGAGTCTCTGCACTGACATCCCTCACTTATGCTAAATATGAAAGACAGCCTTTCCCAACCATACGCTGGGCCTTCAAGAATCAGATTACTTGCTGGGAACATAATCAGACAAACCTCGCCACTCAATCCGTGGTACACCCGGCATAGCTAACATCATTGTCTTGGCGTGACAGTCTAAAATAGCCCGGCACGGAGATAACCAATCCATGCACAATATCACATCGAAATCCACCATGCAAAGTAACAGAAGATCCACTCGGGTCTCAAGACACCCAATAGACACAACGCACGATCGATATACACGATCTACCATAATAGTATCGCCCACTGGAGTAGAGACATGAACAGAAGAAACGAGGGACTCGCAGGGCGTATCCAAATAATGGGCAAAATATGATGACACATAAGAGAAAGTAGAACTAGTGTCAAATAACACAGAGGCATCTCTGTGGCAGACTGAGACAATACCTGTAATCACCGCATCTGAAGCAATAACATCAAGTCTAGCTGGGAGTGCATAGAAACGGGCCTGACCACCACCTGATCGACCTCCCCCTCTTGGGCGACCCCTAGATGACTGTCCTCCACCCCTAGCTGGCTGGGTGGGTGGTGAAGTAATTGGTGCTGAAGTCGATGGCTGACTCCTCTGCTGAGATGAACCCCCAAGGCGACGAGGATACTGCCTCCACATATGTCCCAACTCCCCACACTCATAACTACTCCCTGGTGCCGGAGACGGGGACTGAAGGGGACCTCTAGCACCAGAATGACTAGCAGATGCACCTGGCGTAGAAGAGTCCTGAACTGATGGAGCACGAGACGAACCCTGGGCTGGAAGGGCANTAATGATCACGATTATGGTGGAAATGGGGAGTTCCAAAGGCACGCAGGCTAGGTCAGATACAGTCTAGCAGGCTACTCTGAACCCAAATCAGGGCGTCATTCAGCCGTCCCATCCCCATATCTATGTAAATAATATATTTTGTTCTATGTGGGGATTTCCCTCCTATATTAAAGGGAGTCCTTATCATTTTTGTAAGGGTCTGTTGCTTCAGCTGCTCCACAAGAAATATAAGACAACATTCTCTCTGTTCTCTTACTTACTATCTTGATATTATTGCTCTCATTTATTATCTTCATTATTGTTCATCGTTTATCGCTCATCATTGGCCATAAAGAGACTAAGCCTCCCACCAAGTGAAAGCAGCTCCCGTAAACTAAAAAGTAGTGAATACGACCCCACTAGTCTCCAGAATACCCGCGGTGCGAAGAATCCTCTAACACCTATCCAAGAAACCCTGGGCATCCTCGCCCTCTACACCACTGAAAGTCGGAGGTTGGAGTCTACCAAACCTCTACAATCTGCGCTGCTCGTCCTCTGGCATAACTGGAGCTACATAACCCTGAGCAGTTGCCACCGACTGAGCTAGTGGTGCCTCCGGTGTCTGCAATCCCTGAAAAACCTGATCGAGTGTGCGAGCGGCGGAAGTCTGAGTGCCTCCCCCGGCCTGAGAAGTAGCTGCCGTAGTAGAGACTGCGACTGCCTGAGCGAGACTGGTGCACACTGTCAAGATCTGAGCCAAGGTCTCCTGAAGACCCGGAATGACAATAGGCACGACCGGTGCCTGAGCTGGCGCTGCTGGAGCGTCCACAACTGGGACCTGATCCTGAACTGGGGCTGCTGGTGGATCTGCAGGTGCTGCCCTAGCTGTTGTGCGAGCTACACCCCTGCCCCCACCACGACCTCGACCGCGTCCTCGGCCTCTAGTGGCCCCAGCTGGTGGTACTGGTGGTCGTCCATCCTGACCGGTAGCGCGTGTCCTCACCATCTGTGGGAGAATAGAATAACAGAAGTTTAGTACTAGCATCAACAGATTCGCACGACAGGAATTCAAGAATAAGAAGTTTTTCCTAAAGGTTCTGTAGCCTCCCGAGGATAAATACAGACGTCTCCGTACCGATCCGCGAGACTCTACTAAACCTGCTCATGACTCGTGGGACCTATGTAACCTAGGCTCTGATACCAACTTGTCACGACCCTAAACCGGACCCGATCGTAATGGCGCATATCGTGAAACAAGGTCAGCCGACGCAAACCCCCAAGACTAATAAGCAGTTATAATAATTCATTTTTAAGTCATTAATAAGCTGTAAATCCCAAAATAAAGAGTAGAATTGAACAGTGCGGAAATAAATACAGCCCGACATCGGGGTGTCACCAGTCATTAGCATCTAAAATCCGTCTACGAGTATGAAAAGACAACATAGTCTAATACAAAGCTAGAACAAGTGAAATAAAGATAGGAAGGAGAAGCACTGGGTTGCGAACGCCGAGCAGCTACCTAGTCAACTCCGAACAAGCCTGCTGGAAAGCAAATCAGCCCTCGCTAGCGTGACCCGAGACTCCTGAATCTGCACACAGGGTACTAGGAGTAATGTGAGTACGCCAACTCAGTAAGTAATAAAAGTAAAGGCAGCAGAGCGATAAGAAAATACGTAAAACACAACATAATGCTACAACAAAGCAGTATAAACCAGAACAATGCAATAAAAAAGTAAAAGCTCATAAAAACACCTTAGTTCAGTGAAAACCTCTTTAAAACATCTTTCAGTAGTTCAAATGAGTGATGAAAACAAGAAGAAAAAGATAGAGATATAAATCAGCCCCTCGGGCAAAATACCAACAGAACCAGCCCCTCGGGCTATCTCACCATCACTCATATCAGCCCCTCGGGCAATAACATGAACAACAACCGCCCCTCGGGCAATATCACATCTCACACTGGGTACCCGCGCTCACTACGGGTGTACAGACTCCGGGAGGGGCTCCTTAAAGCCCAAGCTCTATCACAAGCCACCTCGTGGCATAACAAATCAGGCTATCGGCCTAATAACAACAAGCCAACTCGTGTCATAGATCCATCAGGCCCTCGGCCTCACAATATCCTCACAACATAGGGCCCTCGGCTTCACTCAGTCAGATCTCACTCAAGCCCCTCGGGCTGACAGTAAAACAAGTACTCGGCTCAAAATTATTTATGAAATCAAAAAGAGTGAATAAAATCGAGTTATGAAAACAGTAAGAACATAGCATGACTGAGTGTAAACATTTAAACCAAAACAGTGAGGAAAAATAGTAGTAAAAGCCCCTAAGGGTCCAAACAATCGGCACAAGGCCCAGACACGCCGTTTAGCTCCAAACACAATAATATTTTCCAAAATATAACAATATCAACTAGTTTCCAAGTAAAATACGCGACTTAATAGTCGCACGGGACGGACCAAGTCATAATCTCCAACGGTGCACAACCCCACGCTCGTCACCTAGCGTGTGCGTCACCTTCAAATAGCACAACGAAGTGAAATCCGGGGTTTCATACCCTCAGGACAACATTTACAATCATTACTTACCTCAATACGGTCCAAACTCTAGCCCGCGATGCCTTTGCCTCTCGAATCGGCCTCAACATGCGTCGAATCTATCCAAAATTAGTTCATCACCATCAATATATGCTAAAGGAGTGAAGCCCATACGAAATTAATCAAATTACAACACAAATCCCGAAATTAACCAAACCTGACCCCCGGGCCCACGTCTCGGAATCTGACAAAATTAACATCAATGGAATCCTTATCTTCCCACGAGTTCATGCATATCAAATTTACCAAAATCCAACCACGAATGACCCCTCAAATCCCTAATTTTAGGTCTCCAATTATAAGCCCTAGTTCTTCAATATTTACCCACAAATTTCCATAAATTTCATGCCTAATCAATGAAATAACACCGTAGGAACGAGTTTTATGTTCAAAAATCTTACCTCAATGAAGTTCCCTTGAATTCCCTCTTCAAAATCCCCCATAAAGCTCCAAAATCGATTTAAAAATGGTGAAGAAAGGCTGAAAATCGCGAAGGATGAAATATATACTTTCTGACCCAGGCTTCTCGCACCTGCGGTTCCTTTACCGCACCTGCGGTACCGCATTTGCGGCCAAAGCACCGCATCTGCGGTTTTCACTTAAAATCCCAATTCCGCACTTGCGATCAAACACCCGCACCTGCGCTATCGCAGGTGCGCTCCAATAGCCGCTTCTGCAGTTCCAGCTCCCCATGGCCAATTCCGCATCTGCGACCCTATGGGCGCTTACCTGCGGTCCCTAGCCACAGGTGCGGTTATGACAGCAATAGAGAACTTGAGCTGCCAAACCCAACTTAAAATCTCACAATAACCACCCGAAATCACCCCGAGGCCCCCGAGGCCCCCGAGACCTCAACCTATAGCACGAACAAGTCATATACCATTATCCAAACTTATACCAATCTTCAGAACACCTCAAACAACATCGAATCAACCAAATAACATCGGATTCAAGCCTAAGGTTCCAAAAATCTTCCGAATTCCGCTTTTGATCAAAAAGTCTATCAAACCACGTCCGAATGACCTAAAATTTTGCACACACATCCCAAATGACACAATGGACCTACTGCAACTCCCGGAGTTCCATTTCGACCCTTATATCAAAATCTCACCTATCAACCGGAAAACGCCAAAAATCCAATTTCGTCAATTCAAGCCTAAATCTACTACGGACCTCCAAAACACATTCCGATCACGCTCCTAAGTCCCAAATCACCTCCCGTAGCTATCCGAATCATCGAAATTCACATCCGAGCCCTTTTCCACATAAGTCAACATCCGGTTGACTTTTCCAACTTAAGCTTACTCAAAGAGACTAAGTGTCTCAAACCTTACCAAAACCTCTCCGAACCCGAGCCAACCAATCCGATAGCACATAATACATCTAAACAAGACAATAAGAAACAAGAATGGGGAAAATGGAGCGGTAACACATAAAACGACCTGCCGGGTCGTTACAAAGAGCCCCCGCTTACGAAAGGAGAATTCTTTTCTAATTATTCCAACTATGCTTGCTCCCTCTTGTCTAAGGAAAGAATGAAACCAAAAGGAATATTCTATAACCTTTTATGTCCTATATATTGTATGTGATAAAAGGAAATCAAGAGGAAGAAAGCTTTGTATTTTTATTTATTTATCAAGAATCAAATATGATGTGTCAATCACCACCTTGCAAAAATAATTTAACTTTAAACTTCTTATTTTTACCTTAATGAATAATATAAATCCTTTTTTTAGACCACTTATTTCAAAAATATTTTTTCCTCTATTAAACTTCCTGCTCAGTCAAAAATTTCGGCAATGATTTACTTCTGATATCTTGTGACATTTTTTAATTATTTTGCCAACATATACAATTCTACTTATTCAACCCCACTCCCCCACCCCCCAAAAAAAGAACTTTCTTCCATTAGTATAACTGTAGAAAAAAGATATCCGAAATACCTAAAGAAAAATGAAGAAATGCTTTTGGGAGATCTGAAATGAGAAAACTTAGAGCAACATTGGTAGCTAACCACCGCGCAGAATCTCTTAGGTTATTGACTAGTAGAATCATCATCCACTAACCAATGTCAACTAGTCACGATTCATGAATCCTTTTAATTTTCGGATCTTGCTATTACAAACAAGACAAAGTACTTCGACTACCACTGAACTCTGTTTTGATATAGCATCAGGATTAAGAGGCATGACAAGCAGATACCAATGAGAAATAATTGTAGTTCCGATAAGAAAAGGTAGAAATACTAGTTTGAAACATATGAAACTATCGAGATGCATGTACATGATTACACCTTTAGATCACATCCTAAAATTTCTTTGGATTGGAATCAGAGAAGTAGGCAAGGTTGCCAATAGAAACGAGTATGGGGTAGACTACAAAATTTGGACTGAAGCAATTAGATGGAAAAAGTAAACTGGGAAGATTCACTTTCTTTAGGCCCAGATATATGCCTGAACAAATGTCTCTTCCTCTTGCTCTCATCTCAAAGTTGAACTTTGGAATACTCAAGGTTTCTCTCCTGAACCAGTGAACATGGATTCAGGAGCAAGAGGAGTAGGTGTATCCAGCTGGTAAAGGTTGAGTGCAGGACCAACAAATCGGAATAGTATCCAAGCCCCAATTATAATAAAAATAGAAGCATAAGCAAATTTGTTGAGCCAAAACAAAAGGCCTTTTTCTCCCACATACAACTCCAATGCTTTCTCAGTCAGAGTCATGGATTCCCAATCCTTAGGTGGAGGCTTAGCCTTGGGAGCTTGTTTTGCTGCATTAATCATTTCTTCTTCCTTCTGCTTTCTTCGTTTTGATGAACGTCTTCGGTACCGAATCTCCAACGTGTTTGGCGGTGTTATTGGTGGTGTTATGGGTTGTGATTCGTTGCCATTATCATTGATGCTGCTGGTTGCATTGTTATTGCTATCACTGCTGCTGCTTCTAATAGGAAAACGAACAAAGGATTGAACATGGCGTTGTTGAGATTTGGAGGAAATTGGTATTGGGATTGTAGTGAAGTGTTTTGGATAGGTAGAGAGCATGTTGGTGTTCATTTTCATTGCCTTTAGCAGGGGAACTTAGTTAAAGCATCAAAGTATGAGGCCAGGAGACGCACAATGGTTTTTGATTACCTTATCCTTTTATCTCGACTAATGAGGAGACCCATCTCAACCTTTTTCTCTCTTTCTTTTTTAATTCTAAAATTCTTAAATGATACTATACTAATGGAACTTTGACTAAACTGTTGATATTTTTTTATAGAGTTCAATAACTAATAAAATTTCGGCACACCCTACCGGACTTTTTGTTTTCTATTACTATATTAATTAACTAAAGATTTCCAACGCTATAAAATGGATTGAGTCTTAAATGACATAGATATATATATATATATATATGGACGAAATGAGATTTGAGGAGTTTGAAATCAAGAACTATGCTGGTAAGTCTTTGAAAAATTAAATCAAACACATAATTTACTGGATTATTGTATTCGTTTTATTGGTCAGACAGTGTAATCACAAATCAAATATGAATTACATCATATAAAATGACAGTCTAAAATCGTACTTTGTTACAGAGACTGTTCTAACACTTTTCCAGGAAGAAATCTTCACAAAACTTTGTTTACCTTGAAAATGATAATAACAATTAGATTTGATTTTTTGATTTTAAAAATATGTGATCTATTTTTATGCTACTTGTTTAGGCAATAGATGCTAAGTGAAGGATTGGAAATTAAGACGATAGCTTGTAGACAGCTTGTTAACCAAACCGAATAGTTGGGAATCGCGGTCTCGAGCTTGCGTATACGGGGCCTCGAAGTCGAATCGGATGCCCGATTGAGGGCAGTCGATGAAGGACTAACAGTTATGAGAGCTGTGATTGCGCCTCTTTATGACCAATAATGAGCAATAAATGAAGAACAATTAATAGAACACAATGAATACAAGCAATAAATGTAAATAAAGGAACCAAGAGAATATGTTCAAGCTAGAGAGCAGAGAATGTTCTTGTATTGAATGTAGTGTATTGTCTCTTGAGTATCAGATCTCCCTTACAAGATGACAAGGATTCCTTTTATATATGAGGGGGAATCCCAATATAATACAAATGCATTTATTACAAAGATATGGGGCTGGTACAGCCATTTAATGCCATGATACGGGATTGGACTAGTCTACTAGACTTTGCCAGCTTTAATCAAGTGCCTAGGGAAATCCCCATCTTTCCATCATACCTATCGATCTGTGCTGCCTCGGAGTTCATCGTCTGCAAATCCTTCGAGTCTGCCTCGAGCCCTAGCAGGCGTATCTATGGAACGTCGTAATGGCCACGAAATCGGCCCCACTGATTTCACTGTATACAGATAGTCCCCGCGTTTCCTAAAATAGAAATGATAGGAAACGATTTCGAACTCTTGCTTCTTTGATACTATTGCCATGACGTCAGTTTATTAGAGCATTAAATGCCATGACTCAAAAGCCACGCAAGGGTCTCCGTCAACACAACTATCGAGAATCCCACGAACCGTTATCGGTTCGTCCTTTCCGCTGCCCATATGGTTTCTATAAATACCTCAACCGTTTAGTGATTCACACTTTTACAACATCACTTTCAGAGCCAAAGTCATCCTTTTTCGCATTCTTCTTTCTTTGATTCATTACTTCCTTTCTCAGAAGGACCTTTCCACCACCATGGCTAGAACCTCTAAGACAGTGCCTCGAAGAGAGGGTACCGCCTCTTCGTCTCGAACATCCAAGGGTAAACCCAAAGTGGCCCCCACCGTTGAACAATGTACACCCATCGAGTTTGATACTGTGATATCGAGAGGCCCTCATATACGTCGAGCCGATGCGAACATGTATCCCGGTATATTAGCGGCGTGACTAATATACAAAAAGTGATGGAAGACTGCCGATTGGAAGAAGCAGTGTTGGTTGAGATTCCCAGTTCTAGTGAGAGCATAACAGATCATAGGTCAGCTTCCTTTATGTATATACATACCCATTCACCTTGGGTCGCGTCGATTCTTCAGACCTTTCTTCCCCGGCGATAGATCTGGTTATTCTTGACTTTTGCCATAAATATCAAGTGACGCTAGGCCAAAGGTCATGGGTATGACTTTTACCCTCGACCACTTGATTAGACTGTATAGCCCTCGTCTTTATAGAGGTTTGATTAAGCTTCACCCACGATCCGCGAAGCCGTTTTTCTCGAGCATTGATGAGAACAAGGACCGGGGGTGGATGAGCAGGTTCGTCCGAGTGAGGACCTCGGACATCATCCTGGCCGAAAGGATGCTATTCTCGGAGAAGTGGAATACGAAAGCGTAAGTGCCTTTCCTTCGAACATGCTTTACTGTCTCTTTACCTTCTTCTCAAAAAATGATCTTCCCTTCATTTTTGCAGCTACCGTTTGGTATCCCGAGGCGGTCCAGGACCTGTCGGGGTGGATCAGGCAATTGGATATTTTGCTCCCTTATCTCGAGCATTCTTGGCCTGATTTGGCTAAAACGCGGTGGCCGGACAAGAATCATGGTAAGCCTTTTGTTGCCGCCACCACCATGTTTCAATATCTCTTTCGCGTACCCTCCGTGTTGATAAGCTTTGAGTACTATGCTTGTGCAGGCCTTGGCGAAGAAGTGTTGATGAGACCGCCTCCCGACGGCAAAGAAGAGACCTCGAAGCCCGATAAGGGTAAGAAGAAGAAGAGAAAGGCGACTGTTGAATCTCCTATGTCAAAGAAGCCTAAATCACGCAGGCCTCGTGCTGATGCTAAGGTCTCGACTTTAGCTACCAGGGCAAGTCCCAGTACTGAGGGTGAGGATGACGACGATTATGAGAGCCCTTTGGTACAAAGGACAAGGCCGGGCACGGATGCCCCGCAGGTGGCTGGGCCGAGGGCCGCTGAATTGGGAACGCTCGAGGTGGGTGCCGATATGATCCCAAAGTTCCTTACTGGATGTGGTACAGCCCCTATCGAGGAACCCGTTGCTGGTGACTCCGAAGAACTCAAACCCGATGCTTCTCGGGGGCGAGAGGAGACCCTTAAGGAGCTTAATGCCCTGGGTGGAATCAATTTGGGCGCTTCCTACTCATCGAGGGAGATCAAGGATGCTCAGAATCAGAACACTGCTGGTGCGGGGGCCTTTCATGGAGGGAGAAATGTGCTTGAAGACCTTCTTGCTGATTTTGATGATAACATTGATCTCAAGGCTCACGATGCCCTCGGGGAGGCGGAGAGGCTTCATCGACAGGTGATACTCTTGGCATATCATTTGCGTTTCTAAATCTTTGTGCTTGACTATTTGTCTTTTATGTGGTTTTGTAGTCCAAGAAGATGTACGATCATGCCTTCTCTAAGCTCCAAAATGAGCTTTTGTGCCGTAGGAAAGAGGTTGAGAATCTCACCTCAGGGTTAAGGGAATTGGAGACCTCTTCTGCCCGAAAGGATGAGGAGCTGAGTGGGCTCCGGGTGAGATTGGAAGGAGTGTGCCGAGAAAAACACATCCTCGTCAAGCAGGTAATACACTATTCGCGAACTCGCCCTTTGTCTTTGTAACTTGGTGTTCTACCAACTTTCTTTTCCCCCGCAGGTCGGGCAAAGGAATGCCCTGGTGGAGCAGCTCCGAGAGGAGGCGGTCACCAAGGATGCGGAGGTCCTCGATTTGAAGGAGCAAAATGGGGTTGTGGCCTCGGAGAGGGACCTTCTACGGATCGATCTGGTGTCGACCCGGGATCTTCTGCGGAGTGCCAAGGAGGAGGTTGCCGGATTATCGTCGGCTCGGTCCACGGCAGATGAAAAGGCGTCCTCGTATAAGAAAGATGCCACTACTGCAAATGAACGAGCTCGAGAGATATTAGTGAAGGCTGAGCAGAAACTAGTGAAGGCCAAGCAGAAGCTAACCCGGGCCGTTACTTATGCTCATGTGCAAGCGAGGAGGCAGGCTCTTGAGGAGGTGAGTGATAAGGGCGTCGATTTCTCAGCCGAGATCGAGGAAACCCGAACCATGGAGGAAAAATTTGCTTATTCGGATACTTCAGATGGGAGTTCTGATGATGGTTCCGAGGCCAGTGGTGGAGAGTAGACTTAGGTCGTCTTTTTTCTTTTGTGCAAGAATTTCTTAGGGGAAAGACTTTTTAAATGCTCCTCTGTTGTAAATGTGTTTGGGAATACAATAATTTTTCTGCTTCCAGTCTTTTTGAGCTCTATGTTTTAATACTTTTGTCTCTAAATTCTGATGTTGGTTCTTTGTGGCACATACTTGGAGCATTCGAGACCCTTGAGATCGGGCACCTATCTCAAAATTGGGCCGATAGTTTTTGTAGGGTCGATGCCCTGCAAATGGTGAAAACCCTCGGGGTCGAATGGCTCTCGAGCGCTTGCGTGGTAGTATCATTTATGTGATACGGTCGTGAAGTGACCGAGATGGCCCCACCGGTGCATTTCCCAAAAAATGATGCTGACATGATGAGATTTCATTGGTATATAGGGCAGGCGACCAGTTGCCACCCGCTCTATATATTTACTTGTTTCTCCCCATTTGAAAATACCGTTGCACTGAGCAACTATCTTCTTTATAGGGTTTCTCTTCTATGCGCCAAATTTCCTTCAACTCAAAAGCTCTTTCATTTCCCCTTTCTTTGTTACGTCATATCCATGGCTGCTACGCCCAAATCTGCTTGCCAAGGAGATGAGGGCTCTGTCCTAGCTTCGTACTTGGTTGGTGGTACACCGTCGGCGTCCAGCAGGCTAACGTCGAGGTGCTTCGTCACGAGGAGGGATTTCTCGCCAGAGAGACCTCCTAATGTTTCGGGCCGCCGGGAGCATGCCGAGTTTTATCTCCTCGATAGGGGAGGAGCATCTCGAGGCAGTTAGAAAAGACTGCGGATGGGGAGGAGAAGTGGTGTTGTAGGTACTTTCCCCAAAGGAGAGCATTACGACCCATGTCGAGGGGTTTTGAACGTTTATACGTACCCCTTTACATTGGGCCCTCTAGATAGAGTCGTGCTCGAGTTTTATAGGAGCTATCAGGTTACTTTGGCGCATGCTCACCCGTCCTTTTGGAAGATAGTGCTGATGATAAGATTTTTTACAGATAAGGCCGGGCTCGACTTCACCCTTAGTCATCTCATTAGATTATACCGGCCTTTGCATTATCGAGGCTTGATTACTCTGCGACGTCGATCCACTCGGCCCCCTGCTGTTAATGATGAAGAAGACGAGGACCGGGGCTGGATGAGTCGATTCGTTCGGGTACGAACAGTCGATGTTATCCCTGGAGAGTTTCTGTCATTTCCTGAGAAATGGAATTTCACACATAAGTGGTACATTTGTGTTTTTATTGTTTTTGTACATTGTGGAGGCGGGCCCCGTGAAGATGTTCTCCTTTTTGTTTTCTGTAGCGATCCCTTGGCTGCCTAACGAGGTTCCCGACATGGCGGAATGGTCTCGTAAGTTGGCATCTTGCTCGTCTTACGATAAATGCAAATGGCGAGACCTGTCTAAGGGGAGATGGGAGGCAAAGCATCACGGTAGGTGCATAGTGGCTTGTCCTCTTAGAAAGGTACTTTCTCTATAGCGCACTAACTCTCGCAGGTGTTGGAGAATTTTCCGAGATGAGGACGTGTCCCTTCGGGGAGGAGGAAAGATTTCCAACCTCGGGGCCGAGGATCGATAACAAACGGAAGGAATCTTCGAGGGGTGAGGATGCTCCCAGCAGGGTGAGTCCTGCTCTGAGGTTCAAAAGAGACGAGTCGGCCGAAACTCCAGCCTCTGAGTCCTCACTCTTGAAAAAACAGTTCCTCCCTTGCCGCCGTTTCCCATTCCCGTCGAAGGTACTTCGAGGGACGAGGGCCATCTGCCATCTTTTCCTTCCCCTACCAAAGGCATTTTGGGGGAAATTCGAGGCCAGGGGCTGAGCGGATCGAATGGAATATCGGGCGACCGTGATCCCATCGGGAGTAATTTTACGAGGGCCGACGAGGCCAAGCCAGCAAATGTGTTCTCGACTTTTGACGAGGCCCAGTGGATCAGTTCCATGGTGAGTGTTAGTAGTCAGTACAGGCTTTTTAGTTTCGCGCCTTCCTTTTCTTATAGAGCTCCCTTTTCGAAGGCATTTGACAAGCTTAAGTCCGAGCTGCTTCACCGTGAAGCCATGCTGCGGAAAGCTTTGGAAGGGGAGAAATCCCTCAGGCTTCTTTGCAAGAAAAGGGGAGATGAGCTAGAATACCTGCGGTACGAGGTGGATTAGAGCCGGAACTACGAGAGCTATCTCGAAAGACAGGTAACCTTTGCCTTAAGTCGATCTATGCCCCTCCTTCCACTTTCGTAGGCTAATATTCTTTTATTTCAGCTGCGGAGAAAAACGGATGACCTGAAATGAATTTGGGGCGAGGTTGGCCAGGTCAAGCATGAGTGTAACGAGATAAAGGCTCAGGCGAATGCCCAAGTTGCGGCCTAGAGGGATGCTTTGGCCAAGGCTTCCGCCCTCGAAGTGCAATTTCGGAATACTCGTGCAAACAGCTCGGTCCGAACGAGCATGATTGTGAGGCTCGAGTCTGAGCTTTTAAAGATTAAAGCGGAGGTTGTAGATACTCGGGCTAAAGCCGAAGAGGTCCTAACCAAGGCTGATAAGAAAGTGGTCGTCTATTTGCAAGACGCCGCCGATGCTCGAGTTGAGCTGAGAAGGGCTCTCAGCCAGGGGTAGGAGAAAAGAGTATATTAGATGCAAATCTCAGAGGGAAACCCTCGAGGAGATACACGTTAGAGGCTTCGATCTCTCGGAAGAGATAGAGCAGGCAAAGGCGTACGAGTATGACGCTAGGTTCCTTATGTCCGATGCCGAAGATAACGAGAAAGAGACCGACGAGCTATAGTCCCCGAGGGGGACGTATATTAGCTTTTTCTTTTCTGATTTTGTATATAATGCCAACATTGTAAATGGAGCTTTGTATTTTTTTCATACATACGTATAAAAGGAAGCCTTGCGGCTTCATTTTTCATGCACTTCCTTTTGCTTCGACGTTTGTTGGTCGTTAGCCATATGAACTGGTTTCCGAAAGAAGAACCCTTAGGTCTATAGTACGGCCCTGGGGCTCGTTTGGCTGGCCCGTAGGCCCTTACGTGTTTGGTCGGTATGACCTTTTAGTATGATCCGGCATTTAAACTCTTATGCTTTTGCTCTTGGGCATATTCAGTTAACTTTTTCGGGCTTCTTCTTTGAGTCGGGTTTCGACTCGAGCTCAATGACCCCTAAGTTTTGAATTTAAAGCTGGCCCTTAGGCTCTTACGCATTAGGGTCGGTACGACCCTTTATATGGGTTGGCGATAGTGGCTCTTACGCTTTAGGGTCTGTACGACCTCTCATATGGGCTGGCGGTAGTGGCTCTTACGCATTAGGGTCGGTACGACCTCTAATATAGGCTTTATTTTTCCCTCGTTAAGGACTTTTGAAATTTGTGTTTGCCTCACTCTTTGACGGTTCGATAAAAACCTCAATTGTGAGTCGTTATGTGGCGATATGCAAGCACCTTGGGAGTTATTGCTCGGTGGCTAAGTGTTTCGAAGCTTGTAGCTTGGAGCTGACATAGTCGAAGCTTTTTTTCCTATGTCGAGGGTAGCCTGTTTTACCGGTTCTTTTCGAAGTACTTTCGAAGTAATTGAAGGCCTGTGATTTTATAGCGACGGTCAGGCGTCCTCGAGTCACGTTAGTTTAGCTGGTACAGCCTTGTGACCGCAGTCATTGTGTTTGGCTGGAGACTTTCAGTCCCCGAGTGAAATAGTTTTGGCATCTGTATCGAGGGTATGCCTTTTTAGGGGTCTTACAAGTTCGATATATAGCCTTAACTTTAAGGTCGAGTTTATGCCTTTTGTAAGGTCTTATAAATTTTAACATGCCTCACTTGAGGTCTTACAGTTTTAGATACTTGGTACAAGTACAGTTCATGCCTTGCTTGAGGTCTTACAGTTTTGTTACTTCGTATAAGTATAGTTCATGCCATGCTTGAGGTCTTACAGTTTTGTTACTTCCTATGAGTATAGTTCATGCCTTGCTTGAGGTCTTACAGTTTTGTTACTTTGTATAAGTATAGTTCATGCCTTGCTTGAGGTCTTACATATATTGTTGTTGTTGCCTTACATAGGTCTTACGAGATCGAGGTTGCCCATATGGGATCTTATGGCCTCGGGTTTTTGATAAGCTGATGGGATGGCGATTGGCTATAGTCCCCGAGACATTGAGAGTTTTCTGGGCTTCAGAGCCATTTTTGTATACTTGATGTTGCCTCATTAAGGGCTTATAAGTTCGAAGCTTCCGACCCGGAGTTAGACGGCTTCGAGTTCTCGATGCTAGTCCCCGAGTGTTCGGGACGTTTTTGGCTTTTGGAGCCATTTTTGTAAAATTGATATTGCCTCGTTGAGGGCTTACGAGTTCTAAGCTTTTAACCCGGAGGTTATATGGCTTTGAGTTTTGACGCCAGTCCCCGAATGTTCGGGACATTTTTTTGGCCCTGGGGCCATTTTTGTAAGAAATAGCGAACTTCTTTAAAATGCGAAATGCTTTGATGGAAGGAAAATTATCCTTTGATTACTTGGTACAAGTATACACGTCTTTGCTATCAAGGGCTCGGTTGTTCTATACGGAACGGTTCATTCGACCGTTTGGCCCGGTACATCATTTTCCTATCGAGACCCTATCTAGCATATCTTTGGCTTCTCCGAGGAGGTGACCTTCCGGGGGGATGCCCCCCAGTATTCGAGGTTGATTTGAAGAGAAGCCTTGAATACTTGTTGAGTCTTCCTTAGGTAGCATATAGATGTTGCCTCGTTAAAAACCTTGCCGGTAAAACCCTTCTTGGGATAAAAACCCGATCGAAGGAAAAGAGTGCAACATATGATTTTGGAACCTAATGCCTTCAAGTTGGAAAGCGTTTTGGCTGTTTCGATCGGATAACTGCACACACGTTAGTGTGAAATGTAACTAAAAAAGGAGAGATGATTATACCTTATTGCCGATGGCGCCTTGGGCCTCTATGTGCTTCGAACAGTTGCTTTTAGGACACGGTACAGTCCTTTGCTAGTTTAGTCGGGTGTAGCCGAGAATATAGCTTGTTGTTACTATTTTACTGTTTGCTTATCCTTTGGCTCCTTCGGCGGTGGAGGTATTGGTGCCGGTGCCATATCGTGCACCACAAACATCTCTTTTGCTGCATGCTGTTCTCTATAGACGGTTTTTATCCCGTACTTTGTCGAAAATTTCATCATTTGATGGAGGGTGGATGGTACTACTCTCATGCAGTGTATCCACGGCCTACCGAGCAAGGAGTTGTATCTCATGTCTCCTTCGATGACATGGAATTTGGCATTTTGGGTAGTGCCGGCCACGTTGACCGGGAGGGTGATTTTCCTTTTCGTTGTTTCGCTCGCCATGTTGAACCCATTGAGGACTCGAGAGGCGGGCACGATTTGGTCGAGCAGTCCAAGTTGTTCCACCACCCTCGACCTGATGATGTTGGCCGAGCTACCTGGATCCACAAGCACACGCTTAATTTGAAATGTATTTACAAGAAAAGAAATTACCAATGTGTCGTTATGGGGCTGACATAGAGCCTTGATGTCTTCTTCGCTGAACATGAGGGCGTCCTCGGGTAAGTAACCTCGAGTTCGCTTTTCCCTGGTGATGGAAATTTTTGTTCTCCTGACCATGGGTTCTTGTGGAGCATCGATACCTCCGAAGATCATGTGGATGACATGTTGTGGCTCGCCTGTTTCACTCTTCTTGGTTGCCTCTCTTTCCCGGAACTGATTTTTGGCTTGGTCGCTGAGGAATACTCGGAGGTGACCTTTGCTGAGTAGTCGGGTTACTTCTTCCCGGAGTTTTGGGCAATCCTCGATCCTGTGACCGTGTGTGTTGTGAAACTCACACACTAAGTTATGGTTCCTTTGCGAATGATCTGATTGTACGGGCCTAGGCCACCTGGTGTCTCTGATTTTACTGATGGCGAATACGATGTCTGAGATGTCGACGTTGAAGTTGTATTCCGACAGGCGGGGTGCCTCCATTGGCCCTGTGTGCCTATCGAATCCAGCTCTGCTAACAAGTCCCCGAGGGTTCTGACCTGGATCCATCCTTCGATCGTTGCGAGGTATGTTGCGCCTCGGGGCATTTCTTCTATCTTCAGTGTATTGTTGGCATCTTTCTTTGTTTGGCTTTGGCTCCTTTGTTGGAAGCCTGTTAGGATATACCGAGCCCGAGGGGGCTTCTCGTTGGTCGTCTTCGACCCTGATCTTTGATTGGTACCGGTTGTGGACATTCGACCAGGTCACGACGGGATATTCAACTAAGTTCTGCTTCAGCTGTTTCGAAGCTACCGAGCTTCGCTCATTCAAACCTTGAGTGAAATCCTGTACTGCACAGTCGTCGGAGACTTTTGGCAGGTCCATTCGTTCCATTTGAAACCGAGATACGAACTCCCGCAGCATCTCGTTCTCCCTTTGCTTGATTTTGAAAACGTCGAATTTCCTTGTAGCTACCTTGATAGTGCCAGCATGTGCCTTTATGAAGGAATGTGCTAGCATGGCGAATGAATCTATCGAGTTTGGGGCTAGGTTGTGATACCACATCATTGCCCCTTTTGAAAGCGTCTCTCCGAACTTTTTTAGTAGGACGAATTCGATCTCGTCGTCCTTTAGGTCGTTGCCCTTTACTGCACAAGTGTAAGCAGTGACGTGCTCGTTGGGGTCTGAGGTTCCGTTGTACTTTGGAAGGTCGGGCATTCTGAACTTCTTTGGAATGGGTTTTGGGGCCGCTTCCTGCGGGAACGGCTTTTGCACGAACTTCTTCGAATCTACACCCTTCAAGATCGGGGGTGCACCCGGGATTTGATCGACCCTACAGTTGTAGGTTTCCACCTTCTTGTCGTTGGCTTATATCTTCTTCTCGCCCGACTCTATCCTCTTTGTGAGGTCATCGAGCATTTTTATGATGGCGGGGTCGGCTGCCGATCCGTTGTTGCTTGATCTTTCCGGTACCTGCTCGGCTTGGGGAGTCGTTTCCGGTGCTACCGTGCTGGGAGTTTTCTGGTGGCTTTACAGCTGAGCAATCGCCAGCTGTTGTGCTTGTAACATCTCGAAGATGACGTGAAGGCTAACCCCTTGTTCTTCCTAAGCTGGGGTTTTTTGAGCTTCCTGTTGATCTCCTTGGTGTATGCTCATGTTGGTGTGGGATATTATTTCGACGTGTTGAGCATCGCGCGAGACCGCGTCCACGGGAATTGGTTCTTGCGCATCCCCAGGGTTTCGTGGTGGTACACCAACACCTAGAACAGCTACACCATTTTCTCCATGGTCTTCAAGATTGTTGTTTTCACGTGCGTTTGCCGAGTTAGACATTTTAACCTGAAATCAAAGATCTTGGACAAGAAAAAGTGTGAAAGATAACTTGCGTTATGTAGTAAACCAGCAAGAAAACAATCACTATTATTTTTAGCCCCACGGTGGGCGCCAAACTGTTTACCTTGAAAATGGTAATAACAATTAGATTTGATTTTGTGGTTCTAAAAATATGTGATCTATTTTTATGCTAGTTGTTTAGGCAATAGATGCTAAGTGAAGGATTGGAAATTAAGACGATAGCTTGTAGACAGCTTGTCAACTAAATCGAATAGTTGGGAATCGGGGCCTCGAGCTTGCGTATACGGGGCCTCGAAGTCGAATCGGATGCCCGATTGAGGGCAGTCGATGAAGGACTAACAGTTATGAGATTTGTGATTGCGGCTCTTTATGACCAATAATGAGCAATAAATGAAGAACAATTAATAGAACACAATGAATACAAGCAATAAATGTAAATAAAGGAACCGAGAGAATATGTTCAAGCTAGAGAGCAGAGAATGTTCTTGTATTGAATGTAGTGTATTGTCTCTTGAGTACCAGATATCCCTTACAAAATGACAAGGATTCCCTTTATATATGAGGGGGAATCCCAATATAATACAAATACATTTATTACAAAGATATTGGGCTCGTCAGTCATTTAATGCCATGATACGGGATTGGACTAGTCTACTAGACTTTGCCAGCTTTAATCACGTGCCTAGGGAACTCCCATCTTTCCATCATACCTATCGATCTGTGCTGCCTCGGAGTTCATCGTCTGCAAATCCTTCGAGGCTACATCTCGAGTCTGCCTCGAGCCCTAGCAGGCGTATCTATGGAACGTCGTAATGGCCACGAAATCGGCCCCACTGATTTCACCGTATACAAACTTCATAAATTCTTTGAGAGGACAAGAACAAAGAATATTGGAGAAGGAAAAGAAAGAACTTGTTTCATCTAGCGTGAAGTGATACAAAGATTTATGAGAGTCCTACCGTTGTGTCTATTCTCCTTCTTAAACTATAATATTTTTTATATATATAACAAATTATATATTTACTTATATTTTTTTATAAATCGGGGTCAACCCACATGGGTGACCCGAATTCAATTCCTTCAATCTTAAATAAACATAAAAATAGAATCAAATTGCATTTTAGAAGCTTAAAGTAAACTCTGCATATTGATTTGCTTCCGAGAAGGATGCTTCTCCATCTTTTCTAACAAACCTTTCATTTGGATAATTCTCTAAATTTTGGGAACGAATTTGTATGGACAAAAAATTATCTCTAATATGATTAAGCCATATTAGCGTTAATGAGGCATTCACAAGTCGTCGTGTGTCACCAATGCGACTCCAGTTGAGACATGTCCAAGGTTGAAGTGATTCTAGAAAATTTGAAGGCTGAGATCGAAGTGGTTCTACAAACAATGAAGGTTGCGGATGAAGAGTCAACAAGGATTAAGGTCGAGGAGTCGTCAAATATCAAGGCCGAGGTCGAACATCACTGACAGAGTTATAACGGTTATTTTCAAGATAGGATACTAAAGAGAATATTCTAGTGGATATTCTCTGCACCTGTACTATTAGGGTTTCTAGGAACATATTCCCTATAAATAGAAAGAGACACAATGATAGGGGATATGAGATATTTATTTGTAAAAAATACATTGACTTAATAGAGAGAATATGGTCTTGTTACTAGCATAGAAAAATAACCTTTAACTAAGATTCTTGTCTAACATTTTTGTTGGATCCAAGAACGATCTAAGTGTTCAAAGGCTTTAGAAAATATTCACAAATCTCACCCCTTTTTCGGGTAACTCACACGTTTCTATTTACTTAAATGGCATTTATTGCTACTTGTTATTATTTAATGCCAGATTCTATCTTTTTGGATCATTGACACTGTCATTACTATTTACGTTCATTGTCATCCGGACAAACATACAAATTATTTGCCATAAAATTGATACCTTTGTCTTTAGAATATTATTATTAGCTAAGATTGACTCTTCTTTATTTAAATCTAACTAGTTGAACTAAGATCTATATTTTTTGTCAAACAATTTGGCGCCATCTGTGGGGAGTTCTTGGGCTTCTTAGTGTCATAATGGGGGATCGAGGTTAACCCGGACCAAATCAAAGCTATCGAAGGAATACCGGAGCTTCTAACTACCAACAAGCAAGTCCAAAGGTTGACTAGTCGAATCGCTGCCTTATCGAGATTCATCTCGCGGTCGTCTGACAAATGTCACAAATTTTTTGACGTACTCAAAAAGGACAACGGCCTCGAGTGGACACCCGAGTGCGTACAAGCTCTGTGAGAACTGAAGGCGTATCTTTCATCACCACCTCTGCTCTCAAAGCCTGAGCCTAGGGAATATCTCCTCGTCTACTTGGTGGTCTCCGAAGTAGAAGTAAGTGCAGTCGTGATTCGAAAGACCAAAGGTACGCAATCTCCCATTTATTACATTAGCAAAACACTCGTCGACGCTGAGATGAGGTACCCCGCACCTCGAGGAACTGGCCTGGCACTAGTCGTAGCTTCACGAAAGCTTAGACCCTATTTCTAATGCCACCTATATCGGTCGTTTCTCTAAGAGGGATTTTACATAAACCCGAGCTGTCAGGAAGGCTAGCCAAGTAGGCCATCGAGCTAAGCGAGCATGATATCACGTATCAGCCGCGAACGGCGATGAAGTCGCTAGTGTTCGCCGACTTCGTTGCAGACTTCAATGCAAAAATAATGCTTGAAGTTGAGAAGGAAGTTGTACAGGCTTCTTTCCAAACACAAGACCTTTGGGTCTTATACACCGATGGCGCATCCAATGCCTCCGGATTCGGTCTGGGACTCGTACTCGATTGTAGGCGGTACGGGCTTTTTGGGTTGTGCAATGCATCATGGAGTTGGTACAAGAATTTGTAGAAAACGACAATTCTGTGGTCCATTACGCTATAGTGGATCTGTTCCGCTGACCATGAAATTACCACAGAATGAATCAGAAGCAACTCAATTTTGAAAATCATGTTTGTGGTCATTTTTCTGGAGACATAAACATTCTGCTACCACGAAATTGCATCGCAAAATGGACCAGACCCAACCCAAAATTTGAAAATTATTTTGTGGCTATTATGCTGGCCGCATAACCATTTTGCTACCGCGAAATTGCATCGTGGAATTGACATACCATTTTGTGGTCATTCTGCTGACACATATCTGTTCTGCTACCACGGAATTGCACCACATAATTGACATCGGAGGTTATTTTTGAAAATATTTTAACCCGGCCCAATTTTAATAGGAAGGCATAAGGGGCTCATTTGGGAGCAAAACATCTCATAATTTAGAGAGAGGAAAGGGATCTAGAGAGAGAAGGAAGGGCACCAACATCTTTATGCTTCAAATTCTTGCTTAAGCTTTGAGGATTCAAGGGAGAAATCCACAAGATCTTCATGTAAGAGGTAAGGTTCTACTCTTTAGCCCTAAATTTCGGGATTTAGACTGAAAGTAGGTAACGAGAAGTATGATTCTTAGGTGTGGGAGTTGCTCTTTGTGCATGAATATACTCATAAAGGTGGTAGAGAGGTTGTTGAACTAAAATGGGTAAATGATTTATTGTGGGATGAAGGAATCCACCATAAAAAGAACCTTGAGATTATAATGCCCACCTAGTGTTTGTTAAAATGCTCAAATGAGCAGAATACATGAATCTCTTCCTAATTATGGTTTTTTTGTTATGTCTCTAAATAGATTGAAGTTTTTGGGATTTACGGTACATTATAGTAATTTAAAGAAAGCTCAAAGCAAGGTATGTTGGCTAAACTTCTCTCTTAGAATTAAATCCCATGACGCTCTCGTATGTTTCAAGTATGGTTGGCCCAAGTTCCTAATTTCCATGTTACGAGTTGTTCCTAATAAATTCGTTTATCCCGAGTATGCAAACTGTTGAAAGATATATGTTCAATATGTGTTCCAAATGCTCCTATCACGATATGTTATCCTTCGGGAATGTGTTAAAGTATGGTTTGTGTATTAAAATATTACGACTTAAATTCGTGTTTCAAATGAAAGTTGTTATGCCAAATGGTGGAAGAAAACTCAATGTGCTTAGGATTCTTATTGCTCATATATGAACTTAAGGCCTTGACTTCAATTGTTCTTATTGTTGATAATCTATAAAGATGTTTGAAAGTGAAAGAAGTAAGTTGGAGATATAAAGTGTGGGCACCGTGCCAAGAATGAAAGTTATACGTGTGGCCAACAGTGCCAATAAGATGAAATAATGTGTGAAAGATTTTGAAATGAGCCTTGAATCAACTGGTCCAAATGGACTCTGAAAATAGAATTTCCTAAAGGCTTATGTACTCAAGTCATGTTCAAATGTGGTTGTTTCAGCTAATACCTACGATTTGAACCACTGTTTCAGTCGTAAATCACCATTCTCTCTTTTATAAGCATTCCCGATGTGCTATAAGCTCTTACATTCTCATGAGTAAAGGCTACGGTATTCCTAAATGTTTTAAATGTTCTGAATATTTTATGATCACCCATCGCAAGTAAAAGGAAGCGATAGTATGACCGTGAGATGTGGCCACGTGCCAAAAGGAAATTACAAGGCCTTGTATATTCCAATGGTTTCAATCATAGTATGTATGCTTCTAAATAATAATTGCAAATGACTTCGATGTTAGGTTCTCAAGAATCATGAACTTAGCTAATGACCTTAAGATGGCAAAAGAGTATATAACAAGATGAAAGAGAGATGTCCTATGCTAAATGATGATGAATCTTATGGAAAACGAATTTGGGCCATGTGCCAGTGAAATTGACTTATTGATTCACCATACATGTACTAATATAATGAGATGTGTTTCTCCATGCTGAGCATGAACATGAAGTATTTCGATGAACCGGGAACTTACGACCTTAAAAGTAGTGTTAATCATGTCGCTTTGATATTATATATGGTCAGGTGCAGAATAATATGTGAACCCTATGGACGGTCTATGAAACGCATATGAGTAAGGTATGAATGAACCCTATAGACGGTCTATTAAACGCATAGGTGTATAATATAATATATGAATCCTATGGACGATCTATGAAACGCATATGAGTAAGGTATGAATGAACCCTATGAATGGTCTATGAAACGCATAGGTGTATAATATAATACGTGAACCCTATGGACGGTCTATGAAGCGCATAGCAGTATGGTATGAATGAACCCTATGGACGGTCTATGAAACGTATAGGTGAATGGTATGAATGAACCCTATGGACCATCTATGAAATGCACAGGTGTATAATATGGATGAACCATATGGACGGTCTATAAACGCATAGGTGTATAGTATGGATAGATCCTATGAACGGTCTGTGGAACACATAGATGCATAGTAAGAGAGGGCTATGAACGGTCTAGTGAGATGCATACGCGACACGAATAATATGTGCCACTTCCATTGCCCTTGTTTGTATATGTTGTTACATTTACATTATACTTTGTATCCCACGCATAGTTCATATCGCACACTTGATCCCAAAAGAAGTTCAGAATGATGTAAGTATAATAAGACTTGACATATGATTATGGGTTTTGTAGTTTCTTGATGTACTTCATTTGCCTCTTATTTGAGTTACCATATTTCCATATGTTGTTCTGCCTACCTTACATACGAGTACTATTCCACATGTACTCACGTCCCTTTTTCCAGGGGCGTTGCATCTTTTAATGGATGCATGTGGTTTCATAGCAGGCGGCATCGATCAGTGATAGCAGTACATCCTCCTCTCAGCTGACTTAGTGAGCCCCACTTCATATCGGGGTCTTGTATCTTTTGGCTTCATGTGTATAGTGTTTTGAGGTATAGCTGGGGGTTTGTTACCGGCACTATCATATCACTCCTATCAAGTAGAGGCTCCATAGACATAGTATGGGTTGTATCTTGGTTTTGGAAGAAAAATCAAACTAGAAATGTTAGATTTGTGTCACATATTTTTCACTACAAAACTATGAATGTGTAAAATATTTTGGAAGATCGTGAATGAATTTATCAATGGTAGTGGAATTGGTGTTGATTATGAAATTCTCTCAATTTATAAATAATGGAATACATCTCCACTCTATTCATGGGCAACGTCGGGTAGAAAGTATCTAGCAGGCTTGCTTGACCAAGTTATCTCGATTAAGCGCCAGTCGTGCTCCCCGAGGTCAAGGCGTGACACATAAGATGCCTAGATAACTAACAACGAGGCTGAATATGAGGCAGTAATTGCAGGACTGAGGCTAGCACTCAAGTGTGGGACAAAGTAGTTGAAACTCTGCTGTGATTCCCAACTCTTAGTCAACCAAGTTACAAGGACTTTCTAAATCAAAGAACAAAGGTTGTAAAAATATTACACCGAGATCTGTAAGCTGCTACCCCATTTCGTCGAATGCCATCTCGACCAAATCTCGCGTGCGTAGAACGCTGAAGCATACGTCCTCGTCAAATTGGTCGTGGCTACCAAAGCATCACGATCGGGGATAAAGGTGTAGTCCACCTCCTCAATTCATCGCTAGACCAAATCGAGGTAAGATCTGTAAGCTTAACATGGGATTGGCGCAATCATATTATTGCATATTTGCAAGACGGCGCACTCCCAAACGACAAAAAAAAAAGAAGCCAAGAAAATAAGAATGCAAGCAGCCATACACAATCTCCTTCTTAGCGACCTGTACAAGAGGACATACGACGGCCTTCTAGTGTTTGGGCCCAAACCAAACCCAACAGGTCCTCGAAGAAGTCCATGAAGTCCATTGCGCGCTCACTCCAGCAATCGAGCACTCCTTAGGTGCCTCATATGGGCAGGATATTATTGGCCCACCATGAAAAAGGACGCCTCAGAATTTGTGAAAAAATGCGGAAAAAGTCAAAAATACGCCCAAATAATTCACCAAGCAGGCGAACACCTCCACTCAGTCACCTCTTTGTGGTCGTTCATCAACTAGGGAATGGACATCGTGGGCCCCCTCCCAGTAGGGCGAGGTAATGTACGATTTCTTTTTGTTTTAACCGACCTTTCTCTATATGGGTGGAAGCAGGAGCGTTCACCCAAATACGCGAACAAGACGTAATCACCTTTATATGGAGAAACATTATCTGCCGATTCGTCATACCCAAGGAGATCAGTTACGACAACAGGCCGCAGTTCATAGAAAAGGAACACCCCCCCAAATTTTTCGAGAAATGGCATATTAAGAGGACACTTTCAACCCCATATCAAGTGGCGGGTAACGGACAGGCAGAATCCTCCAACAAGTCCATATTAAATATCATAAAGAAAAAGCTCGAAAACGCCAAGGGACTGTGTTGAGGGATACTCCCAGAAGTATTATGGGCGTATAGAACTACCCCAAAGACGAGCATAGGAGAGACACCCTACTCTTTGGTCTATGGGACCGAGGTAGTTATACCAGTCGAAGTCGGAGAACCCAACCTAAGGTACTCCTACGAAAGCGATACTAGTAATGATGAGAGTAGAAGGCAGGAACTTGATAAAATTGACGAACGAAGAGATATGGCGTACATAAGAATGGTCGCCCAAAAGCAGCAAGCAGAATGTTATTACAATAAGAAAGCAAAGGTCTAGCTGCTCAAAGTCGGGGACTACGTAATCAAATCCAAAACTCAAGCGAGCAAAGACCCATGGGAAGGCAAGCTAGGAACAAACTGGGATGGCCCGTACAAAATTACAGCCAAAGCAAATAAGGGTTCGTTCCAAGTAGAGACAATGGAAGGAAAGTAATTACCGAACAATTGGAACATCATCCACCTCAAATACTTCAACTTCTAAAAGGAATAAGTGTCCCAAGTCATACTCTTTTTCCCTCACTTGAGTTTTGTCCCATTAGGGTTTTCTCAAGGAGGTTTTTAACAAGGCAACGAAGGGGACACTTCGAGTCGAAGTATGCGAGGGAGGGAATGTTTTTCTCTTTCATTGCGCGAATCCTCAATACTCTCCAAATCAAACAATAAAGGGACTAGATAGACTAGGACTGGGACTGGAACGCCAGCCAACGCCCAAAATCTGTAACTTTCTCCAATCATGTAACCAGAGCAACAACGTCAAAGTAATAAGAAACTTACGTTTATCATAACACATTTTTGTGATAAGGTTAAGTTTGATCGAGTTCGAACAACACCTAATGGCCCTCGGCCACAATTTAATAAAAGGTTAAGTTCGACCCAGCTCGAATAAACACCTTCGGCCCTCGGCCTCATTTTAATAAAAGGTTAAGTTCGAACAACACTATCGACCCTCGGCTGCGATTCAATAAAAGGTTAAGTTTGACCCAGCTCGAACAATACCTTTCAGCCCTCGGACGCATTTTAATAAAAGGTTATGTTCGACCAAGTTCGAACAACACCTATCGGTCCTCGGCCGCGATTTAATAAAAGGTTAAGTTTGACCAAGTTCAATTAACACTTATCGGCTCTATGTCATGATTTAATAAAAGGTTAAGTTCGACCCAGCTCAAAATACACCTTTCAGCCCTCGGTCGCATATGAATAAAAGGTTAAGTTCGACCAAGTTCGAACAATACCTATCGACCCTCGACCGCGATTTAATAAAAGGTTAAGTTCGACCAAGTTTGAATAACACCTATCGGCCCTCGGCCGCGATTTAATAAAAGGTTAAGTTACACATAACTCAAACAACACCTTTCGGTGCTCAGCCACATTTTAATAAAAGGTTATGTTCGGCCGAGTTCGAACGACACCTATCAGCCCTTGCCCTAGGCTAAAATTCGACCAAGTTCGAACAATACCTACCGGCCCTTGGCCGCTATCTAAAGAGATTAAAATTCAACCAAGTTCGAATAACACCTATCGGTCCTTGGCCACGTTTCAATAGAAGGTTAAACTTATCCAAACAAGAAGCTAAGTCCGACAAAGTTCAAACCTAGCCGATTAGTCCGTAAACATACTCAACCTATATGGGCAAAAGGATAATTCGACCCATAGCTATTCGACCCAAGGACTTTTATATTTACAAGAACGACGGCAAAAGTATGAAGGAGCAAAACACGCAAAGTACAAAAACAAACCACAGCAAATAAGAAAGGTGCGAATGAAAGCAAAAACCAACTTTGATATTTATAAACAAAGGTTTCTTACAAACTCTCTTGAAGAATCCAGCAAAAATACACAAAAATGATAGAAAAAAAAACTATTGCTGGCCATCGCCATCACGATCCATGACATCCTCACCGGCCCGACCTTCAACGCCCCCTCCCTACTCGCCCAGAGGGTATATAGAATCATACCAGGCCTCCTCCTCAAGGCGATCTACAGCATCCTCACCGTCCTCATCTTCTTGACCAGGACGAGGCGTAGTTGGGTCGTAGCCACAAGCAACCTGAGCCTCATGAGCCTTGACTCGAGCACCCTTAAAGTCCGCAACAGGAACAGAACCCACCACATGCAACTCACGAAGCAAATTCAATCAGGCCTTGACGTGAATCCACTCTTCATACAACTCACAAGGAACGTTGGTGAAGCTAGAAGTCGTAGATGAAGAAGGTCGTGCAAGTAGTTTGGCCTTCTCGACCTCTAGAGCGGCAACTTGATCGTAAAGACCGTAGGTCTCTTTCTCCAACTCCCCAATCCTTTCATTAAACTGTTCTTCTTTAAGCCTCGCCGTCGACAAGTCATTTCTCGCTCAAAACGAAGGGTTTGATTTGCCACTTCAAGGAACTATACCCTCCTTTGATCCTCTAACCGAGCAGTCTCCGCCTTATCAAGCTCCTCCTGTTTCTCAGCGACCTCGCCACTAAGAGCATCCACCTTGAACTGGCACTCTTCGAGTTGGTCTCTCAGCAGGACCACTTGGGCTTGGAGATCACTAAATTAGGCCCCTATGCCCCTGTTACGCTCAAGCTCCTCCTCTTTGCTCCTCAACGTCTTTCAAGGATGTTGCATTTCTCCACAACCCGTATCAGCTCCTCGTACCTTTTCTTCAAGTCCTCCCTTAGGACCCGCACATTGCTTCCTTTGCGAAGCCGACATCGGAGCTCTCGGTACTTCTCAAGGCACCCTGTATACTTGTCCTTCAGCTTCACGTAAATGTCTTTATTACTCTTCTCTCGATGATCACCCTCAATCTCTAGAATAACTATCTACAAAACAAAGAAAAAAAATTAGATCTTAGGAAAGAAATTGAAGCATAAGAAAAAGAACAGACGACAATCGTACTTACTCGGAGAGCAAGACCAGCAATGTTATTCAATAGAGTACTGTCATTTATCGTCTCGAGGGTCGTACCCTCAATCTTAAAACAAAGAGGACTGAGGGCAGGGACTATTTCCTTGGTGTCTACAAGAAGATTACGATCCATTGGGATTGCAATAGTCCTGGAGCCTCCTTCCAACCTTACTTCAAGTTGAGTGAGTCCCTCGTTGATCATCCTCAACTCGTACAAGTACATATTGAAGTCAGATCCAACGTCCTCCTCAGTAACGGCCTTCTCTCTGTCATTAGCCGCAGAGGGGAAATCCATTAAACCTAGAAGACGAGGCCTCCTCTTGCCTCAAAAGTGCGAGACCGTCATTATGCATCCTACCCTCGACCGTCTCCACTGCGGGATGCATTGATGCACTCGTGTTCATCTCCTCTAAGTGCGGGACCTCAGAAGTCGCCTCGGGACTCTCTCCAACATGCACTATAGTCGTCTCTCAAAGAACAAAGTCACTTTCTTCCAAGTCGACGACTACTGGCTTTTCTCCTCCTGCATCCACGCTCTCCTCTTACGAGGCATTAGACTACTGTCATCATGAAAGATATCATCGTCCTCATCAATCAGTGAAAGGCGTTGAGGAGCAGAAGCAGCGGACGGAACAAGGGTATGTTCTTGGACTGTAGTGGACGAAGAAGGGGTCAACACAGAAGCTGCAGCAATCACAATTGGAGGAGAAACCGAATGGGCATCAGCCTTCCTCCGAAAGGATGGCACTGGTGCCCGGCTCCTTTTAGAAGAGGTCCTGAGAAAGAAATAAACGTCAAAGTCAGAAAAATGAGTCGACATACAACAAAAATTGGAATGACCACGAGATAATAAGGAAAGTTACTTGTCGAAGAGAGAGTCGGTGTGAACTTCTTGATGAAGCTCGGCTAGTTGCGGATCCCTACAACGTGGGGGAGGATTTGCTCGAACCAATCAGAAATGCGCGTGACTAGAAGAGGAGGATGAGTGTTGGCTACAAAGATAGAAAAATTCCTTTAACTAACTCCAAGTAAATAAAAAAAAGGCGAACAAAAAAAACAAGCACTTACGTGTGTGATTCCAAGCCTCTGAAAAGCCATCAGCGTTAGCCACAACGTCCTCGGTCCTAACGTAGAAAAAATTGAGCCAGAATTGGCGACTGGCCTTATCGTCCATCTTCACCACCAAACACTTGCCTCCACGATGGCGAAGATTCAGCATCGCCCCCCTATAAAAGCTAGGGGCGAATATGTGAACCAAATATAGCAACGTCAGCTCGACCCTGGCCAGCTCGGCAAATTTGGTCAGCATCCTAATAATTTTGTAGACATACGGTGCGAGCTGAGCAAGACAGACGCCGTAGTGATGACATAATTCCTCCACCATCGGAAGGAGGGGGAACGAATAGCCAATGAGGAAAGGATAAGCATATAAAGCATAGTATACGGGGCGGTAAACTTGTACCACGTCCCTACCAACCGGATTAGTTCGACATGGTTTGGAAGGCCGAATTTGGCCTTGAGTTCCACCAATTCCTTAGGCGTCATCATTGATTAAAAGACTCCAGGCGTAGTGTCAGGTAATTTGGTAAGGTCGGACCTAGAGTCAGGATTGCGAGGGATTATTTCCTCTACTGATGGGAATACTTTGTCAACAACAATGGCATAAGAACCCTCCCCATGAGAGGGAAACACAACTACCAAAGGAGAGATACGACATCCCTCACCAGCATTTGATGGTAAGTCAAACATGGAGGAAAGTATTAAAGAAGAAAAATGAACGAGAAAGAATGGAGATGGAATAAGACAGCAGAGTGAAGAGGGAAGTTTAGAGAAGAAAATGGAAAGAAGGATAAAGCTTTGGAAAGTTAGGAGAAGCAACTTCAAACTCAAGTCCAAAACCTCAATTTTTAGAGATCATGGCACTAAACCCAAAAATGACTCATCATCATTGGCACCAGAATCGAAACGGAAGATCCAATCAAGAGCCACGCGTGAATCTAGGCGACACATCGAAACTATGGGTCATAATTGGCGCTTGACGCCATGGAGTCATTATATTCCTTGGACAGGATAACTCCAACAAATCGCTTGGGAAACAAGAGGTATTTGAATTTTGTGGCCCATAGAGGGCCACGTGTCATGCTCGGAACGATGATTACGAATCTTGTAGCTTACTTGATAATTTCGACCGAAAACGACAATTATCTGCTCAGTAAGTTCACCTGCGAGGACGACCTCAATAAGCGGAGGGACTAACTGTATAGGTCAAAAATTATCTCTAATATGATTAAGTCATGTTAGCATTAATGAGGCATTTACAGTGCCGTGGGTCACTAATGCAACTCTAGTAGAGACCTGCCCAAGGTCAAAGTGGTTCTAGAAACAATGAAGGTTGCGGTCGAAGAGTCAACAAGGATTAAAGTCAAGGAGTCGTCAAAGATCAAGGCCGAGGTCGAACATTATTGGCAGAGTTGTAACGGTTATTTTCAAGATAGGACACTAAAGAGAATATTCGAGTAAATATTCTCTGTACCTATACTATTAGGGTTTCTAGGAACATCTTCCCTATAAGTAGGAAGAGACACAATGATTGGGGATATGAGATATTTATTTGTAAAAAATACATTGACTTTATAGAGAGAATATGGTCTTATTACAAGCATACAAAAATAACATTTTTACTAAGATTTTTGTATGACATTTCCACCGGATCCAAGAACGATCTAAGTGTTCAAAGGCTTATCAATCATTCATCATTCTGAGAGAAAATATTCACAAATCTCACCCCTTTTCGGGTGATTCACATGTTTCTATTTACTTAAATGTCATTTATTGCTACTTGTTATTATTTAATGCCATATTCTATCTTTTTGGATCATTGAACACTGTCATTATTGCTTACGTTCATTGTCATCCGGACAAACATACTAATTATTTGTCATAAAACCGATAACTTTGTCTTTAGGATATTATTATTAGCTAAGATTGACTCTTCTTTATTTAAATCTAATTAGTTGAACCAAGATCTATAATTTTGGTCAAACAGAATTTATGCTAAAAATTTGCTTAGACAGTTGTTTCCCCCTAGAATTTTATGCTGATCATAGTGTTAGTGATCACATGCTCTCACTTATATATGCTGCTTAAAGTTAAATATTTTAAAAAGTGATAACTAAATAAAAAACTCTACGAACAACAGAAATGCTAGGGAAAATAGAATTATACAAAAGTCATGTTAACAATATGTCTAGTATGACGAAATATGAAAGATATTTTTCGAAAAATAAGTTGAGACACTTATGGAGGAAAATGATTTAGGCAAAAAAAAGTGAGAAAATTATTTTCTTTTTATTCTTTGTCCACTCACTTAAAAACTTCTATAAATAAGTTGTAAAAACATAAGTCTTATTTTAGAAATTATTTTTCGAAAACTATTTCTTTTTTTATCATACCAAACATGGCGGAGTCCGGAAACAAAATGTGGTTCTTTTGGACTCAAACTACACAAATATGTGTAAAAAAAAAGTTATCATACTATATATAACGCCAGAAAACCTGGCGCTATACATTAACGGTAACTGCACCATTAATGTATAGCGTCAGATTTTCTGGCGTTATACAAAAAAAATCTGACACAGCTGATATAGTGCCATAAAAAGTGGCGCTATATGTATGTCAACTCTCATTTGACAGGTTATTCCCACCTAGCCTCTTCCGTTTTCCTACTGGCTCTTCTTCTAGAGCTACGTACTCTTTCTTTTTTTTTTTGGTAATTATTAGAGATATTATCAATAATTACTACGCGTCATAACAAAAGTTAGTGCAATCTGGTGCACTATATATGAACTAACTACATATGCACTAGTCGTAGTTTGTCTTACAAAGGAATTCCTAATTGATCTGCTTAAACAACAATTAAAACAAGCTGGAATTTCACCGAAAAAACAGAAAAGAAATTTCATCACTACAACAAATGTGATTATTAACTATGAAAATATTAGCTACAATAGAAAATTCTTCACTAATTATCTATTTTCTGTGACAAAAATTATATTTCGTACTTAAATTCATGGGGCACATACTTTTAGTGACAAAACATAAATTTCGTAGCAAATTTTTTGTCTACTTAAGTTTCCCGCCAAAAAATAGATTGGCGCCAACTATTGATTAATATTAGCCACAAAATTAATATTATTGATGACAAATTAGTTTCGTCACTAATGTTGTAGGCAACTAATTATTCGTCTTAAAATAATTATATTTTGGCTACGAAATAGTTTCGCCACTAAACGTTTTATATTTTTTGCAACCTTAGTTTTGTCAGTAATAGCATAAACAAATTATCGATAATCATTGTATCATCTCTATTTAACCTATAAAATTATTAGGTACCATAAAAAGTTCATCTCTAATTATTGATTTTTTGGAAGAAAAATTAGAGTCGTACTTAAATGCACACGTCAAATACGTGTAATGACGAAACACAAATTTGTAGCGATAGTTTTATCTACTCGAGTTTTTCACCAAAAAGATGAATTGCCGCTAGTTATTTGGTAACATTAGTCACAATGTTTAAAGTTGTTGGTGACAAACTAGTTTAATCTCTAATATTGTAGACAACTAGTGAAATATATTATTTGTCTTAAATTTGTTATATTTTATTCGTTGACAAAGTTTGGTGACTAATTGTATTATCTATAATATATTAAAAGCAAAAAAGCCCTTAGCGAAACGTCATTTTTTTTTGTCCTTCAAAAATAAAGTTCACATTAGATAAAACAATCATTTAGTTATTGCTCTACTATTTATGAATATTCATTTAATAAGTTTTCTAATTATAAATATAATGTACTTATTACATACATATATCGCCACTTTTTATGGCACTATATCAGCTGTGTCAGATTTTTTTTGTATAATGCCAGAAAATCTGGCGCTATACATTAACGGTGCAGTTACCGTTAATGTATAGCGTCAGGTTTTCTGGCGTTATATATAGTATGGTAACTTTTTTTTTATACCTATTTGTGTAGTTTGAGTCCAAAAGAATCACATTTTGGTTCCGGACTCGAGATTGGAGTGCTGGCGAACATTCAAAATTCTTCACACGTGCTGTCAGTAAAACTCAAAATTACCATTTTCTTCCACTTCCTTTTTTCTAAATTTTCTTCTCAATTTCTAAAATTTCCTTTTTTAAGGCGCCTGCTCGTATTGTCTAAAAACTAAAAAGTAGTTGCGTCTGCAGTCAGAAAATTTAATACTGTACTTATCAAACTGGGCTTTGGAAGCTCAACCGCGCCTAATCTTTGTCAACTATGTATTGACAAATACACCCTTGCTATTTCGACAGAATAACAACAAATGCAGCGCTTCACACGCAAATTCCTCCATTCCACAATTCGCATCTATACTTTAACAGAACAATTCGCACATTCTTTCTATTCACTGAGTTGACTCGCCCGCCATGTCCGTGTCCGACCAGCAGCGAACTCAGAAGGACGATCCGTTCCTCCTCAATTACAATCCCGAAGAACTCCGAATCGCATCAGAGTTTCTGTCCAATTGGCTTCCCTTTCTCTCCCGTGACCTCTGCCACTCCTGCACCAACACCCTCTCCGATCGCATCCGATCCCTCAATTTTAGTACTTTCTCTTTCTCTTTCTCTATTTTTGTATTCTTTACATTAATATGTGTTAATGCATGTGTAATCAATTGATATAAACTCTGTAGCTCATGTACTAATTCTCACAATTTGCATTAAGTTCCCTGCTTTTTTGCGCTTGGACGAGTTTTTCCTCTAGAGACAGTGTCCTAATTCAAGTTTGCTTATTTATTTGGCTTTTGATTAAATTTATTAGTAAAGCTGTTGTTTTTTTGGGAGGTATTACTTAGTTTTGAAGATTGTTGTAGATAACATATGCAAAGTTAAAGTTTCTTTGGTAGATAACGATGGGCCAAACAAAATTGAATTCTGCTTTGTCTTGCTTATGTTTTTGGATATACTTTAATGATGAAGAAAGTTGTTGATTTAGTGAGTTTTTCTGATCAGAGATTTTGTTGGTATGATTGCAGAAGTTGGTGGTGATGCAGAATGCTTGAAGCAACCAAAGAATATCAGTGTTTTGACTCCGGAACGTTGTGACTCGGATGGATGCAATGGGAGTCAAGAGAATTGTGACAACAATTCACTTGGAAGTTGGAATGATTGTGGTGACTTGAATGATAATGCAGATACAAACTCATTGGGGAGTTGGAAAGACGGGGCTGGTGGGGGGGAGCCATTTGAGGAGCCTTCCGTGGACAGGCATTCATCTGACAGTTGTATAGATGGTGCGGATTCCGTTTCTCGGCCTGTTGGAGAGGCAACTACAAGTGAAGCATTCAGCTCATCCATACCTGTGACTACCCCGAAAATGAAGATGTCGTGGGCTGATATGGCTCAGGAGGATGAGCTTCAAGCAGAGCAAGTGAGTGAGTCAATTGCCTTGAGTAGTCAGGTGAATGGTGTGTCTGAAGAGGAAATTACTACTCCGGAGAGTAAGCCAAAAACAGAATTGTCAAGGGAACAACGAGAATACATTAGATTCTGCAATGTGAAGAGGAAAAAGGATTTCATATGTTTGGAGAGGGTGAATGGGAAATTCGTGAACATACTTGATGGATTGGAGCTACATAAGGGTGTCTTTAGCGCAGCTGAGCAAATTAGAATAGTTAAATATGTAGAGAAGCTTGATCAGATGGGGAAGAATGGTGAATTGAAAGGTATGTTTTATCCTTTATACAACTCTCTTAATCATTTTTTTTCTATTTTCAAATGAATGTTGTTTTCATATTGAGCTTGGCAAAGCATAGTGAGTCCAAGCCAGGATTAAGGAGTAGGGAGCTATAGCTACTAGCTAGACGGCCAACATACAATAATCTTATTATGTGAGGGATGCGATGATACCAGCACTTATCTGCTGGATCACATAAGAAGCCCGGAGTTATGTGTGCTTGGACAGCAGTGATACAAGGATTGGCATCCCTTGTGGGGCCAACTAGTATAAGACAAGCATAGTTGCTTGATTGATATCGTCTAGCTCTGTTGATGTTTGATCTTCAAATGTATTTGAGCAGGTGTTTCTGTGAACCAGAACACTCATATTTATCCACTTTGTTGTTGTTAGACTTGTTTTAACATTAGACAATTAGTAGAGTGTTCGATGATTGGTATTAGCTAGCGGATTCCCTTCTTTTTTCCAATTCATTGACCAGAGGGCTAAATAATTTGTATTTCTAGCATAGATACCAAGGTTATTTGTCAAATGCATATGTGTTTCTAACAATTTAGATCTGGAATAACGTTTTCAATGTTACCATTGTTGTTCATGCCTTTATCTTCATTTTGGCAGATGGTCATCCAGTTTGCATCCTATGCTATTTAGATGCTAATGTTTTTCAAGTAGGGTGATTGACATGGAGTTATTGCATTAGTTTAACTATAGGAAAAGTAAGAAACGAATTCGGCTTTGCTTGAGAGAGGATGAAGCTATTGCATCAGCTTGCACCTTTTCTACCTATCAGTATCTTTTACTATAAGACTTACTTACTACCTATTCGGGAGGATCTCAGATTCAACGTTAGTGGTTGTGTATCTTTCAAATACCTTATTAGTTATTTCTCCTTTTGTCTGTTATTGAGAGTTACAGTACGTGAAACATTTCATCATTGTATGTTAAAGCTAAGCTGGTCTGGCCGTCTGGGCATCCCAGACTTCCAAGTGTTGAAATGGGGAATCTTGTCTTAGTAAATTTATCCTATTTTAGTTTTTTCTTAGTGATAGCACATACTCTTCTATGTTAATTACCAGACATTAAAGAGATGAAAGAAGAGATGGACTGAGAAAAAGAACTGGTTAAAATTCAATGTATCAGATTAACTGTCAACAGGGAAATAGATTGTGATATCTTTTTAAGGTGGTAATATGCTGCATGAGAAATCTGTTTCGTCTTTTTTTTGGATTTGATGTAAATTAAAAAAATGGCTTGTGTTACTGTCAGATGTGTGTAGATTCATTATACATACCTGGATTAATTGCATAGGATTTCTAACAGATTATGTTTAATGGTGTGCCAAAATTAGAAATCCAGTAATTAGGAAATTTTCCTTGTTTAATGTGCCTATACTCATAAAAAAAGAGCCTGCTTCTACGTTGGTAATACCAATACATCTAGAGTTTTACCACCAATTTTTTCTTGATTCAGCTTAGAAATTTCTCCCTTGTTAACAAGGGTATCATAGAATATTGTGAGTATGGTATAGGAAAGAAGAATTTCAAAGTAAAGGTTGAGGCATAACTATGACTTTTCATTTGGAAAATTTGGAAGTAGTTGACAAGGTGCACATTTACTCCGTTGACTAACTTGTGCTTTTTTGTAAGAACGACATGCACCTCTTCTT
This sequence comes from Nicotiana attenuata, assembly GCF_001879085.1. Classification (NCBI taxonomy): domain Eukaryota; kingdom Viridiplantae; phylum Streptophyta; class Magnoliopsida; order Solanales; family Solanaceae; genus Nicotiana; species Nicotiana attenuata. The sequence goes on along the minus strand of NC_031995.1, from coordinate 39,604,046 downwards.
TTCAAGATTTTCCTAAAGGTAGTTCCCACTCATTCTAATTCAGTAATTCTACTATAGTTCAATGTCCATCTCTCTTCCTCGTGGCTCGCTTCATCAATTAGTTTGATCTGGTTTAGTTTTTCCTTTATACTTGTGAAGAGTGTGAAGAGGAAGATGTTTTTTTTAGCTTCCTCCTTAAATTTCCATTTAAATTTGTTTGTTAAGTTCTTTCAGTCATTTTTAGTTATCTCATGGCTCTTACATGCCTGTGCTGATTGTTTAGAGAGGACTTATACTGCGCCACCAAAGTGGATGAGGGGCAAAGGACGTGTGACAATCCAATTTGGTTGTTGTTACAACTATGCACCAGTAAGTCTTCTACAATGTTATCTTAATCCCTCCCTCTTCACACAGAACCCCCCCCCCCTCCCCCTCCCCCTTCCCCTCCCCCTCCCACCTACACATACAGAGGCTCAGAACAGTAAATGGAGTACCTTAAACTATTGCCTATTAGGTGACAACATAGTAAAGACTTCTTTTCCCCTAATTCACAGCTTTCTTCTTTGATAGGGTTGTAGCATATGGGGTTAATCACTGAAAGGAAGTTGAATGTATGCATAGCATAATGACTGAATTTTCTTTATGGCAGGATAAGAGTGGGAATCCCCCAGGGATCCTCAAAAGTGAAACTGTTGATCCATTGCCTGATCTTTTGAAGGTCATGATTAGAAGGCTTGTAAAGTGGCATGTGATGCCTCCGACTTGTGTTCCAGACAGCTGTATTATCAACATTTATGAAGAGGGAGATTGCATACCACCGCATATTGACAATCATGATTTTGTGCGTCCCTTTTGTACCGTTTCATTCCTTAGCGAGTGCAACATTGTGTTTGGTTCCAACTTGAAAATAGTGGGTCCCGGTGAGTTTGCTGGTGCAATTGCAATACCGTTGCCAGTGGGGTAAGTGAGAGTGTGCTGTTCTTCTCATACTACTGAAATTAGGAGGATTGATCATAACTGACATTATATTACTCCAGATCTGTACTGGTCTTGAATGGAAATGGAGCTGATGTAGCTAAACACTGTGTGCCAGCTGTGCCTACTAAAAGGTACACACTGAATGTTCAGAGCTCTGGAGTCATAGTTAAATCTTCTGTGTCCTTGCACAATATGCTAACATCTTGTTAACCGGTACTTCATATAGGATTTCAATCACGTTTAGAAGAATGGACGAATCTAAAAGGCCAGTTGGATATGTTCCTGAGCAAGATTTACAAGGGCTGCAGCCCTTGTCATATGAAACAGACAGACAGAAGAAATCGAACTCCTCAAAACCAAGGTATTCTGCAAGAAAACAGTCAGCACTACGGGAAGAGAGCATGGAAAGAGTAAAGATGCCAATGAGAAGGCATTCAGAGCCCCGTTACACAGGTCGATATCGACAAGGACCTGCAAACAGACAGAGGTTTAGCGTGAATACAGAAAATTGAAGGTATATTCGGACTTGATTGTTTTGATCCATCGTCATCTGCTAAAATTAATGGCTCTGTTGGTGGAGGTCTCTTCTTATCTTCACCTCGAGCTGTTGAAGTATTAAAATTCTGAGAGGAATTTGCTTGATACTCCTTTGGATGAATATCTTCTAAAATAGAAGTTCAATCCTGCTCTCTGCATTGAAATCTTGTACTACAATAATTTCCGGAAACCAGGTATGAATGTGAATGAGGCACAATCAAGCTGAGAGTGGTGGTCATGTGATCTAGAGATGGGTGGATAATATATCTGATCTGATAATATATCCGATGTATGTGTGGTGTTCCAGTTTGCGGTGGTAATGGAGTGTATGTATATCACGAGGCAGCTATGCAAATAACTACTTGGCAGCTTGGATAAACCCTGCTGAAGATTGGACTCTGTCTACTTGAATAATGCACCTTGTGAAGAATTAAGTCCATCCATGTACACTTGATATTGGTGAAGCTTACATGGTATTCAATTCATATGTTGTAGGTAACAGTTATTTGCGCACAAGCATTTGTACTTGCTTACTACTGTAATGTTTTCTCCTAGTGCTTGTATCGTTAATCGGTTGAGCTTATACATTGAGAGCTAAGTTATCTTGTCTGACAGTCTTTGCTTTTCTACTTGTTGGCTCAAAATTTTTTTTGGAATATTTACGGTGCGAAGCAGAAAGAAGGCTAATGATAGGAACATGAGCGGAGGATCCGAACTCTTAACTTGCTCTATGACTATACATTTTCATCATTTGGTCTTACGCCAATTATACCATCTTATTAGGCTCAAAATCGAAAATATTAATTTTATCTTTGTAATTTAAATGCTAGTACAAAGAATATTAAAATAATTATAGTACTTGAAAGTATATAGTATTTGTTATAAATAGAATTTTATTTATGGTGAATGTCTGTATTTAGAGAGATTCTAGGGTTTATTATTTGGTGGCTAAGTCACCATCTCCGTATAAATGGAGGGTTCTATTCCATTGTAATTGATCCCAAATTCAATAAGAATTCTCTCCCTCTAATTTTCTCTGCAATACTTTTCTTCTTCTTTTATTGTTTTATAACACGTTATCAGCACGAGACTCTAACCAATTGAGTAGAAGCTTTGGGATTGAGCATAATGATTGTCAATTGTTCCATGAACTTCCTTCATGATTAAATTCTGGATTTAAGGTATGTATTTCACCGTATTTTTTTATAATTTGATTTTAAATACAAGCAAAGACAATAAACTTTGATTACAACTCTAATGGAGTTTGTAAGAAACTATAACCACCCGAAGTGGTAAAATTTCTATGTCTTGCCATGATCAAAAGTCATGTATGATCGTGAGCACAAAAATTGAAAACCCGCCCCATTGAATTTGCTCCATTCTTATTCCCTTAAGAGAATGTGATAGCAGTATGTGATAAGTCTGAAAGAAGACAAAATTATTACTATGAATGTATCAATGAATATGGACGTGGCAATAGACGAAATTATAATCGTCATTATTTATGGTAATGAGAACAATAAGGATTCTCAAAATAATCTTTCACTCTGTGAAAAATATTTGTCGATTTGACATGATATTTTATAAAGCACATATAGATGATTATGGTCCATTCATGATGTGGATGTGAAAACATCTCATTTATGAATACATATTCATTCTTGGAAGAATATGAATGTGCTAGTGGTAGTGAATATACCACACTCACCTCTAAAAGGAGGTTTGAGATGATATAAGAAAAAAATATCATTATTATGGCATGAATGACCATTGGTCACGTACATATTGTATGCCAAAATATTTTGGTAATGTGATTATTAAAGAATAACAGTAATGCAAGAAACAGATCTTGCATATAATTTTGACCATGACTATAACGGTATAACTTTCTCCTTGAAAGAGATATTCACCATATGGATGTTGATGAATATGTGGTAGTACCAAATTAATTGAGAGCTCTGGAAGAGTCAATTATACTATTTTGGAGAAAATTGATTATCAATAAGACGTTGTGTTGTAGTAAGTCTCAAAGAAACTTATTGAGTTTCTAAAGTATTCGCGAAAACGGTTGGTCATATTGAGACTATAAATAAAGAAAAGATTTAATATCTTCTATTACTACAACTTGTAGCGGGGTAATATGTATGTGAAAAGCTACCCGCTTTATTCTCCAGTTTGTACTACACAAACAAAAGAATGCCACAATAAAGAAAAGTTTATTGATATAAAAACCCATATCATAATAAACTTGGAGTTTATTCATAATTGCACACATCATGGTGTAAACCTGAAGTTTATCAATATTGATAATTTATCCAGTTGGCATAATTGGTTTAGCCATGTTAATTCAAGTATGATGTGCAAAAATAAAAGAGAATCTACATGGGTAAATATTAAAGAACTAGAAAGTTCTTTACGTATTCTCTTACATTGCTTGTTCTCATTAATTAATATACCAACTAAAATTGGGATTGAATCCCATGAATGCTGGAAATATCAAAGGTGAATATGGGCCCATTCACCTGCCATGTATACCACATAAGATGCATCTATGAGATGGTTACATGTGCAATTATTATTAACCCGCAACATGGTATTTTGCGAGGTAACTTGCTCAATAATTTAATTTCGAGCATAATTTCCAGATTTTTTATTCAAGAAGTTTATCTTGATAAGTTGGTTTACATCACAACTGGTTTAGCAAGATGATTTATTGAGTGCCTCCACTTAATAGCTAAACTATTGCTTATGAGAACAAAGTTATATATATCAGTTTGATATAGGTTATATACGAAAGTATATTACATTCTCCCCTCACAAGTGGTTTCAGGGTCAGGAACCAAATAATTCTATCTCATTATTATTGATGTGCGGTGTATATTTTGATTAACACCATAACACACAAAGATGAGTTCTCAAAGTTGAGAAAACAAGTTAGTTTTTCTAACATGAGGGGGAGACAAGATACAACAGTTGAGAAAAAGTTACATGGAATGAATTATCATTTATACATCTAGATCCCCGAATAAAATAATATGAACTTGAAGTTCATAAAAGGATAATTCATGTGCAATTTATTACGAAGCATGCCAGACGCATTTGCTGACCCAAAGAAAGTAACTATATTCTCATTGCAAATGCTCCTATTAGAATAAGTCCTAGAAGGACAAAGTCTATAGTACGCTTAAAGCATATAGACAAATCGGTTTCAAATAAACTTCTTGATAAAGAAGATGAGCAAATGATCAAAATGATCATAATAAAGGAGGCAAGTGATCTAGAAGATCATATGACATAACACTTCATAAAATCTCAAGAGAGATTCAGGTACCTGAAAATATGAATGAAGAGATCTCTATGTTATGTCTTTATGAAAAAATATTGAAACTGATATAAAATGTTTGTCGACGACATCTATGATAGCGCTAAATATATATATATATATATGAGGATCTTAAGTCTGAAGAAACAATTCGAATAGAATTGGTTTCATATGAAAGACATGTAGTTTTGAACATGTAGTTCTAACACTTGAAAGTATAAAGTCAATGGTATGTGCAATCAGTTTTCGATATCTTATATGTCTAGCATGACATGAAAACTTGATATGCATCTAAAGTCTAGTATATGGCTTATATGACTTAATTTATATGACAATCCATGAAGGATTTAAGTTGCTCGAAGCATATACAATTCTTGATCTTGAAGTACCACTTCCTCAGTGCAATTTGTGCACAAATGTATCTTGCTATAACTATATGCATGATAATATGATAGCAAGAGTTTTCACCTCTATGTGAAGATATTGAACTGACGATTACAACAAGATCATATGAAGACAATACATCTATTAGGGATGATGATTTCAAGGTGAAACAAATTCATTCAAGTTAATATGGCTGATTTGTTTATCAAATCTCTACCAAAGATCTTTTGAAGATGGTGCACAAGATTGGAATGCAAATGCTTAAGGATGTGAATTGATGCTCTCATCAGGGGGAGTTAATATGCGTTGTACTCTTTTTTCCTTATAAGGTTTTATCCCACTGGGTTTTCTTGCAAGGTTTTTAACGAGGCAACCAAAAGGCGTATTGTCAGATACGTGTACTCTTTTTCCTTTTCTTGAATTTTTTTTCCATTGGGTTTTATTTTAGTTAAGGTTTTAACGAGGCACATTATCTGTTGAATAGACATTCAAGGAGGAGTGTTATAAATAGAATTTTATTTATGGTGAATGTCTATATTTAGAGAGATTCTAGGGTTTATTACTTGGTGGCTAAGTCACCCTCTCCCTATAAATAGAGGGTTCTATTCCATTGTAATTGATCCCAAAATCAATAAGAATTCTCTCCCTCTACTTTTCTCTGCAATACTTTTCTTCTTCTTTTATTATTTTATAACAGTATTCAGTATTTAAGATGTTATTTAAATACAACAGTGTGGCATATTGGACTAGAGAGAGAGTATAATGATGAGTCCATTTACCGGTTGACTAGCAATTATGATTAAAATATATTAGGAGAGATCACATTCAAGATCTTATATATGAGTAGTTAAAGGCTATAAAATGTGTTTTTTAAATGTAATTCAATGGTAGAAGTTGATGATTTCTATTCATGAATATGAAAGGAATTTATACAGTTACAAGAAATCTAAGGAAAGAAATCAAAACAAATGAAAGAGAATATTACAGGCTAAATGTATCTGGACTGATATGGTAAATGTATCTGGACTATATTTATAAATAATATTCTACAACACTCCCCCCTCAAGTTGGAGCATAGATGTTGATCATGCCCAACTTGTTCCAAAGATAATTAACTCGAGTTCCATTCAGCGCCTTTGTGAACAAATCAGCTAGTTGCTCTCCCGTCTTCACATAACTGGTAGAAATCAAGTTCTCCTGAATCTTCTCACGAATAAAGTGATAATCAACCTCGATATGTTTAGTTCTTTCATGATATACTAGATTCGAGGCGATATGCAGAGCAGCTTGATTATCACACCAGAGTTTTGCTGGTATAGGGTGCTTCAACCCAATTTCTGTCAGAAGGTGATGTATCCACATAATCTCACTCGTGGCCTATGCCATAGCTCTATACTCAGATTCTGCACTTGACCGAGATACAACATTTTGTTTCTTGCTTCTCCATGATATCAAATTTCCACCAACAAAGACACAATAACCGGTAGTATACCTTCTATCGGTTTTGGATCCAGCCTAATCAACATCTGCAAAACACTCGATCTGAGCATGTCCGTGGTTGCTATATAATATGCCAAGTCCAGGAGCTCCTTTTAAGTAGCATAAGATCTGTTCTAAAGCTGCCCAATGATTGACTGTAGGTGCAGCCATGAATTGGCTAACAACACTCACTGCAAAGGCAATATCTGGACGAGTTACAGTAAGATAGTTTAGTTTCTCAACTAACCTCCTCTATCTTTCTGGATCATCAAAGGGATCACCGTCATCTTTTGTAAGATGCACATTGGGAACCATTGGAGTACTACAAGGCTTGGCCGCCAACTTTCCAGTTTCCGCAAGTAAGTCAAGGATATACTTTCTCTGAGACATAAAAATTCCTTTCTTGATTCTAGTTGCTTCTACTCCCAAGAAGTATTTCAGCTGCCCCAAGTCTTTCGTGTGAAACCTAGTATGCAAGAATGGTTTGAGAGAAGAGATTCCTGCAAAATCACTTCCTGTGATGATAATGTCATCAACATACACAACGAGAAGGATAATGCCAACCGCTGATTGTATATAGAAGACTGAGTGATCACATTTGCTCTTTAAAAGCCCAAATTCTTGAATTACCTCGCTAAATTTTCCAAACCAGGCTTGGGGACTCTGCTTCAGACCATACAAGGATTTCTTCAAGTGACAGACTTTCCCACACTCCCCCTGAGCAACAAAACCAGGTGGTTGCTCCATGTATACTTCCTCTTGGAGATCACCATGAAGGAATGCATTCTTAATATCTAGCTGATGTAAAGGCCAATGCTCGGAGGCAGCTAAGGAAATAAATAAGCGAACAGAAGTGAGTTTGGCCACCGGAGAAAAGTATCTGAATAATCCACTCCATAAGTTTGAGCATACTCTTTAGCCACTAGTCTAGTCTTAAGCCTAGCCACAGAACCATCTGGATTTACCTTGATTGCAAAGACCCATTTGCATCCCACTGCCTTATTTCCCTTTGGTAAGTCTACCAAATCCCAAGTGTGATTTTCATCTAGCGCATGGATCTCCTCAAGCATTGCATTATACCACCCAGGGTGATTCAAGCCTCTTTAACTGTCTTTGGTACAGAGATAGAGTCTGGAGAGGCAATCAAAGAGCTAGATGCAGGAGATAAATGGTCATAGGAGATAAAGTTAGCAATGGAATATATTGATTGACACTGGCGCTTACCTTTGGGAAGAGCAATTGGAATGTCAAGACTTTCCAAAGAGGTATTGAGTGGAGGAGGATCTGATGACGAAGGAGTTGGTGCAGGGACATGGTATCATTGGTCTTTTGCTCTCGAATAGACTTGACATCGGCGGCT